>NC_072799.1:12445000-13070000 GCF_028583425.1 Eublepharis macularius | reverse complement strand
TGCCCTGGACTTCCTTCTGGTCTCCCATCCATGTACTAACCAGGAGGACAGACTCTGCTTAGCTTCCCAGACACGAGATCAGCACAGTCTGGGCCATCCAGGCCAGGGCTTCTGATAGTTCTGAAGCCTTTATTTACCATTCCCGTTTCATTTGCAGCTGGCTGTTTCTTTTCAAAGGTATTAAGAACATTTATTTGCTGCATTTCTGTACTGCTTTCCCCTGCTGCTGAAAGCAGTTTACTAAAAAAACCAAAGATTTAAAACTAACCTGGAAGTTGATATATTAAAACTCAAATGTAATGCAAGTGGATCTGTCCTGGTCCATCTAGTCTAGCACCCTGTTTCGCACTGTGGCCAACTAGATATCCCCAGAAGGCCTACAAGCAAAGCACGGAAGCCAAATCTTTCTGTTGTACTGGTATTCAGAAGGGTTACTGCCTTTGAACATGGAGGTTCTATCTGATACGTTCCCTCTGCAACTCTTTCCCACAGAGATGTGGTATTCCTTCCTTAATAGTTCCCAAGCCCCAACTCTACCATAAAGTTTGCTGAGGGCATGAAGGGATGAGCCAATGCTAAGCCTTTTCTTATGTGCCCAAGATAATGCCAATCACCACCTTGGGGTCAGGAATTTTCCTCCAGGCCAGTTTGGTTGGGGATCCTGGAGGTGATTTGCCTTCCTCTGGGCATAGAGAAGGGGTCACTGGAGGGGTGAAGAGGGGAGGTAGCTGTGAATTTCCTGCATTGTTCAGGGGGTTGAACCAGATGACCCTTGGGGTCTCTTCCAGCTCTGTTTCTATGAATGACCTAGGACCAATCATATCCTGGCCAAAGATTCCTGGTCCCAAGGAGGCCCACCTGGCATCGACCAGGGCCAGGGCTTTTTCAGTCCTGGCCCCAGCCTGGTGGAACGCTCTGTCTTATGAGACTAGGGCCCGGCGAGATTTATTAGCATTTTGCCGGGCCTGTAAGACGGAGCTGTTCCGCCAGGCATATGGTTGATGCCGGGCGGTGCCCCCTAGCCAGGGGAGCACAGTATATGCCCTCCCTACTAGTGACACCTCCATCTCTTATATTGCCAAAATACTCTGGAGATGGCTAAATAGGGGGTCATCTGGATTATGTGCCGCTGTGTTTACATACATACATACACATATATATGTGTGTGTGTGTGACTATGTTTACATGTATTTTAATCTATGTATTAGGATGTTTTATGATTTTAAGTTTTATATATGATGAAATATATTTTAAACTTGGTTGTCATCCGCCCTGAGCCTGCTGATGCAGGGCGGGCGGAATATAAATTAAATATAAATAAATAAATATATTCATAGCTTTAGATATTTCACAGGATGAGAAGAATTTGTACACTGGAAAGAAAAAAAAATGTGACTCGACACCTCAGGCTCTTTTATAGCTTAAAGTCAAGATGTACGCAGAGTGGACACATGTTCTCTCGCCAGCCCACACTGGAATGAATTGATGCTGTGCAAGAAGATTATTAGAGTGCTCTGCTTTTCAATGGGACTTTCCAAAAATAAATTCCCACCAAATACAGTCAGATGCCTCTCTAAATCCTAACCTTCTTCCAAGGATCTCAGAACAGCATACATGCTTCTCTTTTCCCCAGTCCCATTTCCCCTAGAAGAATGTGACTGGTCCAAGGTCACCCAACCCAACGACCTTAACGTTAATGTGAGGATTGGTGCTAGGGTCTCTGAGATCTTAATCCAATTTCTCCCTTGCCTTCTCTCCTTTAAAAAAAAACACTAGTTTAAAGAGCAACTAGTTAAAAACACTAGTTCAAAGAGCAATTGAGATGGCATTCATGATATGCCTGAAAATCCATTTGGTTATCATCAAGATTCAACTTGATGAGTTGACAGTTTTCTTCTGTGGGCCTGTGGAGCCTCATTGTATATATTTGAAGGCAAGGCTTAATTACCCTTCCCACCAAATAGAATATGCTGGTTTCAAGCTGGGAACACAGCATGCTCATCATTTCCATTAATTTGGCTACAGGCAGGGTACAAAAACACGATTTTCACAAATGACTCTGCAGGATGCAAACAAACATCCCCCATCAATCTTCATCCCACCTCCTCAAGTGTACACTGAACGACAAGCATGACATTACCCAAGAATCAGAAGTATGCCAGCACTGTATCGAACACTTAATGAATATCTGGTAACAACAACAAAACAACATTCGATTTATATACCGCCCTTCAGGACAACTTAATGCCCACTCAGAGCAGTTTACAAAGTGTTATTATTACCCCACAACAATCACCCTGTGAGTTGGGTGGGGCTGAGAGAGCTCCAGAGAACTGTGACTCGCCCAAGGTCACCCAGCTGGCTTTGTGGAGGAGTGGGGAATCAAACCCGGCTCTCCAGATTAGAGTCCCATGCTCTTAACCACTACACCAAACTAGCTCTGGTAGTGGAATACGTGCTTGAACACACTTTCTGCTACTAGCAACACACTTGCCTGAGTTCTGTGTGTTTGAACTCACTCCCTGCTATTACGAACATACTTGCGTGAGCCCTGCTGATTGCTACTATTTATACCATGAATTTTAAAAAGTATCTTAGAAACATCCATCCTGCCTGGATCCAGATCCCGCTGATAGCATCCTCCCCCCTGCTGCCTCTAACCACCATTGATGAGAACATTAGGAAGAAGGCAGAAAGGAACTGGACACCCTTCGTTGTGTCTGGCTGCAATTGAAAATCTACTCTCTGAGGAGCATTGGTCATTCACATGGGGGTTTGATCCTTGTCAGCAACTTCAGAAAATAGTTTTGGCTGGAAAGCAGGACAAAAAGATATTTTAAAACGTTTTGTTAATCAACATGAGCAATAAAGGGAATTTACTTACTTCGCAGCATAGGGTCTACTGGAAATCAGTAAGTTAGCAAAACCGGGTACCACTGCAGAATGCTTACTAATGGTGAAAATACGGCTAGGACCGTGAGCAGATACTGTAAGAGAGAAAAAATGCTTCTATCATCCGTCCAAAAGAAGCTATGCTGAAACCAACAATGCAATCCTATACAGAATTAAATTCTTTGGAGCTCATTGACTTCCAAGGACTTCTAAGGGCGTAACTCCGTTTAGGATTGTGCTGTAAAATGCTTGATCACACTAGTTGTAAAGGACCTCTTCAATCTATAGTTCCAGAAATGGGGCAAAGGTGTAAAAAAACACTCCATCAGCACATGTATATTGAAGTAAAAGCTATTGAAATCCATTGGACTTGCTTCCTGATAATTATGCTTCTTCATTGAAGTGGTAAAACTGGTTCTGAGCTATGCCACTTCATAGAGACAGAAGGAGCTCACGTACTTATTCACGTAGAATTATTCTACAAGTCTCTTGAGGTTTTCCAGTCTTCTAGAATTATAACAAATTCATTTTCCTTCTGCAAAGTGCTCTGTATTGATGTTTTTCTTCTAATCTATTTACAGTTTCTCAAAAAAATAAAAGTCAACCCTTATTCACTGGAAAATCCTGAGTCTGGCTTTAATTAGAGCTCTACTTTTTCGATCATTTTGGCAACCTGCAGGGGAAAATGTGGCAGATATGAACCGATACACATTTCTTTTTAATGTCTGCATATAATATATGCTACTTAAACCAAGAATGTTTTTGGACAATATTTTTTAAAATCCCATCAAAGAGACAATCACAATCTGATCCTACGAAACAGTCTATTGGACTGTAAATGGTTCGGTTTCTGCGCTTTAAATAAAACATGAGTTCAGTAGCACTTTAAAGACCCTAAATTTATTCCAGCATCAGTTTCTGCAAGCCAGAGCTCACATCATTGTATGCACTGAAGTGTTCATCCATGATACAGACATATTTGTATTAAAAGCTGAAATAAAGTTAATACAATTATTTTAAAGAGACCATCCTGAATATAGACAAGTTTAGCAGTTGATTTAACCCCTCCCCCCTTTTTTTTCCAGGACACATAAAAGAGAGTAGCTTTCCACATTCCCCTGAGTGGAGACTTGAACCTGGGTCGTCCTAGTCCAAGTTCTCCGAGAATATGTAAATTTTGTGATAATATTTATAGGTGAGAAATACAAAGGACACATTTAAAAATATTTTATAGGACTAAAGTCTTCATAATAATGACAACAATAACAATAATAATAGCATTTGATTTATACACCGCCCTTCAAGATGACTTAACACCCACTCAGAGCGGTTTACAAAGTATGTTATTATTATCCCCACAACAACAAACAGCCTGTGAAGTGGGTGCGCCTGAGAGAGCGCTGAGAGAGCTGTGACTGACCCAAGGTCACCCAGCTGGCTTCAAGTGCAGGAGTGGGGAATCAAATCCGGTTCTCCAGATTAGAGTCCGTGCTTTTAACTACTACACCAAACTGGCTCTCCCAGGAGAAAGTAAATCAAATATCATTTCAAGATAAAACATACCTTTCTTTACTACCAAGCCTGCATATCAGAGAAAAGCATCATACTCTGCCCCCCAACAAGATAAAGCTTTCCTCAAATACACACAGCTTCCTTGTGTGTAACAGATTTGCTATCCTTTTAACAGACAGATGGTTCCTCTTGTGGGGGAGGGGGCTATATAACAGACAGAGACAGATAAGGTCTTGTGATGCGGCGAACCACCTTCTCCACTAATGGAAATGGGGTGGAAAAGGAGTTCAGTAGCTTCTTAAGGACTTAACACAATTTCATCTCTGCATGCACTTTACCAGACTGTAGCTCACGTCTTCAGGTGCAATCAGTGAACCTCACACTAGGCAGTCCTTTTGAACAGGAGGTACAATGATAGCGTAAGAAAGACCCACAGTGCATTTGGAGAAGGGGGCTAGGGTTGCCAATCTCCAGGAAGTCCCTGGAGCTCTCCCAGAATTAAAAGTGATTTCCAGATTGACAAAGATAGGTTCCCCTGGAGAAAATGGTTACTTTGGAGAAGGAACCTGATAGCATTGTAGCTCCTTTCCCTCTCCAAACCCCACCCTCCCCAGCTGCATTCCCAAACCTCCAGGAATCATCCAACCCAGAGTTAGCAACCCTAGTTCTACCCCAGAAAAGCTGGAGCTGGAATAAAACCTTGCCAGGATTCCAGGTACCCCTAAACTTCTCCTTACTTTTGCTGCAACAGATACTGACACAGCTGCCCCTCAGAGCAAAACTTGGGATTTCTACCTATCGTGACCTGATTATTACAAACGCCCGACGGCGGGGATTCGGGGAAAGGTTACAGTGCAATGCTATGCAGAGTTACTCCAGTCTAAGCTCACTGAAACGAACGGGCATAGACTGGAGTACCTCTGAATAGGATTGCACTGTAATTCCTGCGAGTCAAAGCTCCTACAGCTCAAATATATTATACTTGGAAGCAAGCCCCCCACTAAATTCAAGGCGCCCCTACATATATATATATATAATGACCCGGAAGCAAGCGAGGGCCGAGGAAAGCTCCCAGTTGGACAATGTTCTCTCCCCTACTCCTTATCTCGCCTCACCTGCCCTCAAGCAGCATCTCAGCATGGGCGCCGCCATCTTGCCTGCCGGGAAAGGCCAACCGTCCCTTCGCAAAATGGCCCCGGGTGCCTCACGGAGCTCTGAAAGAAGGGTTCCGCGCCTGAGGGAAAGAACCGGAGGAAGGTAATAAGTGAGCTCTTGGAGTCCTCTGTGACTGGATAAGATTCACAATCGAGCGAGTGACAGGAAAGACTACGGTTGCCACCCTCTAGGTGGGGCCTGGAAATCTCCCGGAATTACAACTGGTCTCCCTATGACAGAGATCAGTTCCCCTGGAGAAAATGGCTGCTTTCGAGAATGGTCTCTATGGCATTATTATACCCCACTGCGGTTCCTACTCAGTGCTCTGCCCTCCCCAAACTCGACCCCCATATCTCCAGGAATTTCCAGGCCCGGAGTTGGCAACCATAAGAACAGCCCAATGTGGCTTTATTTCTGCCTCTAAACCCATTTGTTTCAACGTGCTGAGGCTAGAGTAACTTTGTACTCACTGCAATCGGGAAATGAAAAACGCCCCTAAACAGACGAACTGGAATGCCACATTTGAGTTTATATAAAACAAGAATCCAGTCAGTAACACCTTTAATGTATTTCAGAGTAAGGTTTCGTGAGTTGGAGCTCATCTCAATTCATGAATACAATTTTTAAAATTAACCTTAATTTTTAAAAATTAAAAATATGAGTTTGTTTGTCTGTCTGTCTGTCTTCTAGCTAGGGTTGCCACCCTCCAGGTAGTGGCTGGAGATCTCCCAGAATTACAATTGGTCTCCAGGCCACAGAGATCAGTTCCCCTGGAGAAAATAGCTACTTTGGGGGGGGGGGTGGACTCTATGGAATTATGCCATGCCAAGGTCTTTTCCCTCCCCAAACCCCACTTTCTCCAGGTTTCACCCCCCCCCCCAGATCTTCAGGAATTTCCCAACTTGGAGCTGGCAACCCTACTTCTAGCACACCCTCCCCACAAGGGGGCTCAGAGCAGATCACAGTATAGTATAAATACATTTTAAAATCGCAGTAAAAACCACATCATTGTAATGATTGTAATATACAGTTCCCAAGATACAGGCTTGCCAACCTCCAGGTGGGACCTGGAGCTCTCCCAGAATTATAACTTATCTCCAGAGGACAAAGATCAGTTCCCATGGGTAAAATGGCAGCTTTGGAGAGAGGACTCTGGCATTATAACCCACTGAGGTCCTGTCTCTAAATCTTGCCCTCCCCAGGCTCCACCCCCAAATCAGCAGGAATTCCCCAACCAGAAATTGGCAACCATGTTTATTAAAGGTGTATTATTTATAGGTTACTAAAAAAAAAATTAACAACTTTATAATGTAGCATAAACTTAAATGGACCTTCTTGTCAGAGATAGAAACTTGCTAGTCTTTAACATGCCCCATTCTTGATTATTTTTGCTGTAATAGATTATTGCTTTGGAATTATTACTTTCTGTACTGACCTAGCTACTTCCAGTCCCTAATGGAACCCAAGCTTGATAGTGGCAAACCTTCTTTACTCAAATAGGAGAGCTGAAATATAAGGAAGCTGTCTCAAAGAGGTGCATCAGCAAAGAGATAGAGATTGTCTATAGATTTTATTACTATTGTTCTAAGTATGCTAGACTGTAGATATTACTTCTGTTATTCTAAGTATGATCATACTGGATTGTTCCTATGTTTAATATGTCAATCTAAAATACTTGTGCTCTGTTTCAGCATTTCTTCAACTCTGTATTGGATTTCTACTGGTTTTAAATCTTTGCAAATTTGCATATATATATCCTATTACATATGTATTGAAATGTCTTTGAAGCTGATTTTACTGACTCACACTGTGTAATCCACCCTGCCTCTCAGTGAGAAAGGTGGGCTACAAATAATTTAAATAATGGTTGTTGTGGGTTTTCCAGGCTGTATTGCCGTGGTCTTGGAATTGTAGTTCCTGACGTTTCGCCAGCAGCTGTGGCTGGCATCTTCAGAGGTGTAGCACCAAAAGACAGAGATCTCTCAGTGTCACTACAATGCCAAGACCACGGCAATACAGCCCGGAAAACCCACAACAACCATCGTTCTCCGGCCGTGAAAGCCTTCGACAATATAATTTAAATAATATAAATAAATAAACCTGAAGTTAATTCCAACTCAGCACTTTCACATTAGAATCACTTTACCTTTTCCTCACCATAAAACTTTTGACTTCCCTGTGAAATACTAACCAGACTTACACTTTTCTAAGCCTATTGACTTCAGTGACCTTAGAAGGGTGTATCCAGGGCTTTTTTTCAGCTGGAACGTGGTGGAACGGAGTTCCGGCACCTCTTAAAAATGGTCACATGGCCAGTGGCCCCGCCCCCTGATCTCCAGACAGAGGGGAGTTTAGATTGCCCTCTGCACCGCTCCAGCGGCACAGAGGGCAATCTAAACTCCCCTCTGTCTGGAGATCAGGGGGCGGGGCCACTGGCCATGTGACCATTTTCACCGAGGGCAATTTAAACTTTAAAAAACTCGCCCCCTTGTTCCAGCTGACCCAAAGTGATGTCATTGTGAGGTCTTGAGTTCCACCACCTCTTTTCCCAGAAAAAAAGCCCTGGGTGTATCATTGTTTAGGATCACACTGTTAAAGACTAAACTTTTTTTTAATTGCTGCCAAAATAGTCCGCAAAAGTCTGTGGTAGAAACATTCCAGTGGAGGAGCTGTGTTAGTCGGTAGCAGCAAAAAATAAAACAAGCTCATTGGCAGCTAAAGACTAACAACATTTACTTCAACATAAACTTCAGTTCATCGCAGCTTAGTTCATTGCATGAATGGCATGCTCCAATGAAATCAAACTAGTTAATCTTTACAATAATAATTAAGTACCATCAAATCACACTCCACGCATGGGCACTCCAATGGGGTTTTCAAGGCAAGAGTCCACCAGAGTTGGTTTGCTTAACAATAGCCTTCCTCTGCATAGCCACCTTGGACTTCCTCAGTGATCTCCCTTCCAAGAACTAACCATGACCAACACTGCTTAGCTTGCAAACTCTGATGAACTCTGGCTAGGGGCCACAATTTGTTCATCTCACACAGGTTTGTTCATCTCACACATTTTTATTCCACCCTTCCATCAAAGAGGTGGTGATTCTCTTTTCAATCTCACGATACTTGTATGATAAAGATTATTATGCTGAAAATTTGACTGGTTCATAGTCAACCAGCAAGCTGCATGGTAGTATGGGATTGGAACATAAATTTTGCAAAAAAATGACAATATGGCCGTTACTCCACAGTGGCTGTCACACAAAATTCCTGGTATGTGTGTGTTGTTGTTGTTTTACAGAAAATAATCATCTCTCCTCACTCGTTCATAAAAATAATTATCCACACCCATTCTAATGGAATCATACACTCTTTCCATCAGACCTTGTTTTCATCTATGTTCTGCAATGCAATGGAGCACGCCTATAAACTGGAACTCTGGGCCTCCTAATAATTCCTACACACACAAACACAGCCTTCTTCTGCTTCTAACCTTGTGTGTAAATATCTGTTAACTGATCGAAACAATTCATGTGATTGACTATTCTCCATAAAACATTATGCCCCAATAGATTTGTTAGTCTTTAAGTTACCAAAAGACTATTTGTTATCTGGCAATACAAGATATCCCAATACATATTCCTTTTATAGCCAGAAGATCAAGATAGGTTTGCTTGTGAGCTGAAAATTAACTGTACAGAAATGCCAGCAAACTTTCCTAATACTTACAACAGGTTCTGCTCATTCTTGCAACAGCTGATGTTCCCATAAAAGATAAGCAAATAATCAAATGACCGAGCATATGCTCTTCCTCCATTGAGCGCTGTGTGCTAAATTGGGCTGATACTGAATCAAGAAAGATTACAGACCTCAGATAAATCTGCAAATGTGCTTTGCAGTTCGGGTGGGTGGTTCACATTATTTGTTAAATTACTATGCGTATTGCTATGTTTAAATAAAACGACACTGACATTTTGGGAAAAGATCACACCACATCTTCCCCCAGTTATTTTTTTTATTGCAAATTAGGGTTGCCAAACCTTTTCCTGGCCCAGATCCTGTGCTCTTAACAATAGCCCAAGACATGAAAATCCCCGGGAAAGAGGAAGGTAGGAGGACATAAATAATTGGGAAACTCTGCTGCAGGATTTTTCCCTTTCCTTAAACTGTTTTGCCTTAAACTGATGCTCAAGTGTATATTCAGGTGGGTGTAATTAAGCTGGGAGTTTATGTATTGGTCTGCTGCTGGTAAATTTACAAAAGTATATATTTCTGTTTATCTAGGAAGTTCTCCATGTGAATGCCATGATCTCATAGGATCCATTTAGCGACGGTGGCTAATGGATCACTTTTTCTTCTCACCCCCAACAAGTGGCTGTAATTATATTCTGCTAGCTAAATGATCCCTTCATTTTCACCTGTGAAAACAACCCTACTTTTTAAAAAAACCCTGCATTCCTGTTCTTTTCATTGGTACTAACAAGTTGTGTCATTTTTCTAAGGAATATACACTACATTCCTTCTTTTACTCTTTTTAATTCTTTTATTTTATACGAATAGTAAGAGAAATTAGTAGCAGAAGTGTCAAATAATTCAAAGCTGAGGATTTTATTTTCTCCTTTATAGTATTTTTAAAGCAGCTACTGAAGCAAAGGAAACAGATCAAAAGTGAGTACTAAAAACTTCTGTTGCTGCATTTCCTTTGTTTCCCAAATCCACCCCACAGTTCAGCACTTCTTGATCAGCTCAATCCACTATTCTCAGGGTTAGAAATTCTATGGGGGGGGGGGGCAGGAGTAGCTGTGCATGTGCGCCTTACAAATTTCTGTATTTTTAAAGGTTCTATTCTGCAAAATTCTTACTTTATTTCATGGATGCTTGTCATAAAAAGAAAGGCAATCCTTACAAGAGGCTCTTGGAGCCTAAACAGGTCTACTTAGAAGCAAGTCCCATTTTATTCAGTGGGATTACTCCCAGGAAAGTGGCTCTTGGGTTTTCAGCCTTTGTTGGACCTCTGCTTCGCTCCTAATTGATGTGAAGTTGACAAATATTATACCAAGACTGTGTTTTGTGTGCATGTTTGTTTTTACTGTTACCATTTCTGCAGTGGAGCCTTATCCCTGAGTTAAATCAAGCTTCCATTTTTCATGTTAAAGACTTGCCTTAAAGATTGGTTATTCTTTATTAACACTGCTTTAGTCCCTGGTCAAATGAATTTATACAAGATTAGATAGTCCAGATTTAACAATTTGAACTTTTTTCCCTTAAGGTTTAGGGGTCTCATGAGGGGAATAATTCATCACCTGGTGGTTCTACAGATTTACAGTGCAATCCTAAGGAGAGGTACTCCAGTCTAAGCTCATTGATTTCAATGGGCTTAGACTGGAGTAACTCTCTTTAGGATTGCTGTTAGTCTGTCAGTTTCCTCTTGACCTCTTTGACCATGCACTTTTCAGGGTGTCTTTGAGGATGTGATGAAAGTGTGTAAAGAGCTATAACAGGGGGTGGCAATGTGTGGCAAAGAGATGAGAAGGCATTATGGTCAAAGAGGGCCAGCTATGAGTCATCCAAAGTCCCTTAACATGGGGAAGGATGACCTAGTTGTGTTGCTCTGAAATCTAAACAGAGCAAGTTGATTATCATAGTCAGTTCCTGAGTTTGTCAGACTGCCACAGCCAGGCTTTTTTTCTGGGGAAAGAGGTGGTGGAACTCAGTGGGTTGTCCTTGGAGAAAATGGTCTCATGGCCGGTGGCTCCGCCCCCTGATCTCCAGACAGAGGGGAGTTTAGATTGCCCTCTGCACCGCTTGGAAAACAATCTAAACTCCCCTCTGTCTGGAGATCAAGGGGCGGGGCCACCGGCCATGTGACCATTTTCAAGAGGTTCCGGAACTCCATTCCACCATGTTCCAGCTGAAAAAAAGCCCTGGCCACAGTAATGATTAACTGATCATTTCAGTCCAATTGATTATCTGTTTAAAGTCCGATGATTAATCATCCCCATATTGGCTGCAGTAATAAATTCGCTGGCTATAATAAACAGTCTTTTCAGCTAGTTTCCTGATTTGTTCCTGAATTTACTGTCACAGACTTTTATTTTTTTTAAAGTTCTTTAAAGCGAATATTCTAGAGAGCAGTGCAGAGTAGTAGTTAGAGTGCTGGAGTAAGATCCGGGGGGGGGGGGAGGCAGATTCTGAATCCTCTCTTTGTCATAGAAGCTTGCTGAGTGGCCTTGGGACAACCACATGACTATCAGCCTACTGCATAGGGTTGTTGTGAGGCTAAAATGGAGAAAGGGTCCCCCTTGGTGAAAAAGGCAAGGTCTACATCACAGAAAGGTACACCCTGTATCATGAGGGAACAGATTTGATGTTATCTAATCCAGTTGATTTTAGATGGTGTTTGTGAAAACAGAGAATCCTTAAAAGTTTATGAGAGGACCCTTAACAAGATCGGTCAAGAGAGGTGCTTTTCTTTAAGACGGTGTAGCTAGCTTACCGCTTCCTTTGCAATGTGTAGGAGAATATTTTGGGCACGTAGCACCCCCTTTTTTAAAAAGCTCAGACTGCCATGCATGATGATGTCAGTATTTTATTTATTTAAATCCCAATTTCCCAAACACTCAATTAAAATGCCTCCAAGAAGCAGTTATCCCATCAATTCCTTGCAATTGCTGCTTTGTGAAGATACTTAGACCGAGGCTTAATGAGTGGCCTGAAGTCAGCAGTCTGAGCTTGGTTTTTGAGCAAGGATTTTAATTCAGTTTTTCTCGGTCCAGTTGCAGCATTATAACCACTACACTGCATTTTCAGTTCACACAGGGTATTTCAAGCTCAAAAGGCTACCTGTCCAGGGCCCCCTGTGAACACGCACAGTCTGAATTCTATGCAGTGCACAAGACTAAAGAATTACAGTAGCATTACAGAAATGCAACAGGCAGCTGCAGAGCCTATTTGGATGGAGTTCCTTGCAGGTAGAACGCCTTGACCAAATCGGCTGTCTTGCTCTTGACACTCCCATGTGTGTAAAGTGCTGTCTAATTGCAGCTGACTTACGGCGACCACCAGGGCTTTTTTTCCGGGAAAAGAGGTGGTGGAACTCAGTGGGTTGCCCTTGGAGAAAATGGTCACATGGCTGGGGGGCCCGCCCCCTGATCTGCAGACAGAGGGGAGTTTAGATTAGATCTCAACTCCCCTCTGTCTGGAGATCAGGGGGCGGGGCCACCAGCCATGTGACCAATTTCAAGAGGTTCCTGTACTCCGTTCCCCCGTGTTCCAGCTGAAAAAAAGCCCTGGCCACCACATAGGGTGTTCAAGGCAAGAGGCAGAGGAGGTCTGCAGTGCCTGCCTCTGCCTAGTGACCCTGGACTTCCTTGGTGACCTTCCATCCAGTTACTAACCAGGGCCGACTCTGCTAAGCTTCTGAGATCTGACAAGATTGGACTAGCCTGGGTCATCCAGGTCAACGTTGATGCTTCTAGTCTCTAGGTAAACTTCTTCTACCTCTCTTGCCTTAGGTGGGGAAAGCAGGGTATGATTCTACTTAAACTCCATCCCTGTCCCTTAGCCAATAATCTGTGTATGCAGCATTGTGGGTGGGGAAAAAACAAACCCACAGTCCATGATGAGTCATATCCTCCTTTAATAACTCTTCTAACATCATCTTAATAGTAGGTCATACTTAGCAGGTTATAATTACTTCATTCCACTGATACCCACAGGTGACAGTCAAGCTCTGGTCTGAATAACTTCAACCTGCCATTGTTCCAGATAAGGCTTTGGAAGGCATTTATTTTTCTAGCTTTTCCAGTCTTGTGTTTTGACAGGACAATACCCCGTATTTGTGAGTTTATGATTATTATTTGTACGACAGTGTTGATCTACATAACTCTTTATGGAGCAACAGAAGCAAAAATGACACAACCCTGCCCTCGGGGGGTTTTACAATCGCAATTTCAACAGAAAGAGTGGGAGAAGGGTGGCAAGGAAGGAACGGGTACACATAATGCAGCTGCAGATATGTGGGCTTTGTTTCATCGGGGATGAAGAGTCAGGGACAAAATAAAGTTTCCCAGAAGAGCTGAGGTCTAGAGGAGGAAAGATGGAGGTGGTAACATATGTGTCTAGCAGTTTCTTCCTAAACATTTATAGAGCAGTGAATCAACTTTGTTTGTTTGTTTGTTTGTTTGTTTGTTTGTTTGTTTGTTTGTTTGTTTGTTTGTTTGTTGTCCGTCTTTCTCACTGAGACTCAAGGCGGATTACACAGTATGAGATTAGTGCAATCAGTATCAAAGACATTTCAGTGCAGTATCAAGGACATTTCCATAAACAATGCCATAGGGTAAAAAGAGACAAGTTTAAAAGACATAGTATTAGCAAGAATCCAATACAGAGTAGAAAAAATACTGAAGCAGAACACAATCAATTCTAGGACTAACATTAGACAACATGGAGCACAGGTGGTACATAGGAGTACATATTTAAAGCAATACATAATATGTAAGGCAATATAGTGATGAAGTCTATGGCCCCAAACTCATTAGCAGAGCATCTGAGACCCCCTCCCTACAGTACAGCCCTCCCATTTGAGTAAAAAGCCTTTTTGAATAGTTCAGTTTTGCGTCGCTTACGAACAGCCGGGAGAGTGGGGGCTCTTCTGACTTACTCAGGCAGGTCATTCCATGTGATAGGGGCTACCACAGAGAAAGCCCGTGTACAGGCTGCTGCTGCTGACTTCACCCGAGCACAGCCTGGCACCTGCAGGAGACCCTGAGGGCAGAATTTTAAGCAACCAAGAGGGTGGAATCCTATGCAGACTTACTGGGTGTAAGATGCCATTGAACATGGTAAGGCTTACTTTGGAGTAGACTGGTATAGAATTGGAGGAATTTTTTTGTGGAAGGGTACAATGGAAAATGAGGGCAGAAACACTGGATGGTGAAAAAAGCTGTGGAGAGCTTAGGATAGGGACAGATCACCAGTATTCTACTCAGAGAGGTTGGTGCCTTTTTTACATGTTCAGGGAAGGAGTTTCACACATAAGGGTCTGCAAAGGAGATGGAAGAGAATTGTTTATGGAAGCAGGAGATCTTTGGGTAAAGCGATGGGCTTAGCCGTTGCCCTTAAATTCAGGAAGTCCCTTTGCTGTGAATGGTATGTTATGTGAACTAAATTTATGTATTTATGTTATTTATAATCCACCTTTCTCACTGAGACTTAGGGTTGCCAGTCCCCTGTTGGGTGCGGGGGATTTCCCCGCTCCCAGCCTCCTCCCCCTGCCACCATTCACCTGGCCGGCAGGGGAAAAGATGTGGGAATGGACCTCCCAGGATGTGCTTCTCAGAGCGGGACCACAAGTGACGCCTGACACAGGTTGGACACTAGTCAGCTTCCCTCAAGTTTTGATGGGAAATGTAGGCATCCTGGTCTTGCAGCTTGACTCTCTGACTGCTGTCCAATGGACTTTTCAACTGTCACTTGTCCAACATTCCGCCAAGCTGCCTACATTTCCCATCAAAACTTGAGGGAAGCTGGCAAGTGTCCAACCTGTGTCAGGCGTCACTTGTGGTCTCGCTCTCACTCAATGTCATTGTGACATCATTGCACCGGCCCCAGGAGTGCTCAGACTGGCCTGGCACAAAGCTCGGAAGCACTCCTGGGGCCTACGCAATGATGTCACTCCTGGAAGTGATGTCATCGCACCACGCCAGGAGGGATAATAGCTGTCATTTGAGCATTTGCCTTTTGAGAACATGCTGGTGTGATAAGTGTAGGCAGGGGTCATTTCGTAGAAAAAGAGCTGGAGGAACTCATTAGCATATGCCACATCTCTTGCCATCACCGGAAGTGTGTCATTAGTATAACTGATTTGCATATGCCACATCACCTGACATCACCTATTCTGCTGTTTTGGACCCAATCCTGGCCATTCAGGGCCGAAATTGGGCCCAAAATGGCAA
The DNA here is from genome assembly GCF_028583425.1 of Eublepharis macularius. Classification (NCBI taxonomy): domain Eukaryota; kingdom Metazoa; phylum Chordata; class Lepidosauria; order Squamata; family Eublepharidae; genus Eublepharis; species Eublepharis macularius. The sequence continues at coordinate 13,054,488 of NC_072799.1, read as the reverse complement.
AAGGGGCTGAAAATGGCTGAAAAGGGGCACAAAATGGTCAGGATATGGCTGCTGCTGAGCGGGAGAGTGATCCACCACCTGTCAGAAGGCCTGATCCAGGCCGTTTTGGCCTCAATCCAGGCCGAAATGGGCCCAAAACAGCCGAGAGTCAGGTAGGCGGAGCCACCTGTCATGTGACCTCTTTGGGGAACTCTCGGAACTGTGTTCCTGTGCGTTCCCCCTCGAAATGAGCCCTGAGTGTAGGTACCCTTGGTTGGGGTGTAGTTATATAATTTTTCCGCCCTTGGCTGCTTGTGGGCGGGGGGGCGGGGGCAGTCTCTGTACCCCCAGTCTGTATTATCTGACCTGGGAATAGAACATAAGAACATTAATTGCAGATTAGAGAGTTGCTTTGTTGCACTTACCGTCCGTCTTCCGCCAACGGCGTCTGTCACCTTAAGATTTTATCCCAGTGTCTCTGTAAGAGGAAGAAGAAATTATCTATGGACTGTTGATTTTGATTAATGGTCTTATACACATACCTATGAGTGTGCATTTATATTTATTATATTCATGGTATTTATTGGATTAATTGGAATGTTATGTGTATTGTAGTTATTGAAATTTATATGTAAGAGGTATTTGTTCACTATATGCGCTTATCACGTTATAAACATATGTGGACTGGTTTACTCCTATTGTATATTTTTGTATATGTGATATTTATCTGGTTGGTGGGGTATTTCCCTTTTGGTGTTACCATTCACCTGGCCGGCAAGGGAAAAGGTGCGGGAATGGACCTCCCAGGGAATGCTTCTGGCTCAATATCATCGTGACATCATCGCACAGCCCCCAGGAGTGCTCAGATTGGCCTGGCATAAAGCTCAGGAGCACTCCTGGGGCCTGCACAATGATGTCACTCCTGGAAGTGATGTCATTGTGCCACGCCAGGAACTTAAGCATGTGAGGAAGCCCTACTGATAAGTGCTGAGTCCCCCCACCTCTGCCAGGAGGGTAAGGGGACCTGAGAACCGTGCTGAGACTCAAGGGGTATCATATATATGATCAACAGTTGGGTTATTCAATAAACAATGTAAATGAAGCAGTAATCTGAGACAGAGCTGAAAACATGCTGAAACAGAGCCTAAGCAGTTAAACCTGACATTAAATAATGCAGGGATTATCCAGTAGGAACATACTGCAACACAGTAGTATAGGCTACAGGCCCTATCCCACTCCAGAGCATCTCTCTGAACCATTTTCTTACAGAACAGCCCGCCTATGTAAAAAAAAGCGCTCCTAAATAATTAAGTTTCGCACCATTTGTGGAAAGCCAGGAGAGTAGGAGCATGTACTGGCACTTGTTGATATTGACCATTTGTGGGGTGGTGCCTGCAGAAGGCCCTGTTCAGCTGAGCGAAGCTGCCATTGCAGAGAATAGGGAGAGAGGCGGTTCCACAGATATGGGGGACCAAGGCCCTAAAGGGCTTTGTATATAAGAGCCAAAACCTTGAACTGAGCCTGCTTACTGATGGGAAGCCACTGGAGTGATTGCAGAATGTGAGTGATACGCATGCTTCACCTAGCTTCCAATAATAACTGAGCTGCGGCCTTGTGCACCGACTGGTGTCTTTGAGTTGACTTTGAGGGAAGACTTATGTAGAGTGCATGTGTGAACTGACTCCCTTAGAAAGCATGTTTAAGGTATCAATTTATATGTGACGTTGGGTGTGCACAAGAAACTTACTCATCCAGTATTCTGCATGCCATTATGGTTATGCATACAGCGCTGGTATGCCACGGATCCCTGATGTGATAGCACTGCATTTATACATAAGGCAGCCTAGTTCAGGCCAGACACTGGTTCAGCGGCATGCTACACAAGCATTGAGCAATCATGTTTTGGGGCCTGATCGGACCGTTACAGCAGGCAAACAAGAACATATCTGCTACTTGTGCGTTGTTACATGTAGCTGGCAGCTTGTGTATCTTTAGGGCATGTAGGGTAGCTACCTTGGCAAATACCAGGAGATTTTGAGGGCAGTGCCAGCGGAAGATGAAATTTGGGGAGCATGTGACATCTCTTCTGAATGACCGTCTAGGAATTTCCTCGTATCGCCTCACTTTTCCTGCCATGTTTTCTCCCACTCCTCAGCTTCTTGAAGATTTGGGCTGAAGAGTGTGGTTTACCCGCTGTTGGTGGGGCCTACTGGCATGCCCAGCTTTGCCAGGAATCTGTGGCCTAGGTGAGTTCAGCTTTAAAAACATACTGAGATTTGTGGAAAATATTTGTTTTCTCTGTCTTGTTTCAATTGGGCTTACTCAAACTGGATTCATTAGGGCTGCAGGTGGAGCTTGGAAAAGGTGTGATTTGCAGAGGAAAGGGACCTGAGTGGCATGTAATCCTCCAAAGCGGTCATTTTTTCTAGGGGAACTGATCTCTGTAGTCTGTAGGGAAATCAAATTCCTAGAGGTCGCCAGGCTCTTCCTGGAGGTTGGCAACCTTAGGATCCAGGTAAAGCAAAGCACTTACTTGTGCTTCTTTGACCATGTACTGCTTGCTTAGACCAGGCTGTGATACACATAATTAGCACACTAACAGAACATTTGCTTGGGCTGTAGAGTTCTGGTATGCTAAGTAAGCACATGTAGTTGTTATGCAAAGGTAGCTGCCCAATTTTAAGGAAGATGCCAGCCGCACAGTCATACAGGCAAATGTTTCTGCTTTGCCAGGGGTTACAGGTAGCTACGCTGGTTGGAAGCAAAATCCAAGAACAAAGTCCACATGGCCTGGCTGTTAACCTTGTATGGGTAGCTGGACAAGTACATTTCTTGAGTATACTCAGCTTTGCACTTATACTAGGCCACAAAACACCACATTAACATTGCCTCCCAATTACCTTAAACTCATTTTCCAAGGTAGTTCACGTTTTAGCTGTAGTACCACAAAAGTAATGAAATCAGGCATTCCATGAAAAATAACACTGAATGGCTCACAAGCTTTGGGATATTTTAACCTAGGGAGGACTGTTTTGGGTCAGCTGCCTAGGCAAGTGGGTGCTAAACCGGTTATGAAGGCCCTGTTAGCAGGCTCAGTAGCAGCCCAGTTCATACCCGACGTTGTCCTCCTACATACCATCAGCCCCAATTAAAACTTGACATCTGACAGGGAAGGGGTGGATGGGAATCCCTTGGTGTGGCATCTCTGATGGAATGGTTGATGAATATGTGAGCTTAGCTGAGCAAGATTTGAGGGTCCAGTAGCACGTAGGGACCAACTAGATGTCCAGGGTACAAGCTTTCAAGAGTCAAAGCTTCCAAAAAACTTTGACTCTCAAAACTCATACCCTGGAAATCCAGTTGGCCTTTAAGGTGCTACTGGACCCAAATCTTGCTCTTCTACCACAGACCAACAGGGCTACAAACCTGAAACAAAGCTTAGCCAGGGACAGTGTGAAGGGATGTTAAGAGAAATTCTCTTAATTCCTCTTTACCCAATTTCTCTTTGAAACTAAACAATCCTTTTCTTGCTCTTTTTAAAAGGAATTTGGAGTCTGTTCCTAATCAATTCAATTTTGACCAAAAAGAAATTTAAAGAGGAAAGGCGGGTGTGCAAAATTTAAGAATTCCACTCTGTAGATACCCAGAGGCAGGCAGTGTCTTCCCAAGCCTCCCTGACAGAACACCACTCTAGGGTGCCTAACATGAAACAACTTAAATTAGTTGTGCTTTGTTTTGGAAAGATTTCACCTCTGCACTTGGCTTCATGCTTGTTTTCCAAACTGCTTCCTTATCCTTGTATCTCTTTTTACTGAATGTCCAAACTGCTATTCATTATTGTATGTTGCTCAGTGAATTTCCTAGCTGTTGATTGTATTTATATGTTTATGGCAATGTCCTTGATATTGACTAATCTCACACTGTGTAATCTGCCTTGGGTCTTAGCGAGAAAGACAGACTATAAATGACATTAAAAAAATATTTTCTCTTGCACTGTATAATCCACCTTGGATCTCAGTAAGAAAGGCAGATTATTATTATTGTTGCCATTATTAGGAATTTGGAGTCTGAAGGCTGAGTCAACCTTGAGCCGGCTACCTGAATCCTGGCGGAAGCTGGGTTCAGGTAGCCCGTTCAAGGATGACTCAGCCTTTATCCTTCTGAGGTCGGTAAAATGAGTACCCAGTTTCCTGGGGGTAAAGTGTAGATGACTGGGGAAGGCAATGGCAAACCACCCCATAAGAAAAAGTCTGCAAAGAAAACGTGATGCAATGTCCCCCATGGGTAGGGTTGCCAGCTCCAAGTTGGGAAATTCCTGGAAATCTGGGGGGGGGGGGGGTGAAACCTGGAGAAAGTGGGGTTTGGGGGGGGGAGACCTTGGCATGGCATAACTCCATAGAGTCCACCCCCCCCCCCAAAGTAGCCATTTTCTCCAGATGAACTGATCTCTGTGGTCTGGGGACCAGTTGCAGTTCCGGGAGATCTCCAGCCACTACCTGGAGGCTTGCAGCCTTACCCATGGGTCAGTAATGACTTGGTGCTTGCACAGGGGACTTTACCTTTACCTGCCATTATTAGTTATTAACAAGTTAATAGCTGTTAGTCAATAGTTTTTAACAATAGTTAATCGTTATTAACAACAGCAACAGTAGCAAACGCTGGAGTTACAAAAGAGCCATGAAAGAGAAATCCCCTCTTTTAAAGAGAGTAAGAGCAATCGGTTCCACGTTGTGCCGGTGTCCAGTAGAGCAGCAAGAGGAATCACGGGCTGTATCTAAAAAAAGTGAATTTCAGACAAGGAAATCTTGCTCCCCCTGACAACCCCCGTGTGTGTGGAAGGGGGGGGGGTGTCTCCTTCTCGAGTACACCCGTCCAGAAGCGAACCCGGGTTTGGCGTCTCGTGTGAAAGGGGTCCGTGATAGAAAAGGGACACGGCCTTTGGAAAGCTGAGGCGGGAACTGAGGCGGGAAGCAGGAGGCGAAAAGGAGGCGGCGGAGGCGAGCAGCCCGGCCCTCCTTCCTTCCTTCCCTCCCTCCCGCCTTCCTTCCCCTCATGGCGCGTCGTTTGGGCCAGCGGGCCAGGCCCCTCCTCCGTTATTAATCCCTCCGTTTGCTGCCAGGTTGTGAGGAAGGGAGAAAAAAACACAAGCAGCCGCGAGGCGGGCCGCCCGGTTCCCTCACACGCCGCCGCCTTCGCCCGCCTCAATTCCTCCCCTTCCCCTCGCCAGGCCCGTGACTCTCTCCGAGCTGGGCCCGGCGCGGCCGCCGCCTCCTGCATGTCTTTACTGCCCTCAGCCCCGCCGCCTGAGCAGCCGCCTCAGCCCCGCCGACCGACGCCCCGCGGGCTGGATGCAGGTGAGCGCCGCGGCCTAGTTGGGAGCGGGGCCCCCCTTCGGCCTCGCCGCTTCCCCGCGCGAGAGGCAGCCTAGGCCCGGCCCGGCTCGGGCCTGGCCCGCTCCGCTCCGCGGGGATGGAAAGGGCGGCTGGGAAGGGGCTCGGGTGCCTGCGTGGCCGCCCGGCCTCGGTCAAGTTGCGGGGAAGCCATCCAGGGCTTGGCTGGGCGAGGAAGCGGGGCCGTGTGGGTTGTGTAAAACGTGTGTCGGGGAGGGGTGACTTGTGTACGTGGGTCTGTCTGAGTGTTTCAGTTTTAGGAAGATAGCCGTGTTGGTAGAGTGCAGAGGAGCAGCAGGATTGGAGGCCAGTGGCACCTTACAGATCAACAAGATTTTCAGCTTTCGAGCGTCAGAGCGCCCTTCTTCAGATCCACAGGGATATAATAAAGATGTATAAATATACGCTTACCTATTTGTATCTGTATTTATTTGAAGCTTTTATCTGCTCTCCAAGCACCTTGCTTTGCAGTCTAAATATACTTGGAGTGCAGGGGTAAAGGTTTCAATTAAACATAAAATACGTTTTCAGACAGGTAGTTGTGTTGGTCTGCAGTAGAAGAGCAGGATTAGAGACCAACTAGATTTCCAGGATAAGAGCTTTCATCGAGCTTTGAGTCGAAAGTTTAGATATGTTGGTCTACAAGATGCCCAATGGACTCAAATCCTGCTTTGTATGTGAGAGCAAGATTTGGGTCCAGTAACACCTTAAAGACCCACTAAAGCTCATACCCTGGAGATCTTGTTGGTCTCTAAAGTGATACTGGACCCAAAATCTTGCTCTTCTAGTACAGACCAACACGGCTGCCCACCAGAAATTGTGCTGTGTGTTATGCTTTGATTATGTTGAGAATTTAGTGTTGAGAATTCAGTGTATCTTGATGGTTTCCTAGGTGTGGTTGTTTTTTTAAAGGTCATCAACATGAGTTGATGTAAAGGCAGTACTCCCCAAGAAGGGATTTACCAAAATAAATATTTGTTAACTTCATTTATAGCCCCCTTGATAGCCCTGTTGCAACAAAACAAAAGAGGAGGCCAGGTGTGCCTTCAGAGAGGAATTATTTATTCCAGCATAGTATTATAATAAGGAAAGAGAGTCAGTTGGTGACGTTTTAGTGTGTCTGTATGGGTAGCTGTGTTGGTCTGCTGTAGAATAACAGGATTGGAATCCAGTGGCACCTTAGAGACCAACAAGATCTCCAGAGTATAAACTTATGATAATCTGAAGGAGGAAGTTTTGAGTCTCAGAAACTCGTATCTTGAAAATCTAGTTGGTCTCCAAGGTTTCATTGGACTCAAATCCTGCAGTAGTTGATGTGGATTACTTCTATCTTTCCCACTCATATCTGAAGAAGGGAGCTCTGGCTCTCGAAAGCTCATAATCTGACAATCTTGTTGGTGTCTAAGGTGCCACTGGACTCCAATCCTGGCTGAGACCCTGGAGAGCCACTGGCCAACCTGAGTAGACGGTGCTTATCTGAATGGACCAATTGAGTATAAGGCAGTTTCATGTGAGAGTCTGTATGTGCTTCAGCGGGCACATTGTTAGGCAGCAGCAAATTTGGGAGCCAGTGTTGTGTAGTGGTTAGAATGGGATCTGGGAGCTCTGGAGTTTGAGGAACCTGGGTTCGTATCCTCATTCTGCCGTGAAGCTTTCTGGGTGATCTGGGGCTTACTTTTCAGCCTCGCCTACCTCAGAAGGTTGTGGTGTGGACAAAATCGGGAAGGGAGACCTCACTCATGCCTCCCTGAGCTCCTCAGAGGAACAAATAACTTTAGGATAGCTTTGCCACAAGCATGTGTACTCCACAGGGAGGTATTATAGAACTTTATTTTGTTTTGAACTGATGAAAAAGATAGGATATGAGTGTTTTATGCAAGCAAATATACTCTGGTTTCTCTTGGAACATACAAGCAAATAGGTTGGTATGTGCTTAGAAGGCAATTATTGAGTTGGAAATATCCTACTGAAAGGCAACAGATTGTGAGGGAAGATATTGGAACTTTGAATGCCATTTTGCACTTTGGGCAGCAAGAAACCTGGGTTTGCCACATGGTGTATACTCTCCACAGGGAGCCTCAGCTGTTCGCTACAGGTTCCCACGATCGGATTTCACACTTTTGGCTTTTTCTAAAGCCTAGGCATATTCTTAAAAACTATAATTGTTAGGAGGCTCTAATTTGTGTGTCAGTGAAAGGCTTATGAGTGTGAAAGGCTGGTGGCATGAACTGAGGGGGGCATTTGCAGGTTGAGAAAATTTTAGAGCAGAAGGTGCTGTGATATGAGAGGGGTCTCAGTGGTCTGTCAAAAGTACGAAGGGTGCTTTGTGGAATAGCTCTGGAAGGTGATGGTATGGCTTTACAGAGATGCTGTGGACTGGTGGAGTGAACATTTGGTCGTCAGTCTTGCGCGTGCACAAAGATGTACCTCTTGAGCGAGTGTTTTGTTGTTAGGGAGCTGGATTTGGGTCATGGAGATCCGAGTCTGAATCTCTGCCCAGCAGATGAGGTTCACTGAGTAACGTTAAGCCTGTTTCACCTTTTTTCCCGCCTAAATGGTATTGTAGGGCTGCTGGAAGAATACAGCGGAACACTTCCGGCCCCTCTCCCCCATATCGCTTTAAGCTCCTTGGAGGAAGTCTGGAGTATGTATGTGAGAAATAAATAGAAACATCCATTATTTCGTCTATTAGAAGCATGGAAATGGTACACTGAATTGAGATGATGTGGAGAGAGGAGCAACCCTTTTAGCGTAATGGGCATTCCACAGCTTAATATGGAGGAATGAGTGTGTGTGCAAAGGGCAGTTGGAACGGTGTCCAGGGTATGTAGTGTGTAGAGAGGCTTCCTTGGGAAGGAACAGTGTGTGCTTCAGAGAGAGAGGAAAGGCTCTGAGTGCTATCTGAGGGTGTGTCCAAACCTAACCTACATCAGAGGAGCCGCTATAGAATGTGCCTGCCATATTTTGTTCATATGTATGAGCTGCTCAGAATGCAACTCTAGGGAACTGGTCGGGAGTGGTTTCTGATATCAGCCCCCCCCCCCCCGTTTCCCCAACTCTTTTCCACCACCACCACCCTTCCTGGGAATACCAAAGATCAAGGTGCTCGATGGACATTAAATTGGGTAAACTTACACACAGTGTTCTGGTTTTTTTCCCTAAAAGGCAGGCAGCCCACCTGAAGCTTGCAAGAAGGTGTAGCAAGTTAGATAACAAATCAAATGCTAATTCTTTTGATAAGCATAGCTGTCAACAGTATTTGCAAAGGAGGGTGGGATGTGTTGAGTCTTCTCTTCACAATTCATCATCTGTTTGTACGCCAGTAGGAGATGACTTCCATTAACATTTGCCATATTCTGATTGCAGCTTTCCTTCAGACACCAGCTAGTTGTTCTTTTTCCCAATCAGAATCTTCAAAAGAAGAGTGCTTGTTTCTCTCTTGGCTTTGTAGGAAGTTGAAGGATGTGTTAAGTTGCATTGATGTGTGTATTTCAAGGCCAGGGATAGCAATTCTATAAGGAGCTGTTGTGTTCTTGAGGGCTTGTCTGGAAAGCGTCTCAGTTTCCCCCATGGCATGCTTATCACTGTAGCTGTAGACTAGCAGTGGGGTGCGCTGGAATATGGAAGGAAAACCCTAGTTTTGATCCTGTTATTCACCGCCAGTCTACAGGATTAAAAAGAGTCAGCAAAGGGATTGCTGAAGTTCCTGTACAGTCCAGAGTGCACCAGCTAAGTAGAATCAGTGCCCCCAACTCCTGAAAAATCCTCCATCTCGAGTTAAATTAAAAAAAACCCAGGTCTTATAAACCTAACCTAGGTTTTATTCTGTGTCTTCTGTTAATATACTGTTCTGCAAAATTAATCAGAATACATTGCAGGTAGAGCTGCTAAATAACCAGATCCTTGGTTTTTTTTTCATTATTTCGTCACGTTTGAAGGTAAACGTTGGTGTAATCTGGTTATACATAACATGCTGAAGCTATGCAGAAAAACGAAAAACAAAGGGAGAGGTCAGAAGTAGTTGGACGGGGAATGTATATTAACACCTTGAGGAAGAGATCTTGTTTTCCATTTTTGGTAGTCTGCAAACCTCCTTGTATATTGGTGTTGCTGTAAGTAATAACTTCATAAAATTGAATAGAAGGATTTCTTACAAGAGGGGCCGTTTGAGCTTGAGCCCCTTGGCGTATCCTTGGGCATTTAAATCGATCGGTTGCTTTCAATAAACATAGTGATTGCTAAGCATTCTTTTAAAAGTCTTTTAAAAGTTTGTGTGAATGGGGCCCAGTCAAGTATGCCTTTCATGTTTGTGGACGGAATTCTTTTGTTTATCTGATTTCCCTTAGAGCTAATTATTAGAAGAATTGGGCTGGCCTTGCCTTTTAAAGTGAGGTAAAATGCAAACAGGAAAAAAAAACCCCTCTAAACTCGCCTTGAGCTTAGTATTTAACATTCTTAGTCTGGCTCTTGTTCCACTGCAAGTTTTGTGGGCCTGCTTTTTTCCATAATCAAGATGAAATACTTTTGCACACACAAAAAGAGTTTATAGTACAGTGCACTCCCTGCTAAATGCATGGAATTGATCTGGAAAAAAGATCTGAGGCAGCAGTCTTGTTTAAACATGTTCCAGTGACCAGTCATTTCAGTGGGCTTTTTGCTTAGCTGTTGGGAAATAGGAAGTGCAACTGACTTGTCCGATTTCTCTCGTTGCTGTTCTTCCACCCAGTCCGCTTGATGCAAATGAACAATGCAAACCTTCTGTTGCCACATATCATGCATAGTCTTAGCAGTTGTTCCTCCTGATAAGTATGAGGAGGGTATTTTTAAAAGTGGTTTTAAGCTAGAAAATTTGGCCGGGGGCAGGGGGAACTCTCTGTTTTTTGTATTTAAGCTTGGCTTTGAGAACTGGAAACTTAAAACGGTCGCTGCATTCTTAAATAACTGACTGGTGGTGACATTAAAAAGTTCTCTTGAGAATTCAACAAGACTGTTATTTCACCCTTCCTATCTCCAAGGTATCTGATAATGTTTTTTTTAACTACAATGTAGTTGGTTTGAGCTCCTTTAGCTGAATGCAAGTTTTCTTGTGGGGTTGTTTAAACATTTTGAGAGATTTTTTTTTAGATTGATGAGAAACATTTGCGGTAGACAGATTGAACAGATCTTGGACAATGTTAATGGTGTCCTTTGTGTCTTCAGTGCGGTCGGAGCTCAAGTGAGTTGGTCTCTGACATAGTGAGAATATTCATGTGCAACAGGTGCTTTGGAGCGATCTGTCCTTTCCCACAGAACAGGGATCACAGGCATTCAGACTGCGCACCAGCTGCAGAATTGCATCCTTCATATTCAGTTAATTTTATTTGAAATGCACTGAGCGCAGACTGGTGCTGGATGTCTTTGCGCTGTTCCAGAAAGGCATCCGGGACTGAAACTTGCTGGCTCTTATTTTAGAGTAGTTTCCTCACTTTGCTCAATTTGGTTGTGTGAACAGAACAATCGCTGGTTAGCTCTCCTTTGTCTCTAATGCTGTAGCTCGCTTTTTTCCCTCTTGAGAAAAGAATGTGTGAAAGTATACTCTAAAAATAACACCCCCAGGAAGCATAAGGTTTCAAAGGACTTTGATTATAGGTGACATAACTCTCTGAATGTATTGTTCTGCATCTTATTGGGAGTGAGGAGGCAATGGGAGATTCTGTGCCTTTTGCAGTTGTGTAGTAAGTAGATATACGACTGCCAGTAAAGCCTATTCCAATTTATAGGAATGTCTTGAGGGCATTTAATCTTCCTAATGGAGCTTTGAACCTTTTTCCAATACTTACTTTGAAATGGTATCCTCAGTCTCTCTGTTGTCTCTGTGATGCATGAGGCCCAGACTCTTAAATGCAAGTATTCATTCTTTGTGGTGGTGTAGCCCAGCCAGTGTGGTTGTTGTGGTCATAGCGTCAAAAGTTGGATCTGGGAGACCAGATTTGAATCATTCTCTCTGCCATGGAAGCTGCATGGGTGACCTTGGGCCAGGCATGCACACTCAGCCTAAGTTACCTCCCAGAGTAAGGATAAAATGGAGGAAAGCCGCTTTGGGTTCCCATTGGGAAGAAAGGCAGGGTATAGATAACATAAATCAGGGCTTGACAGATCCCAGCTACAAGGGTGACTAACAGTGCAATCCTAAACAGATTTACTCCAGTCAACCCATTGAAGGTGCCTAGAAATTTAATTGTGGCTCCTAATATTTTCAACAGCATTTTTACTGTAGTGTGTCTAGGTGATCGTCAGAATTTTTTTTTTTATCATTTCATGTCTGAATATGTTTTGTTCTATGATGTAACAGTGCATGTCCATGAAGTTCTTGTTTGTTTATATGTTTTGCACTACTCAGTAGTGGTATATGAATTCGCTTCTTAATCAGCTGCTTTCTGTTCAGGTGCCAATATTCAATTAAATCAAGATTAAAATTATGAGAAAGGGGGGGTAGGTTAGGGTTAGAACAGGGGTCTCTAAGCAGGTAGTTCCATAAGTACTGGTTGTCTCTGGCTGCTGCAGAGCAGCTTATTACATCCCCTCACAAGATCCAGGAAAATGTGCATCTTATATAAAAAAAGTTATGTTCTAGGTTTTCTCTCTGTGCTGCTCAGCTGTGACAGCTTTGTTTCTGCTGGTCTCTCAAGTCCGTGTTACGTTTATAGGACAGAACCAAACTTTGTAAATGGGGGGGGGGGGGAGAAGCTAGCTGAGGATCAAATGTATTACTCAGAAATAGTTCTCATTTTTTAAAAAAAGGGGTGCCAATTTCAGGGTTAGAGGTTGGCTTTGGTTGTGGTGGTGGCATGCAGGCTTACCCTGTATAAATATATGTACTGCAATACTTTTGTCTTCTGAGTGTGTGTGTGTGTGTGTGTGTGTGTGTGTGTGTAGAATGCCCTCAAGTCAGAGTTGACTTATGGCAACCTCTGGTGAGGTTTTCATGGCAAGAGACTAATACAGAGGTGGTTTGCCATTGCCTGCCTCTACAACCCTGGTCTTCTTTGGAGGTCTCCCATCCAATGACTAACCAAGGCCGTCCCTGTTTAGCTTCTGAGATCTGACAAGATCAGGCTCACCTGGGCTATCTGGGTCAGGACACTTTTGTCATAGCTTTAGTAAAATTATGAGAAATGGTAAAGAGTTTAGGATTAGACTTGGTGTAGCGTTAATTAGAAAATAGTCATTAAAATACAAAACCCAAAGTCTTGAAAAAGTCATCTGGCTCCTAAATTTTTGGGCTGGATCCTAGAGCGAAAGAAAATCTGTTGAAGCCTGGTGTAAATAAATAGAGGAAGATAAATATAGTAATCGTATTTGTACCTTTTGTAAGAAAAAATCTATTTAATTATATTCAAATACCTTGTTTGCTTGATTCAATAAAAGAAGCCACTTTTGCAAGATCTGAGCAAGTCTGTTGATGATAGGATGTTTTTGGAGGTTTTTCATTCATAGGGTCGCTGTAGGTCGGAGGCAACTTGACAGCACTCAGCACACAGTCTTGGTTGCTGCTTCAGCTGAAGGAAGTGGTTGATCAAGCTGTAATTCACAGAGCAACATTTGAAAGTCCCAGTAGCTACTTGTAAGAATACTTGTGCAAGTAAACCCTTTACCAGACAGACAGCTTGATGGAAGAGAAAGAAGAACTTGCATAGGCCCAACAAGCAATATGAATTCCCTTTTTTCTTCAGCTACTGTTCCCTTGGATAGTTTATTTTACTAGTGAAATAATAACTGTGCTTATATACTGCTCTTCTGGACAGATTAGTGCCCTACTCAGAGCAGTGAAGAAAGTCAGTGTTATTATCCCCACAATACAGCTGGGGCTGAGAGAAGTGGCTTACCCAAGGCCACCTACTGAGCTTATGGCAGTCGTGGGACTTGAACTGTCAGAGTGTTAATTTGCAACCCAGCCAGTTAACCACTATGCTACAGCAGCTAATGTAGTGCACGTTCCTTTCCCTCTCCCATCGATTGTTCACTGGGGGAGAGAGAGCTCTACTCCACAAGTGGGAATCTCAGTTCTCCCATTAGAAACAGCACAATCAGAGTGCAATATTAAGCTAATGAGTGGGAAAGCTGGCTGTTGTGCCAAAGCACAGGCTTGAAGGCTAATTACAAATGCTGCTTATGAGGGATGAGAAATGTTGGAAGGCTGTCATGGGTGATATTTTCTGTGCACTGTGTGCAGTAGAAATCAAGAAAATAATTTTGTTAGAATTGAGAGCAGGTGAACTGTGTTTATGCCTGTCTGCAAGGGGATCTTTTGGGTTTACAGTTCTTTATTTCATGCAGTTTATTTTTACCCTTTATATCATCCTTAACTAGAACATTTATTACAACTGCTGTTTGCAAATGTTTCCCAAAGAGAGCTGAGGAGAGGCAATTGGGGATTAATGTGCAATTTGGAATTAATGTCTGGGAAAAATAGCCTCATTGCACATAGCTGCTGTTTCGAGTGGTTTCACAATTTTCCAGGAAAAAAACTGTTCTTTTGAGAGAGCATTGGTAAATACCAGTTTTTGCCAGGAAAATTGAAACGTTAAATTCAAAAATCCAAATGTACTTACTCCTCTGAGCTAGTGGTATATTTGCAGTGCGTTGTCGTCCCACTAGTTTGGCAGATGTAGAATGCTATGAGGCTGTTTATGCACGGGACCAGGAATCTCTGTCTCCCTCGCTTAATTTTTCAAGGCTACAGTTTTCTGGTAGCTGAGGAATCTAGTGTATAAGTTTAGCATCATTATTATTAAATACTGAAATATTATGTGATCGTTTTTGAACAGCAGTAAGTTATGGTTGATTAGCGTTACCTGTAGAACTGGCCTTCTAACTTGGTAGCTCTCAGTCTGAATCTCTTAGGTAACTGTTAGAAAATGAAATGAACAGTTGTGTAATCTGTTGTGCTGTTATACAAAAATGAACTGGTTAAGGTACTAAAATTGAAAAAGATATGCTATAAACTAGAACTGATTTTTCCTACTATGTGCAAAACTTCCCCCTCGTCCTGTCAGTCAAGTGTGCTACCCTTACAGTGCCATCCTAAATAGAGTTACACCCTTCTGAGGCCCCTGTAACGCCGCTAGGATTGCACTGCTGTGTAAAGTACTTTGAAATCCCATCACTCGCTGAGACCTACAGTGAAATCCTAAGCAGAGTTACTCCAGTCTAAGCCAATAGAAATCAGTGGGCTAAGACTGGAATAACTCTACTTTAGGTTTCATTGCTAAAATACTTAACTGGCTGGATCGTGCTCAAAGTTTTTATTTTTTTAAATCTCAGTGAATACCCTTGCCTCTTTGTTTCTTGGCTCTTAAAATTCCCTTCAGGGCTCTCTGGTTCCTGAGAAAGGCAAAGAAATTGGAAAATGCTCAGGATCACTTCACCTTATTGAAGTATTATCTTCTTTTTAAAAAAAGATGTTTCTCACCTGTTAAGTCTAAACAATGCTCGCCTTCTGCTGTTTAAACAGGATAACTCTAGTCTTCATACAGTTTAGATCCAGCTAGCTTGTATTTCTAAACATATGAACATTCTTTGCTGATAATTTCCCTGTGTTAATAAGCAGATAAACTGGAGCTCTACTTGGAATGATTTTTAAATTCAACTATGTTTGTCTAATTGGAAATGGAAAATATTCCCAGGAAATGGAAAATATTCCCAGGAAAAATGTAATCCTCTTGGCCTCTCTTGGAGGGTTTCTCTTGCTTTGGGGTTGTCATCTGAGAGATTTCTGTCTTTTGGTGCTACACCTCTGAAGATGCCAGCCACAGCTGCTGGCGAAACGTCAGGAACTACAATGCCAAGACCACGGCAATACAGCCCGGAAAACACACAACAACCAGCGTTCTCCGGCCGTGAAAGCCTTCGACAAAGGCTTGTTTAAGTTCCACTTAACGGGGATGCAGTTTACAAATCTTAAACCTGGAAAACGAACAGCAGATTTTGTGACTATCATAAATTTGGATTTCTAAATTAACATATTGGAGTTGCTGGATATGGGGTGGGGGGTTGTTTTACAAATGCCTATACATAATGCTTGAGATTTCTGTTGTTCAATAAAAGCTTTTAAAGATTATTTGAGTACACTTAATAATATATAAGAATAATATTTGATTTATATACCGCCCTTCAGGACAACTTAATGCCCACTCAGAGCGGTTTACAAAGTATGTTGTTATTATCCCCACAACAAAACACCCTGTGAGGTGGGTAGGGCTGAGAGAGCTCTGAGAGAGCTGTGACTGACCCAAGGTCACCCAGCTGGCTTCAAGCTGAGGAGTGGGGAATCAAACCTGGCTCTCTAGATTAGAGTCCCACGCTCTTAACTACTACACCAAACTTGAAACATGCACACTGGCGCTTCTGCTATGTTGGTCAGCAGCATAGGAGAGTGAGGAGCCACGTAAAGAGTCTGTAAAGCACGTTGGAACCTGTTTATATGCAGGCTTGCTGGATCAGATCCAAATTCTCTAATGGATTTGTGACTGTGTAGTGTGAATGATTACACACTTGTGCTAGATCTCTAGTGGCTATCACATGATACTGCTTTGGGTTCCGCCCTCACAACCTGCTGTACAAATTAATAGCATTGATACTGTTTTTCTGCTTGTGGATTTTGCAGGATTTTAGCAGCGCAAATACGAAGCAGTCATGGTGGAGGTCTTGCCTTGGGATGATAACTCGCTTGCCTAAAATACTGGCTTTAAGTGAGCCAGTTGATTTTTAAGGCTCCTTTCATTCCTTAGCAATCTGAGTAAATAAATGCAAGTGATACTCAACCCATTCTACCGTATATTTCTTTTTATTGCATTTTTTTTAAAAAAATGTACCACCTCTTCCCCCAAGGTGCTTAAGATAGTTTACGTGTTCCTTTCCCTCCCTGTCTTATCCTGGTAACAACCCTGTGAGGTTAGATTGAAAGTTACTGGCCCGAGGTCACTCCGTGAACTACGTGGTCAAGTGGGGATTTGAACCTAGGTCTTGCCAGACCAAGACCAACTAGGAGTATGTTTGCCCAGCTTCAGCTAGTGTGTCAGTTGCACCTGCTCCTGGTTCAGTCAGATCAGGCCACAGCGATCCGAGCCTTAGTCACATCTTGCCTGGACTATTGCAGTGTGATCTACTTGAGGCCACCCTTGAAGCGTGTTCAGGCGTTGCAGTTAGTGCAGAATACTGTGGCTAGACCGCAGGTCGGAGTCAGCTAGTGAGAACTATATAACTGCGATTACACTGGCTACTGATCCACTCTTTAGCCCAATTCAAGGTGTTGGTTCTGTCCTTCGGAGCTCTACATGGCTTGGGACCAGGGTGTGTGAAGGATCATCTTCTCCCATACGTTCCTGCCTGGGAGTTAAGATCACAGCAAGAGGCCCTCCTGCGGCCTGGCTGGTGGGTACACAAGAGAAGTCTTTTTGGTGGCAGCCCCACGATTATGGAACAATCTCCCAAGGAGGTGCACTTGGCCCCCACTTCAGTCTTCAGGAGGCTGTTGAAGATTTATTTTATTTAGAAAAGCTTTTGTTTTGCCTCTTTTTAATGTATTTTTTTAACTGTGTCCCTGTATTTTGTTTTCTGTTTTATATTATAATCAGGGCTTTTTTTCAACAGGAACGCAGTGGAATGGAGTTCCGGCACCTCTTGTGACCAGTGGCCCCGCCCCCTGATCTCTAGACAGAGAGATTTGTAAGGGGGCCGTTTTGTAAGGGGGTCCATGTGTTTCTCCCTCATTTTCCTCTTGAGAGTTCCACCACCTCTTTTCCCAGAAAAAAAGCCCTGGTTATAATAATATAATAATAACAATCGATTTATATATCGCCCTTCAGGATGACAACACCCACTCAGAGCGGTCTACAAAGTATGTCATTATTATCCCCACAACAAAACACCCTGTGAGGTGGGTGGGGCTGAGAGAGCTAGAAGCCGTGACTGACCCAAGGTCACCCAGCTGGCTTCAAGCGGAGGAGTGGGGAATCAAACCCGGCTCTCCAGATTAGAATCCTGCCGCTCTTAACCACTACACCAAACTGGTTTGTAAGCTGCCTTGAGTTCCTCTAAAATGGAAAGGTGGTCTTAAAATGTTTTAATTTAAAGTAAATCTGTGCCCATAGTAGCTAACCCCTGGTCAGTATTCTAGCCATTGCACCACCTTGATTCCTTACGCACTCTTGCTTTAAGCATGAGTAAATAGAATTCTTTTTCTGTACTAAGCAAGTAAATGACCGACGTGTTTAATGTGAGGCTTCGACCACGGTCTGAAGATCAGTTGCTGGAGAAGGCAGAAATCCAGTTGTAACCATATACTTTACCTACTGGCAGCCAGGCTGTTTTGAAGCTTTTTATTCATAGGATGTTAAAATGGTTGTCCAAGCTGTGTGTTTCAGACAATTGATGTGTGAAACTTGTTGTTTGCAGTTCAGGAGAGAGAGCCTTGCCAAACTCTCTGTCCTGGAGTTGAATTTACACATAGTGTTTGGTATCTTTGAAACTGAGCACATCAGGTGATGCAACCTGTTGTTGACGGCACTCGATGTCTTGATTTATAGAAGAGCTGGCTGCCATGTATACGGCCTCTTGCTTTATAGCCCTTGATTAGACTTACAGATGCACAAGTGGCTTTGCAATTCCTCTTGTTAACTTTGAGGTCTGGTTTATAAAAATGAATCTGCTCCTTTCCTTGAACGTGTAGTCGCCGGTTCAGAGTGTAGAGGTGGGGAAAGTTGGGGTGGGGGGGAGTATATTTCCAAAGAGAGAAGCTGTGTTTGTGTACGCTTGTCCTCCCCTCCAGAGGATACATTTCAGTCGTATGGCTGAGATCCAGAATTCTGTGTGCGTAGGGAAGTACTATTGATGACTGCTTGGAACAGACCAAAATATAGACAGATGACAAGGAAGTGTTTTTGCCAGTTCTTCTCTTAGTGATACTTAAAAAAAAAAATTACCACTTTCCACCATGATTTGTGTGTATGTAACTGAATAGGTTCTTAGTGAGACACTCCTATTTGGAGTAATTACATTTTACTGTCCTTTGGTGGATCTTTTTTTAAAAAAAAAATAATAATAATTGCCGCTGATTTTGGAGACTCGAGAATTAGTGCTGCGTGCACTCTTCACAGAGTAGAATTTTCCTCTTCTGTGTGCCTTTCTTTGAATCCCTCATCAGTTTTTGAAACCCTTAACACATCTTATGCAGGGCCCAGCAAGGCTAAAAATGAAGTGCTCGAATAAAAACACCCTGTCCTGGATAGCCCAAGTGAGCTTGATCACATCAGATCTCAGAAGCTAAGCAGGGTCAGTTTGGGTTAGTAATTGGATGGGAGACCTCCAAAGAAGAACAGAGTTGCAGAGGCAGGCAATGGCCATCCACCTCTGTCAGTCTGTTGCCAAGAAAACCCCACCAAGGGTTGCCATAGTCAACTATGACTTGACAGCAATCTCCATCACCACCGCCAGAATACAGACACGAGTGCTAAGTATCAGTTGGTTTACATTTGTGTGTCTGATGTTTGCAGCATCTAAGGAATTCCCTTCTAGCTAGTACAGTTCTCAGTAGACCGAGTTTTGGCTATGCAAAATTTGAATCTGATTTCTCTTGTTTTCCCCCCCATGTAGCAAACCTGTCTGCTTTACTCTGCTAGTTTGATTATATTTAAGGATGACTGTGTACCCAGTGTGGCAGTATGTGTTTTAATACTTCCTTGTTCTTGTGTTGTGAGTGTGCAACAAAAAATCACCTTCAGGCAATTCTGCAGAGTAACTTTTGTAAACTGGCTCTTTCATTAAGTGCATTGAGAGTATGTGGTTTATAAAAATGTTTGGGGGCTAGTATCTTACTTAGGCTTATTTTCAAGACTTAACTCCCAGGCCTTAACCAGATGTGCCATTTTGTGCTTAAAGGTACTCGTGTCTGCCTGGTTTGACTTGCTAACATCATACTCACCAAACTCACCATCCTCTGCCGCTGCTGTCTGCCCCTCATCATTGTTCCTTTCACATTGTCCTTCCTCTCCCTTCCCCAGGAGAACAGCCCAAACCATGCCACTGCTGGTTTTCCCTGGTCATGGGAGAGGGGACTGGGAGGAAACAGGGTGGAAGGATGCTGAACAGGCTGTTTCCTCTGTATAGCAGCCTCATAGCACGGAGAGGAAGGCAGGCAAAATCCATTGGCTACCTATCAGCTACTGTGCTCAGTTCAAGGTATTGGTTATCACATACAAAGCTCTTCACGACCTTGGTACGGCATACCTACGGGACCGCCTCCCTCCCTACTTTGCTCATCTGCACAGGGTCTCCTGTAGGTGAAATCAACAGCAGCCCGTACATGGGCTTTCTCTGTGGTGGCCCCTACCCTGTGGAACGGCCAGCCTGAGGAGGTCAGGAGAGCCCCTATTCTCCTAGCTTTCTGCAAACGATGCAAAACCAAATTATTCAAAAATTATTTGTATTGTAGGGAGAGGGTCTCAGATGCTTCGCTAATGAGTTAGGGACCGTAGACTTCACCACTATGTTGCCTTATGTACTACCTGTTGTCTTAAATATGTGTTCCTATGAGCTTCTTTTGCTTCGTGTGGTCTAAAGTCCGCCCTAGAATTGCTTATGTTCTGTTTCAGCATTTCTTCAACTCTGTATTGGATTCTTACTAGTGCTATGTCTTTGTAAACTTGTGTTTACCCTGTGGCATTGTTTATGGAAATGTCCTTGAAATTGACTGTACTAATCTCACACTGTGTAATCTACCTCGAGTCTCAGTGAGAAGGGCGGACTATAAATGACATAAATAAATGAAAAATAAAATAATAACTATAACAAGTAGAAAGAAGAGGATCAGTAGGCAGTAGCAGCAGGGGGAGAACACATTTGGCAAAAGTGGCTGGTGATTAGAGAGGGGGCATTTTCTGGGGTGGCCCCTCACTGTTAGAGTGAGGGGCCACCACATTTGGCACCTCCTTTACTTCCTTTTAGGTTCCAGGCGAAAGCACACATTTTTTACCCAGGCTTTTAATTAGAGGTTTTATCTTAACAGTTTTTATAATGGTCTGCTTCTGTTTAAGGGATAGTTTTTAATGCTGTTTGTGCCCAGTAGCTTGTTTTTACTCATTTTCATTGTAAACTGCTTTGAGCAGGACTCTAAAGAGGTGGTATAGAAATATCCTAAATAAATAAAACAAGATGACAGCAGAGGTGGCGTGTCACCTCTCGGGTGCCTAACTATTCAGGATCTAACCAGACAGGCACAGTGTTTCTGTTAAGTGTACATGGCATGCCTCCAATCTAGTAAAAGAATGGGTTGAGACTGTTGATAAAGATGGTTTGAGTTCTGTGTAGGTGTTGGGCGGGAACGGGAGATTGCTTTAGCTGCCTTCCATAACCACAGTCTCCCAGGCCTGCCCGATATTCGCAGTTGGGTAGCCTATTCAAATAAGAGCCCACACATACACAAACAGTACTTGTGCGTCTTCCAATTGCACAAATTTTGAGAGTGAAGTATCACTTGAAAAGTCTTGAATGCAGCATGCTCAACAGCTTTAATTTTAAATATGCATAATCATAAGGCTACCTGACATTTTTATCTTCTGAAAGAAATTAAATAGAAATGTTTGCAAACATGTAGATGCTAAGCGTTCATTATGAAAACTACATATTGTCATTTTTACTTGTAGAATTGTCCAAATTTACAATTTTAATGTTATATTCAAGATGTTATTGCTTATAACTAAACTGCAATCACTGCAGTGTGATATGTCTTGACAGAAGAATTTAAATAGTGATGTTAGTGCATTAACTAGCACTTTTTTTTAGTCCTCTAGGAGAGTGGAGAAAATTATGCCCAGATGCTAAAAACCAGATTTCTACTCGGAAAACATAACATTCTAGCCAAGGCTGTTATACTGCCTGGGTATATGCAACTAAATTTACTGCAGTGGTGATGACGTATACTACAAGTCAAGCACAGAATATGAGAAACGGTTGTTTGTATTCATTTTAATAACGAACAGGCAACCTCCTGTGCTTGGCAAACTTTTTCAACTAGCCCATTAGTCTTCAGTGAGTGGGTTATAAACCAGTCATGTTGGGCCACTCTAATATTACTGTTAGTCCTTAAAGGTTTTTTTTTTAACAAGAACAGTGAAAAGGAGAGGGAAACAAGGTGCAAAGGGATATTTTGATCATTGTATTGAGGAGAGAATTTCATCCAGTGCACTCCTGTACAATAAACGGTACCTATCAAGCTTGTGCCCTCTCTATCTGGACACTTTAGCAAGAAGGAGATAGACCTAGAGCCAAGCTACAAGTGACGCCTTACACAGGTTGGACGCTTGTCAGCTTCCCTCAAGTTTTGATGGGAAATGTAGGCGTCCTGGTTTTACAGCTTGGCTCTCCATTACAGCTTGCAAGACCAGGGCGCCTACATTTCCCATCAAAACTTGAGGGAAGCTGACAAGTGTCCAACCTGTGTCAGGCGTCACTTGTAGCTTGGCTCCTAGTGTAACAACAGTTTGGGTTGGGAAAGCAGACTTTGAATCTGAAGAGATTGTTGACTGTTGCTCTGCTAGTAAGATAGCGGGTTGGAAGCATATTGATCAGACAGGCGTGGAAAGTCATATCCCGAGATTCAGCTCATGTCTAAACAATCCTGGAATGTTTGTTTTTCGTTGATGCACGTGTGCCACAGGCTGGCCAGCACTGACTTTTCCTCTTTCCATGTGGCACAGTTTGTAGCAGCTCATAATTGATACGGCTTAAGCAAATAGCGTTGGGGATCTCTGAAAGAAACGCATGATGTCATAGGTGACAAGATCTAAAACTGTGTCACCGTCCTGTGCAGGATATGGCTTGAGCAAATCAATGTTGAGCATCTCTGAAAGAAACTCATGATGTCATGGTGACAAGATCTGAAACTCTGCCACCACCTTCCTGTGCAGGGTTGGCGGTCCCTGTAACATGCCATGATTTGGACTTTGCTTTGTATATTGTTCACCTGTGGACTAGACTAGAGGATCCTGCTGGAATAGCTGGCCTGCACATCCCTTTATTATATGATGATGTGTGACTATCAAATGGCAGATACGCAGTCTGCAATCCGTCTACCAAAAGCCCTGCTGTGAAGGCCTCTTCCTGCCTCGGTGGGTGTTGAGTTGGATCTGGTCGTTAAGAGGCTAATGCACTAGAATGCCACATGTCCACCGTAACTTCTTCTCACTGGAAAATGGCATGTTACTGTGAGCGAATTGTCTACAAGGCTACTTGCTTTCCCAAGAATCATTATTTTTCTTTTTGTTTTTAACTTGCTGTAAATTGCTGAAGGAAAGTTTAGGTTTTAAAACGTCACAAAAATCCAAGGAGAAGAATGTGTTAGCAAGCAGGGAGGAAAGGAGAAAAATGTTTTTCCCTTCTGCAAAATGTCTCTTTATACAGTTGTTCAAACTGTGTTATCCGTGGTGGGGGAGAGGAAAGATCAGGATTGTGCCTGCCTCTGCTTACACCTGGCTGAGTCCATGGGGCCTATATACCCAGAGCCTATTCTGTTTGTTTCATTTTTGTGGTGCAGAGAGGCAGGCTGTACTTGTGCAGGCAGAGTTGAATTAGATGACTGATATAGCAGGCAAGTCAGGCTGTCACAGCCCCCAGTCTGGCTGCCTGAACAAGGAAAAGGCATCAAAATAGTAAGCCTGTTTTAGAATAGAATAATATAACTCCCTATTTTTCTTTTCCTTCAGCAGTTACTGACCACCACAAACCACACTTCTAATTTCTTTGGTGTTAATGTGCCCTGTTTGTACTCCAGCGTTCATATCCAGCAGGTGTTTACACAGTTAGTTCCCTCAAAATAACTTTGTCATTGGTTTCTGGTATTAAGTTTCTTTCAGCTTAAATTTTTACTCTCCCTCAGCTGGGCCTGCTAAGCAAGGACTCCAATGCGCGCAAAACTTTATGTAGATGGTGCTTCTTCCTTTCGGAAGCAGCCATCTGAATTTACGTTGAGTGGGAATGACGACTCTCGAGCCTTCTCAAGACTCTCAGTTTTGGGGCTTTTCAGCATATTGCCGGGCAACCAACCAGATTTGCCACCTGGTATACTCCCTCAACAGGCTGACGCACATGCTTCCAAACCTATTTGTCATTTTCATAGTCTTGTCTTTTTTAGGTTTGTATACAGACGCAAAAACTGAATATTAGGAAATGCTAAAGTTCAGAGAGTTCCTTCAGTTATTGCACCAAATACTTCTTGCAGTCCCACAAAATTTTGTTAGGACATTGGTGCGTGCCGATATTTTGGTGTCTCCTCACTTGAATGCTGCATAGCTGTCTGTCCTGGGGTTGGTTGGTTTGTTTTGCTTGCTTGCTTGCTTTTAGCGAGGAAGGAAATGGAAACGCTTGCTCTCACTCATTTAAGGTGGGAGTTCTTTGTAAGTGGCTGATTTCCAAACTGCATCTACAACCATAACCACATCTTCTTGCCACACAACAGACCCACTTCATGCCTCTACCAGGAGCCTTTACATGGATAATTGAAATATCTGTATTTTGTATATTTATATTCTTAATATAAATAGCTTAATAAAATACTAACATTTTATTCATTAAATCCAATGACTGCATCAACTTATACTGTGCACAGCAGAATTTATGTCCAGCGGCACAATCAGTGGTGTCCGCTGTTGTGCCCCTACATTGTGTGTGTGTGACTGCCCACATACATTGCAGTAGTC
Source organism: Eublepharis macularius (assembly GCF_028583425.1). NCBI lineage: Eukaryota > Metazoa > Chordata > Lepidosauria > Squamata > Eublepharidae > Eublepharis > Eublepharis macularius. The sequence continues at coordinate 13,030,388 of NC_072799.1, read as the reverse complement.
TTTCAATTTTGTTTGTGTTTACATTTTGTGATTTCTTTTGAACAAAAGTGTTTAGGTTTGTGGCTTGGGGTCTTGCTTAATGGACATAACCATGTGGCTATCAAATGGTTGGCTGGTGCCTTTTGATTAATATAGTTGCTCTTAAAGTAAGTTTATATTCTCTAACTCTTGATTGTGAGATTTTTCTTCACTTGTCTCAGGAGAACAGTCATGGAGTATATAGAGTGTTAGATGAACAATATATCCCAACTCCTAGCATCCCATGGTTGAAAAATTTGCTTTGTGGGGAAGATAAAGTTGTCTCATGAATCTCTAGAAGCATTAGTATTATTTGGATGGGTTTTTTAAAATGTAAAATATTTTTACCTCATCTTTCCTAACTAGCCCCTAGGGATTTACAAATAAGTTTAGAGATGTGGGATATCGATAGATTATTTGATACGTGTACATTTTTGAATGTGCAGGCAGGACAAGTTGACTTCCCTTTTAGACACATGAAATGCTTTTCTCAAGATCATCAACACTGCCAGTCTTACCTGGTAAGCCATCTATTACTGCCGTGAGTGTCCTTTCCAGGCAAACAAACTAGCAGAAAGCTGTTTTTGACAAATAAGCCTTGAAAGCAAAAAGCCTAGTCCATTTTTTGGTCTGCTTCCCGGACCTCTCTATTTACAGAATCTGGAGCTGTTTACATTGCCTAAAAACACTTTTGAACATAAAATTCACCAGTTAAAGAGTACATAAACTTCACCTGGAATTTTTCCTTTTGGTCCAAGCTTGTTGGTGCTTCTGAAAACAGCAGTGTGTACAGCTCGTAGAGGAAAAAGGCATCCCTCCAGAACCTTTGCCCTGGTTACTGTATATCAGCGCCAGCAGTTTGAATGGTACTCAGAAACCAAATGGAAGTCAGCGAAGATCTTTAGGGCGCTACAAGCAGGGAAACCCGCAAGGACTTGAGGGATCACTTCATTTCCCCCGAATTCCCTTCCTTACACTATTTCCCCTTCCTTCTCTCCTGGCCGCCCCCGTGTCCTCTAGACTTCCTTTGCTTTTCAAAGGCAAATACAAAAAGCCATGTAGAGTCCATCACACTAATTCACCTTGGCCTTTACCAAGGCACGGACAACTGTGACTAGATAGTTTTTCTGCAGGAAAGGATGTATCTGGGGTAACAACCAAAATCGTTTGGGTAAGGACTTCTGGCTACCGGTGTTGCTTGGGCATCCCTGTGCAGAACTAGTTCTGCTAGCATACCATCTGACCTCTTGACATCCTTGAAATGCTTTACAATAATGTTGTTCTAAAACTTTTAGAGAACGAACCATACAGTAGTGGTACACCAAAATTAAATAGCAACCCACAACAGCAAACAGCATAGCCCTAGAATACAGCACACTTCGACTTGTGTAATTCTCTAAAATCAGAAACGCTGCTCGTTAGCAGAGGTTGGAAATTAATAAATGGCTCTTATTTGGTTACAGGTTCTTCACCTACCAACCTCAAGGCCACAGGCCTGTTCACCGCTGTATCCTCATGCTGGGTGTGAGAGCTGCCTGCTCAAGTGACTGTGATTATGTATGAGGTAGCCTTGCAGTGTAGCCTCAGAGCTCTTCTAACATTCTGCAAAGGTCCGATCTCTTCTAAGTAAGTGGCGAGAAGAGCTGGTCAGAGCCGCTGTTAGGAAAGGCTTCCTCGCGTTTCCATACAGTTCCAGTATTACACATTCCTCAAGAATATACTTGTTGCTTCTTAGATTACAGCAAGCAGCACTATTAATCTTTGTTGTATCCATTGTACTGTTTTCATTGCCTTGTTTTTGAATTTTATTATCCTCTTTGACCCTTGGGGAGAAAAAGATGACTATACTGGACTAGGTAGGCTGCTGGTCTGTCTCAATACAGAGTAGCTTTATTTGTGTTCATGTAGGAATTCTATGAAACTGCCTGTCTACTTTTATTTCTTCTTCATTATAATTATTACTTTTAGTATTAGTTCTAGTATTAGTTTTATTGGATGTTATAGTTTGGACCAGATGTTTGGACTGGAATTTTTTGACTTCGCTCCCTCGGATTTTATCTAAGAATCTAGGAGTTGGTGAGGCATTGCCTTAGTATGTGGCAAGACTCAGTTCGTGCTGCTATTTGTCCAGTTGTTATCCTATCTCTTGTTAATATTGCCAAGATGTTTAGTCAGTCCTTTTGGAATCACACCCAGCTCTCCTATCACTACTCGAATAACGACGGTGTGTTTCTCTGAGAGGCGCTGAACTTCATTTCTTAGATCCTGATATTTTGTTACCTTTTCAATATTTTTTTCCTCAGTTCAGCTGTCACCTAGGATTGCCGCATTGCTCAGTTTGACCTGCTTACATTCAACCGCAGTAATACCCAGAGTAGTGTCTGAAGAAGGGCGCTCTGACTCTCAAAAGCTTACACCCTGAAAATCTTGTTGGTCTCTAAGGTGCCACTGGACTCAAATCCTGCTGTTCCACTGCAGACCAACACGGCTACCCGCCTATCCAGAGGAATGTCCTAACTTCTTATCTGTTTGGATTTTGAAATCCCGCAAGATCTTAACTTGCTCGTTTTCAACAACTTTTCTCAGGCAAACGTTCCCACCCATATTTCGTGGACATTATTTTGCATAAATTCCAATGTATTGCTGCAGTTACTTTACTGTGGTGGTTTTTATAGTCACTTTGTGAGATCACGCTGCACTTTCTGATGATGGTGGTGATTAATGTTAATATTATATATAGTCTGCCTTTCTCACTGAGACTCAAAGCACCTTACACAGTACAGATCAACCCTCTCAGTATGTTGGGACATTCAGTATACATTAGGATATGGATCAAATACAGAGCTAATACAATGCTGAAACAAAACATAAGCCATTTGACATGACATTAAGCAATGTGGAAACTACTCAGGAGGAGCATACTTAGAGCAACAGGCAGTACTACAGCCCTGATCCATTTATCAAAGTATCTTTCTGAACCGTTTTCTTGCAGCACGGCCTTATTACCTGTTTTAAAAAAGTTCTACTGAATGATTCCGTTTTGCATAGTTTGCTGAAAACCGGAAGAGTGAGAGCTTTCCTCACTTCTTCAGGTAGGCCCTTCCGTAAGGTGGGGGATGCCACAGAGAATGCAGGTGTACTGGCAATCGATTTTGTCCATTTGCTGGGTGGTACCTGCAGAAGTTCCTGTTCAGATGAGCAAAGCTGCCTTGTTGGAGCATAGGGAGGCGGGCAGTTCTGCAGATACGAGAAGCCAAGATATGGGATAGCCAAAACCTTGAATCGAGCCTGGTAACTGATGGGTAACCAGTGGAGTGACTACAGAATTTGGGTAATACGTGTGCTCTACCTAGCTCCTGCTAATAATTGAGCTGTGATGTTCTGCACCACATGTATTCTCTGATTGGTTTTGAGGGGGCACCTATCTGGAGTGCATTACAGTAGTCGAGTCTTGATGTTATGATGTTACCATACCATGGAGTTAGGAGGCTAAGTCAGCAGTGTCAAATTCACATACCGTTTTCCCATAATAGAAGTGTGTGCAAGGTAATAATGTACCACTTCTTGTTTCTGCTTCTGTTCTTCCCATGCGACTTGTAGGTATGCTCAGATGAGTTATTTACATGTAAAACTTAAGTTTAAGCCGTATCATAGAACAGTGGGGAGGGGATCTGTAGGCATAGTGTTTTCCTACTTTGGGTTGCAACATTCGCTCAGCTGTCCTTGCGGAAATTTTCCTTTCTCCAATTCTGCTAAAGGCACAAGAACTCCTTTCCCCTTTGAACGTGGTCAGAAAGATAATAGCTGTTTTGAGAGAACTGGTACCTCTGATCCTTGACACAATAATGCTTCAAGGAGATAAAATACTGGAATCTAGTTGTTTGGGTAACTCATATTTCAAGGTTGTTCTTAGATGCCTCTAGCCTTGAGGATAGTTTTGTCTTCATAAAATACAAAGGCCAAACTGTTGATAAATCGGTGGGGGGACTGTAACGAACATGTTTTAACCAAATGTTGTTGCATATAGTTACAGACAGTTATCCAAACTCTTTGCATAGGGATATTGTAATGTGCATATATTTTGAAATAGAGCTAACTGCTTCGGTTAGTTGAAGGGAGCAATTTAAGTTTACTTTTGAAATTCGCATTTTAGTCTAAAAGAATCACCAATCCATGGAAATAGCATCCATTGTTAATGGTAATACAGTAAATAGCCTGTATAGCATCTCTTGCTTCAGACAGATTTGGTTTCACAGAAGAATAGCAGTTTATTACACTCAAGTGAACTGGAATTTTTCCATTAAAATTATGTGCGTTTGTCTCTGTGTGTGTAATAGATGTTATTTCCTGGTTTTGTAGCTTCAGGAATTGAGGCAGAACCAGGGAGATCTGGTTTCCATTCCCCACTCTGCCACAGCAATTACTGTCTCTCAGCTTAAGACACCTCACAGGGTTACTATTACAGCCAGGGCTTTTTTTCTGGGAAAAGAGGTGGTGGAACTCAGTGGGTTACCCTCAGAGAAAATGGTCACATGGCTGGTGGCCCCGCCCCCTGATCTCCAGGCACGGAGGGCAATCTAAACTCCCCTCTGTCTGGAGATCAGGGGGCGGGGCCACCAGCCATGTGACCATTTTCAAGAGGTTCCGGAACTCCGTTCCCCTGCGTTCCCCCTGAAAAAAAGCCCTGGGTGGGGGTGGGATGTGAAAGTAAGTTGCATTGAAATCAGAGGGCCTTATTTCTGAATGAACTCGTTTGGGGTCATGGTGTGTATCTGCAGCAGTCAGGCACTGTTTCCAGAACAGTTCTGTGTTAAACAAGATACAATATGGAGGCTGTGCTACCAGCTGTGAATACCTTACATCCAATCTTAAAAGAGCCGGTCATCATGGTTAGAAGGGAGAACAAGAACTTACCATGAAAAAGTTATGCTTTCCAACAGAGTGCTGGGATTTTTCTGTGTTTTAACTTATTAGTGGTGCGCCCTTTACATTGCTGAAGGCCACACCCATTGGGTTAGAGTTCAAAGCCAAGAGCAGAAAGATGCAAAATACCAAGATAATTTGAAGCTCCTGTGTTTACAAGCAGAAAAAAACTTCTGAGAACTAGGGTCTATGACAGAGTTCCTGTTAGATGTCTGTTTTGAAAACCCTTGCTTTAAAAAGTTACACGTGTTGGCCTGTGCAGAAGAGGGGTGTGTGGGTGTGGGTGTGTGCACACGCATATATGTATACATAAGCAGCACTTTGATTTCAGAATCCCGTAATGAGAACTATTTTACAGTTTTGTGCCTAGAGCTTCATAGCACCTCTGGGAAGGGAGTAGGTCTGTGTGAAGGAGCTTAAAAACTAGAACGTACCTATTTGTAAGACTGCCAGTATTCTTAAGAAAAGTGTTTGCCGATTTGCTTGTATAATTACAAGGTTGGAAAACAATGTTATGATTGAATTTATAGTGCCTCTGTTTAATTTAAGAGAGTGTGCGCGCGCATGTGTGCGTGCTTTAAAAAATGCCCCTATCTTTCTTCATGGCCTGGCCAGAACACTTGTGATTATCAGAAAAATCCCTAGAAAAACTTTTCAGGTAGAAACCTTCCTAGAAGACCGTATTTCTTGGGTAGGGGGAATAAGTGGCAACCTCAGATTGCTAAGAATTGAACCTACACTTAGATATTGTAGTGGATTTATTTAATAAACCACTTTTGGCCATTCAGTCAAATTCATGGGAGCCTTTTTGGAGACATGGCCTTGAATCCTTTGAATAGGTTCTACTACAGAGCATTCTCCCTCTTGCGCTACCATTTACGGAGATCGATGGTTTTCAAGGAGCACTTGTACAAACAGAAGTGCTAGTGCAAGAGGAAGCATGCTTTTCTGCAGGGGCTCTCTGGCATGCACAGAACTTGCTCATAGGATCCAGGCCCTGGGTTGTATATGTAATAATCTTATTGTCTAAGTTGTGGAATTGGAAATCAGAATACTTTCTAAAATCAGTCTGGGTTAATTGGGCTATTCATTCCCTTGTGTCTTTGATTTATGTGCATCACTGGATCTTCTGTATGAAGTGACTAAGCCCCCCCCTCCATATCTGGTGCCTTTCCCCTCAAATACTTCCCCCCCAGCCAAGATTTGCCTCTGGTTTTGGAGCTTAGTTGAAGAGAGCAATACTTGGGGGGAGAGAAGTGTCAGAAGGGTGGGGCATGGGCAGTAGAGGTACGTTTGATGATCCCCCTCGACACTTTCTCCCATTCTAGAATCAGAGCCAAAACACACGTTAAGAAAAACCTAGGTTCAGCACGTGTTCTCTTACCTCAAGGTTTGCCGGGATCTGTAGGAGTCCTGGAAGCTTAAAGTTTAGCATTTACAGAGCAGCAAAAAGGGAAAGGGAAATACAGGCGCCTGTATTTTAAGCTTTAAGCTTCCAGGACGCCTTTAAGCTTCCAGGACGCTTACAGATCCTTTAAGCTTCCAGGACTTTAAGCTTCCAGGACCCCTACAGATCTTTAAGCTTCCAGGACGCCTACTTTAAGCTTCCAGGACTCCTACAGATCCCGGCAAACCTTGAGGTAAGAGAACACGTGCTGAACCTAGGTTTTTCTTAACGTGTGTTTTGGCTCTCAGGCTTCCCTATTCTCTCTTTCACTATTCTCTCACTGTTTTGGCCCAACTTGAGATTTAGTCATTTATTTATTTACTTCATATATACCCCTACCCAATGGGGACCCAAGGTGGCTTACATGACTCTCCTCTCCTCCATTTTATCTTCATAAAAACCCTGTGAGGTAGGTTAGGCTGAGAATTTGTGACTGAGTCAAGGTTACCCAGCAAGCTTCCATGGTAGAGTGGGGAACTGAACCCGGGTCTCCTAAATGCTAGACCAACGCTAACCACTACACAGTTCTGAGACAAGCAAGCCTAGCTTGCTGAATCTGGTGGGACCATCTGTGATCACTAGAGATGGGCACAAACTGGGGGGGAAACGAACGAGGCGGTTCGTCACATTTCACAAACCTGCCCCGGTTTGTGAACCAGTTTCTTTGGTTCGTAAAAACGTCACTTCTGGGTCAGCAAATCGTCACTTCCCAGGATCAGCAGACGGTCACTTCCGGGTCAGCAGAAGATCTGCAGAAAGTCCATCCCCCGTTGCCTAGGAAACTGATTGCTTGGTACCAGGCTGTCTGCAATGACAAACCAACTGAAAGTTCATGGCAGTTCATCAGAAATGGGCTCTGACGAACCGCTGGTTCGCGAACCACAAACCAGCCCGGTTTGTGCCGAACTTTGGTTCGTATTTCGGCTCGTGCCCATCTCTAGTTGTAACATTCAATGGGCCTCTTTGTGACGAGAATCTTGTATAGTAGTAATTATGTGGGTTATCTTTCAGACTAACAGGGATGCCAAAGGAAAAATATGATCCTCCAGATCCTCGCAGAATTTACACCATCATGTCAGCGGAGGAGGTAGCCAATGGGAAGAAGTCCCACTGGGCAGAATTGGAAATCTCGGGTGAGTCGTCAGATTTTTTTTTTAAAAATGATCCGCCTGCCTCCCGAGGTTGTGAATGATTTGGCATGTATTTAACAGCAAGCTCATTACTCCATGGCAAGACTTAAGATGCCTGATGCAGCTTTGCTTGCTCTCATAAACCATTTGCATTATTAGGATACAAGTGGACATCCTTATGAAATGGCTGAAAAGGTCGCCTTATGATGGTAGGGGGAGAAGGCTTGTAAAAAACTGGATGTCTGAAGGATCATAGAGTTGGAAGGGACCTCCAGGGTCATCTAGTCCAACCTCCTGCACAGTTCAGGAAATTCACAACAACCTCCCTCCCCCACACACCCTCAGTCACCCCTGCTCTGTGCCCAGAGGATGGCAAAACACCGTCAGGATCCATAGCCAAACTGGCCCGGGGAAAATTGCATCCTGACCTCAAAGTGGCGATTGGCATTACCCTGGGCATGAGAACTAAGCACTGATGTAGCCCTTCCCGCCCTCCCTCTCAAGATATGCCTAGGTTTACAGAATCAACATTGCTGTCAGATGGCCCTCTAGCCTCTGCTTAAAAAGCTCCAAAGGAGAGCCCACCACCTCCTGAGGAAGCCTGTTCCACTGAGGAACCGCTCTAACTATCTGTGAACAGGCTGGGAAATTTTAGAACGAGAAGATGGTTTCCTATCTCAACTAATCCCCAGTTGCCTTATTTTCCCCTGGCCAGTAATGGAAAAATAGGAAACTTTAGGGGGGGAAGTCAAAAATGTTCTTCGGAAGAATGAAGAGTGAAATCTTTTAAAGCCCTGCAGAAACACGCTGTCTTCACGCTTTTCATTTCAGGTAGAGTGCGGAGTTTAAGTACGTCACTTTGGTCGCTAACGCACTTGACTGCTCTACACCTCAACGACAACTATCTGACCCGCATTCCACCTGATATTGCCAAGCTTCAGAATTTGGTTTACCTGGATCTTTCCTCCAACAAGCTCAGAAGTTTACCAGCAGAACTAGGAAACATGGTATCTCTCAGGTGAGGAATACTGTTGCCTTCTCCAAAATAACGATCTCTGAATGGTTTTTGGCTGTGATGGCAGCCGAGCCAGAGTTAAAGGAAATATTAATTATAGCTTCATTTGGCTTTAGATGTCCTTGAAGCATCAGGACCGTACTACAGCAAGTTCATTTTGCTACCTTTTGTACAACTTTGGGCGGGATTACACATTACCGTACCCGTGTTCTGACGTTGTCATGTTGTATGTTGCCTTGCCCTCGTCAGCAGCAGCCAATGATGTGGAGCGGAGGCAGGGAAATGGACAGCGTGATGATGTCAGGACATGGGTAAGTTTGCCTACACGTTATGGAGGGGGAGAACTCTGCTTGAAGTTGCCATTTTTGTTAGGGGCCCCCAGCGCACCCTCACATGTAGTATCACTTTGAATGGTCTTTTGCTGTCAGGCTAATTTCCATGACAGAGCCTCTTCACAAACTTCATATAGACAGTTTGCTGTTTGTAGACGCTCTTCTTTTTTCTGAACTCAGGCGCAAAGATGACTTAAATGGCCTTGGCCTTGGAGGAGAAGCAGTCAGGGCTCATTTCGAGGGGGAATGCAGGCAGTTCACCAAAGAGGTCACATGTCAGGTGGCCCCGCCCACCTGACTCTCGGCCATTTTGGGCCCGTTTCAGCTTGGATTGGAGCCTAAACGGCTCAGATCAGACCTCTGACAGGTGGTGGATCACTTTCCTGCTCAACAGCGGCCCGATCCTGACCATTTGGGGCCTGTTTTTGGCCATTTTCAGCCCCTTTTTGTCATTTTGGGCCCAATTTCGGTCCTGAATGGCCAGGATTGGGTCCAAAACAGCCAGGATAGGTGATGTCAGGGGGTGTGGCATATGCAAATCAGTCATGCTAATGACACACTTCCGGTGAGGTCAAGGGGTGTGGCATATGCTAATGAGGAATGCTAATGAGTTCCTCCAGCTCTTTTTCTACGAAATGACCCCTGGAAGCAGTACTTTCTTCTTGGAGCAGGAGCTGTCTTCTAAAAAAAATCTGTCAAACATACTCGTTGCATCTTCTCTCCTGCTCTGTCTTAGCTTCCTTTTTCAACTTAGTTGTGTATGAAATTCAGAGACCATTGTATCCAGGTGACAGCCATTATCTAGCTGGATGAGGAATTCCAGGATGTTTCATCTGCTCTTGACAGGCAGCTAAACAAGATGGTGGGAGATCTTTGATCAGATTTCCATTGGGGATGGTGGGTTTTTAAAAAACAATATGCAACCTGAGAGCTTTTTCTGCTGTGCATATGAGCTGGGCTGGGAGGGATTTAAATAGGATAACAGAAGTGGTGGGAGAACAGTTAATGTTGTCCCCCAGCATTACAGCCCCTATCCAGTTTTTACACACACCAAGATGCTATCAAGTTTTTAAAACACCACAAATTCCTTGCTGTCATGTCTTATGTGGCCCTTACTACCTGACTTCCCTTGGGTCACTGAACTGTTAACTCACTGGAAAGGACAGTTCTCTTTATCTCATGACAGATGAAAGAGGTTAGTCTGGAGTCTGTCCTGGTGCCAAAATAAACAAGAATTTTGTGGCATTGATAACATTTTTAACATAGCATAAACATTTGTGGACTATGTTGGAATAAAATGTTCTTAGTTTTTAATGTGCCACCAGATTCCTTGCCTATTTTTGCTCCAACAGACTAACACAATTATCAGAAGGGTGTTGGAAGGCGTTCAGGTTTCTGCTTACCTTTAACATGCTAATAAGTTGGACGTAGAATTTTAAATTGTCCTCTCCAAACTGTTGTTGATCCTGCTGTCATTCTTTTGAGCTTGGGTGTGGCATTTGTGTGTGATTTGGGGTTAAGGGATTGGAGGGGAGTTTGTTTTTAATGCTTACCATCTCTTTACTTGACCAACAGTGGAAAAGGCTCCTGTGGCCCTTTTCCACTTGCAGAATATTAAAAATAAAGCTGATAACTTTCCAGGTTAATTGGATTCACACGAGTATTCCATTTAAGCTGATGTTGGCAATATGTTCTGCTTTTAGGGAATTGCTTTTAAACAACAACTTGTTACGAGTTTTGCCTTATGAACTTGGCCGGCTGTTCCAGCTGCAAACACTAGGTCTGAAAGGTAAGCTGTTGATACTTATATCTGTTATGAACACAACCACAGTTGTTTCCAGGCCCTCCCTGCCCACTTTTTCTTCCTGTGTTTTTTCATCAGACAAATGGGGCCAAATGCTGTGAGGAGTACTGTCGGCAGGTTTCTTGTCCCTCTGTTTTTTATATATTGATATTCCACGATAAGCTTTATAGAAGTCCTGAATTAATGATAATCTTTCCTTTTTGGTCTTTTGTTCCCTTTCGTTTTCATTTAGACCTTGCTGTATTTTGTCCAAACCCTTGAAATAGATTAGGCTTTGTTATTGCTGTTATTTGGGGAGGGTTCGTGGCAGTGGCAGAGCATCTTGGCATGCAGAAGGTCCTTGATTCGGTCCCCAGCATTTGAGTTGAAAAACAGAAGGAAAGGGGGGGAAATCCCAGGTAGTAGGTGATGCGAAAGCAGGGCTGGATCGAGGGGGGGGCAGGGAGGTAGTCTGCCCCCAGCGCCACCAAGGAGGGGGTGCCAGGCACAGCTGCCAGCCACCGGGAGCACGTGGGCGGCCTGCCAGCCCCCCACGCTGCCTTTCGCCTGGCCTGCAGGACCGGGGGCGGCCGACTTGCTGCATGCCCCCTGTCCTGCGGGGCAGGCAAAAGGCAGCGCGGAGGGCTGCCCGCGCCATTTGCCTGCCCTGCAAGATAGGGGTGCGGCCAGCCACCCCCTGTCTTACGGGACAGGCGAATGGTGCAGGTGGCTTCCCAGCCCCCTGCGCTGCCTCCGCCAACTCTGCAGCACGCCAGGGCACCCAGCTTGCCGCTTGGGCGGCAAGCTCTGCCCTACGTGATGATGTCACAGAAGTGACGTCATCACACAGCGCCAGGAGCACACCCTCCGGACTTGTGTTGCCCTGGGTGCCGGCAGCCCTAGATCCGGCCCTGTGCGAAAGACCTGTATCTAAGACCCTGGAAAGCCGCTGCCAGAGTAGACAGCACTCACCTTGATGGGCCACTGGTTTCATTCAGCAGCAGGAAGCTTCACGTATTCCGCACCTCTCATTCCTCCCCTCCCACCAGTGCAGAAAGCATGCAGTTCCTGCAGGGAATTCATTTCAGAGAGGAGAGCATCAGAAGTTCCCTTTTTTCGTTGCCAGAGTTCTGCTCTGTGTATTGTTAAGGACTTCAGAGTGGAGAGAGTACAGCACCGTTCATGCTGAGGCATGTCCTCTCTTTCTTACTACCCTGTACCGTTCTTGGCTGATGCCGTTCTTGAACGGTCAAAATAATTACTCTTCCTTCATTGACTTGTGGCGAGACACATCTTTGCCATTGGGCTGCTATGAGTTTGGGTGTGTTTCTGACCTTAATGAATGTTCAGGGAAGAGTTGCCAGCGCTGCCAGGGCACAGGGCAAGTAGCAGGCATCAGTGCCACTGTGAACCTGCCAAGCTGCTTTGTATCCAAGTCGAACCCTAGGTCCATCTGGTCCATTATGATCTGCTCTGACTGGCAGCTGCCCTTCAAGGTCCTAAGGTTTCCCAGCCAGACTATGCGAGAGAGGCTTTTTTAAACTTTAAAGCCCCAGGGGTTGAACCTTGGACCAATGACATTCAGAGCTTGTGCACTGGCTCCCCCCGCCCCCATGCCCAGTAGGCGAAGGGAGAGTTACCAGCTTGAAGGAAGTCAAGCTAAAGAAATCAAGGTATGTGGCTGTGTAGCAAGTCACACTCTAGTTCTTCCTCGGCCCCGTGACTTCAGTGGGCTGAATCAAGAATGTGTCTCGAGAAGCAGGCCGTTCAAGTTGGGGTTGGGATGGTGCGGCTGGAAGGGAATAATTGCTCAAACCAAGAAGAGCAGAAAGGCATTTGGATGAAAGCGGAGAGTCTTAATTATTTCACTGATCCCGTGGCGTGCTGGGGCTGAGCTGCTTCTTCCTGGGGTGATCCGATGAGAGCGCATGCGGAGCTTTGTATGTAAATGACAAAAACTTGGGGGCTGCAAAGACACAGATTCACCGATAGGTCGTTCTGAAGTCTGTGGGACCAGTGGCATTTGCCTTGTTCCCTAGGGATGGAAAAACCATTGGCCATGTTATCTCGCCCTGGAGCTCTGAATGCTTTGTATGAATATTAAGAGGAATGAAATGCGGTCCTCCAGTTCAAAAGTGAGAGAGGGTCCTGCTGGGTCTCTGCAGCTCCCCCTGGAACCGCGATGCCTCGAGCTGGCTCTGTGCATTAAAACGTTGCTTGGTTGGATTTCAGGCAATCCTTTATCGCAAGATATTCTCAGCCTGTACCAGGACCCAGATGGGACACGAAAACTATTGAACTACATGCTTGACAATCTAGCAGGTAACAACCTTTGAGTTGCTATTTGGCTGTAGGGAGATGTTCATCATTCTTACAGCTGGGATGGAAAGAGAAGGGGGTGACGCTTACATCACAAGGACTCTTGGAAGGGAAGCAGTTTGCCTGTGCGCTGTGCCCACAGAAACTCACTGCACCCCGTTGGTGGAATGGACAGGTTTTGCTGTCCAAATTACATTGTCCCCAATTATAGTGCTTTTCTTTCTCCCTGTAGCAATACATGGGAAGTGTTAGCTGATGTGGGAGAAAGTAAAAGGAGTGTGCTTGGAGTGCCGTTGGGAGAGGGGATAAACACTCCCTTCATGAATCTCTGCAATTAAAGAGCTGAGCCTTCTCCTGACTATATGCATCAACCTGAAATACAAATCTTGGTCGCACTGTAGTGTGACCGAATGTCAGGAACTTGCTGTATATTGTATAAACGTTTCTGTACTGTACTGTATAATGTACAAATGTACTGTATAAAATGTTCCTTACTGGTGGCATTGGATGCCAGTGTGCAAAGGAACTCATCCTCCCAGCCAGTGCACGTGCTCTTGTGTGCGTGTGCATGTACATATGGATATCTGTTGCATTGCTGAGGATTCCCATTTATTCAGAAGAGGGGGCCAAATCATGTGTACAACATTAATTTCATGTAAATGGAGAGCTGTTCCAAACTCTGGTACACCAGGTTTCCCACGCATAGAGCAGCTCGCTGGATGAAGGTGCAGCTCGTCTCAAGCATGCTAGGTCCAGACATGGTTGCTGTTCTGGCAATTGAGCAAACGCCAACATCAGCTTGTTGAGACAAGAATCCCAGATTACTGAATTTAGGAGTCAAGCCGGGAGCCTTGCTCCTTCCCTTCAGCTAGGCCTGTACAGCTGCTCCAGTCTGTTGGGAAAGCATGAATTGTGTATCATGCAGCTCACCTCAGTCACACGGAATGCTGTGGGCCAGTGTCGTGCCTCTTTGCAGCTGTTGAGGCTGATTTTTAATATCTTTATACAATGCTTTTAATGTTTTATGATAATGTTTAATGAAATGTTTTAAATGTTTTTAATGCTGTTATCCTCCCTGAGCCTGCTTGCGGGGAGGGCGGAATATAAATATGACAAAATAAATAAATAAATAAATTGGGAGCATTCTGCCTGATGGCATAGAAGAGCACAGCACACTTGTCATTCTGAAGTCATTTTTAGTGACGGAGGGCACACTCAAGTGGGCTTGAATTGATCCAGCGTAGTAATAAGGCTAACATGTAGCTGTGTTCTAACACCACGCGTGAGAGTCTTTGAGAGAGAGAAGGCAACGTCGCTGAGAATAATTCTTCCCAAAGAGCAGTAAAAAAATTCTCACTAAAACTAAGAATTGATTTAAAAAGAGAGATTACTTGGCAGACACAACAACGCTGCCACAGAGCATACAATGTCACCTGCAGCATTCCACACATACTTGTGGAAAGAAATGTTAAAAAGTTGTATCGTCGAAGGCTTTCACGGCCGGAAAACGATGGTTGTTGTGGATTTTCCAGGCTGTATAGCTGTGGTCTTGGCGAGGACCACGGCTTGGCCAAGACCACAGCTATACAGCCCGTAAAATCCACAACAACCAATGTTAAAAAGTTGTCTGAGCTTCCAGTTTTTTGTACCTTCTGTGGCAACTAGGTGTGAAAAGTCTAACAAGTTCTCTGCTCAGTACTGTCTGAAGCCTCCTGCACCCTCCACCCCATTCTTGCAGTTCAGTTATTCTTTACCCCGTTCTCTAGCGTTACGTAGAATCCAAACATTGCGCTGCTGAGTTCGGAGATGCTTACGGCTTCTCACTTTCACTGATGTTCACTGTCTTCTAATATTTCAGTTCATCCAGAGCAGCTGCCTCCAAGGCCGTGGATTACTTTGAAAGAACGAGACCAAATCCTGCCCTCAGGTAAGCACGAAGCCGTCTTTCCATTCATGCTGCGCAAAGAGTTTGATGCATAATGCTGCTTCTGCGCTTCCAGAGGGCTCGTCCTGGAATCCTGGCTTTAACTTTTAATTGAAATGTGGTTTCCAGTCTCATGGTTGCAGAGACCACCTTGAAAACTCAGCTCGCTGAGTGCCCTGGGCCAGTTGCTTTCTTAGCCTAACCTAACACTCAGTGTAGCTGTGAGGATAAAATAAGGAAAGAAAAAACACGTCTGCTCTTTGGAGAAAGGATGAGCTAAAAATGTAGTAGGTAGAAAATGAAGAAATAAGAGATCGGAAATGGGAGATGTTAAAAGCCAGAACTCCTTGTTATTCAAGTCTTGGTCAGCCTTGCTAACGTACAGCAGCTTTTACTGGCTCACAAAAAAACTAGCATTGCCTGTTTACTCTCTTTGTGCCAGCGTAGCCGAGCAGCTGCCTGGGACAGAAATAGGAAGAAACTCTTGCTGTTCCCCTTCTGCATGTATGTTTCTGGCAAAGTGCTCCAGAAACTATGCTGGAGTTAGATATTTTATGTAATTCTTCTAGTTCATTGGCATAGATTTTCTTATTTATTTTATTTATTTATGTCGTTTATAGTCTGCCTTTAGAGACTCAATTGATCCAACCTGAGGCTGGACAAACATCCTCCAGTTTCAGTGGCGCTTTTCTGGAGGAAAATAGTAAAAAGTCCAGTAGCACCTTTAAGACTAACCAACTTTATTGAGGCATAAGCTTTCGAGAACCACAGCTCCCTTTGTCAATCTGATGAAGGGAGCTGTGGTTCTCGAAAGCTTATGCCTTATTGCAGCTACAGACTAACACAGCTAACTCCTCTGGATTTCTGGAGGAAGTCTACAAACCTTGCTTTGTGATTTAGTAGGATAATAGTTGGATTTGTATGGTTCTAGGGCATCTTGAGGTCCTTAATAGCCTGAATAAGATGTTGTAACTTTTTTAATAAAAGGAGTTTGTTTAAAAACTGTTGGCTGGGAAAGTGATAAGGGTTTAGTATTGGTTCTATTTTAATTATGTTCTGTCTGCCTTCCGTCATGGAACGCAAGTTACCACCCCCATGAAGTCTCACATCTGTGATCACAGTTGTGTCCTGTGCCTTTCTGTACATGCTCTAGGATCCCTGGGTGGTGGTGGGTTCATTGTGTGGTGAATGTTTTCCCCAACCCTCTGTCATAGATGTTTTTAAATCATGTACATTCTTAGGCAGTTCATGCGGCCTTTGTGAAAGTTCTTCTTTGTGAAAGTTCACCAGCCAGTCAGGATAAAAGTGCAGCACTACTTTTATCCCTGATAGTTAATTAGTGTAGCCGAAGTTTGCCTTCCTCTGGGCATAGAGCAGAGGTCACTGAGGGATGTGAGGAAAGGTAGTTGTGAATTTCCTGCATTGTTCAGGAGGTTGGACTAGATGGCCCTTGGGGTCCCCTACCAGATTTGTGTTTCTATATTTCTAATAGACTTGCTGTTTTGTTTTGCTTTAAATTGGAAGCAAGTGCCAAAATTTGGCCTTTTAAATCTGGCTGCAGAAATTAATGAGTAATATCAGATTTATTTTAGAGCACCTGTTTATTTCATAATCATTTGGGGGACCGGTCATTTTATCACATGTTAAAATTATAGAGGTTTATCTTAGTTTGTTGTTGTCAATTTCTCTTTAAAAATGTCATGCAGAGAGCTAATCAGGCTTCTGTTGAAGGGACTCTCAGAGAAGATCTGGGTGAGATTTTGTAAGTGTGTGTGTGTGTGTGGAAGTGTCAAAGGCTTCCCAAAAAACTTCCATAGCATTCTGAGTCTTTCAGCTGACACTTGATTCTTTTTAAACTACAAGTATTCAGTTAAGGTTGAGAAACATTAAGAAATTCAGTGCTTACTGCATGTACTTTTTCGCCCATTGTCAGATCAACTCTTGCCTAATTAAGAGCGAGTTATGTTTTGTATGGATAAAAATAATTCACTAAAAGTTTCCGCTTGGCTGCTGGGGAAAAGATCAAATGCTTAGAACCCTCGTTTTACTGTGCTATAAAAGATAAAGCCTTCTCAGCAGATCATATCTCTATAGATAAGTGTTCTGTTGCTACTTGGCTCATGAAAACCAGTCTCATAAAGTTAAAGTAGTACAGATCTTTAATTGGATGCAGATTGGCTAAGTTCATTACACCTGTTTTTCTTCGGGTGGTGTGAGGAAAGAGAATAGGAAACCTGGAGATTTGGTGCATAATAGCAGCAGGCAGGGGAGATTTCACTTTGGTTGGGCCATGAAAAACCCAAGTTTTTTGCACTTTGAGTTTGCTCTACAGCAGGAACAAAGACCAGATTGAGCGACAGTAAATCATACTTCCAAAAATATTTCAAACTAGAAGGCTGCTCGGGCTGTCTAAATCAGTGTATGTACTGGTGGCCCTTTTCCAAGGGCTGAAAAATCTGTTCAAAAATACCTCATTTTTGGCAGGTGTTCTTGTCCCTAGATCCCAGAAAGAGATGGGGGTAGCTTGGGAGTGGGAGGCACTCAGTGATATTAAGGCCTTTTTTTTCATTTGTATTTTACTTCATTAATCATCCACCTTTCTCGTTGAGATTCAGGGCAGATTATAAAACTATAAAACAACGTAATAAAGATCCGTACAATACGTACAATAAACAAAGAAAAAAACTGGACGTACACAATTAGGGAACAGTGAAAGTAAGGCATTGTAATACATACAACGACCAGTGGGGGGCTGTCTACATTTTTTCACAGACAAAACTCCATTCTTATTCCTTTTAAAAAGCAGTTAACCAGGCAATGAAACGGAGGTTGATTGACAGTGCCTTCTGCAAGCAAGCAGATGTCTTGGACATGCAGAAGAAATATATTAAGTGAATTAGGGTTACTGGATTTTCTGGAAGTTTTTTTAAAAAAAAACAGTAAAGTTGGTTAATTTTTTACATTATTCATCGTTTATATTGAGAAATCAACTTAGCACAAGCATTTTGGAAGAGATGAGCAGCGATGCTGCTGTCAGAAAGTATACATTGTCTTGACTTCTATTCCCCAAATGTTTGCTTTCTTTTTCCTTCCAGCTTCATTTACCGTCATGTGTTACAACGTATTGTGTGATAAATATGCCACCCGACAGCTCTATGGCTACTGCCCGTCCTGGGCATTAAACTGGGAGTACAGGAAAAAGGGAATCATGGAAGAAATTCTTAACTGGGAAGCAGATATCATTAGCCTTCAGGTAACGGTATCAAAATGGTTACACTCTCATTTTTCATGGGGAATACTAGGAATAATACTTATACGTACCTATTGTGGTTTTATCCTCCCACCCGTTCCTCCTAGGAGCTCAGAATGGCATCTTTGGTTTTCTCCTCTTCCGCTTTGTCGTTACAACAACACTGTGAGTTTGGATAGGCTGGGAGAGAGAGAGACTTGTCCAAAATCACCCCTAACGAGTCTCCTAGTAACTTGAATCAGTGGCTCTGAGATCTTAGCCCGTTATGCTAATCAGTGCACCCCATTTAAAATATAAGACTGTACATAGGCACCCTTCTGTTTTGAAGCCTTGCAAGATGTGAAATTAGTGGAGGATGAACTTGAACTCCTACGATATGAATGCAGTACTTATGTGTGCGTGAGAGTTGTTCTCTCATCCTGGAAGCAGTTTAAAAACTTTTCGGGCAAGGGCTTATATTGGTCACTTTAGGAAACTATTCTGTGGCACGGGAGCCATGACCATGTGACTCCTTCCCATGAGAAACATGGGAAGCTCCAGGCCATGCAGGGGGAAGCCTGTGCCATGGCTCTTCTTTTCATCCCCCTCCTAGAAAAGGGCAGAGATAAAAGCTGTTCTAGTTCTCTCAATACAGTTTCCTCCCATGCCGTGTTGTGTTTGTTTCTAGGAAGTAGAAACCGAGCAATACTTCACCCTCTTTCTGCCAGCATTAAAAGATCGTGGATATGATGGGTTTTTTTCTCCAAAGTCACGTGCCAAAATCATGTCCGAGCAGGAGCGGAAGCATGTGGACGGTTGTGCAATATTCTTCAAAACAGAAAAGTAAGGGGACGCTGCTGCTGAATTGCCCAGAATTGAAACACGAAACAAAAGAGTTGTTTTTAAGATGATGTTGTTATTATTATTATTATTATTTACTACTACTACTACTACTACAACTGCGCTAAACAGATTAGTGTCTCACCCAGAGTGGTGAACAAGTTAGTGTTGTTATCCCCTCAATACAGCTGGGGAGCTGGGGCTGAGAGGAGTGGGTCAACCAAGGCCACCTACTGAGCTCATGGCAGTAGCGGGATTTGAACCAGTAGAGTGCTGATTCGCAGCTGAATTACTTAACCACTGCACTGCAGCAGCTGTCTATCTCTATAGAGAGCTGTATCTATACAGCAGCTAGATATTTCGTAGAAGACCATCTGTTTTGGCTTTTACGGGGGTGAGGACATGAAATGAGCTTGTGTGTGTTTGTGTATTGAAAAAAAACAAACAAACTACCCAGTATTAACAGAAAATCTGTATTCTTTTGTATTATTGGCAGTATATGGCTAGTCACTTTTGCTTGCCTCTTTTGTAAAAAGCAATGCTTTCAATATTTTTTTGCACTGATAATTAAAATCAGGAATGACAGAACTCGTAGCCCAAGGTGAGACATAGTCTTGAAGGAATTGCAGACGGTACACATGACTGAATGTCTTGTTTGTGCTGAAATATTTTGTCCTTATCATAAGGAAGACCTATGTTGCTCGTTTCAGTATTCTTGCATTTGTCCCCCCCTGCCCCCCCCCCGCTGCTTATTGTTTATGCACGTCTGCCATGCCGTTTAATTCACCAAAAATGCCACTGGTTCTTCCTAGCACATTGGTGATCTACACTGCCAAAAAAAACACACAACTCTCTTCCAACTCTCAAAATGTGCTCTGCGGGATGCAACTCCTGCTTATCACAAGTAACCAGGTACTTAGTTGTATATTTGATTTATTTGCTGACAAATTTATTTGCTTGCTGACAAAAACAAGGTAAAAGATAATGGCCAACAATTAAAAAAAAGGGTTAGTTTAAAAAACAACAACTAGGTAACCAATAGCAGCATGAGATCAGCAAGCAGTTAAAACCATCCGTAACACTGTCTTTTCTTGGTGAGAAGTGCGGTTAGCGTCTGTGAGAGGAGACCCATTGTCATTAATAGCTCCCCACCTGTAGAATGAAATGCCAGAGGAAATCTCGCAGCTCCCAACCTCTTCTAGGTTTTAGGAAAGCCTGCAAGATGTGGATTTAAAAAAGGATGTTTAGATAACTTTTAAGAAGCAAAAATGTTGTATTTGACAGAATCATGTTTGGTGAGAGAGGCTGATTGGCCTGGGAAATGAAATCCTGCCCTCAAGTCATAGTTGACTTACAGTGCTCCCTAGTGGAGTTTTCATGGCAAGAGACTAACAGAGCCATTGCCTGCCTCTGCAACCCTGGTCTTCGTTGGAGGTCTCCCATCTAATTACTCACCAAGGCCAATCCTGTTTAGGTTCTGAGATCTGACAAGATCGGGCTCTCCCAGGCTTAGAATTTGTGAAGCATTGCAAGTGTATTCACTGTACTGGGGCAATTGAATGTGTACCTTGTGAGCCACTCTTGAGTTTTGGCAAAGCAGGACAGAAAATGCAAATAAATAAGCAGTCAAAAGATCAGCCTGTGAGGAGGAAAAACCTGATGCCCAAAGCGAGGAAGCCTTTGTGTTACAGTTAAGACTCACCCGTAGTACTTCTTTCTTTGTGGGGATGCTTAAATAGGGTGCAAGTCGAGTAGCACCTTAAAAGACCCAACTAGATGACAAAGGGAGCTCTGATTCTCAAAAGCTTGTATCTTGGAAATCCAGTTGGTCTTTAAGGTGCTACTATACCCGAATCTTGCTTTTATACTACAGACCAGGGGTGGCCAAATTGTGGCTCGGGAGCCACATGTGGCTCTTCTAGACATATTGTGCGGCTCCCGGTGGTCTCTGAGTATCGCTGTGGCCATACATTTTAGTTTAGTTTAGTTTATTACCCTCCCTTACCTCCTTTTTCATGTTTTTCCCTCCCTCCCTTTCCTTTTTTCCTTCTTTCTTTCCATGTCTTTCCCTCCCTTTTCCTTTTTTCCTTCCTTCTTTCTTTCTATGACTTTCATATATTCAATAAAAATGTTGGGGTTGCCAGGTCTGACTCAGAAATTACCTGGGGACTTTGGGGGTGAAGCCTAGCAAGAATGTGACATCACTTTTGTGATTTCACTTCCAAGTCAAAGGTCAAGTGATGGCTCTTCCCAAGCTCTACCCCTTCTGATGATGTCACTTCCAGCATCTTGCATCAAAACCCCACCCCTTCCTGTGATGTCATTTTCAGGACACTCCTCCAAACCCACCTCTTCATCTGAAATCACTACAATGCATCATGTCTTGCGGCTCTCAAACATCTGATATTTATTCTATGTGGCTCTTAAATTAAGCAAGTTTGGCCACCCCTGCTACAGACCAACATGGCTACCCACCTGCAACTTAAATAGGTTGATAGTGGTTCAACTATCACGATATTTGGTCATATTCTGGTGTTTTTCCATGCAACTTAAATGGTGACTTTATCTGCAAACCAAGTGTTTGTTAGGGTGGGGAAAGTTTGTTAAAGTTAAAGGGGTGTTAATGGAGGATGACTTGGGTGAGTATTCAGTGTGGTGTTTGTTTCAGGTTCACATTGGTGCAGAAGCACACGGTTGAGTTCAACCAAGTGGCTATGGCAAACTCAGAAGGATCAGAAGCTATGCTGAACAGAGTGATGACAAAGGACAACATTGGAGTCGCTATAGTGTTAGAGGTGCACAAAGAACTGTTTGGAGCAGGTAAGGATCAGTCAAAATCTCTGCCCTTTTGTATGGAAAAGTGAAAGCAAATGCTGCGTGTTCAAGAAGCAGATCCTTCCTATGTAGCAGATGCATTTCCACAAACAGTGCAAGACTGAATGATTCAGGAGGGCTTTCTACTCAGATTATAGGGCTGTGTCATAAGAAATAGCTCAAAGAGATACCTTAGTAAGGGACAGGGACTGTAGACTAGGCTCTTGGGTACTGTCTGCTGATGTCATCACACTTCTATTGGGTAGTTTGGTGTTGCTGAAGATGTCATTTTAATTACTTACACTCTAATTCAGGAAGGGTTCATCTGTGTGTTCAGCTTTATGCTGGTTTTCAAATTTGCAGCTACCCTACCCTATTGTATCTGTTTTCATTTAATGCCCTAACTTTTGATCATAATTGTATTTTTGTTCTGCGAGTGTCCTAGCTATTGATTATGTTTTACTCACTCGCAGTATGTAATCCGCCTTGGATCTCAGTGAGAAAGGTGGACTATAAACAAACAACAGCAACAATAAAGCACAGATTAAACCGATATACTGCAGTTGTTTTGCTTCGCTGTTTTGTGCCCAAGTTTGCTTCAGACCACTTCCAGGAAAATCTGCACATCTGTGTTCAAAAGCAGCCGTTCCAAACTTAAACACGTCTCTCAAGCCAGGCTGCCAAGATAATGGGAGGAGGTGTGTGGTGTTCCAGTCCAGATGTGTAGATGGAAGGGGTTCTGAAGGCTTCCCATGGCTGCTGGGCACATCTGTTTCTGTACTGGTTCCCTGCACTCAAGTTTTGTGGCCTGGTGCTGGGGGGTGGAATCAACCAAAAACAGTCTAGGTGACATTTGTGGAAAGGAACAAACGGGAGGGGAAAGGCTATTACACTGTCCTGCTTGATCATTCTTGTTGTTTCCTGCCAATCCCTGCGTTAAAATTACAGGGGTGGGGCGGAGATACCCCCTGAGTCTTACTTCCACCTTCGAATGAATTCCAGGAAGAGAAAGACATTGTACAGTTATCTCAGAGCGGGACCACAAGTGACGCCTGACACAGGTTGGACACTAGTCAGCTTCCCTCAAGTTTTGATGGGAAATGTAGGCATCCTGGTCTTGCAGCTTGGCTCTCCGACTGCTGTCCAATGGACTTTTCAACTGTCACTTGTCCAACATTCCGCCAAGCTGCCTGCATTTCCCATCAAAACTTGAGGGAAGCTGGCAAGCGTCCAACCTGTGTCAGGCGTCACTTGTGGTCCCGCTCTCAGTGTTTCCCAAAACCAAGTGTTAGCCCTTCCTTCGACCATCCTCCATTCCTTGTAACTCCTCAAGTTAGAAAGTGGCACTCATTTGATGTCTTGGCCATTCTTTATATTTTTATTATTTATTTATTCAATTTATAGCCCTCCCTCCCCACAAACGGGCTCAGGGCGGGTTACAATAAAATGCTCAATAGGCATTAAAACGTATAAATACAGTTAAAAACCAAAAACCAACGATAAATACATGCAAAACAGCATTTCGGATGGTGCCCCCCCTCCAATTCCCCAATCGTTATGTAAACAAACAGAACAGAAGGGGGGCCACAGTTTATAATAATCTGGTGACTGCACTTATAGGGGGCAGATGATTTCATTGCCCCTCTGGCGGGAGATCAGTAGGGAGGCTCCTAAGATGATCAAAGACTGGCCTCCACCATATGCCTGGCTGAACATCTCAGTCTTGCAGGCCCGCTGAAATGATATAAGATCTTGGTGAGCCGAGGTGCCCTCCGACACAGAGTTCCACCAGGTTGGGGCCAGGACTGAAAATGCCCTAGCCCTGGTCAAGGCCAGCCAGGCTTCCCTGGGGCCAGGGACCACCGGTAGGTTCTTATTCGTCCATCTTAATGCTCTCCGGGGTACATACGGGGAGAGACGATCCTGCAGGTACGCTGGTCCCAGTCCGTTTAGGGCTTTAAAGGTTAAAACCAAAACCTTGAAGCTAATCCGGAATTTGACAGGGAGCCAGTGCAGCTGCTGCAGGGTGGGAGTAATATGTGCCCTGTCTGGTGTGCCCATCAGAACACATGCTGCAGCATTCTGTACCCGCTGTAATTTCCGGGTTAGACCCAAGGGAAGCCCTGCGTAGAGCGAGTTACAGTAGTCTCTCCTGGAGGTGACCGTTGCATGGATCACCGTAGTTAGATCGCGGGTCGACAGATAGGGTGCAAGCTGCCTGGCCTATCAAAGATGGAAGAACGCAGACTGGGCAGTTGCCGTGACCTGGCCCTCCATCGATAAGGAGGAATCCAGTATCACTCCAAGACTCCAGACCGATGAGACAGGCACTAACGGCACCCCATCAAAGGTCGGAATCCGGATTCCCAAATCTGGCATCCCGCTGGCCAAGTACAGGACTTCCGTCTTTTCTGGGTTCAACTTCAGCCAGTTATGAACATGGGATGCTCCCTGTTGTTGTATCAGTCCATGGTTCTTGGCTGCTCTAACTGGCAGCAAATCTCCAGAGATCCAGGCAGATTACTCATCACTCAAGATGTTTGGCTTCAAACCTGGGGCTTTTTGCATGCTTAACACGAGCTGTTCCACTGAGGTGGGTCTCCTCCCAAATAAGACACACTGCTAATGTCACAGCATGCTCTTGTCCAGGAAGAATATGTTGTTTTTTCTAGTTCGGTCTTGCCTTTTCTGTAACACCTGTCATATCTTTGACAGTCATCACTTATTTATTTATTTAAAACATGCAGCTTTCCCACCAATACAGGGTTCCCAAGGCGGCGAACATCAAAGCATTAAAACAGCATTTGAAGTGTAAAACATTTAACTGTAAAAACCCCACAGACATAGAAACACAACACAACCAGGGAGGAGAGGCCATATAAGAACCTATTGTGGCTACACCAAATAAAACCAAAAATTCTTCACCTACTGGCAGAAGAAAATGACAGAGAGGGACAGACGAATTTCCCAGGGTAGGGAGTTCCAGAGTTTTGGTGCCATGACCAAGAAGGCCCTTTCTTTAGTTGCCACACGAGGGAACCCGGAGCAAGGCCTTCTGAGATGACGAGAATGGGCAGGTGGGTTTATGTGGGAGAAGGCAGTCCTTGAGGCATGCTGGCCTCCAGCTGTACAGAGCTTTAAAGGTCAATACCAGCAATACCTTGAATTGGGCTCAGAAGCAAATTGAGACCCATTGTTGATGGGGAAAGACCGGTGTCATATGGCCTACTCCAGTCAACAATTTGGCTGCAGCATTCTGTACTAACTGTAGTTTCCAGAGGGTCTTCAAGGGCAGCCCAACATAGAGCACATTGCGGTAACCTAATTTAGATGCTATCATGGTGCACACAACCCAGTGATCATGTGATCTTCTCTGGCCGCATACATGCCCTCAGTGGGACTGCAAGCTGTCCTGGGTCATGTAGAAGTGCTGTTTTTATGGACTGGCATCTCTGTGGGTTGTCCAACTTTCTGTAAGTGCAGACCACCACCTTTGTGGACATGGGAGTTGTTTCTGGTGCAGGGGTGACTCCAGGCAGCTGATTCGTACAAGCGGTGTCGCCATGCCGGGCCGTGAGGCCAACATTGCCTGCCTAGGAAGGACTGGATGGCATTTGCCTTCTTGATGCTTCTGTGTCTCGCGGGGATCTGTTATTAACTTGGGGATTTCAACACTTACACTTTGCCTTTAGGTATAAAGCCGCTTCATACAGTAGAGAACCAGCTGCTTATTATAGCAAACGCCCATATGCACTGGGACCCTGAATATTCAGATGTTAAACTTGTCCAGACCATGATGTTTGTCTCTGAATTGAAAAATATCCTTGAGAAAGCCTCCGGCAGGCCTGGAAGCCCAACAGCGGATTTGAACTCCATCCCTCTGGTGCTCTGTGCAGATCTTAACTCGCTGCCTGATTCAGGTATTTAGAAACGGTTGCGTTGATTTTAAATTTGACTTTCTTCGTTAGAGAGAAATTTATTGGGGGCTTCTTTCCACCAAGGTTTTAGATAGCGGAAAATGTCATTTTTATGTGGTTCGCGTCACAAAGCAACGTTCAAGACCTTTTTTTTAAAAAAAAATATTTTGGTGATGTAAATTTGTGTGTCAGGAGATAAGTCGGAAGGAGCTGTTAATGAATTCGTGGCAACTCTGTTCCTCTGTTGATTGTAGGAGTTTGAAAGGAGAATTTCTTGCTGGTTGACTAGAATTTTGTGTTGACAGTAAAATGGGCTCCTTTCTGCAGCACTGAATGCCACAATGTTAAGGACAGGACTATCGAAGAAGTGGGGCAGAGAGAACCATAGGTTTGCATTGTTGGTCCTGAGAATAAGGTTACATTACTTTAAGATAAATTATTTCACCGTTTTTGTCTGTTAAATGGTGCAGTTTGTTTCGTGTATTAAGGGATGAGTAACTTTACTTTTGTGGCTAGCCACTAAAGAAGTGTCTTTGGTCAAAATCACTTGAGCATTTTGAAATACTTCAGTGACCACATGTGAATACTCATAGACAGCATGCACAAGTTCTGCTAGTGTGGCAGAAAACATTCTCCCACTTGCCCCAGCCGAATGTTGGCCTACACTGTCTTTTAGTTAGATTTAGATGAAAATCCCACCGTGATATGGTTGGTGACGGTCTCACTGTGTCTCGTCTGCTTCCCAAATCCCTTTGCATTGCTTGCCTCAGAGTCATTTCCCATTTATTTATTTATTTGTTTATTCAATTTATATACCGCCCATCCCCAGGGGCTCTGGGCGGTGAACAGTTAAAATCGATAAAAACAAGAACTAAAATCAATATACAAATAATAAAACAAATTAACAAAGTGCAGTGGTGGGGAGAACCCTCCCCCACCCCAAAGGAGGCCGACATGGCACCGCCCCCTTCAGTCACCGAATGCCTGGCGGAACAGCTCTGTCTTACAGGCCCGGCGGAACGATAATATGTCCCGCTGGGCCCGGGTTTTCTTCAGTAGAACAAAGTGGGGGAGTGGACTTCGTCTATTTCATTTGGTTCCCCCCACCTTTCTTCAAAGGAATCGGTAATGGTGCATAAAGTAATGTTCAGTTTTTAAAAAGCAAAACAAAAAGCCTTGAATTGACAAGGCCGCGTCAGTTTCAGACAAGACAGGGAAACAGTAAAGGAAACGGCCATACAGAACTCGTGATCGTGAGACAGGAAGGGCAGTAGAGTAAGGCAGTCGCGCCCTGTCTGTTAATAACGACCGTCATGATGCTTCAGGCCATGGGGCAGTGGAGGGCAGCGTCCTGAGACCACGTTCAAAAGTGACAAATGCCGGGAGGATAAATTCAGCTGCAGTTGACTTCTTGCATGGCCATCGATCAATTGAAAAAGCGGACATGAACTGGTTGAAAGCCGCGTATGTGGTATTTTCATACATGCGTATTGGTGGAGGAGGGGGGTGCGTGAAAGTGTATTTATTGTTGGCATATGTGAAATTGGTCTTCAGTCCACATTTTTTGTGGTTTGCCTAGCATATTCAAAACCAAGATACATTTAGATAAAATCCCTTGGTGATAGATTTGACAATAATACAGAAAGCTTCCTCGCTGGAATTGGAGATTCTGACTAGTCCCCACCTTTTGTCTGACCTCTCTCCATTAACCGCAAATAAATGTAGATCTTTAACATCTGTGTTTATCTGTTCTTCATTGTGAAACTGTTGCTTACAGAATGGCTGGGGAATTTCCATTTAAATTAACTTTTCTTACAAAAAGACAATCCAGCTGGAAAAGTTGGGAAAAGACAAGGCTTTCATAAACAGACAGAATAAAAAAGAGATACCGACTTAAGTTTTTTTTCTTCTGTATTCTTGATTGTTTCAAAAGCATTATGAAGAGAGGGGATTGTACATCATTGGCATTTCGATACTCACTTTTTGTCCTTTGCCAAAAGAGACATTCATAATGAACAGTTGCTCAGGATGTAGTAAGGGTTCTCTTTTTGTTGTTAAAAAGGATACATTAAAATATGGCTGTTTCTTTCTGTTTAAAGCTAAACCTTTTTTATCTGGGCCCAAATCATTCTGAATGACTTCACTCTGTTTAACAATAAAATGCAGCCTGTAATAGGAATAGTTGATTTGTGATACACGCAAATACCATTGATCAAACAAATGCTGAAGAATAACAGCCATGAGAGTGTAGTGAGAATATAGTATTAGGCTGTTTTGAAGCATGCAGAGAGTATGATGTGTCAGACCACAGCCTTACAGCTCAGTTGTAAGCATGCTCAGAGGTTTTGATGGCCTACAGGGGGAAAGGTCAAGTCTCACGAGTGAAAGAGCAGTTTCGGCTCTGGCGCTGTGCCAGAGTCTAAACAGAGAGAGAAAGCACGGTGGTGGTGGTGGTGGTGGTGGTGAGGGAGGAGTGAAATAGGTGAGCAAGTGCCCTGTGGAGCGCCAGTGCCCTATGCCAAGGAGGTGATTATCCAAGGAGATCTCTATGTGTAGCCAGGAGAACAGTAAATTGCATGGTGTATATGGCCATTAAGCAAATAATTACAGGTGGTGTAAGCTCAGCCAGCAGGTCTTAAATACCTCTAGTGACAGGTCTAGCGGTCATAAGTATTTGTGGAATGTTTATGTAACCAGTGATAAACAAATTGTCATAGTTAATTCCTCTGTGATGCTTGTTCATGCGTGGACATGAGCTTCTCTTCACCTAAACGCGCGCACAATCCGTAGTCATGCTAAACAAATGAAACTGCCTTATATGGAGAGTCGGAGCATTTTGCCCGTCTGGCTCAGGATTTTCTGTCTTCAGCTACTTCTGCAAGATCCCAAGCCGAGGTCTTTCCCAGCTCCTGCTCCCCGTGAGTTTCTTTAACTGGGAATGCTGAGCATTGAATTCAGGACGACCACAGGCATATGCAGTACCATTGATCCGCTTTCCATTCTTCAAAACAGGTGTTGTGGAATACTTAAGCAACGGAATAGTAGCCGACAACCACAAAGACTTCAAGGAACTGCGATACAACGAGTGTCTGATGAACTTCAGCGGCAATGGGAAGAACGGCGCTTCGGAAGGGAGGATCACGCACGGCTTCCAGCTCAAGAGCGCCTATGAAAACAACTTGATGCCTTACACAAATTACACCTTTGATTTCAAAGTAAATATTGATCTGATATCGTGGGGGGGGGTGGCTTTACCACTCTGGGAGGTTTTTGCATACATTTTTCAGACCCTGTTGTCTGTAAAGGATGCCCTGCAGGCTAGAATAGATGGGATGGTATCAGGTGGAGCTGGTATTACGTTGCACCGTCAGCCCACAGAAGAGGATGGGGGAATGGCTGTCTCCAACTAAACTTGTAAAAACCAGCGGTCGCTCAGATCTCTCTCTAGCGTGCAGAAATCCATTATTGGGCCAAGAGCAGAAGAAAATCATGACTGGCATTGATTTAGATGCTGCGCCCATTTATTAGGAATGCTCTAGCTTTGGCTTTCCTCCACGGGGCCCTTTGAATTTCGGACTGCCTGATTCAGTGGTTCTTAGTGGGCTAATCTTTTGTTTTTATCTTTAACCAACCCCTCTCCTGTCTTGTCTTTTTCCCCCTAGGGTGTGATTGACTACATTTTTTATTCCAATACTCACATGAACGTGCTTGGTGTCTTGGGGCCTTTAGATCCTCAGTGGCTGGTTGAGAACAACATCAGCGGATGCCCTCACCCTCACATCCCTTCCGACCACTTCTCACTGTTGACGCAGCTTGAGCTCCACCCGCCCTTCCTGCCTCCTGTCAACGGCATCCATTTGCCCACCAGGAGGTAGTGGAGCCCTGCCCCTTTGGAGGGCTGGGACCTGTTCATTTGTTTATGGACCTGTACAGTTGTAAATCAAAGTATGTAGGAGTGAAGTATGGCCAACCTTTTAAAAAGCTGCTGCTTCAAGCTCCTTTCATTATGTGTTTTGATGATACGACTTTGCACCTTTTGGAGTGCAGATTGGTACCGTTTGGCACTAGGGCTGGAACCAAAGTTTATTGTTTGTTCCCTTTCATAGTTTTTGTTTTTAAGAGATCTCTCTGTCTATATATATCTATCTATCTATTTTAAACTGGCGAGCTTTATTTGTTTCATTAGGAAGCTGCCTTTAAAACAGACAAATCAGCCCAGAGGGTTTGCAGGTGCATATACACTCATAGCTAATGTTTTTTTCCCCTTACCCTAGCAAAAACAAGCCTCCCCCTCCCCACTCAACCCCCCCCCTTGTTATTTTGCTTCTTTAAAAGCATCCACAAATAGATTCGATACAATTGAGGGGTGGGTCTTGCCGGGAAAGGTTTTATAATTGGAAATGCCATCTTCAGAGCACTTAATAATTTACAAAAAGAGTAAATTTGTCGAACCCACTATCCCCTCGTCACCAAAACATCAGATTAATGTAGGAATCCAAAGGCGACATTAGACCTAAACGACGCTTTGCTGTAGGAGAGGTGGGAATGTTTAGCTCTTTTAGAGAATTTGCCTGTGGGCTTCATGTAGGGCCGATCTACCAGTGTCTTCTGCTCTGCGGAAGCTCCATTATGGTTACATCCTATATGGGCCCCATTCACATAAATGCCACTTGCCCACAGCAGGGGAGTTACAGCACCCCTGACGTTGTGAGCTATGCACATTGCTGTCTCGCATTGTTCATTGAAGAGGTCGCAGAAGCTGAAGGCGGGGAAGGCTTTGTCTAGCCCGATGGGGCTTACCTGCTGGCTTGCAATCCTACTTTCTCCCACCAGAGAACACTGTGGTAGCAGTCTCATTTGTAAAGCCTCGGGAAAATGCCTGTATTGTTTTTATTTAGTGGGGGAATAAAATGGAATCTGATGGCTCACCAAAGGAAAAGAAACTGCATAAGTATGAGAGAGAGAGAATTTGTAATTGTAAACAATAGGGAGGGGTGACAGAATACTTCAGTTGCCAGAATTCTTGTGTGTTGGAGTTCACAAAGAGGGAAATGTGCAAAGTGCAGGTTCCTTTTGTTCTTTTAAATGATAGTGCCTCTTTCCTCTCCAAACTGTTTTGGAATTGTTCAGCCTGGATGGAGGGGAGGAGACAGAGAGCTAAGCTACAAGTGACGCCTGACACAGGTTGGACACTTGTCAGTTTCCCTCAAGTTTTGATGGGAAATGTAGGCATCCTGGTCTTGCCAAGCTGTAAAACCAGGATGCCTACATTTCCCATCAAAACTTGAGAGAAGCTGACAAGTGTCCAACCTGTGTAAGGCGTCACTTGCAGCTTGGCTCCCAGGCTTGAAACCTTACGGCTTCTGGCTCCCCTTTTCCTGAGAAGTGGCATTTCTATGTGAATTCTTTTCCCCCACGTGCGAGTGAGTAAGCAGTAGCCATAATCATTCCTCAAATTTCTTTTTCCTGACCCTAGACGCCAAATAACCATCTCATGCTTTTAATGCTAGTTTTGTTTTCTGTTTTCAATCAAGGTTGATTTTTGATTTTTTTTTTAAAGCTGCTGGTTCATTCCCAACTATTAATTTGCTCTTTAATATGTGTTGGAAATCTTTTATTAATTTTTTCATGCTCCAGGTGGCCATTTCAAAAGCACTGTGCCTCAAAGAGAGAGCAGAAAATCATAATGCCGTCTTTTTGGAAGGCTGTGACTGCAAACTGCCGAAGGCTCAGCAACCTCCGTTCATTTCGGTGGGATTGGGGTGGGATTTCTGCATGGCCCGCTCAGATCAGTGGAGGCTCCTGAGCTTGGAGCCCTTTAGTGCACTTCAAACATCAAAAGAAGAGACACAGTATCCTAGAAAGGTTGTGTCTGTTAAGTTTTTCTGTATTCTGCTTCTTTGCTGCTATATAAGAGACCTTGAGCTTATATTTTAAACTTTTCATGCACTTTACTGTTTCTAGTCTCAAAATGTGATATTTTTAATAAAACGAGAATTTTTTTTCCATTATGTGAAAGAAAATTTTTAAAGAGCCTATATTTGTCTCATTCATACATTTAAAAAGGAGAAGGAAAACGGTTTAAATTAGTTTTAAAATACTCCGGCACAACTTGTCTGTTGTATAAAATGTGTTTTCATAAACCATTCTTTTTCTTCCCCCATTTGCTAGCTTTGTATAAAATGACAAAGGAGATTTAATCAGGTGGTGGTAACAGATACTCCCTCTTTATTGGGCACAGTGGGGAGGGGGTGGAGATGTATTGCAACAGTTCCTTCAGTGGAGGTCACAATTCCCTTTCAAAAGTGCCTGCAGCTGGAGAGGGGTTTGTCTTCCACAACTGGAACTTGTTGCATTTGCGTGGAAATTCATGATGGAACTGCAATATACCAAGACAACGGGGACTGCTGCTCAGTGTCGGCAGCCCTGTGTCAATTTTTCCCTCTCTATTTCACTATTGCTCATTAGAACTTGTCCTACATCTTACTGCCTTTGTGAGGTGGTTTCTTCCCCCCACCCGTCTCTCTTACGGGATGCTTCTGGCAGGGGTAGGGAACTACTTGGCATAACAGCATTAAGAATTTGATAGTAGATAGAAAAGAGGAAAGAGAACTTAACACAGGGCTGCCCCCTTTATCAGCAGCCCCCCCCCCTCTTTCTAATAAATGTGTAGCTCCACCTTTGGTGTAAATAGCGTGTAAAGCACGGTCAGATTTTTGCCTTTTAAAGATAACATTTTTTTCCCATTTTGGTGCAGGTATCTCTTTTTATATACCTCAAAAGTGTTGCATATGTGGCCATGTACATATATATAATATATATATATATATATATAAAATTGACAAAGCAATTACAGTATAGTACTGGAGAGTAGAATAGCATGAAAAACTTAATTTTGTGGACATTAACCTTTTTTTTGTTCGTAAGGGCATGATCCAGCGGGATGTTCTCCTGTGCAAAGCTCCATTAAACAAACGAGAGCGCGCAGTGCCTGTTCTTTTCCTCGGGACTCGCACAAAAGAAATCCCCGTGGATTAAGCTCGGTCATCTACTGTATCTTCCCTTGGAGGCATTCATTTTTCTTTCCTGCTCTGGAGGTGTGCACTAACAACTTTCCTCCTCTTCATACGTGCATGTTAATTAGCAATGTGAGCAATATTTCCTACCATACTTCACTCCCAAATATTTTTTGAGATGTTTGTATAAAATGGAGTTTAAAAAAAAAAAACTTTTTGCGCCTGTGATTGTATATGAACTGCAGAGGAGCCGGTTTATTAAATAAATTTAAAAAAAAAACCCTACAATCTTTTTGTAATGTTGTTGGGAGTAGCGGGGAGGAATGAAATAAAATGACTGGGAAACTTTGTGAATGGTTGAAGTTGTTTTGGGTTTTTTAGTTGGAATTAACTTAGACGTTCTGCTATGGGTTACTGTTGAG
Organism: Eublepharis macularius; assembly: GCF_028583425.1. NCBI lineage: Eukaryota > Metazoa > Chordata > Lepidosauria > Squamata > Eublepharidae > Eublepharis > Eublepharis macularius. The sequence goes on along the minus strand of NC_072799.1, from coordinate 12,997,259 downwards.
ATGGGTTTTGTCTGGTTCCAAGATAACTTGTACATTAACCAATGTGACTTTTTTGTTGTTCTCTTAAAAAAAAAAACAACCTTGTCTAAATGACACAATTATTCTAAGTGATTATTATGTTGGCCCCATTCCAGAGAAGCAGTAGGGGAGACGGAGTGAGCAGTGATTCAGGGCAAGAGTCCTATAGCACCTATAAAACTTAACAAAATTTGTGGTAGGGTATGAGCTTTTGCGAGTCACAGCTCACTTCTTCAGATACAAATGGCTGTATCTGAAGTAAGCTGCGACTCACGAAAGCTCATACCCTACCACAAATTTTGTTAGTCTTATAGGTGCTATAGGACTCTTGCTCTTTTCTACTGCTACAGACAGACTAACATGGCTACCTATCTTGATCCATCTCCAAGAGTTTAGGCTTAGATTTCCCAGATAGAGCCACATACATAGTGCCCACGGTTGAGCATCTTCTGGTGCAGTCCATCCATCCATCCTACAGCTATTGCCTTAAGCAGAAATTAAAATGGGAAGAAACTTACATGGTGCCGTCTAGAGAACTGCTCTTCAGCACAAGTAAGAACAGGAGCTCCAATGTCTGAGCTCACCCCCTTCATCAAATCAGGGTTTTGTATGTTGTGGCTGGTGCACTCACCGGGCATATGTATATTTGTCACCCTTTAAGTAATCATAAATGCTGTTCTTTCATATGCTAGGATTAAAGACTGATTCATGGATATCCCCCCCAACAACAACAACAACACACAAGATCTGTATATCACTGTTGTATATATAACCCACTGTGGGTTTAGCTCCAAGCAGAGACGCCACGTCCCATAAATGATGCCTCCCATGTGACCAGGGCCTGGTTTCTGGGCGTTGCCATCAGTGTCCACCAACCAGAAGGAACGTTGCTTTTGTCACAATGAGGTACGATGTATATTGGCACGTGCACACGAGGTATCTTCTTGAGGAAGCTACTCAACTGTGCGGCAAAAATTAAAACGCTGAATTTGCAGATGCACTCACAGGAATAGTTTAATGGCCACTCTTGCCAAATACAACTTTCGTTGTTGTTTTATTAAAGCATTATCGTATGAAAACAGGCTTCCAAGGCAGTATCCATCAAAACAATATCTATTATTTATTGGACAAGATATTGGCCTAATTGCCTTTCAGACAATAAGTCCACAGTTAAATGGATACACATAGTTATTAAAAGCATCACTTAATTGAGCTTGGACAACAAAACATTAAGACAAGCATTTGTTTATTTTTAAAGAATCAACCAAATGCTTGGGTGAAGAAAAGTTGTAAGGAGGGAATTCCAGAGTTGCCAGAACAGGGAAGGCCCTGTCATGGATGACCACTCACCTCTCCTCTGAAGGTGAACACACCTCTGTTAATACTTGAGCAGGCTCACGTGGGAGCCAAGCAGTCTTTGAAGTACCCTAGTCCCAAACCATTTAGGGATCATTGCAGGAACCAAGGGCCGCTGCTTCTGGGGATGCTCTGGTAGAAGCAAAGCAACGGGAGTTACGCTGTATGGAACCGGATGCAAGTGGTCACCTGGCCAAGGGCTGGTCCCTTAACTTGAAATGCTGACATAGCTTGCTTATTGTTCACTACCTGTTAACTGGCTCTTTGTAATAAACGAGTGTGGTATCCCTTGTTTGTGTTTTGCCTTCCAAGCAGCGGCGCCACCTAAGCAAGCAGTGGACAAAAGATTGCGCAACGCGGTTCTACGAGCAAAGTGTGCCAGCGGTGTGGTGGCTGTTACAACAAGGCTGTATCTGTGAATACGTATATAAAGAGTTTGAACAAAAATTTCCAGCTACATTTGTACAAATTGTTGAACGTTTGCAGGCCATATATTGAAACAAGACAAGGGATAAGATGCTGGCCTTACAATCCACTGTGCCGTTCCCAAATATTTGATTTCTCATTTGTAATCAAACAAACTAATCTTGCCAATAAGTAAACTACGCATAAGAGAACCACTTTTTCTCAGCTACCAATCTCTGTCTCATTACATCTCTCTAAATGTCTCCGTTCTTACCTGCTGATGTCCATACCAATGGGACATCTCTAAAAAATGTCTGTCTGTTCCATTATGCGATCCACTGGTCAGGGACGCTGTGAGAAACCTTTGTTAGGGAACATTCATGTGTATCTTTCAAACATGTTTGCTGTTTATGGGGGTATTTTTGAAGTGCTGTTTTCATTGTAAGTCACTGGGGGGGGGAATCTCTCCCCCTATCCCCAGCTCTTATTTTTGCTTTTGCGAATGCTGAAACACACAAATATTCATTTTTTTGTGTGTGTCGTTTTTAAAAATACATTATACTTTTAAGATTCTTTTGATGGTGAATTGATATGGGTCATGCCACTCCTAAGGAAAGATCTATAAGTAATGTACCCCCTATAACATAGAGAGGCCAATAATCTTTTCTAGAGCTTTTTGGGTTTTGAGTCTAATTTTTTTCACATTTCAGGCATTGGTTTTTAAGCTGCTGATGTTCAGGACCTAGCTTTACAGGGCCAGTGTGGCCTGACTTCGGACTGGAGAGACTTTCCACACTCAGCCCCAAAGCTCACTGTGAGTGACCTTGGGCAAGTATCTCTCACTCCACCTGCCTTGCAGGATTGTTGTGATAGTACAGCTCAAGAGAAGGCTATCCAAATATGCAGGGGGTAAAAATGTAATAGTTAGTGGCATGTTGGAGGTTCGTGTATTCCTAATGTCTGATGTTTGAGCTAGATAAGAATGTGTGATGCTGATTCTCGGGCGGGACAGCAGCAGAGCTCAAAAGAAGAGGCGTCTTAGGTTCTCAGATCTGTGAAGTTGACTCGGAGCTAGTGTGGTTAATCATCCATCAGAATTATGCATCTAGTTTCCTGTAGCTAAGCCAATGTTCACCACCTCCAGCCACTTTACCCTCACCCCAACTTTTGTGTATGAGCTTAAGATTTGTTTTGGTTAAACATCGTCTTAGGACTCTTGACATGGCAGCAAACCAGGGCGTGTGTTAAATATCTTCCTTTGCGTACTATTGCATAATAGGAGTGTACAACAAAGGGAGCAGCTTATAATTTGAGGATCTGGCCCGAACAAATGAAAGAATGGACTCTGTTTTTAGGGGACACTGGATGCCTGCAGGGCGTAGTGGCTAGAATGTTGGGTTAGGACCTCAGAGGCCTGTTTCGAACCCCACTCAACCATGAAGTTCACTGGGTGATCTGGAACCAGTCAGGGTTAAGATGGGTAGCCATGTGAGTCTGTCGGTAGCAGTAGAAAAGAGCAAGAGTCCAGTAGCACCTATAAGACTAACAAAATTTGTGGTAGGGTATGAGCTTTCATGAGCCACAGCTTACTTCCTCAGATACCTCAGGGTAGTTGTGAGGGGAAAATGGGTATGGAAGAACTATGTCCTGTGTTCTCAGTTCCCTGGAGAAAGAGAGAAGTAGAAATGTATTGGGTAGGTCTTTTATTACAAAGCTTCTGGTGCGAGAAGGGAGTCTTCCACTAACTATGCAGTGGTTAGCATATCTGTTGGATGATCGGCTTTCCATGTTTGTGTATGTGTGCGTACCTATTTTGAAGGTAAAAGGAGTTGAAGGGGTATGCACTTCTCACTTCTCCAGTGCAAGATTTGAGTCCAGTGACGCCTTGGAGATCAACAAGATTTTCGGGGTATAAGCTTTTGAGACTCTTGAAGGCTTATAGAAGGGAGCTTCAACTCTCAAAATCTTATACCCTGAAAATCTTGTTGGATCTCTAAGGCACCGCTGGACTCAAATCCTACTGTTCTACTGCAGACCAGCACGGCCACCCATTTGAAACACAAATTGCCTCTCCGTGCACATGGTCTCATTATCCTGGGCTGCAGTGCAATGTGGTGATTGCCCCTAAAATTATTCGAATTCAAATTAAGAGTCGAAAATAACAGATCTGGGATTGGATCTCCTACTTTTATTGCAGCCATGTATGTTTCCAGATTGACTGGGGAACCTGATTGGAGGGAAGTTAATTGTACGGGAACCTGAATTGTCCCCTCCTGGGTAGATAACAGGTGTGAGGAAACCATGATCATGAGAAGCGCACAGGGGCAAATTTAAGTTCCTGATTCTTCAGCCCTTGTTCTGTTCAAAACTAGCTGCCATACAGGGATCGCCTCCATCCATATAAGGCTTGTTGGTGGGGCTGGGGAGGGAATACTTTGGATATACGATTATCTGCGCAAGTACTATTGGCTAACTTACGCTGTGTAACTGAATTGTTTTCTGTGCTTTGTTATCCACCTTGAGCTTCTGCGAGAAAGGCAAGCTATAAGTGAAGTAAAATAAAACAAGTAATGGCTGGGACTCCAGAGTCTTAGGAGTAAACACCATCATGGAAAATAGATCTGGACTGCCTATCAACACCCCCCCCCCACTCTGTCATAAACATCTGGGAACTTGTGCTAGACTATTCTAAATATGGAGGTTACTTTGTGAACAACTGTGCATTGTGGGTGAACTTCCCAGCAGCATCTGGTTGGCTACTGAGTCGGAATGCCGAGTCGGATCCAGCAAAACAGCTCCTACATTCTTGGACATCAGCACATATACTCAGACAATGGTTTGGATCCTAGCAGTGTGGCATACATCGCTCTTTGAAGGAGACTCTGGGACAGAACAACTCCAGGGCCGTTTTCACACGTCCTTATTGTAGCGCCATAGCATCGCAAATGTTCTGCTATACTCACACATCTACCCGTGAAAACCCGTCATCCTCCCGTAACACTTCTTTAGCGCTTTTTTTGCCCGCATGCTTGGAAATGGTGCATCATGGTGGCAGGATTGTGGATAATGCAATCATAATGCAAAATTAGCAGATTATTTGGACGTGTGAAAACAGCCCAGGTATAGGTTAGTATGCTAACCTAGAAAATTTCACACACGCTGAAAGTGTGTGCTATTAAAAATGACAATACAGATCCCCTTGCTTCGTTGTTTCAAAACACTAAGTAAAGATATTGGGAATGACATCCATGGAGATAATTTAGAAAAACACCCGGCAAGGGGCTTGTGTGTGGGTGTAGCTGGAAATTTTTATTTATTTATATTCTTTATGCTTCATCCTGCAAATTCAGATCAGTTGCCAATGCCCATTTCTCTGAAAAGCAAAGAAGTTTCAGGCTGCAGTGTTGAGTAAATATAAGTAAAAGAAAACATGAAGGGGGAAAGGGGATGATGGAGGGATTTCAATTAGTTCCTTCTGACTTCTCTTGTGGCTTTCTGTTCTGGTCGTTTACTACGATTGTCTGTAATTTAGAAAAAGGGAAACTCATTAAACAATGACGTCAGCTGAGAATGTCTCTGAAGGATTTCAGAGTGGAGAAAAATAGCATATTCATCAGTGGCCTGCAGTGATACAGTAAAGGCCAGCTTGGTGGTGAAGAGTGCCTTCAAGTCATAGCTGACTCATGGTGACCCCCCTCCCCCCGTGGGGTTTTCAAGGCAAGAGACTAACGGGGGTGGTTTGCCATTGCCTGCATGTGCAACTCTGGTCTTCCTTGGAGGTCTCCCATCCAATTACTAACCAAGGCAGACCCTGCTCAGTTTCTGAGATCTGACAAGATCAGGCTCACCTGGGCTACCCAGGTCAGGATAAAGGCCAATTTACAGAGGAGTTGTGTTCCTGAAGTAAAAAACTGTATTTTAGAGTTATCAATGTACTGCACATTTTAGTAATCTTTGAACAGATAATCTGAGACAGGATATTCCTGTTCTAAATTAAAGTTTACGACAACCCGCTATCCTACAATTGCAGGTACAGGGCTGGGCCTACAACCAACTCATGAGTTCTTGGCGGATCTGGGATTGGAACCTGTGACTTCATAGAGTCTCAGGGCCAAGCTACAAGTGACAAATAACACTTGAATGGCAAGTGGATTGAGTGGAGTGCAAGTGAACAGGGAGAAACACACTTGCCGTTCAAGTGTCATTCGTCACTTGTAGCTTGGCCCTCAGTTCTCACTTTTAGGTACATGCAAATGTATGTGTACGAAAAGCTTAATGGCTTCCTTCATAGCTGAAAAGCAGCCTCCAGAAGGCGGTGATTTTCAATGGGAGCAATGCGACACCACCCATCATTTGCTCCTGCCACTTCCCTCCAGTTACTTCCCCATGTGGTGTTTCAGGTGCTAGTCAAACACATCTGAATTACAGATAAGGTAGGAAAATGGCCTTGGTTCCCTTTTGGCTTTTCTGTTGAGGGTTTAATTGCAGCTTCATGTTTGGCCCATAGTAGAATTATGCTTGCGAGTAAATTGCATTTTTGCCGATTTGCCACCCACAATATTGTGCTGGTGGGAAAATGTCACTGGATCTGGGATTGTTGGCGTGTACCAAGATTCAGTTTTGAGTGGCCTTGAAAATGTTGGGGCTGACTGGATTATTTTTTTTTAATTATTGTGGAGACTTGAACTGTCCATTACTAAATTTCACATTTCTAGACTATGAGGAAAAAAACTTCAGGTGAGTGCAGGAGGGAATCGACCAGTCTGAGGCCCTGTTAGATTTATAAATATTTGGTTGCTCTAGCCTGTGTTTTTTCTCTCAGTCCTGCCCAAATTCCCTCCTGCCCCTGTAGCTTTTGTCCATGCAGATCCCATGAGTTTTTTAGTTGGGGGGATTCCAAGAAAAGTGAGCTGAGGGATTCCAAAAGGGCTGTCATTTTGGGATCTCCACCATGTCAGAGAAAAAAAAAACATGGCTTCAAGAATAGTGGGACCAACCCTGAACCTAAATACAACGATGGAAGCTGAATTCTGGTACCTTTAGAAGGATTGTGTTTACCATACATTTTTGTTGATCCTTTCCTCAATAGCACTTACTTTTTCTTTTTTTAATCAATAGCCTTAACTATGAGTAAAGTTTTTACTGTGAACTTATCCACCCCTAGTCCAATTTGGTCCTTGCTTAACAAACGGATGAGGAATGTGACCAGAAAAACCTGGAGTTTGTAATGGGAAGAAGTATTTCAAGAGGCAGAAAGAGATGGGTCTGTTTCTCGGAATAGCTGACGGTGGTGGTAAAATCTTCAGTAGGAGGTGGTATTTATCAATTTTAAACCTGTTTTCCTTGAGCGGTATAAGGCTAGAGCAATAGCTTCTTGTGTCTAAATGTCTACCAACTTAGGCCCTGCCAGCTGGGTGAATTCCTCAACTCCTTGATGAAGTAGAAGTGCCTGAAGGGCCCATTTCGTGTGTATGATTTTATATACATCCACATTGTGGTGATCATGAAGCCTTGATAAAGTGGCTTCATTTGTTTTTGGGTTTTGCCACAGGTTGAATTCGTATCCTGATCTAGAGCCTACTAGTTGTTAGGTGTGCCTAGAATTGGATTGGGTCCAGGTTTTTTTTTGTGTGTGTTAAGGGTTATGGGATACTCCCTTGTTCCTCCTAAATAACTTTGCTAGGAAGTGAATAAAGAAATAGATTACCTTTGTGTCAAGCCCTTTATTAATTCTTGAACCCAAGGAGCATTAGGGTCAACACAGATCTTCCGGTCCTTTTTTGTCAGTAATCTGAAATTTAACAACAAGATCAGTGGACTTCAGCCCCTACCTTTTTCACTGATTTCATATAAAAACCAAGCAATAGGAAGAAGGTGTGTGTCCTTGACTTACATGATTTCCTTCCTTCGGCAGTATACACTTGGAGATAACACCCGAACAGACTTAAGGTACGCAAGATCAAAGACTGATGAGGTTTTCTTGGCACATTTGCACTTCCTTAAGTTAACGACCAGGCTTTCTATAGGAAGGCCTGCATACAAACATAGATGAAAAACCTCATTTTCTATCACAGCACGCTCCAGCGTGGCAGTGTGTGAGCATCGTGACACCTAAAGATGGGTTTCCTGGCAGCCATTTGCTTATTTGACAGCAGAGCCACCAGTACTGGGTTTCTTCGATCTCACGGGCAGGAGGTGCTTCAGAAAAGTTCAGGAAGCCTCACCTTTGGACGCTTCCTGTGGATACATTCAGACTTGGTTGTCTGCATTCAAGGACAATGATTGGCTCGAAGCCTCCTAATATCTTGTGATTGCCTCCTGCTCCCCTGGCAGCCATTTTAATAATAACGTTCAATTTATATACCGCCCTTCAGGACTACTTAACACCCACTCAGAGCAGTTTACAAAATATGTAATTATCCCCACAACAGTCACCCTGTGAGGTGGCTGGGGCTGAGAGAGCTCTGAGAGAGCTGTGACTGACCCAAGGTCACCCAGCTGGCTTCAAGTGGAAGAGTGGGGAATCTAACCTGGTTTTCCAGATTAGAGTCCCACGCTCTTAACCACTACACCAGACTGGCTTTTGTGGTTTCTCATGCCCCCTTCAAGCAGTCACTTTGAGGTGGCATCCATTAAAAATTCCAAAAGTATCCAAGAAGAATGGGGTGCCACTCTGCCTCTGTATTTCATTTAGCCTTCATCTTACTCTATGAAGTAGCTTAGGCTGAGCTATGGTAACTGATCCTCGGCAGGGCATTTTTTCTGGGAAAAGAGGTGGTGGAACTCAGAACCGCACAATGATGCCACTTTGGGTCAGCTGGAACAAGGGGGGAATTTTATAAAGTTTAAATCGCCCTCGGCGAAAATGGTCACATGGTTGGTGGCCCCACCCCCTGATCTCCAGACAGAGGGGAGTTTAGATTGCCCTCCACAAGGAAACAGATGCAGTGTTCACCAAAATCTCGAAGCAACATACAAGGCAAGGCTATATATATTTATCACTTCTTTAAAAATTGTGAACAATCGGTGTGGGGAAAAATGTGAATAAATAATTTCACTTGAGCAAATTTGCAAGAGTTTTCTTTGGCTGCATAAAGAAAGCCCAGAATATAGACAGAGAGGTAACTTCCATTTTCTCTTGAAGGGGGCTAGCAACAGTTGTAGGATGAGGGGAGCTCTTTGTATCAGGAGAATTGCACAGGGAAGGGGTTAATCCAGGGCTGTTTTTTAAAGAAAATTAAAGGCAGGCAGAGATTTTATCACTAATTCCTTGTGTCTTGTCCAGTATCTAGAGTATTTATAGGCTACCTGTCCAAAGATCCATTTAAGGAAGCTCACAAACTAAAATAAATGCAGCAGAAACCATGTAAAAATAGGATTTTATAGGCTATAAAATATAGTAGATCTTTTATGATATAAAATATTTTAAAAGTATTAAAAACATTTTTAAAAAGTAAAGGAAGGGCAAAAAAACAGCACAAAACAGCATGCTGTAGCCTAAAATTATACCTGTAAAAAAGTCCTCGGGCTAGAAGCCAAACATAAAAACAGTTCAAAAACATGTCAGTTAAAAGCCTGGGTTCAAGAAATGTTTTGGCCTGCAAGGTTGATACCTTGGCTCACGAGACACCCTGCGGATAAATAGTCATGCAGGTTGGATACTTGCAGTGAAGAGAAAAAAAGGGAAAGATCCTCACACACTGCTTGCAATGTTTCCCCCTTCCTCCTCTTCGCCACTGCCTGTGGAGCTTGCCTAACTTTGTCCACATGAGTTCCACAACCCCAAGAATCAACTTTCTTCAACTCTAAAGATCTGTGAGGGGTAGGGGGGCTTGACAAAACCTGCATCCACCAGCATCTTCCACTGACAAAACGCCGAATCCAACGCAACGTCGCAAAATGTTAAAACCACATATCGATCTAAAAACAGGTGTGTAAAAGGTGCTTAAATTTAAGAAAAAGAGAGCTAAAATAATTTCACCATCCTTGAAGGCTTAGAATTTAAGGTCATTGCAATTGGCTTGGACCCGGCAACATCTTCCACCATTGAAGGCTTGTTCCAGAGGAAGGAGTCTTGCTCCCAAAGAAGCTTTTTTTCATCATAGCAAGAATCCTTGTTCGGGGGACAAAAGTTCAACCCAGGTTTAAATGGAAATGATACTAGGTTAGCATCATGCTAAAAATGAGACACAAATCCTTTTGAAGTCATTTGTCAACCGCGGGCAGCTTCACACTCTTTTATTATATTTTTTCTCGCATTCAATATGTACACAGTATAAAATGTGGTGGGAAATCATGAAGATAATACACAGGGGAGCCTTTTATATCTTCAGGGGTACATTTTTGTTCTCTTTATCAAATCATGTAATTATCCTGCTAGGAAAGCTTAAATGGTTCTTCCTTTCTGTACTTTCCCTCACAGCTCCTCTCTGAGGTAAATTAAGCTGAGAAGGAGCAACTAGCCCAGCAAACTTCATGGCTGAAGTTTGACCTCACCCTGTCCCTAGACTGACAATATCTAAACACTGAGGTGTCAGCGTAGCTGTGGTAAACCTTAAAAGCACTTCTATATAACCCCAAATAGACAGGTACTGGGAAAGTACTCTTTGCAGGCTCAGAAACACTGATTTTATCATGATAGCGCAGCTTCTGGGGTTGAGCTCTAGCATTAAAAATAGGTTCTGAAGCGAAGCCACGATTCAGGTTAATGCCCAAGTGAATAATGCAGAAGTAAGGACAAAGTTACTCACCCTGGAGTGGGACGATGCTACTTATAAGCAGCCCTAAGGTCACTGCCACGGTCAAACCCTTCATTGCGGCTCTGGCTGAGTCTGGCTGAAAAGGAATTCTTCTCTTTATACGCACACGAAAAAGGGAACTAAGTTGCTAATATTACAGCGGACAACCGAAAAACCCCACAGCAGACAGGAGAAATCTCTCTAATTGTGTATTTTTTTTAAACAAAACAAAATGAAAACTTCCCTGCACATTTCTTCTTCCTCAGATTAAATAAAGAAAGTATCAGGTTACAGAGAGTCAAGTCAGAATTTATGCAAATGCGGAGCAGAAGTGATTTGGCTGCTCCATCCGCTGGACATAGTTTAACGGGAAATTCTCTTGCACCAGCCCTGGCGAAATGATAAACACCAATACAAGAGACCACATTCATCTGCATAGTTTATCATTGTAATTTGTTATAATTTGAAAGAATTTATATCCATAGCTGGGAGACAGGGAATAAACTAGCATTGTGAGCAGCACAGGACAGCGGCTGGCAGCGGCATCCCATTGTTGAGTTTTCTTCCTCTGTTTTGTGGAGTCACAACCAGCGAGGCCCTGCGTCCACTTTGTCCTTTACAGGAGTCATCCCTGAAGAGCAGGATGCTTTCTGCTGTAGCCTCCCCAAATCTTTGGCAAGCTCTCCATCAGGGTTATGTTTATTCCCCCTTCTGTTTTCTTTTATAGTGCCTTTTATTGAAATTTTCAACATAATTATAGAACATACAGTATAAAAGAAATGAAAAGAACTACATAACAATATAAAAAACATAAAAAATAGTGAAAAGGAAAGAAAAGGGAAAAAATTAATCAGTAGGAATATATACCAATTTTCCATTTGAAGCAACCAAAAGCTGATACATATTCTAAACTAAATTTAACTTTTACATTTAGCTGTCTGTCCATGTTTACCCTCCGTTTGTGCTGCCTTTTTAGAAATGAGCAGGGACGGGTAACAATCTAATTGGGGTAACAATCTAATTTCCTCTCTCCCTATGCTCCACCATGGCAGCTCTGCTTATAACAACAACAACAACCAACATTCAATTTATATACCGCCCTTCATGACAACTTAATGCCCACTCACAGCGGTTTACAAAGTATGTCATTATTATCTCTACAACAAAACACCCTGTGAGGTGGGTGGGGCTGAGAGAGCTCCAGAGAGCCATGATGACTAGCCTAAGGTCACCCAGCGGGCTTCAAGTGGAGGATTGGGGAATCAAACCCGGCTCTCCAGATTAGAGTCCCGTGCTCTTAACCACTACACCAAACAGGGCCTTCTGCAGGGTATTTTACATGGGTAAAATCAACAGCTGCCCATCCACATGCATTCTCTGTGGTGGCCCCTACCTTATGGAGTGGCCTACCTGAAGAGACCAGGAAAGCTCCCACTCTCCTGGCTTTCCACAAACTGCAAACCCAAATTATTCAGCAGGGCTTTTTTACACAGGTAATAAGACTGGGCTGTAATGAAATGATATAGAGAGAGGCTCTGGAATGGGACAGGGAGTATAGACTGTCTGTTGCTATAAGTATGCTCCTACTGGATAGTTCCAAGTTATGGAATGATGTCAGCTTATGTTTTCTTTTCAGCTCTATATCAGATTTCTGCTCAAATTTCTTCAATCTTTGGAGTGATGGTAGAGAGTGCCGACAAGTCATAGTTGATTTGTGGCAACCCCTCCTAGGATTTTCAAGGAAAGAGACTGACGGAGGTGGTTTGCCATTGCCTGCCTCTGCAACTCTGGTCTTCCTTGGAGGTCTCCCACCCATTTACTGACCATGCTGGCCCTGCTTATCTTCTGAGATCTGATACCTGGGCGATCCAGGTCGGGACGCTCCAATCCTTACTCAATTGTATTCTCTGTTGAATGTTCCAGCCATTGATTTTATTGACCTCCTCTGTGTAACCCGCCTTTAGTCTCAGGGAGAAAGGTGGACTATAAATAGCATAATAAATAAATAAACAAGCAAACCTGCCTACCAGTTCAGTTTGTGTCCTGCTCACTGGTTGCTATCAAGAACCCAATGGTTCACTAAACAGTTGGAAGCACCTGAATAATTCAGTTGTCTTCCTTTGCACAATTACAGACTGACAGGATATAGATGCAAGACACATGAAAATCCTCCTTGCCAGACATAATTAATCTGTGGAACTCACTGCCAGAGGATATCGTAATCGTCTCTGGTCTGTGGTCTCTAGTGTGGTGTGATGGTCCACACCGGTACGGCTTTCAGAAAGCGACCTGCTGAACTGAAGTAGTTCATTTGGCCAACAAAGTAACCAGATGACCCCGATGGGCTTTGATGCTTGCAATGGTATTCCTGGAGAAATCTTGCAAGTTCCTTTGTGCACTGGAATCCATTTTCCACCTTCCTCTAGTTCAATGTTTGATTCAAAGGTTACAAGTAATTCCCACCCACCCCCACCCCCACCACTAACCTGTTTGCTTTGCCAGGAGGGTAATTCCTGCTTTTGAGCACATGTCTATTTGATTAACAGCTTACAGGAATTTGTCATGTTATGGTACAATAATCTACTTTTAAAACCTTTCCTCTTTTTTTTACATACCTGCTCAACTCCATTTTTGTGTTGGTTTATTGCAGCAACTGTATTCAAGCCAAGAAAGCAAGCAGGGCTCTTGACGTGCTCGTGTTGCCATGTTGATTTCCCCCCCTTCCCTGTTTGGAACAGACAGTTAGTGTGCCTATAAGGCAGTGTGTTGTAGTGGTTACAGTATCAGGCTATGAGCAGGGAGGCACTGGTTTAAAATCCCCATTTTGCCCCACGCTTACTATAGGATCTAGGATCAGCCACACGCTCTCTCGCCCTCTCTCCTTCATGGTATTGTTACAAGGATAAAATGAGAAGGCTCCATAATTGGGCCCCCGAACACCTTGGAGAAAAATTGGGGTAACAATCTAATGAAATAAATCAGGGGGAGCTGGAATTCTCACCACCACCCTCAACCGGGGAGTATCAAAGATAACCATAGTACCCACCAGATCAAGATACTGCACACAACTCCCAATCCTGTTCCAGAGACCACATGTGTGCAGCATACTTTTATAGATCCAGAGGAGTTAGCCGCGTTAGTCTGTAGTAGCAAAATCAAAAAGAGTCCAGTAGCACCTTTAAGACTAACCAATTTTATTGTAGCATAAGCTTTCGAGAATCACGTTCTCTTCGTCAGATGCATGGAGGGCAGAAGGAAACTGGCCAAATATAGAGGAGGAGAGGGGGGGAAAGGGGGGAAGGAGGAGAGGGGGGATGTCAGTTTCCTTCTGCCCTCCATGCATCTGACGAAGAGAACTGTGATTCTCGAAAGCTTATGCTACAATAAAATTGGTTAGTCTTAAAGGTGCTACTGCATACTTTTATGTATGCTTTCTGAGATGTGCACACAGAGCTTGGCTTCCACATCTGCATGGTTCTTATTAGATCTTGGCTTTTCACAGCACAATCTGACTTCCAAAAGGTTTATAGGCCCTGCGACAATTAGAGCTCCCCCTGCACCTATTACGGAAAATACTCAATTTGCTCAGAAATGTACATGGAGCATTTGCTTCCCAATTCGGAGAAAAGGAAAGGAGCGACCCCCGCAACCATGGAAGCCTGAATCGCCATTATAATATTACTCTCAGCAGTAAATAGTAGAGATAATAGACAGTATGCTTGCTAGCTCGCTAGCTGCTAAACCACTCCTAAAAGATGGATCAAGATGGGTAGCTGTGTTAGTCTGTCTGTAGAAGTAGAAAGGAGAAAAAGTCCAGTGGCACCTAACAAAATTTGCGGTAGGGCGTGAGCTTTCGTGCGTCACAGCTCACTTTGTCAGATACAGTTTGCAACTCACATTCTATTTTTTTAATATGTTTTTTAAATTATTTTTCCAGATAGAAAAGAAAAGAAGGTAAGTATAAGATAAAAGGAGCAAGAAAGTTTTCAGTACAATTTCAGCAGGCTTGCTTATATCAACATTATAGTTCTCCAAGTCTTCTAATTAATCTCAATACAATTATGACTGTAAATTCTGATATTTCATACAGTATTGCCATCTTGTTGGATTTTATTCTGTATATTTATTCTTTATCCATTCGTAAAAGGGATTCCAAGGTGTAAAAAAGTCCTCTTCCACTTGTCCACTCAATATGGAAGTTTGTTTGTCCATTTCTGCAGTTTCCATTATCTTCTCTATTAGTTCCTCCTGTTTAGGTTTTGCTTGTCGTTTCCAAGTAGGGCGCAAGTAGAATTCTAGCTGCAGTTACTACATGAATAGTGAAGTGCATCTGTTCTTTGTTCATGTCCAGCATACAATTTTCCAGGTTTTCCTGGAAGAGACCTCTCTCCAGGACCCATACCAGTCCAGTTTCCATCCGGGCCGTGGGATGGAGAGTGTTGGTTGCCCTCATGGACGACCTCCGTAGGCACCTGGATCGTGGTGGGTCAGCGCTGCTGATTTTGTTAGACCTTTCAGCGGCGTTTGACACCGTCGACCATGAGTTGTTGGCCCACCGCCTCGCTGACGTGGGGATTCGAGGGATGGCCTTGCAGTGGTTTGTTTCTTTTCTCCACGGTCGGGGACAGAAGGGGAGAGGTTATCCACACACCAGCCTTTGGTCTGTGGTGTCCCTCAGGGGGCAATACTCTCTCCCCTGTTGTTCAATCTTTATATGTGCCCCCTCGCCCAGCTGGTTTGGAGGTTTGGACTGGGTTGTCATCAGTATGCGGATGACACCCAGTTGTATCTGCTGGTGGACGATTGACCTGACTCTGCCCCTGATGCCCTTTTGAGAGCTTTGGAGGCCGTGTCTGGATGGGTGGCACAGAGCAGGCTGAAGTTGAATCCCGTGAAGCCAGAGGTCCTGTACTTGGGCTGTGGGCTGTCAGAGGAGGGAATCCATCTCCCGGCCTTTGGGGGGGCACCACTTGTGCCCGTACCATCGGTCGGGAGTTTGGGCGTGATCCTGGATTCCTCCTTATCTATGGAGGCCCAGATTGCGACAGTTGCCCGGGCTGCTTTTTTCCATCTTCAGCAGGCCAGGCGGCTAGCCCTCTATCTTTCCGCCCAGGACCTAACGACAGTGATCCATGCAACAGTCACCTTCAGGTTGGATTACTGTAACTCACTCTACGCAGGGCTGCCCTTGGGTTTGATCCGGAGACTACAGCGGGTCCAGAATGCTGCTGCACGTGTTTTGACGGGTGTTCCTTACAGGGACACACATTACACCAATTCTGCAGCAGCTCCACTGGCTCCCCGTGGAATTCCGGATTCGGTTCAAGGTGCTGGTTTTGACCTATAAAGCTCTAAATGGACTTGGACCAGCATACCTAAGGGTCTGCCTCTCCCTGTATGTGCCCTGGAGAACGCTCCGAGCAGCTGGAAGACATCTGCTGGTGGTCCCTGGGCCCAGGGAGGCTTGGTTGGCCTCAACCAGGGCCAGGGCCTTCTCGGTCCTGGCCCCAACCTGGTGGAACTCTCTGTCTGAGGACACCCGGGCCCGTCAGGATCTTCTATCATTTTGGTGGGCCTGTAAGACGGAGATGTCCCACCAGGCGTATGGTTGAGGCCAGCATGAGATCCTCACTGAGCCTCCCACCAGCCTCCCACTAAGTGTGGGGTTATACAGTGTCCACCGGCTGGCTGCCCAACATTATGGGTACAGCACGGGGCTACGTAGTGCCCATTCGTTAGCTGGCCCACGTATGGGTTACACTACATTATCTGTCTGCTTCCCTCCCCCTGTATGCTGATGGGCAGGAATCCGGAATTGACCCCCATCCTGGGACAGTCCGTTTGTTGTTTTTATGATGAACTGTTGTTTTATGGTTTTAATATTTGTATTATATTTTTATAATCTGTTGTACCTCGCCCTGAGCCCGCTTGCAGGAAGGGCGAGTTAGAAATGTAATTAACAACAACAACAACAACAACAATAATAAATAATTTAACAAAAAAACTCTCTGCAACTCACATTCTAGCCCTATCTGAAGAAGTGAGCTGTGACTCACAGCTCACTTCTTCAGATACAAATAGCTGTATCTGAAGTAAGCTGCGAGTCACGAAAGCTCATACCCTACCAAAGATTTTGTTAGTCTTATAGGTGCTACTGGACTCTTGCTCTTTTCTGCCACTCCTAAAAGTCTCTCCAGCTTCCTGATGCTACCAGAAGTCTAGAATCACTATAGCTTGGAGGTGGGGACGCTCATTTGTGCCAAGAAGCAGAAGGGAGATTTCAAAATACTGCCTTCTCCCCTTTTTAGTAATAGCAGTTGCGTAGGGCAGGTTGGTTGTCAAAAGCTTTCATGTATGGGACCTCAGTAATCCTAACAAAAACCTTGAAATGTTAGGTCACTTGTTAACTCCATATTGCTGACATGTGAGAGGCAATAGTGAAGCCACCTACTGAATTCTTGGTCAAAGTCTGAGCTGAAGCAGCCGGCTCACAGTTCACACTTGGAGGGGAGAACTGGTGGCGGGAAGACTCGTGCTGGATCCTCTCCCTGAACTCTCACAGCCACAGTTGCAAGACATGGGTTTGCTTCGGTAGGGGGAAAAGTGGTTATAGACAGGGCTTTTTTTCTGGGGAAAGAGGTGGTGGAACTCAGTGGGTTACCCACGGAGAAAATGGTCACATGGCTTGTGGCCCCGCCCCCTGATCTCCAGACAGAGGGGAGTTTAGAGGGGAGCAATCTCAACTCCCCTCTGTCTGGAGATAAGGGGGCGGGGCCACCAGCCATGTGACCATTTTCAAGAGGTTCCGGAACTCCGTTCCACCGCGTTCCAGCTGAAAAAAGCCCTGGTTATATATGTATGTATGTGCCAAGTCACAACCGGGACCACAAGTGATGCCTGACACAGGTTGGACACTAGTCAGCTTCCCTCAAGTTTTGATGGGAAATGTAGGCATCCTGGTCTTGCAGCTTGGCTCTCCGGCTGCTGTCCAATGGACTTTTCAACTGTCACTTGTCCAACATTCCGCCAAGCTGCCTACATTTCCCATCAAAACTTGAGGGAAGCTGGCAAGTGTCCAACCTGTGTCAGGCGTCACTTGTGGTCCCGCTCTTATAGTGACCCTTGGAAGGGGCTTTCAAGGGAAGTGAGACACAGAGGTGGTTTGTTGTTACCTTCCTCTGTAGAGTCTTGCTTGGTGGTCCCCCATCCAAGAGCCAATTCGGTTTAGTGGTTAAGAGCGCGGGACTCTAATCTGGAGAACCGAGTTTGATTCCCCACTTCTCCACTTGAAGCCAGCTAGGGGACCTTAGGTTAGTCACAGCTTCTAGGAGCTCTCTCAGCCCCACCCACCTCACGGTGATTATTGTTGTGGGGATAATAATGATATACTTCGTAAACTGCTCCAAGTGGGTGTTGTCATCCTGAAGGGTGGTATATAAATCAAATGTTGTTATTGTTGTTGTTTTTGTTATACTGACCTTACTTAGCTTCCATGATTCCAAGATTGATCTATACCATTGCATTCCACATCCTGAACAGTAGTTGGGGGGAGGGGATTACAAGCATCAAGGAACTGGATCAGGACTTTTTTCCTGATCCAGACCATGGTCTCTCACAGTTGCTCTTTGTTAGTCCTGTCTTTCTCACTGAGACTCCGTTGAGATGTTCCCAGGACTCCACCAACCATCTAAAGCCACTCATAGACATTACACTCAACAGAGAGGGGAGAGGAAGGCAGAAGCTAGTCGGCCAAGAGAGAGGGACCCCTTTTGGAAGTTGGTTTTAATGTTTTTAAATGTTTGCTGCTTTGGGGACCCTAAATTGGAAGGAATGACAGCATTTAAAATGACTTAAATTAATGATGGTTGTTGGGGGTTTTCCGGGCTGTATTGCCGTGGTCTTGGCATTGTAGTTCCTGACGTTTCGCCAGCAGCTGTGGCTGGCATCTTCAGAGGTGTAGCACCAAAAGACAGAGATCTCTCAGTGTCACAGTGTGGAAAAGATGTAGGTCATTTGTATCTACTCAGGAGGGGTGGGGTTGAGCTGAGTCATTCTGTAAGAGTTTCCCAGGGTGTGGAATGCTAATGGCGGGAGGCTTCACTGTAACCTGAGGAGGTTCTTTTGCATATGGATTGGTGCTTGATGTGCTAATCTTCTCTGCAGGGCTATTGTCGGGTGTGGAGTGTTTTGTTGGCCTGGTGTTTTTCAGAACTGGAGCCCATGCTCTGTTCATTCTTAAGGTTTCTTCTTTCCTGTTGAAGTTTTGCTTATGCTTGTGAATTTCAATGGCTTCCCTGTGCAGTCTGACAAAGTAGTTGGAAGTGTTGTCCAGTATTTTGGTGTCCTGGAATAAGATACTGTGCCCTGTTTGAGTTAGGCTATGTTCAGCCACTGCTGATTTTTCAGGCTGTCCAAGTCTGCAGTGTCTTTCATGTTCTTTTATTCTTGTCTGGATGCTACGCTTTGTGGTCCCGATGTAAACTTGTCCACAGCTGCAGGGTATACGGTATACTCCTGCAGAGGTGAGGGGGTCTCTGCTGTCTTTTGCTGATCGTAGCATCTGTTGTATTTTTCGGGTGGGTCTGAATACTGCTTGAAGGTTATGCTTTTCCATAAGCTTTCCCATCTGATCAGTAATTCCTTTGATATATGGCAAAAACACTTTTCCTGTAGGTGACTGTTTTTCCTTGGTTGTTTGATTCATCCTGGGTTTGATTGCTCTTCGGATTTCGTTTCTGGAGTAGCCATTTGCCTGAAGTGCGTGGTTTAGATGATTAATTTCCTCATTGAGAAAGCGCGGCTCACATATCCGTCTTGCACGATCCACTAATGTTTTCATTATGCCTCTTTTCTGTCGGGGGTGGTGATTGGAGTTTTTGTGTAAGTACCGATCAGTGTGAGTTGGTTTCCTGTAGACCTTGTGACCTAACTGAAAGTTTGCTTTGCGGATGACCAAGGTATCCAGGAATGAGAGTTTTCCCTCACTTTCTTTCTCCATTGTGAATTGTATGTTCAGGTGGATGTTGTTGAGATGATTCAAAAACTCCCTCAATTCTTCCTCCCCATGGCTCCAAATGATGAATGTATCATCCACAAACCGGAACCATACACTGGGTTTGTGGGGTGCTGATTCTAGAGCTGTTTTTTCAAAATGTTCCATGTAGAAGTTTGCTATAACTGGGCTGAGTGGGCTCCCCATGGCCACCCCATCCGTCTGTTCATAGAATTCGTTGTCCCATTGGAAGTAACTGGTTGTCAGACAATGATGGAATAAGGCTGTTACATCCTCTGGGAAAATCTGATTAATCAGTGCAATAGTGTCTTTTACTGGAACCTTGGTAAACAGGGATACAACATCAAAACTGACAAGTATGTCTCGTGGATTGAGTTTCAGAGAACTGATTTTGTTGATGAAATCTGCTGAATCTTTGATGTAAGACGAGGTTTTCCCGATGTGGTCCTGCAGGAGATCTGCCAGATGTCTAGCTAATTCATATGTCGGTGAACCAATGGCACTCACAATGGGTCGGAGTGGGACTGAATCTTTATGTATTTTGGGGAGTCCATATAGTCTAGGTGGCTGTGCTTCAGTCTTGCATAGTTTTCTGTGCGTGTCGGGATGTAGTGAGGAATTCTTGATCAGCGCATTTGTTAGCCTGGTGATTTTGCAAGTGGGATCTCGTTTTAGTTTTTTGTAGGTGGAGGGGTCCAGGAGTTCCTTAATCTTCTTTTTGTATTCCTCCGTTTTCATGATCACTGTAGCATTGCCTTTATCAGCTGGTAGAATGATGATGTCTGGATCTGCATTGAGGGTCTTGATGGCATTTCTCTCCTTGCGTGTTATATTGCTGGTGGGAAGCTTTGCCTTTCGTAGAATCCTGGCTGTCTCTCCTCTTATTTCCTCAGCTTCCTCTTCAGGTAGATGACGGATGGCAGCTTCTACATTTGCAATGATGTCTTCCACAGGAATTCTGGTGGGGGTGACTGCAAAGTTTCCTCCCTTTGCCAAGATGGAGGTTTCTTCTGGTGAGAGTTGACGGTCTGTCAGATTGATGACAATGCGTGCATTGTCGAGCATTGGGCTTGTCTGTCTTTTTTCCTGTAGTTTGTTAAACTTCTGCTTCTGTCTGGATGTGTGGTTGGTAAACACTTGTTCCATCTTCCTGTAGGTGAGATTATCGACCTTGTCCCAATCCTGACTTCTCATTTTATGGCTGGTGTTGATATGCAAGCAAAATAGCTCCTTGTCTGTGGCAGCAAGTTCTCTGCGGGTAGTGTGGATTCTCTCACGTAAGAGGGCCTGTTCTAGACGGTCATAAATGCGGTTCGCCTGTGTGGTTTTGAAGATTCTTTTAGTTGTGAGAAAAGATGGAATGGTTCTTGTGTCCCTGCAGCGTAGAAGAAAGGTCAAAGAACAGAGTAGATGTGCTTTCTTGTTCCGAAGTGTTTCCAATCTTCGGGTCTGTTGGAATGTTTCCTCCCCGTAGAGGTGTTCGATGTATTGTCGAAGGCTTTCACGGCCGGAGACCGTGACTTAAATTAAGTTTAAAAAAACCACAACTTATGTATAGTTTATTGATACACCTCTCCAACAGGGCAAAAATAAACTTCCCCAGCTGTCTCAGATGAAGGAATCAGTGGGAAGGTGAAGGCTTAGCTCCTCTCCTCATGTAAGTTACTAACCAAGTGGGGCCTGGAGATCTTCTGGAATTACAACTGATCTCCAGACTACAGAAATGATTTCCCCTGGAAAGACCCTGCTTAGCAGGGTGGACTCTATGGCATTATACCCCATTGAGGTCTCTCCCCTCCGTAGGCTTAGGGTTGCCAGCTCCAAGTTGGGAAATTCCTGGAGATCTGGTGGGGGTGAAACCTGGAGAAACATGGAGAAAGTGGGTTTGGGGGAGGAAAAGGACCTTGGCATGACATAATTCCATAGAGTGCACCCCCAAAAGTAGCCACTTTCTCCAGGTGAACTGATCTATCTGGCCTGGAGACCATTTGTAATTCCAGGAGATCTCCAACCACTACCTGGAGGCTGGCAACCCTACCTAGGCTCCACCTCTAAATCGCCAGGAATTTCCTAACCCAGAGTTGGCAACCCTTGTCCCTATATACCATGGTCCCAATCCAGACTGGGCCCCCACAGACTTTGGAATTAAACTTCAAACATGGATCTCCCAGGTTGACATGTTTGGTTGACAGGACTAGGGCCGATATGGGCATGGGGACACAAGAGCAGTATGGTACACAAGATTGTATCTGGGTCCCAAATATTCAACGTAAGACGCCATGGCCTTCAACCTTGACTTCCTGCCAGGAAGACAAAAAACTGGATGGGTTCCTCTGGCGAGGGGGAGGGGGAAACGAATTGCAGTTTGATTTTCTATTCTCCGATATGTGGGAAGGCAAGAAAGAAACATAACTGCGCTTGTTAGTCATGTCCTTGGTGGCCCATAAAACTTCTCTCTTTTAAGTTCTGTAATAAAGTGGAAAGAAGGAAGAACAGAGACTGATTTCCCGCCAGGGGCTGGACAGGAGAAGTGAAGGAAGTCATTGTTCTGTCTTTTGTCTTTTATAGCTGGGCGGCCAAAGTTCGGAGACCTGAAGGATTGTAGAACAATAACAAAACAAAATCCTTTTAAAACTCTGCCTGGCATGAAAAGAAACGGTGGCAGCAGCACATATATGGTGAATAGGACTTGATTCTAGCCATGTTCTAATTTGCACAGCACATCTGAAAACTGAAATTACTCTGTCCATGATGCTCGATAGCCACTTTTCCAGCCACTGTTATGACCACTTTGCTGTCATGTGCATAATTTAAAGCAGGATTTTGAGAATGGATGCTGGGTTTGCACCTATGCGGATGGGGATATTCTGCATTATGCTAGGCAACCAGCTGTGTAGCTCCTGTAGCACCACACTCATGATCTACTAGAACAGAGGTCCCCAATGTGGTGCCCGCGGGCACAGTTGTGCCCATTGACACCTTCCTGGTACTCACCAAGTGTTTTTAGAAAGTGGGCCTGGTGGGGCTTGTGACCAACAAGGCTTCCGATTGGCCATTGGAGATTTGATTGGCTGTGCAGATTTTTAAAAACTTTGCTTTGGCAGAAGCTACTTCCACAGCACAAGGATCTTCACCGAGTAAACGCAAGCTGTGGCAGCCATTTTGTGGCTGGCTCCACCTCCTGCAGCAACCATTTTGTGGCTGTGCCCACCACACTGTCAGAATTCCAAATGTGCCCACAGGCTCAAAAAGATTGTACTATTTACCATTTGTATTATGTAAATTGTATTATGTAGATTGCTAATGTTAATGTTCATATAATAATAATAAAAAAATTTAAGGTTGTACTAGATCACTGGGATCGCACACACCCATAGTCAAATCATGCATACTGTTCTTACAAGGAGGTGTAGAAGAAGCCCAATTATTTTGGACATAATTAGTAATTTCCCCAAGGAAAGGTGAATTGTTCAGTTGTGAACACTTGTTTCTACATTTGAAGTTGCATCCAAGAATGTTAAAATAGTTTATTTACAAAAATGTGAGCCCATATACGAGTTTAGGAAAAAATTCAGAGCATTTGCTTGCATCTCTCTCTCTCTCGACCACATTCTGTGGACCTCGTCTGTTCAAAAACTCCTCCCTTCTCTCATGTACAGTTGTCACATCAAATCTCAAATTCCCGTACTGTTTCCCACATCAACCAGATGTATCTAGCCTTGAGTTTCAGCACTGAATTAACAGTCAAACAGAAAAGGGCTCCAAAGTAGAGATGGGCACGAACAGCAATACGAACAAAAAAAAGCCACGAACAGCCCAATCTGCTGTTCGCGAACAAGCTGTTCATGAGGCCCCATTCTAAATGAACAGGTGGTCATTGCAAACCTTGTTCATTGCTGTTCGTCTTGCTGTTTGTTAAGCCAGACAGTCTGGCACCTGCAATCAATTCCCTTGGCAACTTAGGCAGGGACTGCCTGAACTCTGTCTGAACTCCTGCTGTTGCCCTGGAAACCCCAATCTAAGCCCAATTTAGCTTGATAGGCAGGTCTTCCTTTCAAGTGTGGAGCTCCAAATTTGTTACGAGGGAGCAAAGAGCAGGGGGGAGGGGAGCTCCCAGCTCTGACTTTGCAGGCAGTGGAGAGACAGTTGCTGTTGGCATTTTGATAGAGAGAGTGCATTGGAGCTTGAATTTTCTTTCTGTGGTGGGATAGGGATCGACCCCTTCAAGTTCCAGGGCTGCTGCCAGGCTCTGGGCCAAGCTATTATTTATTATTGGTACCTTTCCTGCTGCCTGCTCAGGTAAGGTTTCTGGGAGTGGTGCGGTAGGGATCTACTCCTTCAAGTTTCAGGGCTGCTGCCAGGCTCTGCGACCAAGCTATTATTTATTATTGGTACCTTTCCTGGTGCCTGGGGTTGGAGGTCAGGTTTCTGGGAGTGGTGCAGTAGGGATCTTGACTTGAATGATGGCTGGAGAAGAGCCTACTGGCCCCCACAAACAGCCAACCATGAACATGTTCATGAACAGGGCCATGTTCATGGTTGTTCATGAGTCCCTGTTCGTGGATGGCAAGGAAGCACGCCAAGAATTATTATATTGCCCTATGTACAATAATACACTGAAGATTACAACAATTGGTGCAATGACAATTATTTACAATAATCATAGGAGCAAGAAAAATTCCATATTTACAATAATCATAGGAGCAAGAGAAGTTTCATCATATCCTTATAAACATTCAACAGGTAAGTGGTAATCACGTCGCTGTTAATGCATAATGTCCCAAAGTCCGTGGAAGCTAATTGAAGGCATCCAGTAACGCTGAGTGGCAGGAACGCTGAGTGGCAACGAGCTTACCGGTCCCATTCGATTTGGCTCGTTTCAGGATAAAACCTTCATCAGGCCACCAACCTATAAATTATCATTAAAAAGTCCATCATAGACCGCGCCACAATAACAATCATAAATACAATATCCAAATGCACTAATTGATACTCACTATTTTGATTCCAACACGTGAAATTAACCACCAAGTACAGTGTCAATGTAAAGTCCATTCGAAGGAAAAGGGGAGATCATTCCTAAGACCATAAATACTGTCATCATTAAAAGAATCAATTGAGTACATTCATTGAACCATTTCATTAAACTCTGATCCTGAAAAGACCCACATCTACATATGGAGTCTACTTTTTTTAAAAGGGGACAGGACCAAATTAGTGTCCTGAGAAACAAATGTTCTCCACTGCACATGACCCCCCAGGCACACCAATAATTTGTTAAAATTATATTGTTAGAAAGGGTATATATCCTTTATATCCTTAAGAGAATTTTCGTCCCAAATACAGACCAGAGAACTCCACAGTCTGCGTAATTATCCAAGTTCTCTGGTCTGTATTTGGGACGAAAATTCTCTTAAGGATATAAAGGATATATACCCTTTCTAACAATATAATTTTAACAAATTATTGGTGTGCCTGGGGGGTCATGTGCAGTGGAGAACATTTGTTTCTCAGGACACTAATTTGGTCCTGTCCCCTTTTAAAAAAAGTAGACTCCATATGTAGATGTGGGTCTTTTCAGGATCAGAGTTTAATGAAATGGTTCAATGAATGTACTCAATTGATTCTTTTAATGATGACAGTATTTATGGTCTTAGGAATGATCTCCCCTTTTCCTTCGAATGGACTTTACATTGACACTGTACTTGGTGGTTAATTTCACGTGTTGGAATCAAAATAGTGAGTATCAATTAGTGCATTTGGATATTGTATTTATGATTGTTATTGTGGCGCGGTCTATGATGGACTTTTTAATGATAATTTATAGGTTGGTGGCCTGATGAAGGTTTTATCCTGAAACGAGCCAAATCGAATGGGACCGGTAAGCTCGTTGCCACTCAGCGTTCCTGCCACTCAGCGTTACTGGATGCCTTCAATTAGCTTCCACGGACTTTGGGACATTATGCATTAACAGCGACGTGATTACCACTTACCTGTTGAATGTTTATAAGGATATGATGAAACTTCTCTTGCTCCTATGATTATTGTAAATATGGAATTTTTCTTGCTCCTATGATTATTGTAAATAATTGTCATTGCACCAATTGTTGTAATCTTCAGTGTATTATTGTACATAGGGCAATATAATAATTCTTGGCGTGCTTCCTTTGTATTTTCTTGGTGCAGCTTTTTTGAGGAAGCCCTTTCCCTTTTGGTATTCGTGGATGGCAAGGAACAACAAACATCATGTTCGTTTTCTGTTCATGCCCATCTTTACTCCAAAGTAGGCCTCCCAGGTCTCCTGCTGTCGTCAAGGGCTGGCCACCCAACTCATCCTGCCACAACTGGCAGCTGCAACTGATCATCAATGAGGAACTAGAGTACAAACCAAGTATTCCCTTTGGCCCTGGCAATGCTACTGGGGCTTGTCCTGGCTGCCAACAGCCCTCCAGAGAAATGGCTGACTGGGAGCTTTCTCTATAAGATAAATCTGCTTCTGTTGCCCATTAAGGAACAGTGGAGGAGCGGTCCTGAGAGGAAAGCACAGATTAACAGGGCTGATCAATGGATTCTTATAGAATCCAACGACTAATCAGGGAATCAGAAGATCAACTAGAGTTGCCAACTCCAGGTTAAAAAATTTCTGAAGATTTGGGGGGTGGAGCCAGGAGAGAGTGGGGTTTGGGGAGGGGAGGGACTTAAGCAGTGTGTAACGCTACAGCGTCCACCCATCAAAGCAGCTATTTTCTCCAGGGGCAGCCATTTTCTCCTGTGGCCTGGAGATCAGTTGTAATTGTGAGGAGCAGGGTTTTTTTCCTGGGAAAAGAGGTGGTGGGACTCAGTGGGTTGTCCTCAGAGAAAATGGTCACATGGCTGGTGGCCCCGCCCCCTGATCTCCAGACAGAGGGGAGTTTAAATTGCCCTCCGCACCGCTCGGCGCTCGACGCTCGGCGGCGCGGAGGGCAATCTAAACTCCCCTCTGTCTGGAGATCGGGGGCGGGGCCACCAGCCATGTGACCATTTTCAAGAGGTTTCGGAACTCCATTCCCCCACGTTCCCCCTGAAAAAAAGCCCTGGTGAGGAGTAACTGATGTCTCCACACTGGACAATCTGGTACCATGCTGTGGTGCCAGAACTGAGCAGGCAGATGTGTTTTGGCCTGACCTAGCTGGGATACTGGCAAAAAACAGAGCCAAACTCACAGGAGAAAATGCACACACGTATAAACAAGGTATCAAAATTATCGTGTGTTATTGGCATTGTATGGAATTGTACTGTATAT
The DNA here is from genome assembly GCF_028583425.1 of Eublepharis macularius. NCBI lineage: Eukaryota > Metazoa > Chordata > Lepidosauria > Squamata > Eublepharidae > Eublepharis > Eublepharis macularius. Next base: position 12,970,447 of record NC_072799.1, on the reverse strand, counting down.
GGCAATCGTGCTGAGTATATTTTGAACTTGCATTATAGTGGAGAAACACGCCCCTGAGGAAGTGAAGGGACGAAATCTGAGCGTTTGAGCCGGCCCCAGATAGGGCGTGGGACTGTTTTTCCATCTGCTTGGTTTTCTACCGCTTATGAGGACTTTAAAGAGAAGATATAGAATCTAATAACACAGAAGACACCACATTGTTGGTAACATCCAGAAGGAGGCTTTGTTTCTCTGGACTCTTTACTGTTCCCGGTTGGTTATGTCTGTAACATGCCTAACGAGTGGTTCTATGTTTAAAAACATATATATTTAATTAAGTTTAAAAGCTAGTCATGAATGTAGCACTGGGCACTTTGAAATAATTTTGATATCTTGTTTATACGTGTGTGCATTTTCTCCTGTGAGTTTGACTCTGTTTTTTGCCGGTTCTGTTACGGGAGTAGCCACTGGTATTTTTTTGCTAGCTGGGATACTGGCTGTTAGTTTTGCTCCTTGCATGAAGAGCTGCGGTTTCCTGCAAGCGCAAGAATCTTGCGGCACCTTGCGCCATGCTCTAGTGGAGAGGAGAGAAAGTTATATAAGTTTTGTTTCATTGTTCTGTGAAGTTAGGTACTTTTTCTAAGCTGCCAGAGGAGTTCTGTTTATTCAGTCCAAGTAGCAATTTAGTCCGGTTTAAGGTTAGACCCATCTGTGTATTAGTTGCATATTTGCATAGTATGAACTCAGCATATAAAAGCAACATCTGTACATAGTTTGTTTTTTCTTTTAAAATAAAGATTTTGCAAATGAATTGTATAGGGTTGCTGTACTGGTAGGCGCCAACCACCACAGATATTCTCTCATGTGATTTTTACATGGGTTCACGTCATAGCGAGATGTAACCTTTTTTGAATAGGAACACAAATCTGGAATAATGGTTGTGATCCTGTGCAGGGCATATTAAGTTCTTGGCCCATAGTGATTTCAGCCAGACAGTGATTTCAGCTCATAAGAACATCTTTATTGCCAAAATACAACTGACTTGCAGTCGCGAAGGAGCCAGATATATGCACCCAAAACACGCCCCTTTTCAGTAACCCACCAATAAGCACACATGCAACTAGGATCCTTCATTTGCATACACTGAATCGTATTTACCAAAGCAGCAATTGGCCCGCATCCTGGAGGATCGACTGGCTGCTGCTAATTTACTACCCAATAGGATTTCAGACCTGAGGAGCCTCACTTTACCTGAAGCCAGCCCAATACATAACAGGGCAGAAGGCACAAAAGCAAATCCTTGGCACCTCGGATCACCAACAACAGAAAGACTTTGCTGGAAGCCTTGGACAGCCCCTGCTGGTCAGAAGAGATGGATCACTGGACTCAAAGAAATGTTCATACGCTAAACTGAATTGGTCTGCAATCATCTCAAGAAAACAAAAATATAGAACGGTTGTGTTTGTTTCCAGTAAGGACTCTCATTTGTAACACACTAGGGTGGTATATCTAATTGTACATAAAGCTAATACACATTAGCTTTATATACAATGCAACAATACAATTCAACAATTTTATACAATTTTTGTTCAACTCTCAGTCTGCATTTTACTCAGCTTTTCAGGGTCTCTCTACACGTCAGGACGCTCAAGTGCAGGATTGTATGTGCAGTCCTCAATTCACATGCAGGCTGTGCTTGCTTGGCGCAGGTGAATGCTACTTTCACGGGAGTTCCCTTTGTGTGACTGCATCTGTAAGTGAGCCCGGAGGGCAGAGTGCCAATTCAGCTCTGTTTTCACTGTGAGAACAAGTATTGTAGGATCCTTTGACTTGCCAATTTGCATTTTTTTAAGGTGTGAGAAAGTGTCAAGATCTACGTTTCAGTGAATGGATGTGGGGGAAATTGAGGTACTTTTAGCAGTTGAAGAGAAACTGATATTGAACGTGTGAATGTACTCACAAGGAACAAATTGAAGTGTGTCTGTGCAAGTGAGTGCGTGGGAAATTGGAGAGGGGACACATGAAATGAGGTTCACTTGAGCATCTTTAGGTACTTTGTAACATGTAGAGAGACTGATAGTCAGGCCTCAGCAGCCCCCTGTTTGCTACAGGAGCCCTGAAGGGCCAAGACTGAAGAACACGCAAAGCAGAAAGCTGTCCCCTAGAGGTTGCTTGTACACATTACAACACAGGGAATGGAGCCAAATCCATCCAATGAGAAATCACTGGTGTGGTTATGCCCTTACTGACACAACTGAAAGCTCACAAATAGCTTAGGAAAACAGCCCAAGAATTGGATGCCAGTCTGACCTATAAGCTGCCAACACTGAGATTTAGGTCAGCTAGGGCTGCTCTTCACCAGGTGGGGCCGGGAGAGCTCCTGGAATTATAACGAATCTCCAGATGACAGCGATCCGTTCATTTACAGAAAATGGCTGCTTTGGAGGGTGGACTCTGTGGCATTATGCCGCACTAAGGCCCCTCCCCTAACTCCCCCTCCCTAAGCTCCACCCTCAAATATCCAAAAATTTCCCAGCCCTGAATTGGCCAGCCACAAAATCGCTTCCAAGTAGAGTTTGGGCCATGGATTTTGGCTGTGATGTCAATGCCCACTAGAGGGCAGTGCTTCCATTCCTAACCCATCTGCAGTACATGGTGGAAACACGGGTTGCGTAACTGGTTACAGTCTAGACTGACTTCCCCAAATCTCCCCATGGCTTTTATTCCCTTCTGGGCCTTGCCAGAGGCACCCTCCACTGACTCCTGACATTCAGTGATTCAGTCTAGTGCCCTGTAATCTACTGTGCTGGGCAGATAAGAATGGAAACATACTACCAGAGACATCAAACATTGTGCCACGGAGTATATGCAACTGATGGAGTGATAACAGTTCTAATAATCTTAGGCCTGGCTTGTTTATAACTGTGTTTTGTGATGCCATGTCTAGTTTGGAAAACCACTGGGGCCATCTTTAAATTTTACACCTCCAAAGGATGATTTTTAGTTGAGCTGGCCTTGTAACTATTGCAAAGCAATGCCATTCCACGACTTCTATATGGTGCCCTTCATTTCAGTCCACTCTCCCAGGATGGTGAGGCCCACCATGTGCCCTCTGGACCGCTGCCCATCATGGCTGGTGAAAGCCAGCACAGATGGACAACAGGCACTATTTGTCAGGCTCTGCCAGGGGATTCTCCTAGACCAGGAGTGGGCAATTGTTTTGGCTCGGGGGCCACTTTGTGGGAGCGGAGGTTAGCGGAGGGCCGCACCTTTTAAAATGATTGCATTCATTAGTTAACTTTGCATTTCAGAAAAGGTATAAATTGTATCATAAAAATCAATAAATATAAATTAAATATAATAGTGGTAGTTTTATTCAATTTATTTATTCTGCTAATTTCATATAATCTATAGCTGCAAGCACATTTAATTTTAGAATCAGTTTAATGAGGGCCAAGCTACACATGACGAATGACACTTGAATGGCAAGTGTATTTCTCCCTGTTCACTTGCCCTCCACTCAATCCACTTGCCATTCAAGTGTCATTCGTCATGTGTAGCTTGGCCCTGAGACAAATGTAGGAATGAAGGAAATGAAGGAAATCTCGGTTCAAGGTGGATTTTTCTGACTGGTGGGCCACAAAAAACTCTGTAGTGGGCCGCATGTGGCCCGCGGGCCGCAATTTGCCCACCCCTGTCCTAGACGACTCCATCAGACCAGGCGGGATGAGTTAAAGGTCTTTATTAAGAAATTGCCACCATTAGAGCACAGGTCAAAGCAATTGCCAGGAATACCAGGGCAAGGCCCGGTGGGCTAGTCATACCCACCTTTTTCCTCCCCCTTTTTTCAAGCAGACGTCTGTTAGACTTGGCGCGCAGTCTCTTGCGGGAAAAGCTGGGAGGGGGAAGAGATGCAAACACCACAGCTCCAAGGTCATTCGGTTGGTTCTCAGGTGCCTCATTCCATCCACCCCCACCTTCATAGATAAGACAACTGCATACAGTAGCAATAGCCGAGAAGCGGCAAAAGAACAGCAGAACGACAAACTATCTATCCCCCCTCCCCCATAGTAGAACCGCAGGCCTGCTTGACACCATTGGAGCCCATTGTTAACTTGTCCTTGAGCTCCGGAATTTTTCCGGGAGTGCTTAAAGAACCCGTGGTGAGACCTCTTCTGGAAAAAAAACCTCTTTGGACCCCACTGACCTGGCCAGTTTCTGCCTAGTCTCGAATCTCTCGTTTCTGGGCAAAGTGATAGAGCAGGTGATGGTGGCGGCAGAACAGCTGCAGGTTTTCCTGAAGGATTCCTCTATCCTGGACCCATTTCAGACTGGCTTCCAGTCCGATGGAGACAGTACTGGTCGCCCTCACGGATGATCTTCATAGACATCTGGATCGAGGCGGGTCGGGGCTGCTGTGTTATTGGACCTTACAGCAGCATTTGATACGGTCGACTACGATCTGTTGACACACCGCCTCGCTGATGCGGGGATGCGAGGGTCGGGAGTCGGGACTGCCTTGCAGTGGCTTCTCTCCTTTCTCCATGGTCGGGGACAGAGGGTGGCTCTGGAGAAGAAGTAGTCATCGCGCCACCCGCTGGTGTGTGGCGTCCCCCAGGGGGCAATACTCTCCCCGGTTGCCCAGTTGGAACGAAGTTTCGGACTGGGCTGTCATCAGTATGCGGATGACACCCAGTTGTATCAGTTGATGGGCGGCTGGCCCGACTCCACGCCAGATGCCTTAGCTAGAGCCTTGAAGGCCGTGTCGGAACGGATGAAGCAGAGTCAACTGAAACTGAATCCCACAAAGATGGAGGTCCTGTCCTTGGTACTTGGTTCAGATGTGGTATCTGAAGAAGAGAGCTGTGGCTCACAAAAGCTCATACCCTACCACAAATTGTATTAGTCTTATATGTGCTACTGGACTCTTGCGCTTTTCTCTGACCCACAGACATACACACATATGCAAACACAGAGGAGGACCTCTGAGGTTTAATGGACGGGGGCATTCCTCTCCCGTAGCAGTTCGACTCAAAAGCAGAAAGGAAGAAGCGACGTTTCTCATTTGAGGTCGCCCCTTCTTTTTCCTTCTCTGGCTCGAAAGGGGGTTCCTGGAGCTTTAGGGGTGGTGCCTGGGGAGGGTGCAGTTTGGGGAATGGAAGGAGCTCAACAGAGACCTGATGCCAGTCTCTACTCTCCGACGCTGCCGTTTCCTCCTGGCAAAGGTTTCTGTGCAGTCTACAAATCATTTGTGATGCTGGGAGAATTCCAGGGCCCACCTGAAGGCTGGTCACCCTACACCTTTCGCCTTCCAAAAGCATTTGGAGCTTCCGCTTGAACCAAGTCAGTGACGTACTCCAAGGCAGAGCTAGCTCTCTCTTCAGTAGAGTTGCCAACCTCCAGGTGGGAACTAGAATTCTCCCAGCATTACAACTGATCTCCAGACTACAGAGATCAGCTCCCCTGGGGGGAAATGGCAGCTTCGAGGGTGGGCTGTATGGCATCACAGGCGCTGCTGAGTTCCCCCAAACTCCACCTTCCCCACACTCCAGGAATTTCCCACCCCAGAACTGGCAACTCTTCACCCACAAGGAGCTCCATGGACAAAACTTGTTATCCTCCACACCGACAGAAGCCTATCAGAGAATGCGATTCCAGTTTGGTGTAGTGGTTAAGAGCGCGGGACTCTAATCTAATCTGGAGAGCCGGGTTTGATTCCCCACTCCTCCACTTGAAGCCAGCTGAGTGACCTTGGGCTAGTCACAGCTCTCTCAGAGCTCTCTCAGCCCCACCCACCTCACAGGGTGTTTTGTTGTGGGGATAATAATGGCATACTTTGTAAACCGCTCTGAGAGCCAAAACACACGTTAAGAAAAACCTAGGTTCAGCACGTGTTCTCTTACCTCAAGGTTTGCCGGGATCTGTAGGCGTCCTGGAAGCTTAAAGTTTAGCATTTACAGAGCGCCTGTATTTTAAGCTTTAAGCTTCCAGGACGCCTTTAAGCTTCCAGGACGCCTACAGATCCTTTAAGCTTCCAGGACTTTAAGCTTCCAGGACGCCTACAGATCTTTAAGCTTCCAGGACGCCTACAGATCCCGGCAAACCTTGAGGTAAGAGAACACGTGCTGAACCTAGGTTTTTCTTAACGTGTGTTTTGGCTCTGAGTGGGCATTAAGTTGTCCTGAAGGGTGGTATATAAATTGAATGTTGTTGATTATTATTGTTGTTGTTGTTGTTGTTATTGGTGTCCTTGAGGTGCCAATATGGCACTATGGAAATCCTCTTCATCCCATAGGTAAATTCTTGAGGTATTTTAATACAAAGAGGAGTTTACACACTACTTTGTTCCATAGGAATTAAACATTCTACAGGAGCTAGTCATACAATCTGGACCCAAGAATCAGGAAAGCTGACAACCTTGTGAAGAGAGTGAGATATTTTCAAGTTCAACAGATTTGGCTGGAAGAAGGATGTCAAGTGGAGGCGAACAGCTGAGGCAGGGAAAGCCACCAGAGAGATTTGTTTTGGAGATCACAAAAAAGGTGACGTCATGGTACATGGCTATCAAATACAGGAGAGAAACAGACAGGATCATGCAGAAAGCAAAGTAAAATAGGAAGATGCAAATGAAAAATACAGTGTGCTGCTCTGCATTTCCTCAAGGACAGAAACAACAAGTAGAGTCAGGGCGATGTGATCTTAAACCAGTCACTTTCTCTCAATCTAACTTACTTCAAAGGGTTGTTGAGAGGCTAAAATAGGGAAGGAAGGGCCCTGTGCAGTAAAAATAGGACTTGGACTGACGGATGAAATACCAACGAAAAACCAACTCTCAAAGGAAATGGTTGAAATGCACTGTGGCTTGCACAGTAGCCTGAGCCATGTTATGACCTAATTTTAATTGCAAGATTAATCGAAAATTGTGGGAGACTAATCGATTAACAGTGCAATCTGAAACAGAATTAGACTATTCTAAGTCCACTGAAGTCTGTTGACTCATCTGTTTAGGGTTGTACCGTTGTACCGTTGTACCCTGTTTAGGGTTGTACCGTTAGTCTTTCCTAAATTGAGCAGGACAGGAATCAGTATAGGGTGCATGCAGGCTGATGCAGCCCTCTCCTGATTTCCATCCCCATCTTAGCTAATTCACACTTCTATCGGGGCTGATTCCTCCACAATTTAAATTTATTTTGAAGATATCAGTTTGGATTAGAGGCATTGCTGCTGCTGACCTTAATTAATTGTTTTGCATGCACAAGTTCCCTATCAGTTGAAAGATCTCCGGTGATGGGCCTGGGTACCAAGACAAGAGTAACTAGCCTTCAGAAGAAACAATTTTGAACCAGTGGATCAATGGTTGATTTGTACATTCATATAATCAGCATTGTGAAAATTCTCATGTTCAGATCATGAACCTGGAGACGAAATGTATCAGACTGCAGTAAGAACCGTCAAGCTGGAGCTCTGGTCAAGTTGAGAGGCCAAAGATGCTGGGATTTATTTATTTCCATCATTTATACATTACCTTTCTCCCCTATGGGGACCCAAGGTGGCTTACATGATTCTCCTCCGGTGTTTTCCTCACAGCAAACCCTGTGAGGTATTAGGCTGAGAGAATATGACTGGCCCAAAGGCACCCAGCAAGCTTCCATGAGGGAGCAGAGATTTGAACCTGGGTCTCCCAGACCCTAGCCCAACACTGTACGTCTCTCTACACGAGATGCCTTGATGTGTGTTCATCCAGTGTTGGGAGACACAATGATAGCTGGGAAGCATAGTTTAAAAAGATACAGCCTGCAGAGATCACTCCTCAGAGCATTTGTTAATTTCATCTTTGCTTCCCCAAAGGCTCTGTCAGTTTCACCTCTCCAGTCTAAAACTGTGTGGGATTGCAACCAGAGGGCAGCGAGGAATGGAAATTGGCTGGAACTGCCTTCCAGAGCCAGGCTTCGACCTGGAGGGCTGAAGTTTCCCTTCTGGCATTTCACAGCCCCTTCACACAGCCTTTGCCCTGCTGCTGACTCTGTCTTTTTAAACTACGCTTCCCAGTTAACACTGCATCTCCCGACACATGTTCTTCACATGTCAGATGTCTCGAGTAGAGAGAGTCTGTAACCACTACACCATGCTGTCTCGCAATCAACCCAGCAAGGAATCACTGGTGTGGTCACAGAAGTCAATGTCTGTAAACAGGTAGAAGAAAACAGCCCAAGAACCCAATTGTTTGTTTTTTACAACCATCTTGTTAGGCTATGAATTCTTACTTTGGCCAGACATAAAATTGCTTGCAAGCAGGCTACCTTTGGGAACTAGATTTCTGGCTATGATGTCAGTGCCCACACCTGTATTCAGTATCCCAAAGCCATCTAAAAGTATAGAACACTGTTGAAGTATAGGCAGCATCACTAGTGGCCTCTTTGCTTCCTGAATTTGCCCTGCCACCGCCACTTCTCTTCCTTCCCAGGCTTGCCAGAGAGAGAATTATTATGGCTTATGGATTCCACCCCCCCCCATCAAGCTGTGGCATTGTTTTCTTATTTATTTCCTAGTTCTATTTCTTGTCTGATTTCCCACAATTCTCTTGGCACGGCACCTTCTTTGCTGGTTTATCATATTGGCCATTTCCACACCCATTGAATAATGTACTTTCAATGCACTTTAGCAATCCTTTGGAAGTGGATTTTTTGTTCCACACATGGAAAAGCAGTTCCAAATGTTCACTAAAGAGTATTAAAAGTGGATTATCCAACGTGTGTGGAAGCAGCCATTGTTTGTGAGTTTGGGTTCTGATGTTGTCAATACGTTTGAGCTAGCATTTGTTTAAAGGGACGTGCCTGGGGGACCACAGCCCACAACAAAATCAGGGAGGAGAGAATGATTATAAACCACTTCGAGGTCCCCATTGGGGAGAATGTTGGGGTATAAATGAATAAAGAAATAAATAGGGAAAGGTAAGGTTTCTGAAGGACTGTAGGCATCACCTTGATGGTTCTTTAATTGTCAGGAAATGGCTCTGTCAATAATGGAAGAGTCTGAAAAATGGAAGAGTCTGATATTGACTACGGTAGAGGAGTGGATTATGAGATGAGTTAGCGGAGACAGCTAAACTTTCAGCTTTGATTAGAGAGTAGATACTGTCTAAATTGATTGGAAACCCCTTATTGACTTTGTGCATGAAACTGAAGGAAAAAAACGAACTGATGATCTGTGACTTTGAAGGGTAAAAGTGTGGGGTGGGGGAGAGAAAGGAGTATAGAAAAATGAGAAGCTTTATTCTGATAACAAGAGTGCAAGTGTGATTTCTGTAATGACGCCGATATTTGTTATCCAGAAAATTGAAGAGTTTTTTTTCCTATATATTTTTTTCTCGTTTCTCTTTCTCCTTTATATTCTTTTTCTTTTTGGTTCTTTTTTTCTTATCTTCCTAAAACTTGTATCTGTTTTTAAAATCCTTTCAATAAAAATTATGTGGGGGGGGGGGAATGAAAATGGCTCTGTCCAAGCACCAATCAGACCCCAGAGGAAGTGACCTCCCCGTTCCGGCTGACGGGAGAGGGAAAATTGGGTGTGAAGAAAGGAGCATTTTTAGGCCCCGCTATAAATTGGCTGCAGCCCTTTGGAGGTGTAGGATCTCTAGGAATCTGGTGTGGGATGATGGATCTCTGTCCTGTAAGAGTGTCTCCCCCAGGTATGTCTGTATATTTGTTAAATAAAGCAAATATTACAAAATGCCATAAGTCCCCAGTGCTCTCTCCTCCAATAGGAACCAACTAAATTAAGTGTCACCCCTGACCGTTGTTGTCACTCAGAAAAGTGGAGAATTTGTAACAATAGTTCATCTTCGTTCTTCTGTGCCTCCACACATGGGGACTGCGCAGGCGCAGGCCAGCCGCCGGAGAATTTTCTAGAGCTTCCATGGCTCCGAAGGGGCCGTTTGTCGCGCGCCTCAGCGACCGTTTTCCCGCCCAAACGGTCACGTGATCCTCCAGCGACCAACGGCCCCTTCCCTCAGTTCTCTTCTTGCCGCCGCTTGGAGAGAACGTGAGCTTCGTTGCTCTGTGCTTTTTTGTGCTTCGTGCTTTATTCTGACTGATTGCTTGGCTTTTGACTTCGGACTTCGTGACCTCGACTATTCTTCGGATCTCGTTTGGACTTTGTTGTGGACTCGGTAATTTGACTCGGACTGTTTTTGACCTTCCTTTCGCGTGCCCCTGAAGATGGCCTCAAAGGCTCTCTTCAAGCATTGCCTCCAATGCCACACTAAAATGGCCAAGACCGATGGCCATGAACTGTGCCTGTTCTGTTTGGGGGAGACCCATAATGTAACGGCCTGTAAAATTTGCCAGGGCTTCACCAGCAAGGCCCGACAGGAGCGCAAGGCCCGTCTTAACTCCTCCCTGTGGCAGAAGGTCATGTCCGGAGGCGCCCCGTTGCCCTCCTCCAAGGCCGGCCCTAGCCCCTCTGCCGAACGGCATTCCAGAGCTGGCTCAGTGGCCTCCGCGAGGTCGGGGTCGAAACCGCGTCCCCCGAGTGCCTCGGCGTCGAGAGCGGCCTCTCCAGCGCAGGGACCGGTGCGGCCGCCCCGTAGCGCATCTTCCACCAGGTCGGATCCGAGACCGACATCGGAACCGAGGATCCGTCTACCGAGTCCCCGATCGGAACCGACGACCGGGTCGATTCCGGTGAAACCTAAGAGATCGAGGCCGAGGTCCCCTTCGAAGGCGAGGAGCGCGTCGGTTCCGAGGTCTTCTTCGGAACCGGCGAAGAAGAAGAAGAAGACCAAACATCACCGGTCGCCGCGTCCCGCTCCCCAGGAAGAGGTCATCGTGCTTCCTCACACGCCTTCCCCTCATCTGGATTCCCCGGAGCCAGAGGACATCTCCGTGCCGGTGCCGGATCCGATGGCCTTCGAGACGGTGCCCGCAGAATTCTCTTCGGGACCGGAGCCGAGCCCGCGCCGTCGGATCCGAACATCGCCTGCTCTTCGGTCGCCGAGGCTGGAACCGAGCCCGTCTCCTCGTCGGAGCCGTCCGTCGCCTGCCCGTCCGTCTCCACCAGCTGCCGGTCGTGAGCGACGTCGGTCTGGGGACAGTGTCCGATCGGCCCGGTCCACTGCGTCCCGACATCGACAGGCCTCCTACCTCCCCTCGCCATACCATTGCCAGTGGGAAGGGGCACCTGCGGGTTTCTCCGTGTCGGAACCGAGGCCTTCGACATCGAGGTCGACGTGGGCTCCCCCTCCGCACCAGGTTCCGGAATCCCAGCTCGGTTCCGATGAGGAGGATGTGGAGAGCTTTGGCGGCTACCAGTCGGAGTCCTGGTCCGAACCATCGCCAGCTGAGGAGCTGGTACCATCTGCGGACTCGCCATTCGAGGACCTCCGCATCTACGCCGACCAGATGGCAAGGATGGCCAAGGCTCTCGAGATGGACATCTCCTCGGCAGTTCCCCAGACCAAGGACAAGCTCCTCAAACGCATTTACGGAGACAACCCGGCATACGTTGGCTTCCCCATGCTCGAGGGTCTTGAGGAAATCGTGGAGAAGGTATGGCAGGTGCCCTGCGATCAACCTCCAACATCCAAGAGGATTGAGCAGCTCTACAAGATCAAGCAGGGTACCTGGCCGGCGCTGGTGAAACACCCTCCACCTTCCTCCTTGGTCACAGAGGAGTTCAACCCCAGGCGATCGGGTCACTCCTCGGTACCTGCCGATAAGGAGGGCAGGAAACTGGATGCCATGGGCAGGCGCCAGTACATTGTTTCATCCCTGGGTCTGAGGATTGCCAACTATCAGACCATCATGGCAGGGTACCAGCTGTACCTCTGGGAGAAGTTGGCATCCTATACACGAGACCTCCCTCCTGAGCAGAAGGCTGTGGTGTCCCTGCTGCAGACAGAGGCTGTGAGGCTGTCTAAGCAGCAGATGAACGCTGGAAGCCACGCTGCTGACACTGCTGCTAGAGGGATGGCTTCGGCGGTGGTCCTCAGGCGCCACTCCTGGTTGCGGTCTACGGCCCTGTCCCAAGAGGTGCGTTCCAGAGTGGAGAGCATGCCATTTGAGGGGGACTCGCTCTTTTCCAAGGCGACCGACGAGACCCTGAAGAAAAAGAAAGAGGACCGGCAGACGGCGCGGTCTTTGGGTCTGGCTCCAGCGGACAAGCCCTCCTCCAGGTCACGGTACGCTCCCCGATCTGGCCCTTACCATTACCAGGGCAGATACCATCAACAGCGGCCGGGCTACCAGCAGTATCCTGCCTACCAACAGCGGCCCTACCCTCCCGCACAACAGCAGAGGAGGCGTCGGCCCTTCAAGCCTCGTCCGGCACAACAACCGGCCCAGCAGAAGGATCAGCAGGGCACCGGGAGGCAGTACTGACGGGTCACGCCAGCCGTATCCCCGAACTTTTCGGACAGACTTAGTCCACTCCTCTCTGAGTGGGAGTCAATAACATCTGACTCATGGGTCTTAACTATTGTTGAACTGGGATACGGGCTGGAGTTCGTTGAGCTGCCTAGATGCAGTTCACCCCTGACAGCTGTCAATAACACTATGGCCGAGCTGGATGCGGAGATCGTGTCGCTCTTGGCCAAGGGTGCTGTGGAAGAATTGCCCTATGAGGACTCTGTAAAGGGATTCTTCTCTAGGTTCTTCCTGGTCCCTAAGAAGGATGGGGGCTTACGTCCCATCTTAGATCTGAGGGGCCTTAATGCCTTCCTCAAGGTGACCAAATTCAAAATGGTAACGTTGGCGGCTGTGATCGCCTTGCTGAAACAGGGGGATTGGTTTGCGGTTCTTGACTTAAAAGACGCATACTTTCACGTGGGCATACGGAAGGAGCACAGGAAATACCTGAGCTTTGTTTACCGGCAAAGGGTTTTCCGGTATAAGGTGCTCCCCTTTGGCCTGTCCACTGCCCCACGAGTGTTCACTAAATGTGTGGCCCCTGTGGTTTCCTTCCTACGGGAAGAAGGCTGTACCATCTTTCCGTACCTCGATGACTGGCTCATCGTGGCTGAATCGGAGTCTAGGCTGGTGCAGGACATTGGCTTGGTACTTAGCACTTGCCAACGCCTGGGGCTCCTGGTGAACTTGGAGAAATCCAAACTGGTGCCCAACTGCAAGGTGTCCTACATTGGTGCACTATTAGACTCTGTGGAGGGTAAGGCCCTGCTCCCCTTGGAGAGGGCTCGGTCCCTAAAGGGTCTAGTGTCCATGTTTAAAAGGAACCGATTCCAGTCTGTGCGCACTATCCAGTGCTTACTAGGGCATATGGCAGCGGCCACCTCTGTGGTGCCTTTCGCTAGGCTGCGTATGCGCCCTCTCCAAAACTGGTTTGTGCGGAGGTATGATGCTCTACTGCACCCTCCGTCCCTCAAATTCTCTATCCCGAGGGTCATCCTCTCCTCCTTGAACTGGTGGCTGTCTGATGACAACTTGTTTAGAGGGACCCCTTTTGGGTATCAACACCATGACATCACGGTTACCACTGATGCCTCTCTGTTGGGATGGGGGGCTTACTGTGGTGATGTGTCTGTGCAAGATGTCTGGTCTGACAGGGAAAAGACCCTCCATATCAATGTGCTTGAACTAAGGGCCATTCGTTTCGCACTTGTGTCTCTTACAGCACTGCTGAGAAATCGTCATGTCTTGGTGCAGACGGACAACACGACTGCCATGTACTACGTGAATCAGCAGGGGGGCACAGTGTCCATGGCCCTGTGCCGGGAAGCCACACTCACTTGGCAGTGGGCTATCAAGAACGGCGTGTCGCTCCGTGCTATACACGTGGCTGGGTCGGACAATGCCCGGGCAGATGCCCTCAGCAGGGTCCCTTTGCTGGACCACGAGTGGGAACTGAACGTAGAGTGCGTTGGGCCGATCTTCCAGATGTGGGGTCATCCAGTGATAGACGTGTTCGCCACTGCGGCGACCACCAAGGCCCACACGTTCTGCTCCAGGGCAGGGAGCGACCCCCTCTCTATTGGGGATGCCTTCCAGTTTACGTGGACGCAGGGCTTGCACTACATGTTTCCTCCATTCCCCTTGATTCCCAGGGTCCTGTGCAAGATAGAGGAGGACGGGACGGACTGCATTCTAGTGGCCCCCTTCTGGCCACGGCAGGTTTGGTTCCCGAAGCTCCTGCAGATGTCCCAACGGACGTATGTGAGTCTGCCCCCTCGGCAAGACCTTCTCCTACACGGGAGCCTGGTCCACCACGATCCAAGGAAGCTGCATCTAACGGCTTGGCGGATCGTTCCTCCCCGATAGGCTTTACTGACGAGGTACAGAGGGTCCTCCTGAATGCTCGTCGGCCATCCACTAGGCGCGCTTATGCGGCCAAGTGGCGCAGGTTTGAGCTCTGGGCACTTGCCAGAGGAGTGGTGCCTGACAACAGTCCCTTGGGGGTGGTGTTCGAGTATTTGTGCCACTTGCGTGGCCAGGGCTTGAAGGCTTCCTCCCTCAAGGTCCACCTGGCAGCGATATCTGCTGCTCACACCCGAGTTGAGGGTGCTACTGTGTTTTCTCACCCACAATCCCGCCAGTTCCTTAAGGGCATGTACAATCTTTACCCACCTGTGTCAGCGCCAGTGCCTCAGTGGTCGCTGTCCTTGGTGCTCTCACGTCTCATGTTGCCTCCATTTGAACCTATGGCTACATGCCCCTTGGATATGCTATCCTACAAGGTAGCATTCTTGGTGGCCGTCACATCGGCCAGAAGGGTCAGTGAGCTGTCTGCACTGCGGTCTGACCCTCCCTTTCTTGTGTTTCATCCCAACAAGGTGGTCCTGCGTCCCTGCCTCGGGTTCCTGCCCAAGGTGGTGTCCGCCTTCCACCTCTCGCAGGATATCTCACTGCCTGCATTCTTTCCTCAACCTTCCTCTAAGGGGGAAAAGGCCCTCCATACCCTAGACTTGAAGAGGGCCCTAGCCTATTACCTGGATAGGACGAAGGGATTCCGCTCCAGTCCTCACCTGTTTGTATGTTTTGGGGCCAAGGACAAGGGTAACAGGGCTTCCTCACAGACCCTGCCTAGGTGGATTGTGACGGCCATTAGCAAGGCCTATTCCCTAGCAGGGGTGGCTTGCCCGCTTCATGTCAGAGCCCACTCCACGCGGTCCCAAGCATCCTCTTCGGCACTCCTCAGGGGGGTGCCCCTGGTTAACATTTGTAAAGCAGCCACATGGTCCTCTGCAGACACCTTTGTCAGGCATTACGCCGTTGATGTCAATGCGGAGCAGGATGTATCTGTGGCCAAGGCTGTCTTACACTCCCTCTTTTCCTGAGGGAGTTTTGGTTTGACTTCCTTGACGTACCTGTTGGGTACCCTTGAGTGGAAGTGTGTATATATGTACCTGGGGGTGTGTATATATGTAAATATTGAGTATTTATGTGTCCTTACACAGTATTTTTACATAGATGTATATATGCATATCTATTTATTGTTGATCTTGTTTGCTTAATAAAATTGTGTTGGACTTCACCCCCGCCTTCCTTATTGTGTGAAGCTTGGTACACTCCCATGTGTGGAGGCACAGAAGAACGAAGATGAAAACAGGGTTAACATACCTGTAACTTATGTTCATCGAGTTCTTCTGTGCTGACACACAACCCTCCCTCCTACCCCGCTGTGAACTCCAATGCACAATACTGTGATGGCTGTAACGGATATTGGTGTTTTTAAGGTGTTACGGCTGAAGTGTGTTGGTCAAGCGGCGGCAAGGGAGAACTGAGGGAAGGGGCCGTTGGTCGCTGGAGGATCACGTGACCGTTTGGGCGGGAAAACGGTCGCTGAGGCGCGCGACAAACGGCCCCTTCGGAGCCATGGAAGCTCTAGAAAATTCTCCGGCGGCTGGCCTGCGCCTGCGCAGTCCCCATGTGTGTCAGCACAGAAGAACTCGATGAACATAAGTTACAGGTATGTTAACCCTGTTTTTCTCAGGAATCAAAAATGTTAATATTTGGTTGCTAAGAATATGAACATCCCCTGTTCCCTAACACGTGTATGCGCTGTCCCAAGCAGTAAGTCAAAGGAGAAGATTTTGCAAAATCTCATAAAAGTAAGAAAAGGACGTTTTGATTTCTTGACTTTTATTCACAACATGCCATAGCAACAATAACCCCCCGATCAATTATTATCTTTTCACATTGTAGCATCATAAATACTTGCTTAAAACAGGTAATAGGAAAATACTGCTGGCAGATTAATACCTTGTTTTTGATGCGCATACAAAAGGAAACAACAGGTGAGCCACAACAGGGTTAATTCCCCCCCCCCAACCTTGTAGAATTTGCTCTCCGATCATTTCGATCAGAGTTTAAATTATTATTCTAGAAACCAGCTGGACAGTTTATGAAAGTGATTCCCTAAGCCAGTTCGGCTAGGGATCCTGATGGTGTTTTTCCATCTTCTGGGCATGGAGCAGGGGTCACTGGGGGGGGGGGAGGTAGTTGTGAATTTCCTGCATTGTGCAGGGGGTTGGGCTAGATGACCCTGGAGGGCCCTTCAAACCCTATGAGTCTATGATTCTAAATCATTGGTTATTTCCTTCCTCCCCACCTGCCCCTCCTTGCTGCCCCCAGCTTTCCCACTGCAGATGACACTCTTCCCCTCCTCATTCACCAGGCCTCTTTAAACAACAGGCTGTGCAATGTTTAATGGGGGTCCAAGAGAGAAGGAGCAGGCGGTGTTCCAGCTCCTAGGCGGGGCAGAGTAGAGGTGGGAGCAGGAGCAAGGTTTCAGCAGCAGGAACGGCAGCCTGAAAAGCCCAGACCTGTCTAAACTTGTCTGAGTTTGAAAGCTAAGCAGGGTTGGCCCTGGTTAGTACTTAGATGGGGGATAGGTTTGCCAGCTCCTGGTTGGGAGATTTAGGGGATGGAGCCTGGAGAGGGCAGGGTTTGAGGAAGAGAAGGATTTCAGCAGGCTATAATGCTATAGAGTTCACCTTCCAAGGCACGTATTTTCTCCAGGGCAACTGACCTCTGTCAACTGGAGATCAGTTGTAATTCCAGGAGATCGCCAGCCACCACCTGGAGGCTGGCAACCCTAGGGGAGACCACCAAGGAAGTCCGGGGTGGCTATGCAGGGGAAGGCAACGCAAACCACCTCTGCTCATCTCTGGCCTTGAAACCCCCATGAGGGGTTAACATGAGTCGGCTGTGACTTGACAGTACTTTATTATTATTCTTAAAGGCCACCCCCACCATCCTCCAAATCTCCTGGCCATTGAGGTAGCCATCAATCCCACAGTCTCTAGCAGAAGCCCATTGCAATCCTGCTATGCAAAATCTTTGAATACTGGAGGGGCGGGGCACAGTATAATTAGGTGTTAATAGCTGGGGAATCAAAGAAGATAAGGGACGTTTTTCCACCTTAGGCCAACAGAATCAAAAGCAGAAATAAATACGTTGCATTTCACATTTGGGGGTTTTCTGTCATTCATCTGTTTCCTTTGATGAGTGTTTGAAACTTCAGTCTGTTTTACGAGAAGGTTCCTTGGCTTTCCTGTAGAAAAGATCAATACAGAATAAATGTGGATAATCCAGGAAAAGGCCCCCTATTTAGCACACAGAGGTAAGATACAAGGAGTACCTGGTTGTTAATCTAGCCCTGCAGATCCCACCCTACTGAACAGAGCTCAACTAGCAGTTCAATAATCCATCTGCTTTTGCTGATTCCTGCAGTCGGCAGACAGGCTGATGAAATGACATGGGGGGCTGTGTTTAGCATAGCGGATCACGATTAGTACAAGCCTGTTTTTCAGATAGTTCTAAGATTAGGCTTGCCATTCCCCCGCCCAGGGTGGGGGATCCCCTGCTCCCCTCTGCCCCCACTTACCTAGCCAGCGGGGAGCCACGCCCCCCCAGCAGCACAGCGCAACCCCGGGTGGTGTGGTGCACCCACATGTCCTGCCACAGTGTACTCCCATGCCCTGCAATGGGCTTGTTTCGGGCCGGATCAGGCAAGAGGGGGAGCGATTCAGCCCTTTGGTGAACGTGGCAGCGCTCCTGGGCCGCCCTTTGACCCGTGTGATGATGTCACTTCTCGGAAGTGATGTCACCATGCATGCCGGGAGCGAGAGAGAGAGGATAGAGACTCAAGCCTCCGCAGGGTCAGGCTCTCAGTATCCCTCTGGGGGACTCAAGGGACCTGACAACCCTATCTAAGATAGATGGGCCAATAGACGGAGGATTTATATTTGCACGTACATTATTGTCAGCCTTGTCTTCACCCACTTAGCTTCAGGATTGACACAGACAACCTTTCGTGACTTCAGTGTGATTCTGCAAAACCGACAAATACGAAGATGTTAACATTTACAACCAGTCCCTTGCAGGACACAGGAAGAAAGTGGTGTAAAGTTTCTCAAGGAATCCAAATCTTTAAAACCAGGAGGTTGTTTTCGTGCAAAGGTTTGTGCATTCGTTTTGGAGAACCATATCTTGCTCGACCTTGAAGTGAGCTTCGGAAAAGCCACCTTTATCGAGTCAGTCCATTGGAGGTGTCCATGAGGATAGTTTCAAGTAGGTAGCTATGTTGGTATGTAGCCGAAGAGCAAGATTTGGGTTCAGTAGCACCTAAAAGAAATCTAGTTGCTCGCAAAGAAATATGGTTGGTCTTTTAAGGGGCTACTGGACCCAAATCTTGTTCTGGAGGTTTTCAGTAATATCTGGAATTACAAAGAATCAGGCACGGAGGTCACACCAGATTCACAGCAACATCCAGCCAGACCTTAAAATTCACACCAGGCCCCAGTTCATTAGCATTCATACTATTCCCCCCAAATTCTATGGGGCACTTTAAAAATGCAGGAAAACACATAAAACCAGGGCTTTTTTTTTATGGGAAAAGAGGTGGTAGAACTTGGAGAAAATGGTCACATGGCTGGTGGCCCCGCCCACCGATCTCCAGACAGAAGGGAGTTTAAATTGCCCTCCGTGCCTCTGGAGCAGCGCAGAGGGCAATCTAAACTCCCCTCTGTCTGGAGATCAGGGGGCGGAGCCACCAGCAATGTGACCATTTTCAAGAGGTTCTGGAACTCCGTTCCACCGCGTTCCAGCTGAAAAAAAGCCCTGCATAAAACCCACACGTAAACTATCATATATGGTAGTCAAACACACTCATACTTATTTCATTGTGCCTATATGCAATATTTATGGTAAGGGCGAGGGAACCAGAGCCAACACGTGAATGATGCAGTGAGAGAAACCTCTGCATATTTGCATACATACATGCAAATATATTCAGTCTTAAAAAGCCAAAATGATAGACGTGATTTCTTAAGACAGTATCAATCATTACATGCATTTTTAACTTGAGACCGATTTCAACTTCTTTAGAAGTGCAGCCTGTGGTCACATCTTAAAACTGGCAATATAAGGGGAAGGAGTACTGTTTTTAATCTCGTAGATTGTATGTATAGTTTGCCATATTGCTAAAAAAAATTTTTTTTGCATTCTTGACTTGTTATCAATTAGTGACTAAACTAATTGATAACAAGATTGAATACAATGTTGAATATGAAATGTAAAATATAAAAGGCTGTACATAAAGTATCTTAAGAATGTATGGGGCAGAAAGGGGAAACAGGTAGTTTCATTATTCTGATATTTTCTTTTTTGCTTGTATTTTAGGTTTATGCTGTTTGTTCTTCAAACATTTTAAAAATATTATTTTTAAAAAAATTCTGCATGAGAGAAGGATGAAGCCAGACAAACAGATGTGAAAAGGAAGACTGCTAGTTGTGTTTATTTTAAGATGGCAAAAAAAAACACGAATGACATTATGGCTCATGTCCTCTTGAGAAAAGGAATCACTATCACAAAACATACATGAAAAGCAAAGGGAAGTAATAGACAAAAGAAACCTCAAAGAACTACAAAAAGGGGAAGTTGTGAGAAAAGATGCAAGGTCACCACATCTCCTCAGAACTTAAACAAAGGCTGCAGGCCACACAAGCTTGGTAGAAAGACAGTATGGTCTAGTGGTTAATGTGTCAGACTAGGATCTTGGAAACCCAGGTCGGAGACCCCACTCTGCCATGAAAAGTTGCTACATAATCTTGGTCCAGATGCAAGCACTCAGCCTAACCTACCTCACAAGGTGGTGAGGAGAACATTGAGAAGGGGAAGCCACTTTAGGTCCCCTGTTGGGCTGTAAACTGGGGTGGAAATTAAATAAATACATAAATAAATATTTGTAAGGGGTAGGGCTTTTTTCCTGGGAAAAGAGGTGGTGGAACTCAGTGGGTTGCCCTTGGAGAAAATGGTCAGATGTCTGGTGGCCCCGCCCCCTGACCTCCCCTCTGTCTGGAGGTCAGGGGGCGGGGCCACCAGACATCTGACCATTTTCAAGAGGTCCCGGAACTCTGTTCCACCGCGTTCCAGCTGAAAAAATTGTTAAGATCACCGCTGTCACAGCAGTTTGTCCAACAGGTATCATCCTCTGCATCCCCTTCCACCACAGAGAGAGCAGTTCATCTCTCCAAACAATACAATTAATCTTCTAAATAAATGCCAACCTACTTTCCTTTCCCACAAGGATCATCTGAAGAGAAACAGTACATGAAATGGAGTTGAAACAGAAGTTTGCAGAAGAGAAACTGGCGAGAAAAGTCAGGAAATGGATGGGACACGTGTTCCCAATCCAGTCTTGGATCGGTTTATGGACAGCCATGGGCTTTGAGTTATTCACAGCTAATCTGAAGAGCTTTGACACTCAAAAGCTCACCCCATGAAAATCTTGTTGGTCTCTAAGGGGCTACTGGATTCAAACCCTGCAGATCTGAATCAGGGAGTCATAGTAAGATCCTACTATGTAATTTCTGCAAACTTCCTTCTTCAGCTATTCAGAGTTTGAGTCTGGTAGCTCCTTAGAGACCAACAAGATAGTACATATTATACACATCAGCGTAGTCCACCATTCCTATCTCTTTATTACACAGAAGAAAGCAGAAACATATTATGCAGATGCAGAGCTTTTTTTCAGCGGGAACACGGTGGAATGGAGTTCTGGCACCTCTTGAAAATGATCACATGGCAGGTGGCCCCGCCCCCCTGATCTCCAGACAGAGGGGAGCGGCGCGGAGGGCAATCTAAACTCCCCTCTCTCTGGCGACCAGGGGGGCAGGGCCACCGGCCATGTGACCATTTTCGCCAAGGGGGATTTAAACTTTTAAAAACTCCCCTCTTGTTCCAGCTGACCCAAAGTGACATCATTGACCAGTTCCACCACTGAGTTCCACCACTTCTTTTCCCAGAAAAAAAGCCCTGTGCATATGGCAGCAAAAACAAGATGAAAAATGCTCAGCGCAGAAACTTCAGGCCCCATTTTGGGGCCTCGGTGAAAGGAGAGCAACTTACATGATTTCAGTCCTTCGGCAATAGATTCCAGGTAGAGTGATTCTTACGGATGCGTATTTTGAGGGATGGATGAAATTGGATGTTACTTTTTTACAACTGCAACTCAGATCTTCAGGATCGAAGATGGCTGTGGGAACCACAAAAGAGTGATAAGTCTCCAGAGATAGATAACTAAAGACATCTAAAGGCAGGGGCACAGGCAGCAGTACTCGAAGGCAGACATTAGAAATAAAAAGTATACATGTCATCCATTATGTTATCTATCTTAAAAGATAAACTATAATTTCTGAGATTCTTACCAAAATGTTTTAGGAAAAGATAAGATAGCCTTACCGCAACCCAAGTCTGAGAGATTCATGGGTTTTAGGGTGTGGCTACCTTAGATATGCCCAATGATGTGAACTTCACATGATTTTATTAAACCATCTTAATTCTTTTCCTCTGAAGGTCTGATGTAAGACACCTGTGACCAGTGAATGACACTTCCCCAAAGAATACTCGTTTCAAGCTGTGTTTGGCTTGTTTGTGGATTTATTCCAGGCATGAAGCAATTTATTCATTCTCAAGGACAGGACAGTAAGAACGATGCTGAAACCGTAAGAAACGTGCAGGATTCAAGTCCAGTAGACTCTTAAAGACTGAGAAGATTTTCAAAGAGAACGTTCACTCTCGAAAGCTCATACCCTGAAAATTGTGTTGGTCTTTAAGGTACTACTGGACTTGAATATAGCTGTCCTACTGCAGACCGACATGGCTACCCACTTGAAAGTAAGAAACGTGTACACGTTTGAGGATTTGAAAACTAAAGGCAAATTTCCCTCCATACTTTGTGCAAGAATCTATACCGTTAAGGTCAGAGTCTGTGGCACTTGATATAATGGAAGAGGCACAGGCAGAATAAGAAAAGGCCCATGTTACTAGCTGCCTTGAGTCTGAGGAAAGCAAGCAAGTTAGAAGTATTACAAATAACTCGATGTTGACTTCTTGGTAAAATTTCCTGGTGTAGACTTGCAGCCTGCAGTTGTAATTTTTGTATGGATCTCTCACACAGATTTTTGCCAGTTTAATCTCGGGGCTTGTACCAAGGAATCCTGGGAGATGTAGTTTGGTGAGGGCACTAGAATTTTTTTTAGAGATCTCTCACACCCACCCTTCACAGGACTGCAGATACTATACTTCCCCAGATAGATGAGATGTCTATTAAATGGTGGTGCTAATATGCGCAGTGTGGTGTGGCTATTTGGACATGGGTTCAAATCTCTGCTCAGGTTCCTAGGATTGCCTGCCTCCAGGTTGTGGCTGGAGACCTCCTGGAATTACAGATGATCTCCAGCCAACAGAAATAATAACGATAACGATAACGATAACGATAACGATAACGATAACGATAACGATAACGATAACGATAACGATAACGATAACGATAACGATAACGATAACGATAACGATAAACATTCAATTTATACAGTGTCCTTCAGGACAACTTAATAACCACTCGGAGCTGTTTACAAAGTATACTATTATTATTCCCACAACAATCACCCTGTGAGGTGGGTGAGGCTGAGAGAGCTTTGAGAGAGCTGTGACTGACCCAAGGTCACCCAGCTGGCTTCAAGTGGAGGAGCGGGGAATGAAACCTGGTTTTCAGATTAGAGTCTCGCGCTCTTAACCACTACACCAAACAGATCAGTTCCCCTTGAGAAAATGGCTGCTTTGGAGGGTGAATTCTATGGCATTATACCCCGCCGAAGCCCCTCCCAAACCCCACCCACTTAAAGCTCCACCCCCAAAATCTCCTGGAATTTCTCAACCCAGAGCTGGCAACTCTAGGTTCAATATTACTCAGCTACACAGCGAGTATATGGTATATAAATATATGGTGACGGCGCCGAGAGTAGTATATGGAACAAGATGGAAGGCTGAACTTTGTCCAGATGTGATTGAAGGGATGAATAAATTATATATTTATGTGTCAATGGCCAAATTAACCTCTTCTATATAATACATCAACTTCAAAATTTCACGAAAATTATAAATATTGTTTTTTACTATGTGGCTGAAAGATAAGAAAAGTTCTTTTAAATGCTGCATATAAAATGCTGAATACAATGTATTTTCAACATAAATAACTAGGGGGATGGAGAGGAGAAATAGTATTTAGTTTTAATACTCTGTTATATATTCTGTTTATGATATTCTGCTTACTGTCTAATGTTACTTTCTGTTATATATTTTGCTTCTGATATTTCTCTACAGCCCAATGTTATTTTCTGTTTTAATAAAATAATATTGAAAAATAAATAGAAACATTACTCAGCTACAAGCTCAAGAATGCCTTTGGGAAAGTCACTGCATCTCAACTCAATCTCCCTCACAGGGCTGTTGTGTTACCATTCCAGGGAGGAAGACTGCAGTACAAAATGAAGCACTAAAATGACCCTAATATGAAAGTATGAAAGGAAAGGACAGCAGAAGAAACTCCAGAGATGGTTCTTCTTACCTGCATGGTTGTTGTGGCAGATAACCAACAGAGTAAGTAGCATGAGAGCATAGCTGGACCTCATTCTGGCTTCAGTGGTGGTCACCCTTACCACGAGGGAATTCAGCCTCGAATGCTTGACTCGCTCGGACTTTTGGAGGCCAAGAGGCTTCTATTTATTTGGTAGGGCCCCAAGTTGCATCATAAGCAGAGCACTATTTTTAGGTTGATATGCAAAGTTGCATCATCACCACTGTCCATTTCCCACATGTTTCCCGTATAGTGCTGAGGTTGCAATTGGTTAATAGAATCAGCAAAGAAAAATTATCACAGTCAAATTAGAGAGCCCGTGTGGTGTAGTGGTTAGAATGCCAAAGACCCGGGAAACACGCATGCGTGTGTGTTATCAAGGGAAGAACGCCGCCAAGATGCTACATAACCAGCAAGGGAGTAACTATCAATAAATGTGGTTATTTGTAAGAAGATGCTATCCATTTTGTCCAACAACAAGCACACCATCCTTGTGTGAAGTGTGTCAATTGTCACTACAAACATCTCATTTTGCTCTCTTTCTTTTCCAGTTCTTACCGCTTCATTTTCCTTTTCCTTTAAAAAAAGTCATATCTGGTTGATTCCAGATTAAGTAAACTTTAAAAGCATAGGGAATAACAATAACAACAACAAGAGTAATAACCATAATATATTTATATACCGCCCTTCAGGACAACTTAATGCCCACTCAGAGCGGTTTACAAAGTGTGTTATTATTATCCCCACGACAATCACCACATGATGTGAGCGGGGCTAAGAGAGCTCTGAGAATCATAGAATCAAAGGGTTGGAAGGGACCTCTAGGGAGCGAGCTGAGACTGACCCAAGGTTACCCAGCTGGCTTCAAGTGGAGGAGTGGGGAATCAAACCTGGCTCTCTGGATTAGAGTCCTGCTGCTCTTAACCACTACACAAAACTGGCTAATAGGTAAGAAGGAATTAGTGAGGAATCTGTTTATCCATGTACTTCACATCTTTCCTGCAAGTAGCTCAAAGCATCATAACACGACTCCCCTTTACCATTTTATTCCCACACAGACTCTATGAAACAGAGAACCATGCTATGGTAACATCAAAACTTGACTATTGTAATGCACTATACATAGGTCTCCCATCTAAGCGAACTAGGAGGCTCCAATTGGTGCAAAATGCTGCAGCTTGATTGTTATCGGGAGCGAGCAGGAGCATGAACATCACTCCCATCCTGCAGTCACTCCATTGGCTACTCATCAGTTACCGTGCTCAATTCAAGGTATTAATTATTATATACAAAGCTCATCACGGCCTTGGCCCAACATACCTACGAGACCACCTCCTTCCCTATGTTCCTCCACGCAGCTTTGCTCATCTGAACAGGGTCTCTTGCAGGTGCCACCCTGCACATGGGTGAAATCAACACCCCGTACATGGACTTTCTCTGTGGTGGCCCCTACCCTGTGGAATGGCCTGCCTGAGGACATCAGGAGAGCCCCCACTCTCCTGGTCTTCCGCAAATGATGCAAAACTGAATTATTCAAAAAGGCTTTTTATTTAGATAGGAGAGCTGTATTGTAGGGAGGGGATCTCAGTTGCTTCGCTAATGAGTTAGGGACCATAGACTGCTGTTGTTTTGAATATGTACTCCTGTATACTACCCATGCTTCATGTTATCTAATGCCAGTCCTAGAAATGATTGTTCTGTTTCAGCAACTTCTTCAACTCTGTATTGGATTTTTGCTAATGCTATGTCTTTGTAAACTTGTATTTTATTTATCCTATGGCATTGTCTATGGAAATGTCCTTGATGCTGTATGGAAACGTCCTTGATACTGATTGTACTAATCTCACACTATGTAATCTACCTTGAGTCTCAGTGAGAAAGGCGGACTATAAATGACATACATACATAAATAAATAAATAAATAAATAAATAAATAAATAAATAAATAAATAAATAAATAAATAAATAAATAAATAAATAAAACTTGAAAGGTGAGTAAATATTTGAAACCAAGCTAACTTGCTGTTAGTTCAGCACTCTAACCACTACACTGCACTGTCTGTCATGGAAACATCAGCTTCTGTATTGTCGAAATCATTGCAAGGTGAAGACCTGAGGAAGTTTTTCTGTAGGCCAAGGCTTGGATCCAATGTGAGTGGGGCTCCATAGTGGAATGCAATTTCCCTCCACCCTCTTCCAAAGGGTTACCAGTCTCAAGATGAAGTTCCCCCAGAATTACAACTGATCTCCAGACTACAAAGAGCACTTCTGCTGGAGGAAATGGCAGTTTTGGAGGGCAGGCTATATGGCAACCCATCACCACTCAGCTGTGTCCTAAACTCTCCTGTCCTTGAAAACACAGGTATAGCAACAACACAGCCCAATTGAACCTTCCGTTGACTCATTGATGCAACTAGAGGAACCGATCACTGACTCAGGGCATGTAAACAAAGGCATTTTGAAACCACAATTATTTCTAATACTCGCCACCTTCTCTGGAAAAACCCACACACTCTCCGTGGTAACCTGGAAGTCATTTTACTAGTTGTCAGCAGGTCATGACCGATCACAACATGGTTACCCTGACTGGATAGTCTCTCTTAAGAAACTCCATATATATATATATGAATGCTGACATTTAAGCTTAAGCCATCTTCACAGAACAAAATTATAACTCAAGAAACTGTCAAATTTTAATAGGAACCCCTTCTCCCATTAAAAAAAAACTCCAAACAGTTATAACAATTTCCTACCAGCCTTCAGATTAGCATGTTATGGATTCACACATATTAATCAACTTGGGCCAGCAAGAACAAAACATCTGTGGTCTCCAACTTTCCTTTAAGAAATGCAAGTTTTTTTTCCCTTTGGGAAAGTCACTGCTTCTCAACTCAGTCTCCCTCACAGGGCTGTTGTGTTACCATTCCAGGGAGGAAGACTGCAGTACAAAATGAAGCACTAAAATGACCCTAATATGAAAGTATGAAAGGAAAGGACAGCAGAAGAAACTCTAGAGATGGTTCTTCTTACCTGCATGGTTGGTGTGGCAGATAACCAACAGAGTAAGTAGCAGGAGAGCATAGCTGGACCTCATTCTGGCTTCAGTGGTGGTATTATTAATGGTTCCCAATGAATCACTTTGGTTTATGCTGAAAGATCTTCCCTGCCTGCCCATCAGTTTCTTGATTCAATGCTAAGGGCTGGTTCTTAACTGACAGCCAGTTTGATGTAGTGGTTAAGAGCGGCAGAACTCTAATCCAGAGAACCAGGTTTGATTCCTCACTCCTCTGCTTGAAGCCAGCTGGGTGACCTTGGGTCAGTCACAGCTCTCTCAGAGCACTCTCAGCCCCATCCACCTCACAGGGTGATTGTTGTGGGGATAATAATAACATACTTTGTAAACTGCTGAGTGGGCATTAAGTTGTCCTGAAGGGCAGTATATAAATTGAATGTTTATTACTGTTGTTGTTGTTGTTATAGTATTATTATTATTAATTATTGTATTAAAGTATTATAGTGCTTTGAGTACTCTCTTCTCCCATAGTGTCCATCTGCTTTCCAAGCCCTGCTCTCCCCTTTGAGGCTTTCTGGCACTTAGCTTAGGCACTGGCCCAAAGCATTTCTTTTTACCTATGCTTTTAAATAAAGGGTTTAACTTTTTCAGTTGTCTTATGTCCTGACTTCTAGTCTTTTTTAGAGAGATAGAGAGGTGAGGACCTGTACTGTCTTCCTTTCTATTGCTTTGATACTTTCCCTTTGAAGTGCAGAGAGCCAGTTTGGTGTGAGAGCCAGTTTGGTGTAGTGGTTAAGAGTGCAGAACTCTAATCTGGAGAGCCGGGTTTGATTCCCCTCTCTTCCACTTGAAGCCAGCTGGGTGACCTTTGGCTAGTCACAGCTCTCTCAGAGCTCCCTCAGCCCCAAAACACAGGGTATTTTGTTGTGGGGATAATAACATACTTTGTAAACCTCTCTGAGTGGGCATTAAGTTGTCCTGAAGGGCAGTATATAAATCAAATGTTATTATTTTATTATTATTACTACTCTCAGGGAATCTTCCTTCTGGCTAACACTTTGCTCTCTCTTCTCTCCACCTTCCATCATGAGAGCAGGACTTCCAACAGTTATAGCAGCAGAGGTTCCTCCCTTCCCCCAACCCTGCCCTCCCACCTCCAAAATCTCCAGGAATTTCCCGCCCTCAAGTTGGCAACTCTAATGCAAATATAATATGATAAACCAGAAGATAGTAACATGTGTGGGTCTGACTCCTGAATCCTGGAGAAAGGAGGGATATACAAATACTATGAATGAATGAATGAATGAATGAATGAATGAATGAATGAATGAAATGTGTCCAGCATTTGAAGGTAATGATTAAGGGCTCGGTATTGCTTCCAACAGCTTAAAAATCCAGAAAAAAAGACATGCTACAAATGTGCATTATTTAGACATGTCACAGAGATTCACTTTTCGTGGCACGGAATTCAGATAAATTAGGTGCAGAACTTGAATTTACATGAAATTTTAATTCATCTTTTGCACAGATCAGTTTACAGCCTTTACAATTAATGTCCTGAACAAATCCAGGGCAGGGTGAGCCCCTTCTGCTATGCTGCTTTTGAAAATGGAAGTTATGTCTTATTTAGCAACATCCTAGGCCAATGTATAGCCCCTGATAACCATGCAGGCTCTTCATGTCCAGAATCTTTCTGCCCAGTTATCTCGCAGACCTTACATGTTTGGTCCTATTGTAGATGTCTTCTGGAGGATAACTTGTAATAATCTGGAAATCCTCTGACTACCCCCAAAATCTGCTGCTTTGAGATTTTCTGTGCTTGAGAGAACTTGAACAGGTTGGTTTAATTCCCTCTTTCTGTTTTTTACCAACAGCTCTCAACATTGCACAGTCTAAATTTATATGGCAGGGGGAGAAAACCAAAAGTTAAATATAAAGTGTTATAAGATGCGAAAGAAGAGGGGGACTGGGTTTACCGGACTTGAAATTGTATTTTGCTGCTTCCTGCTTAATGTTGTTGAAAGAATGGTTATTGAGAAAATATAGGCTCTTGGATCTGGAAGGACATGACTTGAGATTTGGGTGGCATGTTTATTTGTGGTATGATAAAGTTAAAGTTAATGTGGATTTTAAAAAACATTATGTTAGATGGGCCATCTTGAGGATATGGAATAAATACAAACCAAGATTTTGTCAGAAGACACCATTATGGCTGTCGACACGGGAAGCATTTTACAGGCGTGAAATGATATCTTAGCAGGAATAGTTAATTTATGGAGATTTGTTAGATTTCTCACAAGGGGTTGTAAAATGAAGCTGAGAGAAGACTTGATACCTAAAGGTTATAGATGCCAATTGTTCTTTTAAGTGCAACTATTAGAAAGATTTAAAATAAATAAATGATCATGGGGCTTTGAATAAGAGAAGACTGAATTTGAAACAGAAATATGAACATTGCCATATTGTATAAACTTTTGCTGAAATTTGAGACAGAAGAAGAAAGAGTGAAAGACTATGATAAAATGGGCAAAAAACTTTGGGTGCAATATACAAATGGATCGGTGGGAGAATATGTGGATGAAGGGACTTAAATTTACTTTGAATTCTATGCTTAAAGAGAATTTTTATAAGATGATGTATAGGTGGTATAAGTCTCCAGAAAAATTAGCTAAAATGTGTAAAGGTATTTCAAATAAGTGCTGGAAATGTGATAATATGAAGGGACATTTTATCATTTTAGGTGGGCTTGGAATAAAGCAAAAAAAAATTGGACACAAATTCATATGTTAATACAGAAAATCTCGAAGATTAATATACAATTTAAACCAGAAGCTTTTTTGTTGGGACTAATGGACAGATAGTTAGAAAATAAATATCGTATCTTATTTTTATATATGACAACGTTGGCAAGGCTACTATATGCTCAAAAATGGAAGAGCCCTATATTGCCTTCAATAGAGGAGTGGATTGTGAAGATGATGGAGTTAGCTGAAATCACTAAACTTATGGCTTTCATTAGAGAGAAGACATTGTCTACATTTATAGCAAATTGGAAACCCCTTATCAGGGCTTTTTTTCTGGGAAAAGAGGTGGTGGAACTCAGTGGATTGCCAGCAAAGGGACCCTGCTGGGAGATGGTGCCCCTAGTATCACATGCACATGCACAAAGTGCACACACGCTCCCAGGACTGCACAATGATGTCACTTTGGGTCAGCTGGAACAAGGGGGGAGTTTTTAAAAGTTTAAATTGCCCTTGGTGAAAATGGTCAGTGGGGCGGAGGGCAATCTAAACGTCCCTCTGTCTGGAGATCAGGGGGTGGGGCCACTAGCCATGTGACCATTTTCACGAGGTGCCGGAACTCCGTTCCACCGCGTTCCAGCTGAAAAAAAGCCCTGCCCCTTATTAACTTTGTGCATGATATTAACTAATATTAACTAAAGCAATATTAACTTTATTAACTTATTAATTTTGTGCGTGAAACTGAAAAAAATGAATTGATGATTTGTGTATCCTTTGTGTATCTTTTTAGCTTTTATTTTCTCTTTTCTTTCTTTTTTAATCTGTTTTTTTGAAATTCTTTAATAAAAATAAAATTTAAAAACAAACATCATATGCCTCCTGGAGCATATTTGGTCCTAGGGCTGCCAACCTCTGAGGGGGAGAACTTAGAGATTTCCCAGAATTACAACTGATCTCCAGACCACAGATATCAGTTCTTCTGAAGAAAATGGGTTCATTGGAGGGTGGACTGTATGGTATCACACCCCTGCTGAGCTTTCTCTGTTCCCTAAAACTCAACCTACCTAGGCTTCATCCCCAAATCTCCAGGGATTTCCCAATCCAGTGCGAATCCTATTCATGTGTGATTCTGTGGCCTGTTTTCCTTCTTTAAAAAGCCATTAGTAGGAATATTGCTATGGCATTAGGACACTAGCAATCTATCTACGACTGATCTACAATAAAAAGGCCCAGGAAAAAGTCCACTGGGGATGAGCGGGGTGGTGGTGGCAGGCTTGAAGGGCAATGATGCCATCTGCTCCTTGCTGCTTGCACTTTCCCTAAACCTGCACTGGGTATGATATTTCATGAAAGACTATCCCAAAGTAGGGTTGGGGAAACCCACAATGGTGGTGCCTGTACAACAATGTGGTGCAGAACATGCCCCCCCCCCCGCAGAGGAATCATTGGAGTCAGGTAGAGGTGGAGGAAAAATTCTGTACAAAATCATTAATTTGTTGCTTAGAAGTTGACAACATTTATGCAGCATCTCTATGGGGAAAAGATTATATTAACTGTACTTACATATCGCTCTTCTAGACAGATTAGTGCCCACTTAGAGCGGTGAAGTCAGTGTCATTATTATCCCCACAATTCAGGTATGGAGCTGGGGCTAAGAGGAATGGCTTATCCAAGGCCACCCGTTGAGCTCATGGCAGTACTGGGAGTCAAACCAGCAGAGTGCTGATTCGCAGCCCAACCATTTAACCAATGTGCTACAGCAGCTCCTGTAATAATAACTGTGCTTATATACTACTTTTCTAGACAGATTAGTGCCCTACTTAGAGTGGTGAACAAAATCAGTGTTATTATTATCCCCACAATACAACTGGGGAGCTGGGCTAAGAGGAGTGGCTTACCCAAGGCCACCTTCTGAGCTCATGGCAGTAGTAAAGAGTCCAGTAGCACCTTTAAGACTAACCAACTTCATAGTAGCATAAACTGTTGAGAACCACAGTTCTCTTTGTCAGATGTTCTCTTCATCATGGCAGTAGTGGGATTTGAACTGGCAGAGTGCTGATTTGCAGCCCAACCATTTAATCAAACTACAATCCCTTAGAGCACAACCCCCCAATGGTTTCTTGTGTGTGTGTGTATATATATAAATCCATGTGCCCCAGTCCAGCAGGAAAGCCATTTGCACAGGGATTTCCCATTATTTATATGACTCAACAGATGAGTTTAAGGTACTGTCCCCTCTCCTCTAAAATTTATTATCCAGAAGCGCAAATGAGATGCATCTCAAGCTTACCGGTTTCAGATCCCATCATAAGTTCCCGCTTTGCTGGTTGAGCATTAGTAATAGAAGGTCACAGGCAGCAGCATCAGGGTGGGGAAGTATCATTCAGAGATGATTTGTTGCAAGTACGTGCCAAGCGAGCCTCACACTGCCAGTGCAATTCCATTCTAGCCAGCACTTCAAATCTCAGTCACTTCATTGGTTTCCTGTCTGCTATTGGGTTCCATTCAAGGTGCAATCACCCGCAAAGTCCTGCCTGGCCTTGGATCTTCCTCTCTAAAGGACCGTCTCTCCTCCTATGGTCCGCCATAACAGCTTTGCTCATCTGAACAGGGCTTTCTTGCAAGTGGCACCCTACAAATAAGCAAAATCAATCACTTCCCATTAGAGATGGGCATGAACCAAAAACCGAACCAAAGTTCATGATGAACCAGGACGGTTTATGGTTCGCGAACCAGTGATTCATCAGAGCCCATTTCTGATGAACCCCCACAAACTTTAGACTGGTTCATTTGGTTCATTTTTTGGTTTGTCACTGCAGGCAGCCTGGCGCTGATCAATCAGTTTCCTAGGCAACAGGGGATGGACTTCCTGCAGACCTTCTGCTGACCTGGAAGTGGCCCAGAAGTGACAATTTGCTGACCTGGATGTGCTGTTTTCACGCACCAAACAAATCAGTTTGTGAACTGGAGCAGGTTTGTGAAAGTTTGTGGTTCGTGAAATGTGACAAACCACAAACGGCATGGTTCGTTTTTTTCCAGTTCGTGCCCATCTCTACTTCCCATATACACACATTCTCTGTTGTCTGCCATATGGGTTGCTCAGGAAGGCTTCCAGGCCTCTGTCATTACACAAACTACGTAAAACAATTGTTCAAAAGAACATTTTTCTAAAGGTAATAGGGCATTGGTTGTTGTGGGTTTTCCGGGCTGTATTGCCGTGGTCTTGGCATTGTAGTTCCTGACGTTTCGCCAGCAGCTGTGGCTGGCATCTTCAGAGGTGTAGCACCAAAAGACAGAGATCTCCCAGTGTCACAGTTCCTATTTCATCGCACTCCTTCCAACAAAGTGGGGAGTTTGTTTTGGTTATACTGTGACACTGAGAGATCTCTGTCTTTTGGTGCTACACCTCTGAAGATGCCAGCCACAGCTGCTGGCGAAACGTCAGGAACTACAATGCCAAGACCACGGCAATACAGCCCGGAAAACCCACAACAACCATCATTCTCCGGCCGTGAAAGCCTTCGACAATAGGGCATTGTAATGGAATTGTTCAGGAAGGTGGTTTGCTAGAATGGTACTGTGAACTATATACTACACTACTGTGTAGGTACAAGCAAGGGATCTGTATGGACGTGCTGGGAGAATCTTATTTCCCCCGTCTATACCCCTCTGCTACTCACGTTTCCCTTCTTTGGCAGCCCCTATAGCCTCTCCCTTTTTCTTTACAGAAACGAATGCTTGGAAGGCTCAGCAATATTGTTGTGGTCATCTGACAGTCTTCAAAATGGCCAGAGAATTCAGTGAGTGTTCTTTTCTTAATGCTACAGACATGGTTTCTATTATTTTGAGTTTTAATACCCCAATGTATTTTTCTCTTTCAGATTTTCTTCTTTCAGGTTTATACAGAAATCCTTTTTTAAAAAAATAATTATCTTTTATTAATTTTTTCAGGAAAGTTAAGATGGGAGGGGTAGAGAAGGGGGATAGGAAAGGAAAAAAACAAAATTTTCGCTATATAGTCTGCTTATAATAGTACTCTACATATCATTTAGTACTCCACATCAGTAAACTGTGATAACTGAAACAAATTATATTATGGCCTTTATATCCTTAACACACTCAAAGCTGCCTTTCACCTGCCCTGCAGGACAGGGGGCAGCCGGCTTGCTGCACACCCCCTGTCCTGCAGGGCAGGCAAAAGGCAGTGTGGGGGGTTGCAAGGCCGCCCGCGCCATTTGCCTGCCCCACAGGACAGGGGGCAACTGGCTGTCCCCATCTTGCGGGGCAGGTGAATGGTGCGGGTGGCCACGCTTCTTTTTGCCTGCCCTACAGGGCAGGGGGTGCGTGGCAAGCTGGCCGCCCCCTGTCCTTCAGGGCAGGCAAAAGCAGCGCGGGGGGCTGCGAGGCCGCCCACACCATTCGCCTGCAGGGAGGCGAATGGCGCAGGCAGCTTCCCAGCCCTGCACGCTGCCTCCGCCGTTCCACCCTGTGTGATGACAAAAAGGGGTGAAAAATGGTTGAAAAGGGGCCCCAAATGGTCAGGAACTGGCCAGTGATGAGTGGAAGAGTGATCCACCACCCGTCAGAGGCCCGATCCAGGCCGTTTCAGCCCCAATCCAGTCCGAAATGGGCCCAAAATGGCTGAGAGTCAGGTTGGCAGGGCCACCTGCCATGTGACCTCTTTGGGGAACTGCCGGAACTGCGTTCCTGTGCGTTCCCCCTCGAAATGAGCCCTGGTAGTATTTATTGTAACGGTCATTAGACCAGCT
The DNA here is from genome assembly GCF_028583425.1 of Eublepharis macularius. NCBI lineage: Eukaryota > Metazoa > Chordata > Lepidosauria > Squamata > Eublepharidae > Eublepharis > Eublepharis macularius. The sequence continues at coordinate 12,936,074 of NC_072799.1, read as the reverse complement.
ATATCTGAAAAGTCTGTCAGCTGAAATAAGTTCAGCTGTGAAAAGGCTTCAAGAGGCAAGACCCATTGTGGCGTTTTAGAGTATATTGAAGAAATAATTCTTTCCCACACTGTTACAAGAGACTTTCTTATCAATTGATTTTTAAAATATTTATGCCCCGTTACTTTTCCGTACCATATAAAGGCATGCCAGCCTAACTTCAAATCATGTCCTTCAAGAGCCAAAAGTCTTTGATTTTCTAGTAAAATCTACTCTCTCATCCAAACCAAACAACAAGCTCTATAATATATTTTCCAGTGCGGTAGGGCAAACCCGGCATTTTCTTTCAGGTCTTGTAACGCCTTCATCTTAATTCTTGGCTTTTTCTCTTGCCAGATAAATTTTGAAACTACTTTGTTTAACTCTTCAAAGGATTTATTGATACAGATAGGAATAGTCTGATATAAGAAAATAATACGTGGCAATGTATTCATTTTTATTGCTGCAATCCTTCCCATCAACGATAAGTGAAGACCTCCCCATCTCTCTAAATCTTTCTTAATCTCTTGAAGCAATTTCACATAGTTGTCTTTCATCAAGGAACTGCACTTTGAAGTTAAATATATTCCCTTTACTCTCTTCTCTAGATGGAAACCTGTCTAATTAATTCCATTTTTTGGGCTGTCATATCTTTAGTTATAACTTTTGTCTTCAAATAACAACAACAACATTTGATTTATATACCGCCCTTCAGGACAACTTAGTGCCCACTCAGAGAGGTTTACAAAGTATGTTATTATTATCCCCACAACAAAACACCCTGTGAGGTGGGTGGGGCTGAGAGAGCTCTAAGGGAGCTGTGACTGATCCAAGGTCCCCCAGCTGGCTTCAAGTGGAGGAGTGGGGAATCAAACCTGTCTCTCCAGATTAGAGTCCTGCGCTCTTAATCACTACACCAAACTGGCTCTGGATGAAAATAATTAATTTTCATCCCAGCTATAGAGCCATATTCCTTAATATGATGCATTAAATGTTCTATTGATTCTACAGGGTCCTTTAGGATAAATAATAAGTCGTCTGCAAATGCTTGCAGCTTATATTTATGACCTCTAACCAATGCGTCTTTAATTGTAGGGTCTTTTCTAATGGTCCTTGTCAATACTTCCAACGTTAAAATAAATATTAATGGTGAGAGAAGACAACCCTGTCTTGTCCCTTTTTCTATCCATATAGTATCCATCAAATCATCATTAATAACTCTTGTTGCTTTCTGCTTCTTATATATGGCTTCGATCGCTCTTATAAAGCCTATTCCAAAGTCCCCCCCCATCTGTCCCTAGTTCCATTTGTTGTTCTATTAATCCATACTGTATGGATTTCGAATGAGATATATTTATCATCTGTTGCTGTCTGTGTTATCTGGCTCCTGCTGCATCATTTTCTACATACGTAATACCATTTTCTGTATCTTCTTAACCCATGATGTTAACACTTTTGCTGTGTTTCAGATTTCTAAAATCCTAGTCTTATTGCATTGTTTATTAGATGTCTCATCCTGTTGATTGCAATGACTTACATTGTGTAATCTGCCTTGTCAGCTAGAAAGGTGGACTGCAAATAACATTAATAAACCGCGAAATTTTACCTCTACTACTAGCTGCAGAGTCTCATTTTCGCACTTATGATAGCATGTTCTTTGATTGGTGGGACTGCAGTATCTTTGAACAGGACATTTTTCCTTGAGGAAGGAGTCCTGGATTTTTTTTCTTTGTTTCAGATTTCTGTAATCCTAGTCCTATTGCATTGCTTATTGAATGTCTCATCCTGTTGACGAGACATCCTATTGATCCTATTTCATCCTATTGATCCTAATGATGAGACATCCTATTGACTTTGGGGTCATGTGGCGGTTTTCCACAGGCCAGTTTGGCTAGGGATACCTGGCGGTGTTTCGCCATCTTCTGGGCATGGAGCAGGCAGGGCAGGCCCGTCCATTGAGACGGCGGGCTGTGCCTAGCCTGCAGAGCAACTGAATGGGAGGGCTGGAAGGCTCCCCATGTGTGTGTGCGCGCGCGCGCACACACACAGAGGCAGCATTAAGCTGCCTCGGGTGCCGGCGATGCTGGAGCTGGCCCTGGGAGCAGAGGTCACTGGGGCAGTGGGGGGGGGTAGTTGTGAAGTTCCTGCATTGTGCAGGGGGTTGGACTAGATGACCCTAGAGATCCCTTCCAATTCTATGATTCTATGATTGCATTGATTGCTCATTGCGTGATCTGCTTTGAGTCTTGAGAAAGTCAAACTATTAATAATGTAAATAAATAAATGTATATTTGGGGTGGGGGTATATAGGGCTCATGTGAAAGCAAGGATAGCGAGATTATTCCAGCTATGTACACTTTTGGCTCCATAACCTCCCATGCCCAGCTATTCCATGGGACACTAACAGTTTCCCAAATCACCTGCCTTAGTGATCCACTACAGGTATGGTCCCTCTTCTCTGCACCATCCACCTTCATGGCCAATTTAGCATCCATGTAGGAAGAGAGAAGCCCTTACCTGGATTGCCCAGGTGAGCCTGATCTTGCCAGATCTCAGAAGCTAAGCAGGGTTAGCCTTGGTTAGTAATTGGATGGGAGACCTTCAGTGAAGTCCAAGGTTGCAGAAGCAGGCAGTGGCAAACTACCTCTGTTGGTCTCTTGCCATGAAAACCCCACCAGGGGTCGCCATACGTCAGCTATGACTTGAGGGCGCCATGTGCTTCTACTACTAAGAACAGAGAAAGCCAGAAATGTCCCATCCGTAGAACAGGACGACCATCCTTCTCCCTCTGGGCCCTATTCTGTTCTCTATTGGCAAAATGCAATGTATGTAGGTGCAAATAGTCACGACGAGGCAGGAGAAAAGACCTGCTGGATCAGACCCTCCTAGGCCACCATCCTGTTTCATACAGTGGCTACTGTATGAAATATCTGAATATGGTGCTATGGTCTGTTTGTTAGCTCTCCAGCTGCCCTGGAGGGCTCACAAACAGACCATAGCACCGTATTCAGATATTTCCCGTCTGATTTTTAAGAATAAGGATCTGGGACATCAAGAAGATGAGATAGAAAAAAGATATTAATTAGACCACAAGCCGATTGATACTAAAAGGGGAAGTGTTGGAGGTAAAAGCTGTAAAGGATTAATAATACGTTTATTATGCTTTTTACTGTTTTTCTACTTTGTATATAGGCCGCTATTGGCTCTTTGTAGTTGTGTTTTTGTTATGTTTTACTTTCCTTCTTTGCTCTATCTTTTAACTTTTCTACAATAAAAATAAAAAATAGTTATTAAAAAAAAAGATGTCCCGTCTCTAAATATGGAGGTTTTGTTTAGTCACATTGCCAGGGTCGCTGATGGACCTAGCCTTCATGCATCTAATTCCCCCTTTTAAAGTCATCTCTGCTACCAGTCATGACTACACCCACTGACAGTGAATTCCACAACTTACAGTGCAATCCCATGCACAGTTACTCCAGTCTAGGCCCAATAGGCTTGGACTGGAGTAACTCTGCATAGGATTGCACTGTTAATCACTAGGAGTAAAGTACTTCCTTTTGTTTGTCCTGAAATCATTGCCAATCAATTTCACCGGGTGGCCTGGGATTCTACGGTAAGTGGAGGAGAAAATATTCTCTGTATCCAATTTCTGCACCCCATACATAATTTTATAAACCAATTTCATGTTTCCCTCTTAGAGTCTCTACACAAGACATCTTACACAAGTAGGATCAAGTGAGAGATCTGACACTTGTTCTCCCATTGTGGTTACACATGCACTGCTAAGGAGATGGAGTACATTTGAATATAAGGCCACATTGAAAGTAAAAGATCCAGAGGAGTTAGGCATGTTAGCCTGTAGTTGCAAAATAGTAAAGTGTCCAGTAGCACCTTTAAGACTAATCAACTTTATTGAAGCGTAAGCTTTCGAAAACCACAGCTCTCTTCATCAGATGCTTTCGAGAACCACAGCTCTCAGATGCATCTGATGAAGAGAGCTGTGGTTCTCGAAAGTTTATGCTTCACTAAAGTTGGTTAGTCTTAAAGGTGCTACTGGACTCTTTACTATTTCGCAGAAAGTAAAACACTTGAGCATCCCTGTGTAAGATTTCTTTTGCAGAGAGAGTCATCTTTTTTCTAAACTGAAAAGTCCCAGATTCTTTAGCCTTCCCTCACAGGAACGGTGCTCCAACTCCTTAATCATTCTTACTGTCCTCTTCTGCACTTCATCCAGATCTCCAAATTCTTTCCTCCTCATCTAGTGAGAATTCCCACAAGATTGCATGTCTTGGTGTATATGTATGTGTGAGTGCTTCATTACTTTCTAAATACATGAATTTTTATGTTTCCTTAGGTATCATTTAATGCAACCTTATGTAGTGGTTGGACATGTAGGGTTGCTTTTTCAGAGGCAGTTGAAGGCAGTGAGATCATTGCTGCTAGCACTGTGTATAGTCCCACATTATCACAGGTGAAAAACAGGTTTTGCATTGTTTCAAAAACATGCTAAACCTATTTGACCAGTGGCAACGGTGGGATCAAAGAATTACAAGTGGACATCATGATGTCTTTTAAAAACCGTTTTCAATTATCTTCTGAATTTCAGGCCGGAGATAAACAACAGTTAATAAGGGAGAGGGGGCTGTGTTCATGATCTCCAGCTGTTTTCAATAAAGGAACTTTTTTCATTGTTTTCTATGAAGCTTGCAGCTGGAAAAGCCCCCAAATCCGTTATCAGTATTCTTTAAATATACTATCAGTAAACTGACCCAGCAATTTTTTTTCATTTCCCGTCCTCTTGTCTTAGTTATTTCTATAAAGTGCCACACTTTGCTTTTTGTTTAGCTTCAGCTGGCCAGACGCCATCTGCTTCTTCTCTGTTGTGATATGAGTTTTTGGGAATGTCCCTGTCTTCAAAGACTGCTGTCTCTAAAGAATGCATCTTCAATGGAAAGGAATGCACAACAGCCTAAACCTATTTTTAAAAATCCACAGAAAAAGGGATGGGGTACAGAAAAATCAAAGGCAGTGCTGGAAGACGTGGTAAAATGTTCACAGGATGCAGGTGACAGCAGGTTGGCATCAAATTTCCATGCTCAAAACTTGCTCTGATGGCCTGAACATCTGTGTTTCTCTGCCCTGTGCTTGTAGATCAGAAGTGGCTATTTTGGAAGCCCTCTGCAACAGTATGACCTGTGCTAACACCTCACGCACACAGCACCAGCAAGGATTCCCCACTGGGGTTTTGACGGCCCCGAAAGCTTTCCTAAATACCTCTGTTTTATAATATATTTTATACATCGCCTTTCAGGACAACCTGACACCCACTCAGAGCGGTTTACAAAGTATGTTATTATTAAACTCATGTGGTCCACCATATCGAAGGTTGAAGTCAGGTCTAAGAACAACAACAGAGATGCACTCCCTCTGCCAGTCGGAAGACAAATATCATCCACAACCACAAGTACTATTGACAGGGCTTTTTTTTCAGCTGGAACGCGGTGGAACGGAGTTCCGGAACCGCTTGAAAATGGTCACATGACTGGTGGCCCCACCCCCTGATCTCCTCTGGAGCGGCACGGAGGGCAATCTAAACTCCCCTCTGTTTGGAGATCGGGGGGCAGGGCCACCAGCCATGTGACCATTTTCGCCGCGGGTGATTTACACTTTTAAAAACTCCCCCCTTGTTCCAGCTTACCCAAAGTGATGTCATTGGCCCTGGAAGCATACGTGCACTTTGCGCGTGCTCATGTGGTACCAGGGGCACCACCTCCTGCCAAGAGTTGCCCTCTGTGCTGGCAACCCACTGAGTTCCACCACCTCTTTTCCCAGAAAAAAAGCCCTGACTATTGAAGATGACTCTACCTTAAACCTGACACCAGATTGGAAAGGATCAGGGGCAGTTATCTCATCCAAGTATTTCTGGAATTGCTCTGACACTGTACCTGTCCATACAGGTAAAGATAAAGGTGGTCCCCTGTGCAAGCACTAACAGTGCAATCCTAAGCAGAGTTACGCCAGTCTAAGCCCATTGATTTCAATTGGTGTAGACTGGAGTAACTCTGTTTAGGACTGCATTGCAAGCAGGGCTTTTTTCTGGGAAAAGAGGTGGTGGAACTCAGTGGGTTGCCAGCACAGGGGGCAACTCTTGGCAGGAGGTGGTGCCACTGGTACCAGATGTGCATGCGCAAAGTGCACGCATGCTCCCAGGGCCAACGATGTCACTTTGGGTCAGCTGGAACAAGGGGGGAGTTTTTAAAAGTTTAAATTGCTCTCGGCGAAAATGGTCACATGGCCGGTGGCACCGCCCGCCCCCTGATCTCCAGGCGCGGAGGGCAATCTAAACTCCCCTCTGTCTGGAGATCAGGGAGTGGGACCACCAGCCATGTGACCATTTTCAAGAGGTTCCAGAACTCCGTTCCACCGTGTTCCTTCCAGCTGGAAAAAAGCCCAGATTGTAAGTCATTACTGACCCATGGGGGGGACGTTGCATCACGATATTTTCTTGGCAGACTTTGGGGTGATTTGCTATATACTTTCCCCAAAAGGAAAGGCTTGAGATAGGATTATAATTGGACAAGACCTGCTTATCTAAATGTTTTTAAAGATTTTTATTTATTTAATAAAAAGATACAACATAAAGATACAGGTGCTTATCTAAAAATTTGAACCAGAGTCCTTCTAGCTCATTGTAGCCCCTGTGCTATACTGCATCCCGTTTTATTCTCCTGCCCTGCAATTAAATGTTGCTAACTGCCCCCACCCTATTAAGAGAAAAAATAGTCCTTTATTGTGTTTTCATTGTTAAGTCTTTTGGATTGCAGTTTGGCAGTGCTGCCACCTTTGTGGAAAATACAACTCTGATCATAACCATCTCACAACCTTTGAAGCAATTTGGCTAAACAGAAGGAAGTCCATTAGTTGTTGTGGGTTTTCCGGGCTGTATTGCCGTGGTCTTGGCATTGTAGTTCCTGACGTTTCGCCAGCAGCTGTGGCTGGCATCTTCAGAGGTGTAGCACAAGAAGATAGCGATCTCTCAGTGTCACAGTGTGGAAAAGGTGTTGGCAGGTAATTTATATCTACTCAGGAAGGTGGGTTTGGGCTGAGTCATCCTGTAAGAGTTTCCCAGGGTGTGGCATGCTAATGGGGGGAAGCTTCACTGTATCCTGAGGAAGTTCTTTTGCAGATGGATTGGTGGTTGCTGTGCTAATCTTATCTGCAGGGCTATTGTAAGATGTAGAGTATTTTGTTAGTCTGGTGTTGTTCAGGACTGGAAACCATGCCCTATGCAAATTACCTGCTAACATCTTCTCCACACATTGACACTGAGGGCCAAAATACAAGTGACGAATGACACAGGTTGGACACTTGTCAGGTTCCCTCAAGTTTTGATGGAAAGTGTAGGCAGTTTGGCGGAATGTTGGGCAAGTGACAGTTGAAAAGTCCATTGGACAGCAGCCAGAGAGCCAAGCTGCAAGACCAGGATGCCTACATTTCCCACCGAAACTTGAGAGAACCTGACAAGTGTCCAACCTGTGTCATTCGTCACTTGTAGCTTGGCCCTGAAGACATCTCTGTCTTTCGGTGCTACACCTCTGAAGATGCCAGTCACGGCTGCTGGCGAAACGTCAGGAACTACAATGCCAAGACCATGGCCATACAACCTGGAAAATCTACAACAACTAACGTTCTCCCAGCCACAAAAGCCTTTGACAATAGAAGGAAGTCCCCCTGAAATATTTTACTAAACTCCAGCAGCTGAGTACAACTTTTTTTAAAAGAAGAGGATATTAAATCTGGCTTCATGGCGCTAGACACGAAGGAAATTCCCCAGTAAGGGTTTCTTTCAAAGTAGTGGGAAATTTCTTTCTGCACGCACAGCATCTTTTTTTAACAACCAAGGTTCTTGACCACCCAAATACCTTTCTTCTCCCATATGGAACCTCCCGTTTTGCCTAATAGCTGTTTTCAGCTTTTGTCAATATTAAATCCCTTAAAGTTTGTTATAGGAGTCCTAGTGATTTTTTTGGTTTTAAGTGCAGGTACTCCTATTTAAGGTTACACCAATTTCCACCAATTTCCCCCTCCAGTCTTGCCCCCAACCCTCCCCCAGACCTGGGGAGCTCCCCTACCCCTCAAAGGGACTAGTAATCAGTACGGGTGAGAACCACCACAGAAAAAGCACGGTTGACTTGAGTCCTGTAACCAGATATCCCACTAAATGCAGAGAGGTGGTGGCAAGCACATGAAAGGTTCGATTGCCCTCTGCTAGGGAAAAAAAAAAGGTCTGGATGGTTATTTTTAAGAGGGGCTGAAGTTCACTGGTTGTGTTTTTACACAGTGTGGCATACTCAGAAAAGCTAGTCATAAAAATGAAACCAGAGGGGAAAGTGAGAGGTCTGCGGTAACACAGAAAAGCAGGAGTCTTGAAGCATCTTGATGACTAGCATAGACCCTAACTAGATGCTCTCCGGTTGCTTCGATAGCTGAGTTGGTGGTGTGCTTTAGTATTAGTGTTCCCAGCTGGCAACTGGGTGGGGAAATTCCTGGAGAATTTGGGGGTGGACCTGGGGGAGGGTGAGGTTTGGGGAGGGGAGAGAACTCAGCTGGGTAAAATGTAGGGCTGCCATTCCCCCGCTGGGGGTGGGAGATCCCACGCTCCCACCCTCTGCTCTCTGCCTCTACTCACCTGGCCAATGGGGGAGGAAAGGTGGAGAATAGGTCTCCCGGGTGTGCTCTCGGAGTGGCACAATGACATCATCATGGTGCTGTGATGCCTTTGCAAAAATTTTTGCTGATAAAATAGCATAAATACACTCTGATCTGGATGCCAGTTGTTATATATGTGAGGCAGAAGAAATGCTTAACACAGCTCCTGAACTGTTTTGACCCAGTTACAGTGATGGATATTAACCAGATCCTGGCCTGTGTGAAGGCCACTATGAGCCAAGCTACAAGTGACGCCTGACACAGGTTGGACACTTGTCAGCTTCCCTCAAGTTTTGATGGGATATGTAGGCATCCTGGTCTTGCAGCTGTAATGCAGAGCCAAGCTGAAAAACCAGGACGCCTACATTTCCCTTCAAAACTTGAGGGAAGCTGACAAGTGTCCAACCTGTGTCAGGCGTCACGTGTAGCTTGGCTGTATGTCTTCACTGGATCCTTGCCCATCCTGGCTGCTAAAATCTTTTAAAGACCACATAAAGGCCTCTGATGTCTGTCATAAATCTCTCACTAAATCCGGGCTCTTTCCCTTGGCCACTTGAAGAGGTTGTCCACCCACTACTAAAAAAAAAAAACCTAGACAAATATGGACTGCTTCCACACATGTTGGATAATGCTCTTTCAATGCAATTTAGCAATCCTTTGGAAGTGGATTTTCCTGTTTCACATAAGAAAACCCAGTTGTAAATGATCACTAATGAGCATTTAAAGTGCATTTATCCAATGTGTGTGTCAGCAACAGCCATGATGTGGTTTGACCCTGGAGTTCCCTTCCAACCCTGATTCTATGATTCTAATTATTGCTCAATCTCTAATCTGCCCTTTCTGGGCAAAGTCATTGACAGAACCGTAGCTGATCTTCTCCAGGTCTTCTTAGATAACTCCTGTACTCCGGACCCTTTTCAGTCTGGCTATGGCATGGGGATGGAGACAGCTCTAGTGGCTTTAGTTGATGTCGTCTGCCTGAATATAGACAAAGGCCATGCATCTTTGTTGCTACTCTCGGAACGATCTGCACCCTTTGCTACAGTAGACCAGGCCATCCCGTTGAGGTGTTTGAAGGCAGATGTTGTTATCAGGTAATGTGGCTTGGAATTTCTACAGCCCAGTTACGCTGTTTTCAAATTTCTACAACCCATCGAAGGTTCTAGCTGTTGATTTATTGACTTGCACTGTGTAATCCACCATAGGTCTCAGTGAGAACTATAAATAAAAATAATAAAAAGTAAATAATACTTTATAGACTGATTTACTGAAGAGATGTTCATTGCATCCATGCAAAAGGCAAACAGGTATTTTGGTTAGAATTGTACGATCTGTATCTGCAGCCACTTTGTAAAATTCAACTTCAGCCTAATTAGGAGTACTGTCAACTTGTTACTTCAAAGGGAACTGTATCTTCCCTCTACAAATTCTTGGGCTCAGACTCTCCATTCTATGAGAGTATGGGAGACAATCTACTGACAATACTACCTGGTCAAAGATTTAGTTCTCCTTCCTTTAATGTGTGTGTATATAGACACCAGAATCTTTCAAAACCACTGCGTCAGCGGCTTCTCCCAGGCTTTTGTGTGCGTCAAAGAATATCAAGGGACATACCAGGGCTTTTTTTCAGCGGGAAAACGGTGTAATAGAGTTCTGGAACCTCTTAAAAATGGTCACATGGCCAGTGGCCCTGCCCCCTGATCTCCAGACAGAGGGGAGTTTAGATTGCCCTCCACACCGTGAGCAGTGTGGAGGGCAATCTAAACTCCCCTCTGTCTGGAGATCAGGGGCGGGGCCACCGGCCATGTGACCATTTTCGCCGAAGGTGATTTAAACTTCTGAGTTCCACCACTGAGTTCTACCACCTCTTTTCCCAGAAAAAAAGCCCTGGGACATACTATGCCTTTCAGCTCAGATTTTGATAGTCTTGGTCTGACGGACAGGCCCTGTTTGAGTGACAGGTCCTGAATAGAATGTTGAGAGTGGCAGGGAAGAGCAGTTAAGACCGTTTAGAAGAGTTAGTTGGGAGTTTTGGGCAGTTAAGGGAGACTCTGGAAAAGAAAGTGGAGGGCTAGCAACCAGAGAAGGCAGATGTGTTTAGAGAGTTCTCTCAGAGCGGGACCACAAGTGACGCCTGACACAGGTTGGACACTTGTCAGCTTCCCTCAAGTTTTGATGGGAAATGTAGGCATCCTGTTCTTGCAGCTTGGCTCTCCGACTGCTGTCCAATGGACTTTTCAACTGTCACTTGTCCAACATTCCGCCAAGCTGCCTACATTTCCCATCAAAACTTGAGGGAAGCTGGCAAGTGTCCAACCTGTGTCAGGCGTCACTTGTGGTCCCGCTCTCAGGAGGACTAGTTAATGAGGTATCTGGAACGTTTAACCGTTTAAGGCTGTGCAGGAGGAAGATAAAATGTGCTTCAGTAAAGTTAATTTGTTCTGTTAACCATCTGAGTCCGGTTTGATGATTCCTGCCTATCTTATATGCCCTGAGGGGAACCAGCTCTCAGCCTGTCAGACTAAGTGGCAGAGTTTGAGGAGGTGCTGGTGCAACGAAGTGACATTCTAGTTCCAGTTTGTGTCTGTGAGAGCTGAGCAGGATTCCATTCTGTCCAGAGAGCGAACCCGCTTGCAGCCTGAGTTCTAGCCTCATGAGGAGGTCTACAACACACCTACTGAGCCGGAGTGTAAGTGGTCCCTATTTCTATTCCCTGTCAGAAGGGTCCCTCGACCAGTGAATACTTCACAAGTGGTGACAGGAGCTGTGAGATCCCAAATCAGAACCGTCCTAAGCTATGAGAATCATTCACAAGGGGTGGCATCGAAGGGTGTCAGCCAGATAAGGCTGGGGGGATCTGTCACACTTGGCATACCTAAACTTTGCAAAACCATTATTTACCTTATTTTCTGGTGCAAAAACTTAATCTGGTGTTCAGTGGAAACCAAGAGACGCATTAATACAGCACCAGGTCACCAGGAGACGGGATGCAATATTTCTATCTACTCAAGACCAGGCTTATGCAGGAGGCCTAACTTCCAAAGTTTACTTTGAATACTGGTTTCCATTTAGTCTTGAAATCAAATGTTTACCTTCTCTTTTTAAAAAAATCAAGTATTGATGTAGTCGGTGCAGGGACTTCACTCATTCTTACCTTGGCCTCTCCCACTTGTGTAAAAAAGTCAACTTCACTCATTCCCATTCTGCAAGTCAAATTAGTCCACAAGCCACAGTACTTTAGATAGAAATGGTGGGGGTTTTTTACAGCCAAAGCAATCTCTGTAGTATGAGGAAACTCAACTTTTAGGGGAAAGCAACCTCACTGCCGCAATACAACTTACACGAGGGGGAAGAAGTGCTCAGTCAAGTCATTTGGAATCCCCCTGGAACTACTTAATAGTTTTTCAATGAGCACGCACTCCTAATTTTTGACCTCCCAAAGGCTTTGGGAAATTCATGGGCAAGCGGTACTGTGCCCCAAATGGTATACTCAGGTACCAGCTAAACATTTCGGTTCTTGTACAAAAATTGTACTTCAAGGGATAAGAGCCTAATTTAAAGACAGGTAGGCAAAGAATGTGCAATGGAAGAAGTCTAGGAAATATTTCTGAGAAATTATAATGAACAACTTAACTGGGATTTGAGCTCATGATCCGAGGCACATAATTCTTATGGGAAGGGGCCATGGCTCAGGGGTGCAGCACGTGTTTTGCATGCAAAAGGTCTCCGGCTCAATTTCTGATGTATCCCATTAAAACAGAGGTGGGCAATTGTTTTGGCTCGGGGGCCACTTTGTGGGAGCGGAGGTTAGCGGAGGGCTGCACCTTTTAAAATGATTGCATTCATTAGTTAACTTTGCATTTCAGAAAAGGTATAAATTGTATCATAAAAATCAATAAATATAAATTAAATAGTGGTAGTTTTATTCAATTTATTTATTGTGCTAATTTCATATCATCTATAGCTCGGTTCAAGGCGGATTTTTCTGACTGTCTTGGCGGGCCACAAAAAACTCTGTAGCGGGCCGCATGTGGCCCACGGGCCGCAATTTGCCCACCCCTGCATAAAAGGAATCAGGAAGTCGGGGATATGAAAGACCTGAGATCCTGGAGAAACACTGCCTGTCCGAGTAGGTAATACTGATCTCGATGGACTGATTTTTTGTGTTTGTCGGTCTCAAGGATGCGTGCTCTTTCAAGGCAGGTCATTCATCATGGTATTGCGGAGAGACTCCTCAACACACATGACAAAAGTACAGATGCTCGTAATTTTGTTACTATGCCACAATGCACAAGAGACACAGTGTGCCTGCTGGAGACCAGAAGCACCCTTCCCCAGCTAGATAGCATACAAAGGCAGAAACAACACATTGGAAAAGGGATAAATTTGCATTGTTCTACAATAATAATAAAATGCCACCCAGTCGCAACCCACTTTCGGCAACCCCTCCTGAAGTTTTCAAGGCAAGAGATGATCAGCCAACCCTGCTGAGTTTCCAAGATCTGACAAACTCCAGCTAGCCTGTGCTATTCAAACAGCTACACTGAGTTCTAGAGACCCCTGTTTATATCAGCCTTGCACTTGATGGGAGAAGAGAAAAACAAGGATGAGAAACAAGACTGAGGAACAAGGGATGTCAACAAATGGATGAATCGAACAAGACAGGACACACACACTATATTATGCATTACATATAAAATCTTTATTGCTTCAAGATTCACCATCAACTTATTAAAAACCAGTACCTTTGTTAAAGCAATGTTTTCGTACCATAAACAAATCCAACATGCTCAACAAACTGAGCAATTTCCTTTGAAGCAGATATATTCCAAATAGTACAAAAGTGGGGCAGTTAAACCAAACACGGAAATTTTGAGATGCTATTAGGACTCCCAGTGGCCTATATGCTATTCTGTTCAGCAATGGATGAAGCCTTCCTACAGCCTATGGAGACACCCTTCAACTTAAGTGGATCTTCCTCTAGTGAAAGAGACACTTAAAATGGGCTGGGCAAAGGCTTCGCATTTTGCTGAGGAGAGTGGTAGAATACAGGCCACACTACCTTTTGTAACACCAAACCGGAAACAACATCTTCCAAATATTATTTAAACAAAGAGTTGTTCTATATAGTTTCTTGGATTTTTAATTGCAATGGATAGCACCAGTGGAAGTTTTTAGAAAATTTTGCTTCAAGTATTTTTCCAAGCACACACATTTCCGGGAGCTGGCACAGGTTTAAGTAATTGTAAAACAAAACAAAACCCAGTACCTTGCTTCTTAAAGAATCCTTTCTGAACATGAGTCCATGTACAAGCTTGAAACACAAATAATTCCCATGCTACTAGTTTCTGGACAGCCAGCCTTCAGGGTATGGAGCAAAGGGGTAGGTAGGTCTTCCTTCGCCCCCACTGCAGCACGGGCATTCTATGGGTCCATTTGGTCTAGGGGGTTTTCTGCCAAATACAGCAGAGGCAAGAATAGAATTTCCTGTCCAACTGAAGCTGAAGACAATCCCTAAAATACAGCATGAGGCTAGTTGGTTAACGTGAGGCCCTGCTGCGCTGTAGTGCACCCAGACGGAAAAAAATAAGATGCTGTTGTTTACCTCTTGGTGTATTTGACAATAGTAGAATTTAACATTGCCCTATACAATTAGAATTTTTGAAGATGCGTTTAAGTTTGGCAAACACAGAAAGGCCATAGATAAATTTAATCTGAAATGTAATACAAAGGTTACTGAAATGGCTCTTCAGAGGGCGAATACTTGGAAATAAGTGACGCAATCCTTTGTTACTATTGTTACTAAAAACTGCTTGAGCAATGTGTTATTTGCAAACAGTTTATTCAGAAAGGTCACTGACAGCAGCGGGGGAAATCCTGACATGAACCCCACCCCCAAACACCATTTTAGCCCCAGGCCACTAAAAAGAATGTCTGTACAGGTCTCGAGGCTCGACTTGAACTTTGTCCAACGGGCAAATCTGATTTATATTTATTTAATGCATTTATATACAACACACTCAATTTAAATCAATTCACTTGGCAGCAATATATTCTTTAGGCATTGCAATTAAGGCATAAATTTTGTGACTTCCCCCTAAATATTCACAATCGCTAGACTGAAGAAAAGTCGTCTAGAAAAATAAAATAGGTTTCCCACTGAGCCAGCAGTTATATGGCACAGTTTGTGTTTCAGACACAGCAGTCTGAAAGAAAATCCCCCCAAGGATATAGAAGATTAGATTATGTACCCTTTTTTTCCAATCAAACTAGTATGTTCATGACAGCTCAACTAAAAAACCCAAATGAAGTAAAATAAACCTCACTGATAATTATAGGGTTGAGTTTTTTAAAATAGGTTTTCAGTATCTGGAATTTTTCAAATTTTGCCTAATCCGAGACGTATCTTCGCTGAAAATGCATGAGGTTTGCAAAAGCATAACCAGATCTCCCCTACCTTCCTTCTCCAACAAGCCCTTCTGAACCCAGGAAATTTTATTACCAAAGTTGAGGCTCCTGAGCGTGGGCTGGGTGGCTGCAGAAGGAACGGGGAGGGGGAATCCCTCTTTCCTTCCTCTTTTATGAGCAGAAAATTGCTCATGTAAGAGACAGTAAGGGCAATCTCATTCTCTTCCACTTCATCACTTCAACTGCCTCACCTGCATTACAAATTGTCCGCATTTGTCCTTTGACGTGGTGAATAAATTTCTCCAGATCTCAAAATGGCTCTGGGGGGAAGGAAAGGTGAGGAAGACCCCTGACTGTCAAATGCCTTTTGCTGCTTTGCAGAATGCAACCTATAGTATATTTGGCTTCCCCCTAAATATTCACAATCGTAAGTTCTCTCAATTTTCAGTTATTCATAGACTATCAAAATTATTATGAATTCATTTTAAAAAATAAATCAAGACTTTTTTAACCCCCACCCCCTCCCTGGTTTAAAGAAAAAATTGCACTAAGTGAAACAGCAGTTTATGTTACAGTATCACATTTATGGCTTGGAAGCATTTGCCACTGGATCCATGATTGTATTCTGCGCTCTTTTGAAACCTCCTTTGGTGATCACTTCTGCAGCGGTTTGTAGAAATGTTTCTCAATTTATCAATGGGAAATACTTCACCATTGAGACCAAGCACAAAATTAAGTGTATGTTGATTGGAGAAAGTTCACAGATTTCTTATGCAAATAAATCTATATAACACATGAAAGTGTAAAAAAAAAAATCACAGTCGGGTGAGTGGTTAAAAGTTTGTGGAATCTACTTCTGGCTCAAATACTGCCATTTCCAATGCTGCGAGATCCAGTCTAATATCCCATAATCTGCAGCACATAAAGAATGCCAAGGTTATCAACAGTCACACACACGTTGAAATCTGGAGACACGTGGAGGTATTTCAGATTGGTTCCATTTGTGTAGAATGTTTGTAGGGGCTCACCAGTATCCACATTCCACCACTGCAAGGAAGAGAATAATGTTTCCAATTAGAAATAACTTAAAAACTGAATATTGTATATTAGCATGTTACAGATAACATCAAGTCCTCCCCACACACAGCCCTTACAAATATGATAAAATGATAAACACAAGTATGAGCCTTTGTCACACACTGGTTTCTGAACAGGATGACTCAGAACTATTGTGCTACAACCTGAAAATTTAGAACTTATGCTAAATCTTTAGGAGATAGTCTGCTTGTAACCAAAAAGTAATGTACAAGCAATTTATGATCTAGATAGCGATCAATGAACCAATGAACACATAAGGTGTTTTCAAATAAACAGGGGGGGGGGGAGGGCTGGATCCCGTCAAAAAGATCCACAGGTGCAAGAGAGGAGGTAATTCCTCCCTCCTATGGCAGCCCTCTAACTTTTCCCTCATGTGATTCATGGGGACAGAATTTCAGATGGCATTTAGGGCTGCTGGGGGCAGGGGGGAGGCAGGGAAGTTGTGTTTCTAGGCATAGAATTCAACCCACTGTATTTTTCGGCACTATTTTATTGTGCTTACCTTAACGTACCCCCCAGACGAAACAAGCATCTTACTATCTGGAGAAAAGCAAAGGTCTGTTACCCAGCCTCCATGTGCTGATTCTCCATCATCAATTGAAGTACGGGTACAGAGGTGAAGCTGCTCACCTCTTGAAACATCCCAGATCTGAGACATGAACAATACAAAAACACATATGCAGCATACCATTAGAAACATTCACTGAGAATCGTGATTTCAAAGGTATCTTCAGACCATAAATGCCTATCCTATACCTAAACTAGCTAGACAGATATCTGTCTAGATTTGGGGTGTGCACCCAAAAAAGATTTGGTTTTCCCGCTTCGGGTTTACCGAAGCAGGAAAAAGATTCAGGAAAACCCGCATCTCGACGCAGCTTCGGGTATTTAAACTGCTTCAGAAAGCTTTGAATAGAGCGGCAGCATCCACAGCACTTTTCTTGCTGTTTGCAAACAGCAAGAAAAGTGCAGCTTTCAAGCTTCCCGCCTTTTTTTAATCGATGGGAGGGGGAGGAGGGGGTTGTAGTGACTCTCTACAACCTCCCCTTCCCCCTCCCATCAGGTGAAAAAAAGGCAGAAATACCAAATCATTCTGACTTGGGCCCGACTCAGGTTAAAAACCTGAATTGGAAACTCGAAGCGTACACCCCTAGTCTAGACTTTTCTTGAAATTCTGACAATTCATCCTAATATTCAGGTTAAATGCACCATTCTGACATCTAAACACATTAATTCATGTACTTTTTTTTTTTTACAGATGTTCTAGCATGTTTTAGGAAAACTTAAGAGAAAAGAAACAATTATAGTTAATTGACAAATCTCTGAATTGACAAACCGTATGTTGTGATCGCTCTGTAATCTGCCCTGAGTCTTTTCAAGAAAGGCAGACAAGAAATAAGCAAATAAATAAATACACCTGGAAAGCCAGAACCAGAAGCCAAAATCTGAAGTGAGTTTGCAAACCCATTAAACACGGAATTGGATCCAACCACTTTTTTTGCTGATGTAAAAAGGGAGGTCCCCTTTCACTACCTGGAAGAACAAAAGTCATGTGGAGCAGCAGCTGTGGCCAGGAAAGGAATTAGGCAATACTGAGCGAAGAAGCTGGCTGGATCCAACCCATTATCAGGCCACCTCTCTGCCTTCAGAGTCTCTTGCATTGTGGAAATGTGAATAAATTTATGAAGCTGAGTGTCAAAGAGAAAGGATGACAAAAATAAGACTCGCAGCTCTAAATCATGTCTTAAATACAATGTCTAAACTGAGCCATGTCTCCCATTAATCTTTTTTTCTTAACTCTGGCTGGCACTTTTGTTACAGCTGTAATTGACCTTGAAATCAGTTGATGCCCCAAACTTTATGTTGTCATCCAGAGGAAATGTTAGTAGTATCAAAGAGATGAAAACACATTTGTGCAAATCTGTGATCTGTACAGTTAACTCACAATTTTTAAAATGGCCTCTATCCAACCACGCTGTTTTCTTAATGGAGGCTGCAATTTTCACCCATTCCTCCCTCTTCTTGCAGCAGCACACTGAATACCCTCTGCAAGCTCGCTCCTGGAGGGTGGGAGCTGGTGGTCAATGGACGTTTGAGAACAGCATGTGAGCAAAATGGGGGATTGGAGGAAATCACTGCCCCCTCTTAAGAAAATGTGTTCGCTTCAGTCTTTAGAATGTGTGGCTGGACACAGGCCAGTAATGTTTTTACACTGAATCATTAAAGAAATGGTTTTTAAAATATTACCCGTATTTCTCCATTGTCATCTCCTGTGGCCAACAGTTCATTATCAGGGGAGAAGGCACAGCATCTCACACAGCCTTCATGACCGCTCAACTTGTGAAGAACAGATGAGCTTTCAAAACTCCATATCTAGGATTTGAAATTTGAATCATAAAATTTCATTTAAATATCAGCACTATTCAATTCACACCCACTCTGACTACAGAAGACATTTGGATCTCATTCATTCAACAGACAAGGAGGGAAAGCTGGAATGTCCCACACAGTTATTATAGGATGTTTGCAAAGGTCTGAACTGGGCATTTATGCATTTCTTACCTTAAACCTGGGGTATGAATTCTAAGTTATCAAAATAACCAGCACCTAATCACAAGCCATCGGCTCATATAAAACACTAGGATCTGAAATGTGCTTCTTACCCATTTGAACTGAGAGAGGGAAAGACCTGCATAGGCAGCAAGAAGTCTGTAAACAGGACAAGCTGTTGGATTGATGATGTCCACATACCTGTGTACTTGTGGAGCACGTGGAGAAGTTGTATTCCTTGACGAAGCAAAGGATGAATGAGGACAGGGAAGGCATAGGAGCCTGGCACTTTACCTGCCTGGTAAGTTGTATGGGGAAGGGGACACGTGACTCCATTATGCCCTGCATGGATTCTTCCTCACACAGGCACTATGCCTGGTGTGGACTGGATCAAGCCCAGCTCGCTTATTTTATTTAGAAGAGTTGCTCTCTTAAAGTAGTCAAGCTCGAACTGATCAGGCACCTAGCTAGAGTTAAGGATTTCTTAAAACCTACTGATTTCAATGGCAGAGACTCGGGCATGTGTTTAAGTTTCCCACTGAAATCAAGAGGATGTAAAAATATTTATCTTGGGATGGATTGTGCTCTACGTTTTATATGCACACAAATGTTAGCGGTAATTCGTAAGCATTTACTAACTTTGGCGGTCTTGTCAGCAGAGGTAGTAGAAAATCTGGTGGCATCATTTGAAACATCACAAGAAAGAATGGTGTCTTCGTGGCAAATAAGGTCTCTTTCCAATTCCCCAGTAACTGCGTTCCAAATCTGCAATATTAAGAAATACCAATGAAAAATTCTGCTAGTACAAGCTTCTCAAAAGAGCACAACTCAAGAGTCTTGCTTTTCTTTAGAAATGTTTACTTACAGATAGCTTTTTAAGAAGTTTCAATCCACGAGTTTACTCATGACTCCTCAATTACATATTAGTTGCCCAATTAATAACAAAAATATAAATAATATTACTTTGCTTTAACATTACTGGGTGGATTAGCTCTTTTTCAGATTTGAATGTATGTTAGATTTTAACTAGCGCCTACTGATCAGTTCTAGAATAATGTTTAAAGCCTTTAATAGTTCAGCTTATGATTTTCACTATTTTACTTATTATAGATGCAGATTTTGCTTGGGGTGCAAGTATTTATTTAACACATTTACATTCTACACTCCTCAACAGGTCTGGCTACCAAGACAGATCACACTAAAATGATAAAATTATACAAAACACATTAAAAAACCCTACCTTTATTGAAACGCCCAGCAAAAATCTTAAATGTCACAGTACATACTTAAGCAAAAGAAGCATAAATAATAAAATATCCTAAAAGAGCTAAAACCTACAGTAAAGCTACATCATAATTTAAATTACAAAATGTGTAACCTGGCTTCCTGCTGTCATCCTCAGCAGCAAACAGATTAAAAACATACATAATAAAATCATGTATTAAAATCATTAAAACAAAGAAAACCCTCTGCATCATTAGAAGTAATCATTATTCATTAAGGCATAACCAAGCAACAACCTTGGGTATTTACCTTAACTGTCCCATCAAATGACCATGAAAGAAGCTTAGAGTGTTCCAGAAGCCTGAAATTCTTGACAGGCTCCTTATGGCCTTTCAGGAGAACAGATTCATCCGTTTGCCAGTTCCAAACCTGATTTTAAAAGACGTGAAAATGGATTATGCATACATAAGAAGCTGCTTTATACTGAATCAGACCACTGGCCCACCTGTGTCAGTCCAACCCACTCAGACTGGCCGCTGCTCTCCAGTGTCTCAAGCGGGGGGGTCTTTCACATGAGACCTTCTGCATATAAAGCAGCTGCTCTACCACTGAGCCACAGGCTACCCCCAAGGGAGGGAAATTCTTGCCTTATCTTTGACTGTGTTTCTTTCAAGGGGAAAACAGTCTCCGGAGTCATTCAACAGTATGATCCCTAGCACAACCTTTCGGTGGTAACACCCTCCACCCGTTTTTCACTAGTGGAAAAGCTGATTGGATCCAACCCATAAATTACAGCTTACGATGACATCATGGCGACAACTGTCCGTTCTCTAAAGTGATTGGATGGCTCAGCTGATACGTATGCTTTACGGTTTTTATTCATAAGGTGTGACAAAACTGATGCTTAGGTCTCAAACTAGGTGAAATTATTCCTCATTACAAAACGTCACATGCTACAGTGTAACGTCCTCCCTCACCCTTACATATTGCTTTATTACACTCACGCACCCGCACATATTTTTGACACACACACATCTGTCATAGCAACACCTTAATCAGGAGAGTTGCTGGGGCGTTTAAATAGGGTTCCCTATTCTGAGCGACTCTGCCAATGTGGCTCTGGCCGAAATAGACACTCTTCAGCACTGTCACTATTTGAATGTAATACTCTAAATGCGGCAAGAGACAGACGGGTCAAGCCCTCTATCCAGGACCCAGGAAGTATAGAGGACAATCTGAGGCTCCTCTTAGCAGGGGTGGATTTTAATACTACTTTAGCAGTAGCCAAGTTCCTCTCCCAATTGGTTAAAGAAAAAACTTGCTAAATTTTAATATTATACAGATTATATATTAAAAGATTGTTTCCTATTTTAACTCTAATTCCAGTGTGGTACTGCTCAGAGCCGAATAGGCTGTATGAGCAGTATCATTAAAGTAAAGTAAGCAACACCTTAAAAAGCAAGTTATTTAATTTTTCATTGTTATACTTTTACATACAAACATAATTTACACGTATAAATTATATATAAACCATACCCGCCTACAAAAACAGAGGTGCTTCTTTATAACTGCAAATGGTTACAGCTGGACCCCTAGGGTGGGTCCAAACCTCCTCTGGCTGAACAAGGGAACAACAATGTCTTCTCAAGCAAGACAGGTAAGTGGACAGAGTTCACCTGATTCCCTCTTCCCATTGTACTCTCTTGTGCTGCAGTCCACACTGTTCCCTCGTGAGCAGCTATTTGGGGGGCACAGAGCGCGGCAGTACGAAATGGGAGGCGGCAAAGATCCATTCCCCATTGGTAGTTTTTTGGACCCAAAATGTAGTTGGCAAACCAGTCCTTCCTGCTATTCGTAACCGGAAACTGTACATGTAGTGTTAATTCTAAGGCAATTAACTAGTTTAAAAACAAAATTCTCTTAACACTGTAAAATTATCTCACTAAAATAAGTGTTACTAGAGATTAGAAACATACATTTTCATACCTTATTCTAAGGCAACAAATTCTATAATGGGGTAATTAGGTGAAGATAGTAACTAGAATAGTTCTCAGTAATTTCAACAACTTTTGGCTGACCTCACAGAATTCAAGCAAAGCACGTATGTCTTGGGACTACACTCACATTCTTCAGAAACACTACACTGTAACAAATAGCTATTTAAAATGTTTCTGCACCTGTATTGTCGAATCATCAGAACTGGTAAGAAGGGTATGCCCGTCAGAAGTAAACTGGCAATGTTGTACAGCTTTCCCATGGCCCGTTCTGGATTTCACAGTTTTTCCACTTGACAAGTTTAACACCTTTCAAAAGGAAACCAGAAAATGGAGCTTTGTGAGTTTACTTACAGTCACACCAAATGATAAGCAGCAAAGTCATTAGAAACACAGCTAAAAGGGAGACAATTGCGTAGCCTGGAATTCACGTTCCTTGAATAATTCACAGACACAGGAAATACTGAAAAGTAACCTGTATGGGAATGATTGAAACAGTTTTTTTTTATTAGTATCATTATGAAATGCATAATAAGGTCTGAATTTAAGGAAGTCATTCAGGATTTCAGCAACTTTACCTTTACTGTCCCATCCTCGCCTCCAAATGCAGCCGTTTGCAGATCTTCACTTAGGCAACAACAACAAGTAAAAGGCTCCTGTGCTTCAGTCTGACACAGAGTTTGGCCCGTGCATCCATTAATTAGCTGCAATGCAATGCATACCTGGATGTTATTATTGCACAACATCCTTCAGTTATTAAGAGACAGCAAGCCTGGGAAAACCACCTGGCCCCATTCTCTACCTAAAGTGGTTCTCCGTAAGAGGTAGTTGGAGAAGATGGAGGATCTGCATAAACGTATTAGATTGACTGAATACCCAAGAAAGAGAGATGGAGAACAGACCCCATATGAAAGCTAATGATTATGAAGCTGGACTGTTTTGTAGATATAACTGAGATTAGTGGAAGTTTATGTAAGACTCATTTTTATGTAAACTGCTGTATCTGCTAAAGTTTGGAACAAAAAATGAAAATTTATTTATTTAAAATATTTGTAAGCTCATCTTTCTCCTTAAAGAGTCAAGACTCAAGTCAACTAACAACAAAAATACAATAAAACAATATAAAATCACATAATTAAAATCCTGGTTATCGTTATCAAAAGATACACTGTACAGAACTAAAAAGAAGTTAACACTTCTCACAAACTTCAAATTACTAGTTTGGCAAAAGTATTAATGTTGAACAGTTCATGTTTGGATCTCTTTAGGTGAACCGGTTCTCAAGGCTGTAGAAAGCCAAAAAACAGGCAAAATACTTTCTAGGACTATCCTCAATTTGCAGTTTTGCAAAAATCATTTATGTACAGATCAGCCATTCTAAATTATTTGTGCCATTCATTCTGGGAACAGTGCTGTGAAAAATCGTCATCTCTCCATGCTGTTTATCTACGCACAAATGGAAGAGAGCAAGAATCCAGTAGCACCTTTAAGACTAACAAAATTTGTGGTAGGGTACGAGCTTTTGTGAGCCACGGCTCACTTCTTCAGATACCCTACCATTAATGTTGTTAGTCTTATAGGTTCTACTGGACTCTTGCTCTTTTCCGCTGCTACAGACTGACTAACATGGCTACCCATCTTGATCTATCCATGCATAAGTATCCTTATTTATCTGTAAGTATCCATCAAGCCCACAGCAGAAATGATATCGAAATCCAGGCCAAACTGATGACATTATTCACTGGGAGCAGAAGTACCTGCAAACGCTTCAGACTATCAGTGGCTAAGATGATCACTTCATTACCCGGAAACGAAACATCTATTTCAGGCCTTAACACAACTGCAAAGGACTTGCACACCTTATTGGTCTCCCAAATCTGTTAAAAGATACGAGGCAGAAATTTTTGCAATGTCAAAACACATGCACAAACTGGAAGTTTAAATTTAGGACTGCATGTATTCTTAAAATGACTAATTTCCTTGCCTTTCGTGTATTAAGTTATTTAATGCTGAAATGAGCATTCATGTACAATCTATAATGTGAATGAACACAATTATCTCATAGGTTTCTTCTTCTGATCTCCGAGAAGAAAGAGGGTTTGCTACTTCAAGTCCCATAATTTGCCAAATGAATTTAGAGAGAATTAGTAACAGGACTTTGGTCATGGCAGCACCTACATTGACCAAAGGAAACCTTCACAGCCACCGCCCTTGCCGTGTTCTAGTTCTACCAGCAGGTGAAGATGCTCTTCTTTGCAAAGGCCTTTTGCTATAGGGCAACTGTTACTTATTCGCTGATGCATGTTTTCTTATATATTATATTTATATCTTGCCTTCCTACTCATATAAATAAAGAAGGTAGGTTACTTTGTAAGTACTCCTAAGCATAAGAAAGAGTGCATTAATGGAATAATTGATGAAAGTAAGACAATACGTGCTCTTCGAATTCAATTATCAAGAAGGAATATATCATTTGCAACAGTATTTTAGCATTTATCCAAATCTGGCAGTTTCATGGTATTATAATTCGTTATTTGACTTATAACTCACAAGAAATACATTCCTTGGAATGTTGTGGTACAATGAGAAAACGAGGAGACAAACCAACTAATCACACATTCTTGCCTGTTTTTTTAAACAAGCAGAACAATGCCCACCACAGGCAGTGTGGTGTAGTGGACAGACTGTCAGGCTAGGATCTGGGAGCCCCAGGTTCCAATTTCTACTCTGCCACAGCAACTTGGGCCAGCCACACACTCAGCCTGTCCTACTTCACACAGTGGATGTCATGAGGATACAACAGAGAACCATGTTTTAAGCCTCTCTGGGTCCTCCAGGCAGAGAATAGTTGGGTATCAATATCAAAATAAGCAAATAATTAAAAAGTTAACTTACTCTTATTGTCTGATCATCCGAAGATGTCAGAAAGAAAGACCCGTCAAGTGAAAATGTCACAGAATGTACCCAACTCATATGTCCTGGACAGTCAGCTGTTTTCGAAAAGGTTTCAATATCCCATATCTAAAGCAAAGGAAAAAAATTTAAAACTACATATACTATAGGAAAACATCTAAAATTAGCAGTTTCTAACATCTTTTGTATCTTGGGGTATTGTGCTACTCCAAGAACAACTCTCTTTGTGGAGAGAAAAATATTCTCCAGGTTATCAGGAAGGGACACCAGGTTGTCCTGGAGAGCTGTATTTCTAGAGAGCTTAAAATGCTTTCCCAGATCAGTGTTTTCTTAATAAACTCACGGGTATATTTTTACCCCAAAATGTTAAATGGGCTTGAGTAAAAAGGTACCCCAATGGCAACAGACACAGGTTTCTGGGGTTCTTTTGTACTCCAGATACTTCTTTGTTTTCAGAAAGCAAACACTTAGAGTAACCAACTGGTGACATCATTTACTACTGTACAGGTGACAATGTCCTAAGAAGACAGAGTTGTACAGCCAATTCTCTACTCCTCCTGCCAAAAAAAGTGCAACCAGGACAGGAAAATAACTCCAAGCACAGGTTCATTGGACTACCTGGACACTCTCTCCCAGTCTGACCTACCTTACAAGGTTGTTGTTGCAAGGCTTAAATGGAAGAGGGGAGAATGATAATGTAAGTTGCTTTTGCTCCTGACTTGGGAAGAAAAGCAAGATACAAATTTGTTAAAAAGAAACATCTTTGACCAGAATGTAAGAACGGCTCTTTTGGGTTTGCTGGAAGCGACCCAAGCAGTTCTTTCTGCAGCAGAGGATACTCCTCAAAAGTTTTTTGGAAAGATCTCTAAATCACTGACTGCATGAGCCAACTTAAAAACCCGTGTTAACTGTCCACCAAAACAATGGGAAAGAGCTCAGGAAGATTGTTTAAAACGTAGTTAACTTACCTCAACAGAATAATGTGATAAAGCAACCGCTACCATTTGACTATTGGGACAAAAATCGCAGTACTGAATAGTGCTGTGGCAGCTTATAAGGATCTCCGCCAATAAATCACCGCTCTTGGTATCAAACCTCTGTAAAGCACAATAACCATTCTAAGACAGCAGTTCTAATCCTATTAAAGAATTATGTAACTTACATAATTATGCAGACTATTAATATCAGTAACTACTAAGATCATTGCCAAAACCTCTGAATCAAAATAATCACTTGTGACTTCTTTTAACTTGACATCACTCTCTTCAATAGTAAACTGGCTGCATCTGTATGGATGGTGAAAGAACAAAATCCCACGTAAGGGTCCAATGAAGACAGAGCAGGAGTTCGCCCAAGTTCTTAGCACTGCTTCTGAAGTGATTCCCGACCAATGGACAGCATGGCTGACCATTTCTGAACTATTTGAAAAATTAAAAGGGCACAATCAGAAGTCACAGCCTCTTTTTCTATCTTCTTTTTAAAAAATAGCTTAGCTGACCATTATTTTTTTTTTTAATTAATAACAAATAATAACAAACCATTTACATAAAATGTAAAAGCTTGACTACAGATACAAATTTGGCAACAGTCCTTACATGAGGGATTGGTACATACACAATTAGTAGTAAAGATGAGAAATAAATACATTGCTCATTCAAAGAAGTTTCAAAAGATTATTTGCAGATATCAAAAGTACTCTACAGTGTGCCCTTGTATTCATCTCCAGGTAGGTATTTTACAAATCATAGGTTTTGTTAGGTAACAGCTGTATGAATGCAGTCCAATTTTACTCATTATCAGATTGTTGTAATAAGTTATCTCTAGACATATATTCAATAATTGGGTCCCATTTGGTTGCAAAGTTTGTTTTGTTATTTTTAAACACAAACTGGAAACAGGATGGTGACCTATTGAAGAAAGCACATCCATTTCATGGCAATTCATTACTTACAAAAAGTTTATTTTTGGCTGCCGCTATTACTGTAGCACCATCTGATGACCAGCAGCAGCATTTCACGAACACTTCCACATCATCGTGATATTCATCTACATTCCTGAAGAAGTCTCTCATGTCGATAGTTTTCAGTTCATTTGCTGAACGCACGTGCCAAAGCTGCAAGAAGGAGCACGCTAGATGAAGCCTTACGGAAATTAAATTAAATGCTATTCACTAATCTTTAGAAAGTTTCACCTTCCAATAGTTGTATTATGAATATATAGAGCGGTGTAGTTGCTAGAGAAACAGACAAACTTGGGCAACGCAGGTTTGATTCCCCCCCCCCCCCGCTCATAAAAGCTGGCTGAGTGATCTTGGGCTAGTCACACACACTCAGCTCAACGTACTTGTTGTGAGGAAAAAATGGAGGAGAAAAGAACGATATAAGCCACTTTGGGTCCCCACGGGAGAGAAAAGTGGGGTACAACTGAAGTAAAATAATAAATCAATAGATATATAGATGGAAACAAAACAAAGATTACTCTCTCCAGTGACCTGTGAGAATTATAGCCAAGTATCTTCTTTCAGTGTCAAAAACGAAATTGAAGCCAAGTTGTTGTTGTTGTGGGTTTTCCGGGCTGTATTGCCGTGGTCTTGGCATTGTAGTTCCTGACGTTTCGCCAGCAGCTGTGGCTGGCATCTTCAGAGGTGTAGCACCAAAAGAGGTGTATGTGTAGGAATGGACAGCAGTCACATACATGGAAGGAAGCAGGACATCCTTTCAGAGGAGACTAAATCTGCTTCCTGACCCTGGTGAAATCTGCTTTTGAAAAATCAAATCTGCACCCATCCACAGGGCCGCATCCTGAGATTCTATTTCATGATTATGCAACTGCATAATAGAACACTGGTGAACTGGCATATAAGTGCCAGAGGTATTTTTTAAAATGGGTGTTTTTATTGTCTACAGTGGTTTTTTTTTACACAAGCTGTTTTTGTGTTTATATTATGCTATATTCAATGGAGAGATATGTATGTATGTATGTATGTTCTAGAGCCAGTTTGGTGTAGTGGTTAAGACTAGAGCACAGGACTCTAATCTGGAGAACTGGGTTTGATTCCCCACTCCTCCACCTGAAGCCAGCTGGGGGACCTTGGGCTAGTCACAGCTCTCTGGAGCTCTCTCAGCCCCACCCACCTCACAGGGTGTTCTGTTGTGGGGATAATAGTAACATACTTTGTAAACTGCTCTGAGTGGGTGTTAAGTCATCCTGAAGGGCGGTATATAAATCGAATGTTGTTGTTGTTATTATTAATGTTCTAAATAAATAAATAAATAAGATGTGTATGAATAATAGTAAGAACTACACTTTTTCAGTTTTGCAAAGGAGGCTTAAAGATACAGGCACAGGGTACAGTTTTGCAGTGCTTAAGTGATGAGACTGGACATGGGAGACTCAGACCCAAATGCCCTGAAGTCATAAATTCAGGTGCAACTGCTGCAAAAATAAACAAGACTAAGAACGGTAAAGCATGTTATACCATGAAAAAAAGCACTATAAATAATTCATGTAGGTATGGGTGTGGGGAAAGATGCACAGAGCTCCTATCATGAAGTTCCCAAGAGGGCAGTTTAATCAGAAAGTAGCAGAGAAAATTCTTCCAGACTACTCAAAAGAAGATGGAACAGGAAAATGGCAGAGCTGGTAGGATGGGTGGAACTCATCTGATCAGTGGCTTCCCACTGAGACTATATCCCTAATTGCTGGTTAGACCATGAACCAAGCGGAAAACCCTCTTTGTTTGTGTACAGGCTTACCAGCACTTCAGTCACATGTCGAAGGATTTGAGATGATTCCACCAGTTCAACTATCACAGCGCCGCTGTTTCGTGTCAGGAAAAGGCAATGCATGATCTGCCCCCTAGACTGGCCTATCGACATCTGATGGAGCAGTGTAGCTCAGATGTCCTAGTTTCTCTCCTCTCTAGTAAAAGCTGGAAAAATAAGTGCCCTGTGTACAGCAAGAAGCCACAGGCACAGTGCAGAATAGTAATCTTTGCTTTTGAAAAGCTATTGTCTCATTTTATTCTCAGAAGAACTCTTTCAGAGATAGGTAAGACAGAAAGATAATGGCATCTGAATAGAGAAAATGCTATAAAAAAATCAAGATACAAGTCCAGCAGCTCCTTAAAGGACAGATTTCCAGGATACAGGTTTTTGAGAGCCAAAGCTCCCTTCCTCTTGGAAACTCATGCCCTGGACATCTAGCTGGTTTTTAAGGTGCTGCCAGACCCAAATCTTGCACTTCCACTGCAGACCAACATGGCTACCCACCCGAAAC
Source organism: Eublepharis macularius (assembly GCF_028583425.1). Classification (NCBI taxonomy): domain Eukaryota; kingdom Metazoa; phylum Chordata; class Lepidosauria; order Squamata; family Eublepharidae; genus Eublepharis; species Eublepharis macularius. The sequence goes on along the minus strand of NC_072799.1, from coordinate 12,906,882 downwards.
TATAAAAATCAAAATGCACTGGATGTACTGATGATATGGAGTCTCAAAGCATACCTTTAGAGTTCCATCTGTTGAGCAACTAGCCAGGTACTTGTCATCGGGTGAGAATCTGCAGTGAGTAACAGAATTTTCATGGCCAAACATTGTGTTACGACAGTATTTCTTGTTCAAATCCCAGAGCTGTATTCAAAAACAAAAAAGGAAGGAAGGATAGGAAGAAGGAAAAGAAGGAAATGAAACCACAGAAAGCTATTTTAAAATGCGGCTACTGGTAAATTTCACAATGAACAACATATTTTCCTCTATCCAACCCCTTCTTTTGAGAACACAAAGTATTTTGTTTGGAAGAACGGAAAACAAACAGTGCATCTTTGCATCCTCTGCTCTACTGGCAGTTCTCTTCCCTTAAGTCTTCCTCTTTCCCTTCCGCTTCAGCATCCCACCTCTAACTACGTTTTGTAGATCAGGAGCAATAGTAGTAGCACTGAAAAAGGCGGCCCAGATCTGCAGATGAGAGGAAGCCATGTGGAAAATGCCTGAAACCCAGCCAGCAAGGGTCAAGTGAAGGATCCTTGAACAGACAAGGGGAAAGCAAGGACATCACAGGTAGGCAGTAAGATTCCCAGAAGCACAGCAAATCCAGATCAGAAAAGATACGTACGTAAGAAGCACAGTAGAACTAGTACGATTTTGGTCCAGTGGGACCTAGGGGGGTGCAATTCGGGTTTCGGATTTGGGAAAAATACCCAAATCGATGTGCAAAGATTCAGGACTTCTGAATCAGGCCCAGCACGCTGGGCTCGATTCGGAAACTCCGAATCAAAGCTTCCCCAAGCAATTCGTATTGCTTTGGGTCAAGGGTTTAAATGCCCCTTTCCTTGTCTCTGCAAAGCAGCAGAGAAAGGGGCATTTAAACCGGGATCAGCTGTTTGGTGGAGAAATCCCCACCAAACAGCTGATCCAAAGGCAAGGGAAATGCCCTTGGCTTTTTCACCCAAGGGGAGGGAGCTCCCTCTGCCTCCCTCCCATTGGATGAAAAGCTCTGCTCTGAGCTTTGAAAAACTCCAAGCCAGTTACTTCATCCAATGAGAGGGAGCTCCCTCTGCCTCCCTCCCATTGGATGAAATAGCCAGCCTGGATACTTCCAAAGCTCAGAGAAATGCTGAAAAGCCCTGCTCTAAGCTTTGAAAAAGTCCAAGCTGGCTATTTCACCCAATGGGAGGAAGCTCCCTCTGCCTCCCTCCCATTGGATGAAATAGCCAGCCTGGATACTTTCAAAGCTCAGAGCAATGCTGAAAAGCCCTGCTCTGAGCTTTGAAAAAGTCCAAGCTGGCTATTTCACCCAATGGGAGGGAGCTCCCTCTGCCTCTTTCCCATTGGATGAAATAGCCAGCGTGGAGTTTTTCAAAGCTCAGAGCAGGGCTTTTCAGTGGTGCTTTGAGCTTTTAAAGTTTTCAGGCTGGCTTTTTCACCCAATGGGATGAGGGAAAAGGTGAAAAAGCAGACAGCTCCCGCTGTGATGTTCTGTATGCTCCGAATTTTTACGGAGCATATCGAAGCGGCTGAAATGCCCTAATCCCAAAGCGGCTTGCTGCTTCGGGTTTAGGGGTATTTCAGATTCTGTTCCTGCTTCAGGTAAACCTGAAGCAGGAAACCCAAATCTTTTCCCTGTGCACACCCCTAGTGGCACCTTAGAGACCAATAAGGTTTTCAGAGTGTTAACTTTCAAGAGTCAGAGCTCCCTTCTTCAGACTAGTAGTGCTTTCACCCCCTCTAGAAAAGGCTACAGAATTCAAGTAGCTCTCAGTGGCTAAAGTGAGAACAGCAAGGCAAAAAAGATTTTCTACTAACTTTGATAAAAGTATCATTCGAACAGGTAGCTAATAGACACAGGTGGGGATCTGAGAGGTTAAACTGGCAGCAGTTGACTTGTTCAGTATGTTCTTCGAATAAATTCACAAGCTGACCCGTTCTTGAATTCCAGACCTAAAAAAGAATATTCAAATATTATGGGATGGCTGACTAGCACATATCGAACACACTCATCTTTATGTTGGGCAAAAGCTTTCTGAAATAATTTTGCATTCAGCTACAAAAAGTTAATCTCCACAGATGGCATAAGAAAAACAAGAGGCATGTTAAAAACGCATTTGGGTTCTCAATTGCAAGAATTAGAAACAGAATAATTTAGGCTTAAGGAAAAAAACTGATTTGCCATCAGTATACTTACTTTCACTTTTTTTTAAAAAAGAATTTTTATTGGATGGGTTTACAAACATAAACATAAAAATCATTATCATTATCCACCCCATTGCATTTTCCCCCATCCTTCCCCCCCCCTTTTTTCTGGTGACTCCCCGCAGTTTTCCATACCCAACTTAATCTAAAAAGTATATTATATCAATTCTTAAAAATTATAATATATACCTATAATATACATACTAATCAAATCTCTTTACTTATCTTAACTATCTACACTATCTATATTACTTATCTTAGTTAAAAATACAAAAATTATATAAGTAATAAGTACATATACTAACTAAAACAAAACAACTATATATATGTATAACATACTATTCCTTACATACCAATTAACTATATTGTCTATATTTCACATATACTCCCTATAACCTTATTACTCATACTTATACTCCCCTGTAACTATACTATACTAATCCATTAAAATACAATAAAATATACCCCTTTTTGAGCTTAAGTAAGTTTCTATCTCCCCTACTTCTCCAAAGACCACAGTTTCCCCTTCATGTTCCACTTTTTCTCCACATATTTCTTAAATTTTTCCCAGCTTAATGTATAGTCCAATTCTTCTTGTTCTTTCAATTTCCTTACTTACTTTCACTTTTTTATCCGCTGAACAAGTGGCGACAAATTTGTCATCTGCAGAAAAAGCGCAGCACAGCACTTCATCATCATGAGCTTTTACTTCTAGAAGCTTTTCCCCACTTTCAGCTTTAAAAATCTATGTAAGTACAAGATAAAAAAATGCTAAAATATTATATATGAGCTTTGGTTTATTTTCAAAACTGTGGTTTGGGCTGACAACGCTAGTGAAAATGAAACAGCGATCTTGGTTCCAAAGCTGAAAAGGAGAACGGGACAATGCCAACACAAAGCGTCGGGAAAAAAATAAATACATGAGCAACCCTAACCAGGATTAGGCGATCCAACAATGGTACATCTGCACCAAGCCTTATTATTTCTAGAAGTTCTGCACATACTGACAGCGTGTACATCAAAACTGGTAATAGCTGATCCATGGAATCAAGTTATTTGAATTCCATGTAAGTGTTCAACCAACAATAATCACAAACTCTTAATACAAACACATCCTGCAGAACATTAACAAATTTATTGAAGAATGAGCTTTCAGAAGCAATGCACTCCAAACCAAAGGTCAGCGTATAGCTGCCAATATTTCTTTCTGTTGTGCCAAAGTATCTTACCTGCAGGGTTTTATCAGACCCACACGATGCTATTCTCTGTCTATCCTGGGAAAAACAAGCATGGTAAACTGCATCCGTATGTGGACGCACTACCAATCGGTACATGTTCTTCATGGATTTTTTATTTCTATATTATAGAAAAACAAAAAAGACAGTATGTACCTTTACTATAGAGATGTAAAAATTATTTCTTTTGATTAAACTTTACCAAGTGACTCATATATTCTTAATTATTAGATGAATTTTTCTTTTATGCATTTCAGCAGACAACATAGCCTTTAGCCAACCAAACTGCAAATTAATTGGGGTGTGTGTCCCCAAACAGAATAAATATTTAAGTAATTGCTTCATCAAAAGTATTCATTCATTTTGCTAAACAGCTTTATGTTGCATGAAAGAGCAAAAAAGGGAGGGGGTTCATGTCTGAAAACAGGAATCTTGCATACACGATATAGAGATTAGCAGTTATATGCTGTCAAGACATTTTTTTACCTGAAGAAAAATACTGAAACTGTGTTTTTTCCCCACATATCAGTTTCTTTCCTCAAAAGTAATTCCTTGACCTATACTGGAAGCAGCTTCTGAAATTAACTGTAAAGGATGGGGGGATGGTCTCACTAACTGCTTCCCGTTCGAGATGAAGCAGCAATTGTTTTTAAAAAAAACCCATACTATAGAAACTCCCTGCACCACATCTGAAGACACGCATGCATGAAAAGGTACTCTTGGACTGGCATCAAAACACACAGAAAACGTTTCAAAAATAGTTCTTTAGTGTCTCTAACTGAAAATGTTTTGCCTGATAGCTACAGAGCAAGTAGACAAATTGTTTACATCTGTGTTGGTCCAAAATTCAAAATGCCAAGAACACAATCCATTTAATTAATACCTTTCTTGGGACCAACCCAATGACACATAACAGCATGTAAGCTTTCAAGTTACAAAATAAAAAGAGGAAAACACACATCTACTAACATCCATTCCACATAAAAGGATCCATTAGCATGTTCTTGTTGCGCTTGTAGTTTTGCTTGCCGATATACTTCCGAGTTTTCGGGCTGACACAGACCTAATTGAATAATGTCTGGAAATGGTTGCCGTCCAAGGAGGTGTCCGTTTAAAGACAGAAATTCCTGGAAGTTTTCACGTACCATTGGATCCTGGGAACAAGACACATCTTACTACAGACACAAACAAAACTGGACACTCTAAACTGATGGACTGCAGTGTAGCCTCCAAACTTAGGGCAAGATATCCCTATGCCTAATGAAGATTTTGCTACTTTTCTTTATCTTCATCCCCTCCTCTTCTTGTTGAAATCAAGACTGAAAGCTCCTTAAGGCAGAAAAATGTATTTTTTGCTTATAAAAATCTCTGCAAATCACCACGTATGCTAATAGTACAAGTGATGTATCATGCTTATTCCACCAAATAAAACCAAATAATATAGCTATAACTGACAGAAATCTAGAAGAGCCAGCCTTATTAAGGTGAACTGAACAATGCAAAAGTGCATGTTCCTAGTTGAGAGGTTCCATTTCCTCCACATTTCTTCTGCTCAGTCAGTAAGCAGCTCTTCTTTCTGCACAGCAGAGGTTCCGCTTCGAAGGTGTTCAAACTAATCCACCAGCACAATGCCAACCAACCACCACATCATCAGTTGTGCGAGAGCTTGGAATGAGCCACCCAATCCTTTTCTTATTTGATAAAATTATCTCAGCCAACTATTAAGCAAAGTGAGAACTGTTACAAGTAGCTGCGTGTTTATCACACCGTACCTTTTGATCCAATATCTGACTATATTCGACATATTCATGAATCAAATGTGCAGGCCCCAACAACTCTGTTTTTGTTTTAATCCAATCTAGGGAAAACATGAGAGCACAGAGTTCCTGTAAACGGGGAGAGAAATAGAGACGATTTGCAAATCATGGTTCAAGTTACTTTTAATTTTCAGAGAAAATAGTATTTTACTTATTTCATTTAAACCCTTTCTTTCTAATGGGGACCCACAGGGGCTAACAATGTTCCCCACAACAACCCTGGGAAGTAGGTTTGGCTAAGGGTGTGTCACTGGCCCAAGATTGCCCAGAAAGCTTCTGTGGCAGAGTGGGGAATTTGAACCTGGGTCTCTCAGATCTTAGTCCAGCTCTTTAATCACTACAGCTCACTGGTTTCTTCTCTATTGGTTTGGATCCTAAAAACTGAATAGACTAGTTAATGCAAGGAATCTCTTCTGCCTCTCCCTTTCTACTGGAGCTTGCTCTTCCGAAGACAGAAGTTCCCCTTTGGTCTTCAGAACTGTGTTGCTGGATCCATCTCCTGTGCTCCCTGAACGTTCACTCCTAAGGATCAGGGGACATTTGGAAATGGTTCAAGGTGCAATATGGGGCTGCAGTGGGAAGGGATAAATCGGCAGAAAGAAAGCAGGGGTGTTTGGGTGCATGAGAGACAGACGGTGACACAGGCAGACTTTCCTCCTTCAGTTCCCAGGGGTATCCCACACCATTCCTGACCCTCCGGAGCCGTTTTTTTTAGGGACTGCTGGCCAAGATCCCCTCCATTAACTCCAGTCTGTTCATGGTTCTTAGGAAGAACCAAACCTTTATGTTCCAAAGTTCCTTCAGAGAACACAAATAGTTTTTTTTTTGAAAGAGCATCATAACTGTGGAAAGAGCTGTGAGTCAGTAGCAGAGCCAGGGCTTTTTTTCAGCTGGAACGAGGTGGAACGGAGTTCCGGCACCTCTTGAAAATGGTCACATGGCTGGTGGCCCCGCCCCCTGATCTCCAGACAGAAGGCAATCTAAAATCTCCAGACAGAGGGGAGGGCAATCTCAACTTCCCTCTGTGTGGAGATCAGGGGGCGGGGCCACCAGCCATGCGACCATTTTCTCCGAGGGCAACCCACTGAGTTCCACCACCTCTTTTCCCAGGAAAAAAGCCTGAGTAGCGCACATGGTTTTGAATGCAAAAGGTTCCAGATTCCATCTCTGGCACCGCCAGTGAAAGAATCTCAGGTAGCTGATGGTGGGAAAGACTTTTATCTCCCTGAGAATTTGGAGAGTCATGCCAGTCAGGGAAGGTCTGTCTGAACAGAAAGCCGCTTCGTATGTCTGTTCATGCCTTTCAACATGTTACAAATTCTTCCACTACCCATACATAGGATGTGACTGAGAAGTTATTTTCAGATTCCACCCTTTCAAAATCATAAATACTGCAAATTTCTCTTAGCGGACTATTGCAATTTCCAGTGAATCAAAATGTGCCAATAAAATATGTGAATGTTTCTTCACTGCTTTACACTGGATCATAGGACAAGGTATTACTTTACACTTTTATCACTGTATAAACGAAAACCTAACTGAAGATAAACTTAAGAATTGTGAACATCATTAATCCCTTATATCAGTTTAAAATTTACCTCATGCATATTGGCACTTGCCATGTGGTAAGCCAGGAAATTATACCAATACATGCAGTCCTCTTGGGATGGAGTGGGTACAGAATGCTTATAATGGTTCTTGTATTGATGAACTGCCTTTTTGTGTAGTTCCTATGAAATGAATAAAACGTTAAGTAAAAGAAGACACTATTCAATTTCCTTTTTCATTTGACTTAGATCCTAAATTTCCACAGACACAAGGAGGGAGAGTCATTTTTGCCAATTCCCACCTCCTGGAGAGAGACCTTAGATTTCCTCCCACAAGCCATTCCCGAGGATTCCTATCCCACAGGAACAGCATTTCGGGAACGGCATTTTGGGATGCTCGGGGACGGAATCTGAACACCATATTCCCCCCCCCCCCCCGCTTGTGCCCACAGAAATTCTAGGTGGGAACCAAGCTATCTGATTGAAAGAAAATATCAAAAGACTAGACCCCAATCATAAAATGCAATACAGATTACAGGCAGTTTATATTACTGCCTAAAACATGCACATGCTATATACTACTGGCCATTCCCAGACCACAAGAAAGTAAGGGGAAGGAATAAGAAGAACTCAGATGGTTGGCAGGAATTTTGAATGCTTGTACTCGACTACAGGGTGGGGCAGGACAAGCAAGTCCATCCCACGTCCCACAAATACATCAGTCTAGGATTTATTGTATTTATAAAATATTAATAGGACACTTATGCTTGTGGATCAAGGTTAAAAACCATAAACATCACAATTTAAAACCTGCAAAATAATATCTCAAGTAATCACCTCCTCACAAAAGATACCTGCAATTTATACCCCATTTAAAGCCTTGCAAAGTCTCCTGAAAGTTTCTAAAAGTGGCACCTCTCACCTCTTCAGGGAGCCTGTTCCACAGTGGGAGCTATGACGGAAAAGGGAAAGGTATGGGATTGTTCCAGGGGAGCTCTGATGCATGAAAAGAATAAAACACGGTTTCTTTGACTCGCCAACACTTTGGGAAGTACAGGAAAACTCCTTTTACATGGTTTTGCAAGTAGAAAGATATATCCAAAAAACCCACCACTTGTTCACATTTTTGTTGCTGTTTTGCACAGCAATGGGAAGCATGCAAATTCCTGTGTCATACAAAAAATCAGTACTGTTATACTGCTGTAGTCAGTATAAATGTTTTATATACGTCAGAATAACCAACAATGCTGGCTTTCCTTCATCTCAATGGTGTAGGAGGTGCCTTAGAAGATCCCCATGAGATATCACTTTGGGATCTTTTTAGGAAGTACTCATTTATTGCCCCCATCACAACAGGATGTTGGTCTCGGATCCTCCAAACATTACCTGATTTCCCCCCACAGCAGTCATTTTGTGACTTGTCCCCACCCACAAAGTAGCCAGGGGTCCCCAGCGTTAGGGACGCCTGATCTATAGTAACAAGACTTGTATTACCAGTAATAGATTTTGTATACTGACTAAAATCATGAGTGTGTGTGTTTTAAGAAGTATCTACTTTCCGACAAAAACAATGTTTAGAAATCTAAAAGAAAGGGTGGGGATACCTGAAGCTGAGAGCGATTCTTCTCAGTAAGAAAATCGAGTTGAAGATCGTGCAAATAATAACGGAATGATTTCCCATTCCGATCACAAAATAAGAGAGATTTGTTAACAAATTCCTGCAGTATGTCTTCAGCTTCTTCAGTCTCCATGTCCCAAAGAATACAAAATACCTAATATATATTGTGAAACAAAGAATTGGACAGGCAGCAAATCAATGTAGTAGTAATAATCCACTTCACAAAAGTTTGCTAAATGAACACATTTGACAAGTAACTACAAAAACCAGCAGTTTGTTTGTACATAGACAAAATGATCACATGCACACCAGCTCTGGTGTTAAGAATTTTTGACAATCTTTAGAAGCTCCATAATCAACACTGCAAATAACAACAATAGGAAGTCCACTGCTGCTAAATCTCTTAGTCATCAACTAAATCCTGAGTAAGGGCAGTACCATTATTTGCTTCTAAAGAGCTTTATATTCTTTAAATATTCTGATATCATGACATTACAACACTTCTTAAAAAAATCAAGACAGGCTATATATGACAGAATCACCCAAGATGTGAATATCTCAGCTATATTCATAGGTTACCTCACATATGGAGGTGGAGGAAAGTGCCATCAAGTCATAGCTGACTTATGGCGACCCCTGGTGGGGTTTTCATGGCAAGAGACTAATCGAGGCGGTTTGCCATTGTCTGCCTCTGCAACCCTGGTCTTTTCTGGATGTCTTCCATCCAATCACTAACCAAGGCTGACTCTACCTCACCTCACATACAAAACCGGTTAATATTTTAGATGTTTATTAAGATATCCAGAAAAGACAAAATTGTTTGGAATCTCTCTCTCTCTCTCTCTCTCTCTCTCTCTCACACACACACACACACACACACACACACAAAAGATGGTATTTAGATGAAATAAAATCTGACATATCAAAAACAAACTGGGAGGGCCGATTCCTAACAACTCCTCTATTCCCAATTTTTGCAGAAGCTATTTCAAGACACTAACCAACAGTGGATGCATTTAGGAGCTGTACAGTGCCCACCAAACCTGGAAGTAAACAGGCATGTACTCATATAGATACAGCTCCATGAAGAGAGGCCATGGCCCAGTGGTAGAGCACATGCTTGCCATGCAGAAGGTCCCAGGTTCAAAACCTGGCATCTACAAATAGACAGACCAGGCAGTAGGTGATGCAAAAGACTTCTGCCTAAGATCCTGGAGAGCCGCTGCTAGTCAATACTGATTTTGATGGACCAATGGTCTGATTCGGTATAAGGCAGCTTCAGGTGTTCACGTATCCAAACAGATGTAAAAACCTCCTGAAAGGCCAATGCTGAGAGTTGGGGAATTTTATGGCCCAAATTCTACATAATAGAGGGCAGGTGGTAGCAGTGAGAATTAAGAGGGACTCTTTCTTCTCACACAGCTTTTCCTGCACACTTCCTTCACAGGCAGAAGAGGGGAGGGGCACTTCACCAGACTCCCCCTCCTTTGCAGCATCCTGTGTCACGTTTTGTCACAAGTGTCTTGAGCACTGGCTTTTTAGGGGGTATCTCAGGAGGAAAGGATAGGTGTGATTCTGACTCCTCAACCACCTTATGCTCACGATTAGGACCTTTGGTCTGGATGCTTGGAAAAACACAGGTTATAAGCATTTAGAATAAATATTAAATAAATGGTGTCATATAATTCCCACAATCGTCACACAGAGACCAATGCTGTTTTAGAATGGATCTTACTTTTGAAGGCACTTTAATATCCTTTTGAAGAACAGAAAGATCTGTGTAGTAATTTTTAAGATCTTTTCGCAGCATCTCAACACTTATGGACATTGCTTCGTCAAGCGCTTCATAATCATAAGAGGATGACTTCCTTATCCTTTTAAACTGCTTATTTTGAAGTTGTTTATGGTAGTAATCCCAGCGACTGGGAAAATCTCGTAATAATGCTCCTATCAAGGACACCACAAGAGGAGAACCTGAAATACAGAAACGAATAGGTCAAATTGGGAAAAGGAAAAAAGGGGGGTATTTTTTTAAATGGAGAAGAACCATGTATGCTGCTTTGGGTTCTTACTGGAGAGGAAAGTGAGGTACACACTAATTTAATATTTATGTAATGTACTGACTGAGAAAAGGAAGGGCTTTCACTTTTGAGAAGGGCATCAAAAGAAGAGAACACAAAAGAGAAGATGAAAAAGCTTATTCAACTACAAAAAAACTGGAGAGCCAATCCGGATCACAAATGCATCATTATCTGCTGAAGGCAGGGCTTTTTTTCAGCAGGAACACAGTGGAATGGAGTTCCGGAACCTCTTGAAAATGGTCACATGGCTGGTGGCCCCGCCCCCTGATCTCCAGACAGAGGGGAGTTTAGATTTCCTTCCACGCTGCTCGGGGGTGCAGAGGGCAATCTCAACTCCCCTCTGTCTGGAGATCAGGGGGCGGGGCCTCCAGCCATGTGACCATTTTCTTCAAGGGCAACCCACTGAGTTCCACCATCTCTTTTCCTAGAAAAAAAGCCCTGGCTGAAGGTATGGGCGAGTTCACAGCCTCCCCTTGCACAGACGATAAACTTATTTGGAAGGTCCACCTCTGAAGATTCATGGATCCAAACAGATCCCAGGTTGCTCTGGGGGTTTTGAGAACAGTAACAGCTACTCTGTAGAGGCCCAGGAAACCATTAATGGACTGTCGAAGGCTTTCACGGCCGGAGAACGATGGTTGTTGGGGGTTTTCCGGGCTGTATTGCCGTGGTCTTGGCATTGTAGTTCCTGACGTTTCGCCAGCAGCTGTGGCTGGCATCTTCAGAGGTGTAGCACCAAAAGACAGAGATCTCTCAGTGTCTGACACTGAGAGATCTCTGTCTTTTGGTGCTACACCTCTGAAGATGCCAGCCACAGCTGCTGGCGAAACGTCAGGAACTACAATGCCAAGACCACGGCAATACAGCCCGGAAAACCCCCAACAACCATTAATGGACTGTTGAAGCTTCGTCATTATTTGGGACTGGGCAGCAGAGAGAGGAAGGAAGGAGCCTGTTCCCTCTTGTTTTTCACTAATCACATGACATACACTTCAGCACTAGAGACTGGCAACATGCAGACTACAACTATGTTGTTGTTTAATTTAAAAAGATCACAAAATGGCAAGACAATGATCTGAAAGAGATACTTTTTTAAATTTAAGAGCAACAGAGGGTATCATTAGAATGGAAACAAATTAAAAAATAGTTAAGATTATTTCAAAATGGCATATGTGCAGATAAGTATGGAATAACTGCTAATATTTTATAAAGGAGAAAGAAAAAAAATGCATACCTTTGCATTCTCTTACAATACTATCAGCCTTTTCTGGGAGCTCCATTATTTCCATGTTAACGAACAGAGATAAAATTTCAAGTGCTTTGTCATGTGTTAACCCACTTTCCAGAGGAACTTCATATTTACTGCCTGAGTTACGGTTGAAATTTGAAATTAGAAAGAAAAACTTTTAACAGGATGCACATGAGATATGAATTCTTAACACGTCCTGTATAATACGTCCTGTATTTGACGAAGAGAACTTTGGTTCTCAAAAGCTTATGCTACAGTAAAGGTGGTTAGTCTTAAAGGTGCTACTGGACTCTTTTCTATTATAATACTTAAGGCTTTCACAAGTCAGTAAATGCAATGGCCAATGATGTATTTTACTCTATCACTTTAAAATGGTTTCAAGATGGGTACTGAGATGGCCACTTGTGACTTTTAAAAGACTCTTCTAAGCCCTCAGGATAAGCAAAATTTCCAGGGCCTGCCATATCCTATTACAGACAATCGGCTAGTTCTGATGATACTCAGCCTCATGCGGGAGCATTCAATATTGCCATGCAACTGGCATGCACCAGCCCTGCTTTTGATGCCACTGACTTTCAATGTGGTGACATAACATTTGAATAAGTCCAAATCCAGCTCATAAAGGGTTAAATGATATGAGCCAATAAATAGGATAAATTCCAGGAAGTGACCACGCAATCTGAATCTATGCTGGATACAGCCCCCTTGTGCCTGCTTGGGCAGCTGATGACCAAGACGGGGTGGTACACAAGGTGGTCAAGAAGGAAAGGGATGCGGTTCTCTCTCTCCCCTCCACTCTCCACTGCATGTGAGCCAAACTGGGCTTGTATCAACAATAAGAGTCTTCATAAAACAAGGAGACCACATATGAAATTAGGTAGAAAGAGAGAGGGAAAAAATCCTTACCACTCACAGAATCTGCTACACTCCTGTCTCTACTGGTGATAAGAACTCGACTGTGATTATCAAATGCTTTTAACACCCAGGAATCCCAAATGTCATCAAGCACTAAGAGAGACCTATTACAAAAGGTAAGCGAACTTGGTGTCAGTATGTAAATGCATTTTGAGCCGTTGTCAATATGTTCACCAAACATTTTATTTTGGAGACTTATTATGTTTCTTAAAATCATTCCTTGTATTCTTATTACAAACAACAGTTAAGTTTCCTAGTTCCCACAATGGATTCATGACAATCAGGGCTTTTTTTCCTGGGAAAAGAAGTGGTGGAACTCAGGACCGCACAATGACGTCACTTTGGGTCAGCTGGAACAAGGGGGGAGTTTTTTAAAGTTTAAATCGCCCTCGGCGAAAATGGTCACATGGCCGATGGCCCCTCCCCCTGATCTCCAGACTGAGGGGAGTTTAGATTGTGTGGTGCGGAGGGCAATCTAAACTCCCCTCTGTCTGAAGATCAGGGGGCGGGGCCACCAGCCATGTGACCATTTTCAAGTGGTGCCAGAACTCCGTTCCACCACGTTCCTGCTGAAAAAAAGCCCTGATGACAATTAAAATTGCTCAGAAGTAAACCAAAAGTTCTTCTTTGGGAAAATTTTCAAAACTATAGCAGTGTATACACAACTGACGTCCTATCATTGTTCTTAATGAATGCCTCAGTCAAACAAATTTTCTCAACACGGCATAACTATTCCTTAAACATTACCCACATTACATTTTTAGTAATGGGAATACTTACAGAAGCACTGATCTGACCAAAGCCACAAAACGGGATTTACAGACGTGTACACTCTGCCATTTGGACACAATCCTAAGTAAGCAGATCTACTCAGAAGTTAAGTTCCATTTTCTTCAATGGGGCTTACTCCCAGGAAAGTTTGCTTAGGATTGCAGCCATTGTTAGTAAACCCATGGGGTATTTTTGTCCAGACTTCTATGTGAAATAATAAATTTATTTTGATAATCTCTGTATATCACTGGGCCCTAATATATCTAGGGACTGAAAAGAGGATCCTGCATATGTGGGCATGAATGCATAGGGCTACCAATGTGTTTCAGATATTATAAGAGATCCAGGGTCTTCTAGTGGCTCAAATGCCAGGATAGGATGGGGGGAAAGGGATCCCAGTCACTTGGTAACTTTGGGCCAGATACTGTCTTTCAGACTAAAGAAAAATAGGGAGGATGGAGGCATTATGCATGTTGCCCTGAATTCCTACAGGGGTCCCCAACCTGGGCCCGCGGGCCACATGCGGCCCCCAAGCTCTTTCTGTGCGGCCCTCCAACCTGCTTATTTGCTGCTATCACCCTGCAATTTTGTTGCATTTTGAGTTAAGCTGTGGCCCTCTTTAGGCACTGGGCACTCTAATGCGGCCCCCATGTGCCAAAAGGTTGGGGATCCCTGCCTTAGAAGAAGGGCAAAAAATGAAATTAAATAACTACCAATTCAGTATATTTGTGTTTTATAAAACAATTCATTTCCTACAAACTTCATAAATATGCAAAGCAGACTTTAGAAATGGGTATGGCAAGCTGTTCCTAACACACAGCTGACTTAAGAATTGAGCTCTGGAATAAACTCCTTCCGCATCATTATTTCGAATTTTTTAAAAACAGAGAACTTGATTTGCACGCTTAATGGGAATGTTAAATGCAGAAGCTTAAGAAAGGGGGTTAGGAAGAAAGCACTCTAGCCAAGATGATTTAAAGTGAAAGACCCCAAACACTGCTGTGTTCTACAGAAAGCACCTTGGGTATTTGCGTAGCATCAGCCAACGAAGGCGATCTTTAGCTTCCTCTATATTTAGTGGTGGCCTCTGTGAAAAGGTGAAGTCTTGGTCTAGTCTCATACACAGATTTTGGAGTTTCATGAGCAGTCCCGCTTTGTCTTGTTTGCCAACAGAAACCCAATGTACTCCTCCAGGGAAGCAATCTAGAAAAAGATGCCGCATTAAAATTAAAATATCACAGTGAACAAGCACGCTTAAACAAAAACAAACTGAGTCAGGTCATTTAAAAAAATGAAAACTGACAACGGATACTAGAAGAGGGTACATTCGTTCTAGTTGGCATATGACATGCATCTTACATCTTTCATACAGGACTAATGCTCAGCTCTTAAAATACCAACATCCAAATCCTAGCCCTATGATAGCAACAGCAGCATTCTTTGCAGGGTAACTAAGCCACACCATTCTACTGGGCTGCTTGCTTGTTAAAAGTGCGCAGAAAAACAGCTGTCAGCTCTGTGTGTTCAATGTTGGGTCACAGGTTTTATAAGAGGCCCATTTCAGTTTTAACAGACTTTGTATAAAACTCAATTTCATTTATCAGTCTTTTCTTGAGAGAAGTTTACAAATACAAATCTGTAAACAAATAAAAATCCAACAGAAATTTTAAAATATGTATTTTTAATGGTTAACTTTTACCTATTCTGCCAGTGATTCCCTGTCTCTGAACAACACTTAACCTATAGCTTTGTTGACTAGATGTTGCACTGGTAAAACTACCATTGCACTCACTTTTAAACATCTATTTAGAGATGCAGCTACCCAAAGGGAAGAGCCACAGAATCAAGTTACCTGAATCAAGATACCCTGCATACTACTCAGTTTGTAAATGCTGCTTAGATTGGATTACTGTTAGATCAAAGAATTATGAACCTGTAACAATACTCCATTCTGAATAATGATCAACATGTGGCAATCTGCGCTCTTTCTACCAGGAGTGGACGCATAGGACCTTCTAAAGATGTAGCCACAAACTAAACCAATTGACTCTTACTACTGGAAGAGTCAACTGACTCTACTAATTCATTCTACTATCAGCACTATGCAGGAGCATTACGCACAGAGTAAATGGGGGGAAAGGATGAATTCATGCCCCTCTAATGACTTTTTACATTTTCTCAAGGATGCTGAGTTTCAGAACAAAACAGCGAAAAATATATATGCACATGACTGATACAAGGTAACTAGAAATACCTTTCAAAAGATTGTGGTCACGTAGTGCTTCTGCTGACAAGACAGACTTTCCACACCCTGCCATCCCATAAACAGTAACCCATCCCGGATCATTTTTTAATTTATACAATTTCCACTGAATTGTTTTTGTTAACTCTGGACGAGTGACAAACACTACTGGTCTCTGTGGAACTCCACCTTCACAAAGGACAGTCTTAACTTGAATCCAGAAAGGAAAGAGACAAAAGGCAAGAGAGTTAATTCAAATGTCACCTTAAATTCTTTACTTTTACCATATTGATTAGAAATAGCAGTTCAACAGCCTCAACACACAAATATAGTAAGTCTCTTCATGACAGATATTTCTTGTAGGCTACTGAGAAAAGTGCAAATGAGAATGACGTTGATCCATTCGTTTGTGACTATTGTGGCTCAGCCTTTCAAGGAAGGTGAGGATCATGCCGGTCAAGTTGCTTAATGTGTATGGAACAGCCTACGGGGTGGACCATAGCAAGCACTTCTTTTTAGAAGGACTAGATACATTTAGGGGTGGGAAGGCGTCATGGCATAGCCCAATCCCATCAGATCAAGTACTTGGTTAGAGGCCACTAGGGAAGACTGGCGTTGCTCTGCACAGGAAGGCAATGGCAAACCCCTTCTGCTCCTCACTTGGCCTTGAAAACCCCTTGACGGGGTAGTCATGAGACAGTTGTGACTTGGCAGCACCCATATACATTGATACATACAGACCCAGCTCTTAGGTCAAGTTATTGAACTATGGCCATTATTTTTATTCCAGCTAAGGATTCATATGTGAAAGTCCGCTTCCGCATGAATATGTCACAGAGCATGAAGTCCACTGTTAATTATCAAATAGCTCACAAGCCTGAGTAGCAAGAGCACAACCAGCGGACTGCACCACCAGAAATAAAGTAGGATTCCATGCCTACAAAGAAAGGCAAAACACATGGTCTACAAGATAGAGCTGGCTAAGCGAGTCTTGCCTAGTGGGCAGAGCAGTAGACTGGGGAAGGTCCCCACTGGACCTTTTAAGAATCAGCTTAATTAACATGTGATCTGCACGGGAGCAAGTAGGACACGTTAGGATGACTTCCCTCCACTGAAGGAGAATTGGAAATTAAAGTTTTTATACACAGCCAACAACAACCCCCCCCCTACTGAACATATATTTTATCAAACCAAATTTTTAATAAACATTAAAGCTTGGCTCCTAAATAGTGCAAATGGAGTCAGAAAGCAAATTCCAACTCTTCACTCCCACCACAGTTGTCTTTGCCCCCCCAAACTGTGCTCCTGTGTGTCAGTGGGTCTCTCAGAAACAGTGAGAGGAGCAAATTGGGGGTCTGCAGTGGGAGGCAGGAACCCAACAAAAAACACAACCTCCTCCTTGCCAATGAAAATGCTGTCCTGTTGGCAGGACTGTCATTAAACCAACAGAACGTTTTTGGATTCAAGCCCAATTACTACTGAAATGAAGAATTCACAGTAATGGTTTTCTGAAACGTTTCTTCAATAAAGACAGTTATTCCAAACAACAGTTTACACCCATTAAATTCTTATGCATGAATAACAGTTTACCAGACTCACCATAGGAGGTTACTCCATCCATTGAATTCTTTCCATGATGAGGTGAAATAATAGGGATGCCATCTTGGAGAAGGCCAGCAAGATCCTTGTACCCTTCATGAAGTAGAGCATTATAAAAAGATATATATGCATGGTCATCTTTGCTGAGAATCATTTGGACAAGCATAGCTGCTCGTTCTCTCTGGGTACTCTAAAAGGGAAAAGGACACCGTCACGCACGTTTAGTACAATCCATCTAAAGTTCAGCATTTTAACTTCTATAGATTTCAGCGGCGGAGATAAATATGTGTTTAAGCCTTTCCAACATAAATCAATGAGATTCCAACGTGCTTAAACAGCCAGAACAATTTTCAGAGCTGCAGTCCCCTTCCCCATTTTACCTTTGCTATACTTATTTGAGTACCGATGGTACTGAACTGTATTTGCTCCCCCTGCCCCAAATGACAACTGCTAGCATAAGAGTGTGCCTGCTGTGCTATCTCCACTTCCTGAGATGGTTTGTGTCACTGATGCAAGATGACTTGTGCTGGATGTAAAAAAATGTAAAAATAAATCTGCTGGATCAGACCAGGGGTCCACCTAGTCCAGCATCCTATTTCACAGTGGCTAACTAAGTGGCCAACTCTGGAGGGCCAACAAACAGGGCACAGAGGCCAAGGTCCTGCTGCTGACCCCCAGCTCTGGTAGAGATCTGCTGCACATCTGAGTGTGGAGGGTCCCTTTAGTCACTGTGGCTAGAAGCCACTGAGGAACCTCTCCTCCATAGATCTAACTTCCTTTTAAAGCCATCTATAATAGCAGCCATCACTACGTCCACTGGCAGTGAGTCCCACAATTTAACTACTCATTAAATAAAGAAGTATTTCCTTTTGTCTGTCCTGAGCCTATTAACTTCATTAGGCGCCCCTATGTTCCAGTAATATGAGAGAGGGAGGAAAAGCTCTATCAACTTTCTCCAGCCCATGCACAATTTTATAAACTTCTATCATGTCTCCTCTTTGCCATCTTTTTTTGAGACTTAAAAGTCCCAGACTCTCCTCATCCATTAATCATCTTGTACATCTTGTACTTTTTCCAGCTCTGCAACTTGAACTGCTCTTTGTTACTGCAGTAATTAAAAGGCTGCAGCCATAAAATTCCCCAAGTACTAACACAAACAGAAAAACAAAAAACTTCAAACTCTTTACCTGAGCTTTTACTTTCTCCTCATCCTGTAATGTTAACGCTTCATCCGCAATCATATGATCCATTATGTAAGAAGTTTTGATATCTCTTTCCAAAGACTTGCGATTCTGAAGTAAATAATTTCGAGCATTCAAGTCCATTTTTATTCCTATTTACTTCTGCCTTGCTAAATGGAAACATGAGCTAGCCAAGACACAGAAAGCATCAAAATATCTGTCACTACACATTACTTTCAGAAAAATAAAATAGAATTTTACTTTAGATGATGCTGTGGACTTTTATTATTAGATTGATGGCACTTACCAATATTTCAACTTGTAACTGATCCTGGAAACATCAGTATAAAGAAAGCTGTGAAATATTCTGTGGGATTTCCCAATGCTTATAATGCACAGGATATCAAATGTAACATAGTAAAAACAACATGAGTCAATTCCATCAGCGACATCTTTTAGTTGCTTTGGCTCTAGAAAAAGATAGCCAAAACGGGATCTAAATAATATTATGAACATGAATTCATTTCAGTAGCATCCATATTTAACATGGTCTTAAAGTGATTTTTTCCCCATAATAATTGAATTCGCTTCTAAGTTCAGTTCAGCGGCTGATTCTCTAACATGTCAGCTTACAAACAGATTTTATTCAGGTAGACACAAAGCTCAAACCATTTTGGTATCTTTAAATTAACAAATTCTAGAGAATTTGCAAAGGCTAAATGCCACATTTACTCTCCAAATTTCAAAATGAAATGCTCATGCCCATTATTATACACACTGAAAGTGATCCATCCAGGGCTTTTTTTCAGCAGGAATGCGGTGGAACGGAGTTCCGGAACCTCTTGAAAATGGTCACATGGCCGGTGGCCCCGCCCCCTGATCTCCAGACAGAGGGGAGGTTAGATTGCCCGCAAGGTTTGTATAGAACAAACAAGCAAAAGGTAAACAATCCATACACACCCCATTGCTGAACAGCAGGATATGATTCCAGTGGCACCTTAAATACCAACTGGATTTCCAGGGTGTATCCTTTCGAGGGTCAAAGCTCCCTCCATCAGACTTTCAAAAACTCATACCCTGATAATCTTGTTAGTCTCTGGGTGCCACTGGACTCCAGTCCTGCTGTTGTACTGCAAACCAACACGGCTACCCACCTGAAAACCCTGGGGGTGTGTGTCTCCATTAAGTCAGCCGCGACTTGAAAATACTTATTACATTAAATTTTCCTGCGTCAGAGCTCACTTCCTCAAACACATGGAGCACCCATGAATGCACAATAAACATGCACAGCCTGACAAAGAGCAACAGAGAAATGTTTTGGAGGGGAAAGCAAGGCTGGTCCTACTTTAATGAATATTTTTAAAAAGATAGGTCAAGATGGGTAGCCGTGTTAGCATGTCTGTAGCACTAGAAAAGAGCAAGAGTCCAGCAGCACCTATAAGATTAACCAAATGTGTGGTAGGGTACGACCTTTCATGAGTCACAGCTCACTCCTTCAGATACCAATAGCTGTATCTGTGAGCTGTGGCTCAATAACGTACCCTACCACCAATTTGGTTATTCTTATAGATGCTACTGGACTCTTGCTCTTTAAAAAGGTATTTACACTGTGGCCGCTTGTAGCATGGACCAAAACAGCTACCTACCTTTTGAACTGAGAAAGAAGGAATGGTTTGCACAGAACAAAAAATGCAGTTTGTCAACATCCCATTGCTGAGCAGAAACAGACAAGCTTCCTTCCCACAAGCATTAGAGGAGGAGGAGGATGGGGAATAATAAGGGGGAGAACAGGGGGGGTGCAGTGCAGACCCTCCCCCTTATTATTCCCCACCTCACCCCCGCTCCTCCCCTCCCACCCACACTCTCAACAACAATCCCCCTCCCCATGCATCTCCACCCCAGTCAGGACTCCCAGGAGGGTTACCTCAGGGGCGTGGGGAGCAGAGGGGGGCGCAGACTAGGCCAGGCGATTCTGCCGCCGCCATCGAAGGGGGACGACGACGACCAGGAAGCCCCGAGAGCGAGGCGGGGCCAGGCCGCTTCCTCCTTCTGAGGCGGAGGGAGGCGCCTGGGCGCTCCAGCGCGGCGCCGATAAGGAGGGCGGCCGGCCGCGCGTGTGGAAAACAAGCCCCGGAGGCCTGGAGGGAACAAAGGGCGCGGGCGCGCCTCGGCGGCGCTTCCCTCGCAGATGGCGGAGAGGCTCGCGCCCTGCGGAGGAGAGGAGGAGAAAGGGGGCCGTCTCGAGGGGCACGCGCCTAAAAAGGCCTCCCTCTGCCCCTCCGGAGAAGGAGCCCAAGGCGGGGCGAGGAGCCCCGGAGCTGCCCTGGAGAGTCCCGTGGGTTGGAGGGGAGGCGCCGCCAATGCTCGTTGGCTTGGCTGGGCAGGCGTGTTGCTGTTGCCGGGGCTGCTGCCGCGCTCGCCGCTGAAGGACTGGAAAGGTGGACGGGAAAGGAGGAAGGGGCTCCGAGATTGTAAGGAACGGGGCACACGCAGGAGGGCTGGAATAAGAGGAGGGGGCCCCCACTGATGGTCCCAGGACTGAAAGCAGCGCTGGAGGTCTGGAATCTCTCTGTCTCTCTCGCACACTCACAAACACACACGGAGCCTGGAGTGACTTACACACATGCTCACTCCCTGTGGATTGAATGACTCTCATACACACACACACTCTGGATTTAAAAACTCACACACAGAGAGCCTGGATTGAAATACTCTTTCACACATGCTCACACCTTGTGGATTGAATGACTCTCATACACAAACACATGCACTCTGGATTTAAAAACTCAGAGCGAGAGCATGGATTGAAAGACTCTCTCGCACACTCTCACCCTCTGGTTGAATGGCTCTCTCATACACACACACAAACACACACAGTGTGAATTAGAAACTCTCTGACATGCACAGAGCCTGGATTGAAAGACTCTAAGAACATAAGCAAAGCCATGTTGGATCAGGCCAGTGGCCCATCCAGTCCAACATTCTGTCACACACAGTGGCTAGAAATCCAGTGCCATCTAAAGGACTGTCAGTGAGGCCAGGACACCAGAAGCCCTCCCACTGCCTTCCTTCCAGCACCAAGACAACAGAGCACCACCTCCCCACAAAGAGAATACCATCTATCTCCTGTGGCTAATAGCCACTGATGGACCTCTGCTCCATATATTTGTCCAGTCCCCTCTTGAAGCTGGCAATGCTTGTAGCTGCCACCACCTCCTGTGGCAACGAATTCCATGTGTTTATCACCCTTTGTGTAAAGTAGTATTTTCTTCTATCTGTTCTAACCCAACTGCTCTCACACACATGCTCCACCCCCTGTGGTTGAATGGCTCTCATACACACACACACACTGGATTAAAAACTCTCTGACACACAGAGCCTGGATTGAAAGACACACACACTCACCCCGTGAATTGAAAGACTCTCATTAACACACACACTCTGAATTTAAAAACTCTCTCACACACACAGCCTGGATTGACTCTCATACACCCACACACACACCCTGTGGATTGAATGACTCTCTCATACGCACACACTTTGGATTGAAAAAAGCCCGAGAGAGCATGGATTGAAAGACTCTCTCGCACAACTCTCACCCTCTGGTTGAATAGCTCTCATATACACACACACACTGTGGATTAAAAATTCTCTGACACACAGAGAGCCTGGATTGAAAGACTCACACACGCTCACTCCCTATGGATTGAATAACACTTTCATACATGCAAACACACACACTCTGAATTTAAAAACTCTCACAGAGAGAGCCTGGATTGAAAGACTCTCTCTCACACATGCTCACACCTTGGATTAAAAAACTCACAGAGACCATGGATTGAAAGACTCGCACAACTCTCACCCTCTGGTTGAATGTCTCTCTCACACACACATTGTGGATTAAAAACTCTCACACACACAGCCTGGATTGAAAGAGTCTCACACATGCTCACACCCTGTGGATTGAATGACTCTCATACTCATACACATAAACACACACTCTCTCTTATACACACAAACACACTCTGAATTTAAAAACTTTCACTCACAGACAGACGCACAGCCTGGATTGAAAGACTCTCACACATGCTCACCCCCTGTGGACTGAATGACTCTCTCATACTCCTGGACAGAGAGAGCATGGATTGAAAGACTCTCTCACACTGTCACCCTCTGGTTGAATGTCTTTCTCACACACACACACACACACACACACACTGTGGATTAAAAACTCTCACGTGCACAGAGCCTGGATTGAAAGACACTCACATACGCTCACTCTCACACTCCATGGATTGAATCTCTCTCTCTCCCTCTCTCCCTCACACACACACACACACACAGGCTTAAAAAAAAACCTCACAGAGTGAGCAAGTCTGTATTGAAACTCACATACACACACACCCTGGATTGAAACTCTCACACACAGCCACTGGATTGAATGGCTCTAATACACATATAAGCACACACTCTAGATTTTAAAACTTTCTTTCATACATAGACACAACAGTGCCTGGATTGATTCTCACACACACACACCCTCTGGGTTGAATGACTCTCTCACACACACACTGGATGAAAAAACTCACACCCACACATACTGGATTTTAAAAAAATCTTAATTTATGTTCAATCCAGAGCAGGATTGAAAGACTTTCTTTCACACATACACACCCTGGATTGAATTATTATTATCTCATACTCACACACACACACACACACTCATACTCTGGATTAAAACTCTCTCTTACACACAAACATTGAAAGACTCTCATATACACTCACACCCCCTCACACATGCTCACATCCCATGGATTGAATGACTCTCTCACACACAACTACACACACACTGGATTAAAACTCTCACACACCCGTATAGACACTCTCTCTCTCGCTCACACACACACACACACACACACACTTTCTCACACAGCCTGGATTGGAAGACTCACACATAGTCACACCACACTGGATTTTAAAAAATCTATCATATTCAGTCCAGAGCAGGACTGGAAGACTTTCTCACACACACACACACACTCCCTGGAGTGAATGATTCTCTCATACACACACACACGCACACACTGGATTAAAGTACTCTCTCAAACACAGCCTGGATTGAAAGACTCACACACACTCACCCCGCCCCCCTGAACTGAATGACTCTCATACTCGCAAACGCACACTCTTGATTTTAAAACTTTCTGTTTCACACATACATAGATAGTTTTGGAGTGTTGACTATGGTGTTACCCCGTTGAGTTCCCATGCACATTGCTTAAAGGAGTGAAGAGATTTTGGACAGTGCCCCACAAGCAATCTGTGAATCTCGCTTGGTGTCAGAGACATAAAAGGAAGACTGGTGGCTTTTATAATTACAATGATAATCACAATGGAGATACACCATTGTTCTTGTTCAGAGGAACAAAGGTGCAACCTGATACCAAAGGTACCAATGTACTTGCCTGCTAGCATTGAGCAGAGGAATGCTAGAGATAAAGTGCCTTTACAGTAACAGCCTGAAACATCTCCTTTTCTTCCCTCAGCTCTTTTTAAAATTTTGTAACATCGAACCTGAGGATGAGTTCTGAAGAACTTGAAATCTTGCGTACTGTTTTGTGTCACTTTTGTTGTTCCTAGTAAAAGTTATTATACAAATTGTGGTTTGATTTTGGACTTTGATTTTGGGCCAGCATGGCTGTAAACAACTTTTGTCTTATGACAGAAATTGCCAAGTTTAAAACTCCTACTTAACATCCATACCAATGAGAAACATCACATTAAAAGTGATCCAGAATTCCCTCTGGCTTCTCTGCTTCATTTGTTGAAATTTATGTCACACCATCAAGATTTCCTATGTGGAATCAGATCAACCGAAACAACCAGTTTGGATATGCAGAATTTGTTTTTTTAAAATCCAACATTGTTCTAAGGCTGCACAGCCATATTCTTTAAAACAAATCAGTCAAGTTAAGCAAAATAGTGAAATTTTATTTGCAAAATATCTTGAATTATACAATGTGCAAGAGGTAGATTCGTACTTATTTTTAAAACCAGTATTGAGTTTCAAAAATAAACAATCGATGGTATGATGAGAAAAATTGTACAAATTCCATTTAAAATACCTTGTATAAAGACACTCTCTCGTGGGAAACTCACTCAACAAATTAAACTGGAGCATGCTTAGGGAGCAATCCTAAATATGCCTATTCAGAAGGAAGTCCTATGTTATTCAATAGGGCTTAGTCCTAAGAAAGTGCCCTTAGAATTGCTGCCTTATTTAAACAGATTTTGGCCATGATCCTGAATCTTATTTGTACATTCCTCTGAAATCTATACATATCATTTGTTTTTAAGGCGTCTTAAAGACAAAGGTGTACATTGATTTATGCTCCTGTCGGATTGGATTCATGAATCCATTTGTACAATACAATCTTTACAAGTTAACATACAGATGTCGGTATCCTTAGCAAACTGTGACCATAAAGCACTAATCTGCAAGTTTACAAACTCTTGTAGACAAATTGGCAATAACAGTGTGATGTTCTGAACAGAAACGCACTCAGCTTTCGAGTTTTCTTTACAGAGACTCAGTTTTAGCTGTAAAGGATATTTGACCAAAGAGAGATTCTATTCAGGTGGAAGGGTAAAAAACAAACTCTGCAGTGGTGGCTGCTAAAGATGAATCCTGCCAGAGTCATGGTCCTTTAATTATGACTTTCCCAGTTCATCTTACTTTGATCTATCAGTAATGATATTAGTAAAACTAGGTATATTGACAGAGTCATTTCTGAAGATTCTTGAAGAAATAAGGGACGACATTGTCTTACCGTTTAAGAACTACAGAAAATACAAAAAAGCTGTGTAATTATACTATCAATACAAAATGTGCATACAACATGAAAACATATTTTAATACAAAACATGACATACAAGTATAAATATATAAAGTTCAACCATCATGGCTTTAGTTTTTGAAGAGGTTCTTCGTTTCATTAAGAGATTTGGGCTTCTTTTTCTAGCGGGGGGTAGTCTTCAATTTCAGCGTTAAACAGCTCTACAAGAAAGGGAAACAACAGTGCGTCATTAGAATGTAATTCAAAGTCTAGCACTACGAACTGAACTATCTATACCTACATATTGTAAATTTTTCTCTGTGTCATCCAAATATGCTACAGTAAACAAATGTCTTAAATGTTTCTCATTATACTTGAAATCTGGTACAACTATTACATCACCTCATGTATGTGCTATTTAATGTTTATTGTTATTGTTACTTTTATATAACTAATAAAATCTGGTTATTAAAAAAAAAAGAATGTAATTCAAAGCATTTAGAGAGCAAAATCAAAAAGAGTCCAGTAGCACCTTTAAGACTAACCAATTTTATTGTAGCATAAGCTTTCGAGAATCAAGTTCTCTTCGTCAGATGCGTGGTACAGACACATCTGACGAAGAGAACTTGATTCTCGAAAGCTTATGCTACAATAAAATTGGTTAGTTTTAAAGGTGCTACTGGACTCTTTTTGATTTTGCTACCACAGACTAACACGGCTAACTCCTCTGCATCTATGACCATGGAAAACATTAGAGAGCAACTCTGAAGGCCTTTTTTAAAAATGCTGGCAGAAAGGAAGTATATCAAGATGGGTAGCCAAGTTAGTCTGTAGCAGTAGAAAAGAGTCCAGCAGCACCTATAAGACTAACAAAATTTGTGTTAGGATATGAGCTTTTGTGAGTCACAGCTCACTTCTTCAGATACTTCTTCACTTCTGAACAAGTGAGCTGTGACTCATGAAAGCTCATACCTTACCACAAATTTTCTTAGTCTTCTAGGCGCTACTGGACTCTTGTTCTTTTCTACTGCAGAAAAAGGAAGAAAACTGAGGTGAAACTGGCTCAAGAGCACAATCAGTGATCCCTGGATTTTTGTCCAAGACAGAAAAGGCACCACTAGAGAGGGCGGAGGATCACAGAAAGTTGTGCTTTCTCCCCACATCCGGTCCCAAATCAAGGATGCTTGCTCTTCAGGTGAGAATGAAGTTCTCACAATGACGTATGAAATCTCCCACCTACCAATCACTCACTCCCCACTGACTCTTCTTTCCCCAAACTGCTCCACTGCGCCTTCTAACTCCATGTCTCACTGTCTTCTCCATACCACTCATCCACACCCAGACTATTACCTCATTGCAATTGTGGACCGGGACCAGCATATCTGCGGGACCATCTCTCCCCATATGTGCCCCAGAGGACATTACGAACAGGTAATAAGCAACTGTTGGTGCTCCCTGGCCCCATGGAGGCCCACCTAGCATCAACCAGAGCCAGGGCCTTTTTCAGCCCTGGCTCCAACCTGCCGGAACTCTCTGTCGAATGAGACCAGGGCCTGGCGGGATTTATTATCCTTTCGCCGGGCCTGTAAGACAGAGATGTTCTGCCAGGCGTATGGTTGAGGCTGGGCTTGGCCTCCACCGGCCAAATAGAGGAGATTGGATCCCTTCCCGATCAGATGCATCCACCATCTAGCTTTTTATACTTTTAAATGGTAGCTTAGGTTACCAAGTACTGCTCTATTTTATACTATGTTGTTTTATATTGTTATTTAAACTGTTTTAATATAATTTCTATTGTAAATGTTTTTATCATACTGTAATCTGCCCTTAGCCTGCTTGTGCAAGGAAGGCAGAATATAAATCGACAAAAGAAAATAAATAAATCCATAAAATGAAACCATCGCTGCCCCAACTCTCCTAGATCCACTGAGGCCAAGAAAGAATGAACCGTTTGGCAGGCTGAACCTTCAGGTGGCTTGTTTCACATTGTGGCACCTTGTTCTGTACCTTCACTGTGATCCAGCTGAGGCCGATAGGACAAGAAGAGCCAGGAGAGACCAACGAGGAGTGCTACTACTAGATTGACCACAATCCAGGGCTGAAGAATCTTTTCCTCTGCACCTGAGGTCCTGAAAATAAATAGTACACGTACTTAAAGACAAGCTAGACGTGACAGTGGCATTCACATTTGCACATAGAATGCCCACAATCATGGAAAAAGTGGGGGGGGGGGATCTGATTTTAAATGGGGAGCATGAGTGAGAAATGCTGGACTATCCCTATGCTGGCCGGTCACTTCTCTGAAGCCTCTTTTCCCAAATGCTTTTCACCCAATCAGGATCACTTCCAGTATCAGAGCTTGGATGAAAAGAAAAAAAATATTCTGTTGTTGGGTCTTGGTGGTGGGCGGGGGGGGGGGGGTTGCCATTCCTTCCCACAGAAATCTTTAGTATAAGGTGAAAGATCTATGTGATTGGAGTATTTGTATACATGAATATAATTGTTGATACTTGTGTACAGGGGACATTTCGTAGAAAAAGAGCTGGAGGAACTCATTAGCACAACTCATTAGCATATATCATGCCCCTTGACATCACCAGAAGTGTATCATTAGCATAACTGATTTGCATATGCCACATACCCCGACATGACCTATCCTGGCTGTTTTGGACCAAATCCTGGCCATTCAGGGCCGAAATTGGGCCCAAAATGGCAAAAAGGGGCTGAAAATGGCCAAAAAGGGGCCCAAAATGGTCAGGATCGGGCCGCTGCTGAGCAGGAGAGTGATCCACCACCCGTCAGAGGCCCAATCCAGGCCGAAACGGGCCCAAATGGCTGAGAGTCAGGTGGGCGGGGCCACCTGTCGTGACCTATTTGGGGAACTGCCAGAACTGTGTTCTTGTGCGTTCCCCCTCGAAATGAGCCCTGCTTGTGTATATTATTCACCTATTTATGTTGGATTGTTTTACGTGTTTTTTTTAAAAAATACATTTTTATTGGATAGGTTGAAAAACGTAATCACTTCAATATCTCTTTCTCCTACAAAATACATATTCATCCCAACCCACCCTTCCCCTCCCCTCACTTCAGACCTCCAACAGCACTTATACCCTTTAATTCATACAATATTCCCAATAATTCTATTATTTTCCCTACTCTTCAAAGGTAAAGTTACAATCAGTATAAAATTCAACAAATTACATGATACTCATCAAAAATTGTCCATAGACCACAATTGGTCTTTTACATCCCAATTCTTTTCCAGGTAATCTTTAAATTTTTTCCAGTCCATCAAAAAATCATTTGAATTGTTATTGTTGTTCAGTTATTTAAATTAAGTAAAACTTGGGGAAAAAGTCATTTGAACTTTGTTCTTTTAACTTTCTAGTTAGTTTATCCATTTCCACCATATACAAAAGTTTTTGTATCCATTCATCAACTTCTGGTATCTTGTCTTGCTTCCAATATTACGCATACAACAATCTTGCAGCTATAATCATATACCATAATAATGTTCTGTCCTTCATATTTACAGTTTCCATATTAAGTCCTAACAAAAACACTTCTGGATTTTCCTGCAAATTACACTTCAAAACTTTTAATATTTCAACATGAATAGAAGACCAGAATTGTTTTGCCTTATCGCAAGTCCACCACATATGGTAAAAAGAACCTTCATGTTCCTGACATTTCCAACACTTATTTGACATAGCATTATTCATATTTGCTAATTTTTTTGGCGTTAGATACCATCTATACACCATTTTATAACAAGTCTCTTTCAAATTAATACAGATATTTTCAAAGCATTTTTCCATAGATACTCCATGATTCCATTGTAATCTCTTTATTAAAATTCAATGCCCATCGATTGTTTTATGTGTTTGGATTGTAATGGCCTTTGGCCATAGACAATAAACTCTACTACTACTACTACTACTACTGCCATTCCTTCCCCCCAGTTTCTATTGTGTTCATTAACAGATAGCAGGCAGGTACTTAAGGATAAAAGACAATACTAAATAAGCAATTTTGTGTGTTCAGATTTATATCCCATCTTATACATCTGCTGTGTGTATACATATTAGATGTGTATGAATGATGAATAGATCTGAACACATCAGTGACACCTAGGCTCAGCTCCCTGCTCGCTGGTTGACGTTGAGCTAGTGACCCACACTCCACTTAACCCCCTTCATCGAGATGTGGGAAAGCAGAATAGGATTATACTATGATGACTACTGCAAGTTCCTTTAAGGGTAGGATACACATTTATTTTATTTATCTGCTTAATTTATACCTCACTGTCCTCCCCAAAGGGAACTCAAAAGCAGTTCACATCATTCTCCTCTCCTCCATTTTATCTTCACAACGATCTTTGAATTAGGTTAGGCTGAGAAAATGTGACCACCCAAAGGTCATCCAGCAAGCTTCCGTGGCAGGGCAGGGATTTGAACCTGGCTCTCCCAGATCCTAGTAAGATGCTCTAACCACTACACCACACTGGCTCTTTGGTAAGCAGTAATGTTAATGAAATTATCCTAAACAAGAATCTTGCGAATTTAAAAAGTGTGCATTAAAACATGTGTGACTGCAAGGAACACCCGATTAAAGCTCTTCACAGTGTATTCCCATTAGGAGCACACATTAGTGAATTGTATCCCTGACTCTATGAAGACTGCATGAGAGACACAATCTGCTGCAGCAGCCATACATTCTCAGATAACCAAAACTGCATTTTGTTAACGTTGGCTAAATTGTTTAAAAAGAGGGGAATGTTGTCCCCTGCCCTTTCCCCTCTCTCCCTCCTGTGTAGGTGCGAGGGGGGGGGACTATTGTTTGGTGAAGACCTTCATCTTGGGGATTGAAATCTGTATTTTATTATTGTATGTTTTTAGCTGGATTTTAACTTGTATCTCATTTTTGATGTAAGCGACCCTGAGCTCGCTTGCAGGGAGGGTGAGATGATGATGATGATGATAATAAAGAGCTTCCAATGACAGTATACTGCCTACCATGATAATGTAATACCAAAACACATTATAATATTGCTGCAATTAAATCAGCGTATATTTATATCCCTGTCGCTCCTTGAACGATAAATATATTAGTGCTTGGCTCAACAGTAGTTGAGGGTCAGGAGGACAGGGTTTCATTTGGTTCTGATTTAAAGGTATACAATATCCGGCATGTTAACAGTCATTTGATGCAAAGAGTGTTATAAAGCCACTCACATCTTGTGCCAGAAAGCTGCTTTTTACAAATCTAGAGGAGCAAATACTGCTCACCCTAAGGATCTTTCTCGGCCCATGAAATACCAAATTTCTCAAAGTAGAGAGTGGGGAGACAGAACCAAATCTAGGGAAACTCAAAAAACCAACCAGCTGATATGATCCCGTTCTATATATATATAAAATGGGGTTTGCAAGAGAGCAATATTGAGGATGTTCAGCCTGATGGGATTACAACAATACAGTACATCACAAACCAAGCAACAGTTAATAATTATCTGCTGCTGTCACAGATAGGTTGATCTTTGGAAAGGAGAATAAATCCTACCACAAGCTGCCGTTCTCTGAAGGCGGCGTGTACAGGTTGATTCTGTCACCCGTCATCTGCTGGCTCAGTGACAAGACGAGTGCTGCAAAGTACACTGAGGAAAATCCATGAAATCAGTACCATCCATCGACATTTCATAAGCACAGCGTCAATGAAACTATCGCACCCACATATGACCGCTGTCTTCCAAATTCTGTAATCAGCTACATTTCACTCTTCAGCTGTACAAAAAAAGATACCCCCCCACCTCCCTATACAAAAACCTGAACTTTCTAATCGTCCACCAAAATCACCAGATGTTCTGTGTCAGGAAATACACATCATCTGGCTGTTCGTATTCTTTCGGATATTTCCCACACGTTCATATCAGGGAACAAGCAACCCATCTCTACTGTCTTTTAAAGGAACGTCAATGATAATGACATCATTCGTTTTTGCAGAAACAACAGCTTTTATCTGAGGAGGCCTGCTCCAGTGACTTTCCCACCTCTCCCTCCTAAAGAGCACCCCAGATTTGGGGCAGGGGGAAGGGGGGCAAAATGAAGGTTTGCAGTAGAAAAGCGGAAATCTCTGGAAATCACACACCACCACCAACTCCGATAATAAAAATAATAATCAGAATTGGACAGTAGGATACAAGTTATTTATTTATTACATTTCTATACTGCTCTCCCTGTCGGACGGGCTCAGGGCGGTGTAACAACATACAATTTATAACATACAGTTTAAAACAATAAAAACAGTATAAATAAGCATTTAAAAACATTATCCATGTGCAGTAAAATTTCTCGGATGGCGGATGTAAGTGTCACACTTTATGAGCTCCTGCATGGGTGGTGGACGGTCTTCAGTGGTATGGCCGGCAAGAGGACAGCCTAGCCCCCACCAAATGCCTGGCGGAACATCTCCGTCTTGTGGAAAGATAACAAATCCAGCCGGGCCCTAGTCTCCGCAGGCAGAGAGTTCCACCAGGTCGGAGCCAGGACTGAAAAGGCCCTGGCTCTGGTAGAGGCTAGACAGACCTCCCTGGGGCCAAGGACCATCAGCAACTGCTTATTAGCTGATCGAAGCGACCTCTGAGGAACATATGGGGAGAGGCGGTCCCGAAGGTATTTGTTGGCTTCCCCAGATGGTACAGCACAATTAAGAATATTTTAAAGAAGAAAGTCCTACTTTAATTTGGCAGCGATAACGCAGCCCACATCAAGGCCTTTCCCAGCATTTAATAATCAAGCAGTACTCACGGAGAGAGGCAATTGCTGCTGGGTCCAGAGTCAGAAAGCTCCGTAGTGCTAGGGATGCTTTAGCCAAGTCAATCCTGAAAAGCGAATTGGAAATGGAATTGCTTACATATATAATTTTATATATATATATATATATATATAAAAAATGTATCTATATAATTTTATTGATTTCCCATAAAGATTACATAGATATAGAATTACATGGATAATTAAACATTAACTAAACGGAAATATGAGCTATTGGTTAATAAGCACTACAGCACAGAGTGGAGAAAGAATCCAACTATAAATAAACGATTGCATCAGTGAGTCAAGATAACAATTACCTCAAAATCAGTGAGTCAGACACAGACGGACCATAAATAACAAATACCTCAGCTTTCAGTGAGTTAGACTATAAAATATTTTAAATCTTCAGTGAATCTAACACAGCCTAACAAAATGTGTTTGTTTAAAATATTCATTAGCCACCTTTCTACTTTGCAGGAATTCAAGGCGGCTTACAAAATAAATAAAACAGCAATCGTAAAAGGAATAAAAACAAAATTTAAAAGCACAGTTTGAGACAGCTAGTAGACAAAATTAATTAAAAACATTCCTAAATAAAAGTGTCTTCAGCTGCCTCCAGAAAACCAGCAATGGAGAGAGAAGCCACTTCCAAGGTATGTTTACTCAAAGAAAAGAGGGAGGGAGCCAGCAGCAGGGACAGAATGCAAACACTGCAAAAGGGGGGGGGGGGCTGCCACAAGCTAATTGTCCTCTTGCACTTCTGGTCTGGAGACCTAACAGATCCAAGAGCCTTCATCCATGAGTCATGATGAACACACTGTCACAAAGCAACACCTGGGCCGTTTCCACACTACTTACCTTCATCCAGAATGCTGCGGAATGCTGCAAAAAACCCATGGAAGATACAGTCTTCTCACGTGACTTTTGCACGATGTCACGCAAAACTCGCACAAGATGATGCTATCTTCCACGTTTTTTTTGCAACGTTCTGGATGAAGGTAGGTAGTGTGGAAACGGCCCTGGTGTCTTTTGCATGCTCCAAGTGAGATATGCACGGAAGTGTCATTGTTTCTGAGATTTAAAGACATCCCACCGACATCTCTGATTAGAGAAAAGACTTTGGATAAATATTTAACTATATGGAAACCTCTTACTGACTTTATGTTTGAAATAGAATGAGAAGAATTAATGATATGCACTTTTGAAGGTTAGGAAGAAAGGAGAGAGAGTTAAGTGTTAAAGTTAAATTTAGTTTAGAATAAAGATCAGCTTTTGCTTGCTTCAAATGGAACTTGTTATATATTCCTACGAATGAATTTTTCCTTCTCTTTCTTTCTCTTTTATTCTCGTTAACTTCTGTTCCTTTTTGTGTTTTGTATACTTGTGTCTTTTTCATTTCCTTTCTTAATGGTATGTTTTATAATTATGCTGAAATTTTCAATAAAAAAGTTATTATAAAAAAAAAAAAGACATCCCACCTTTTGTCCACGATCGGAACTCCTTTATGATGGGCACCTACCATTTCCCACCACAGAGAAGGGATGCCCAATAAGTTAGGGATCATAGTTGGAGAAGTTGGGTGGAGTTTTCACAGGCTTCCTAGACAAAGCGCCGCCATTAAATGAAGGGCCGCGTCAGAGACACACATGTTGGCAGAATTTTTGGGAAATGTGCTTGATAAAGAAAAAGGTGTATGAATTGTGGACAAGAATGCAAACAATGGGAGGGGGGATCACTAAGGAGTATTAGGGGACCACCACTACAGCAATTACATAGAAGCAGAAGTCCCTGAACTCCCAATCAAATGAGCTGTTGTGTTAGTCAATATGTAGCAGTTATTTCATCAGTACAGTGTCATGCTCTATACCAGTTTAATTTTGTATCACTCAAGCAGAAATACAGATCAAGTGTCATCAGGGTAACTAAGAACCACCTTTGGCAGATGTGGAACAACAGCGTCACTTAAAGCTGACACAGCTGGGAAACGAGTGCTGAATCCACACACCTGTGGAGCACCCCAGCCTTACGCTAAATGTCCGCTAAACACCCGGAAGTGTAGAGTCTTTCTAGCACGATTTCTGAATCGCGCTAGAAAGACGCTACACTTCCGGGGGTTTAGCGAACATTTAGCGCAACGCTGGGATGCTCCGCGGGTGTGTGGATTCAGCCAAGAAAACTGGGCACAACAGGGATGTACCTGTAAGTACAGCTACATTT
This sequence comes from Eublepharis macularius, assembly GCF_028583425.1. Taxonomy (NCBI): domain Eukaryota; kingdom Metazoa; phylum Chordata; class Lepidosauria; order Squamata; family Eublepharidae; genus Eublepharis; species Eublepharis macularius. The sequence goes on along the minus strand of NC_072799.1, from coordinate 12,872,524 downwards.
ACCTAAAGAGCAGGCTTCTAGTTGTTTTTATTGTTTTAATGCTGCACTCTAAAATGCTATGGAACACAGCTTATTTACATATCTACCAGTAAACATTTAACATTTTTGGTACATACAGTTTATTTTCCCTGCATAGATGACTTTGGAAGGAAACCATAAGCTGCACCACAACACTGGAGGAACGTATGAAAACTTTACCGATCGAAAGCTGAAACTGTGCAAATGGCAAGAAGAAGGTAAAGGAGACTCTGCGCAGGATAAGCCAATGTCTTATATTGCTCCAGCAAGTTGGAGGCAGCGGACCGCTGGTTCCCTGCCAGAACGTAAATCACAATGATGTTCCAGACGGCATAGCCCGCGAGGAAGCCGTGAGTAAAAAGTCCAACCACCCTAAACGGATGAAAAAAAAATTAGACAAAGTTTAAGCTGGTATAAACTTTTCAGAGTTAAATGATCAGCATGTCAAAAGGTAGAAAAACTATTTATGACCTTGTTCTGATGTTTCCATCTTAAATAAAATTTGTATCATCTCTTAGTCAAGAATACCAAAAGGAAACTCTTTTCCATCTGCCTTTTCCTCCGTGTACATGCACGAGCACATACACACCTTTGCCCTGGTCAGCAAAGGAGCACGAGGCCGCCCCCTGCATCCAAGATGCTATTTTCCTTTCTAGAGAAACACTGATGTGACTATTCCCCCCCCCCCCCGCCCAATGAGGAAAGTTATGGTTTGGGGTGGAGGTTTGCTTTTGGGAAGGAACAGAGGAACCATTTCCACACCCGAGCACTGCAGACCTGCTCTGAGACACTAAATTTTATGGCTGGCTCCACCTACCAAGCCTGTCAACAAGATCAATTGAGAAATATATGGAAGTGCTGTCGTAAGTCCAATAAATTCTAAATTAAGTACGTAAATGTATTTGTGTAAAGTAACATCAAGTCACAGTCAATCTATTGCAACCCCATAGATTTTCAAGGCAAGAGACAGACACAAGTGGTTTGCCACTGTCTGCTTCTGCCGAGCAACCCTGAGATTCCTTGGTGGTCCCCCATCCAAATACCAACTAGGGCCGACCCTGCCTAGCTTCTAAAATCCTAATAAGATCGGGCTCACTTGAGTCAGGGCAAATGTAAAAAATATCCTTTAACGAATATACTATAGGTGGTGGCAGAGACTGCCATCAAGTCACAGCAGACTTATGGCAACCCCTGGTGGGCTTTTCATGGCAAGAGACTAACAGAGGGGGTTTGCCATTGCCTGCCTCTGCAACCCTGGCCTTCGCTGGAGGTCTCCCATCCAATTACTAACCAAGGCTGAACCATCTTAGCTTCTGAGATCCAATGATATCAGCTATCCAGGTCAGGGCATACTATAGGTACAACAAAATAATTATAACGTATGTCATTATTTTGTTACACTTCTTGTATATTTATTAAAGATTTCTGACTTTAGATTAAAAGGTACTGGATTTATAATTTAGTGCTTACATATATACCTCAACTTCTCTTGTTTTTACTGTTTCTAGGTTGGTTACATGCTTCTCCCCCCTTTTTGGTGGCTTGTTTGGCCACGAAGCTGCAATTTGGGGACTGGTAGGTCCCAAAGACTTAACTTTTTCAAGTTTCTTCCATAAACCTGCCTTTCCCTGCTTTAAACTATTAAAATGTTAGCCCAACAGACTATGAGGAATAAGTAATTTTAACTTCAAAAGAAGGAACCATGGTGAATTTCATCCATTTCAACCACCTTCCCACCTCAAATGGATGCTGTCCCAGCAGGACTAATCTCGTACCTAAAACCATGGTGAACCGAGAGTGCCACATCTTTGGTGGTCCAAGAAGCCTTCACGTCCAGAAACAAATCAATGTTTTCCGTGGTTTTGATCAAATCATTGCGGTCAGCTGCCTGGAAACGCCCTTATGAGAGAAGCAGAAGATTCCGTTACTACTTTTCCTATGAAAAGAATGTTGGGGTTGCCAACTCCAGTTTGGGAGATTCCTGGAGATTTGGGAGTATAGACAGCTTGAAAAGGGGATCAGATAGATTCACAAAGGACAGGCCTATCAGAGGCCACAAGCCATGGTAACTAAAGGGATCCTCCACATTCAGAGGCAGTCAACCTCTGAATACTGGTGCCAGGAGGCAACTTCAGGGGAAGGCCTCCGCCTCTATGCCCTGTTGTTGGCACTCCGGGTTAGCCACTGTGCATCAGGATGCTAGACTTGATGGACCATTGCTCTGATCCAACAGGGCCCTTCTTAGGTTCTTACAAGGGATCTGAGCAGGGTATAATGTCACGGAGTCAGTCCACCCTCCCAAGCAGCCACTTTCTTCAGGGGAACTGATCCCCGCGATCCGGTGATCAATTATCATTCTGGGAGGTCTCCAGGCCCTTTCAAAGGTTGGCAACCCTAAAACGTGTGCAGGGCTAATTATTACTGGTTCTCGATTGCACTGGGAGGCTTTTTGCCAAGAAAATCCCATAAAGGATTTCGCTGTTTTTCTTTGCAGAGCCACTCCCCTCCACTACCACACCAAGGGTACAATCTTATGCTCATTTATTTGTAAATCCCACAGAACAAAGTGGAGCTTGTATAAATAAATATGCACAGAGTAAAAGTAAGATTTTAAAGAAAATGTGGTTTTGTTGCTTCCTTTACGAAGAGGGGAGGCAGACCAAAGGAATCCTGCAAGCATCTACTGCGGAGGCAGGAACAGGACTGACTTGGGTGAGGAAAGTGAGGTGGTGGATGGGAGGGAGGTGCCAGGCATTCGTAAACTCTACCATCTCAGCTTTGAGGGCTTATCCTCAGCGCAGCCGATAGAAATCCCAGACCAGCTGCTTGCCTACATAAGAACACAAAAGCCCTGCTAGATTAGACTTATGCGCCATCTAGTCCATCATCCTGTCTCATACACAGCGAGTAAGCAGTTGTTCTTGACGGCCAACACCAGGGCACAGAGCTCGAGGCCTTCCCCTGATGTTGCCTCCTGGCACTGAGATCCAGTTGTTTATTGAATTTACAAATTCAATGCTTCTTCTAAGACTTCCATCCATTCCCGTTTATGATAACTACTGCACAATTGTATTTGTGATGGCAGGCAGATGCGACACTCTGGCATTGACAGCTCAATTACGCTTGTTTGCCGGCACAGGACTAATCTACCTGTTATCTGTGTGCTTGCATGAGTGTTTGGTAAACAGTCCATCTCTCCAAAGCCACAGGATTGTGACTACATCCATTCAAGGACAGCAGTGTCTCGAAATACTACCAGTAATACTGCTATTCAATGTGACACCCAAGTCAACGACATGATATACTCCAGCAGCAGCAGCAGCCCTGTCCAGTGAGTGTCAAAGTGTGCGTTGATGGCCACCTGGCCAAAATCCTGCTGAACGAGGGCAGGATTTTTATTATATTCCAACCATTTTTATGCTGCCCTATCCACTAACTTAGGGCCCCCAAGGTGGTGAACAATCGAAAACATTAAAGCCAGCTTTGTATATGTAAAAACAAGTAAAAGCAACAACCAACCAACCAATGGGGAACTACTTAATCTCTTGGTAGAGGGAGTTCGAAAGTTTTGGTGCCACTGCCAAAAAAAACCCTTTCTTGGGTTGTCACCTGTCTAGCATCAGATAGCGGGGGCACCTGAAGAAGGGCCTCCATGACTGGAGTGGCTGGGCAGGTTCCGATGGGCTGGACTATACAACAAAACAGGCCATACCTAAGTCTCCAAAATCTTACCTGTTCCAGATTATGATCTACCTAAAAGCACCTTTTGTAGCATGCTCGTTCCTTTTTTTAAAAAATATCACATGATATCGAAAGACTAACATAATTACTTACTATTTTTTTCAACAAACACCTTGCTAATAGGCTGGCTAACACCGACGGGAGCAGAAAAGACAGGATGTTGTTCAGAGCTTCTGACTTGCTCCTCTTCAATTATATCCTCTTCCTCCACGCCTAATTCATTGGCATTTTCGGCTGCCCGAGTTTTCCTGTCATTATAAAAGGAGAAACGGGGTGGGGGGCAGGTGGGAGGACAGCAGTAATTCTCCCCTTTGGGACTGAGGGAATCTCTGTGCATCATGGAAACGGCCACACTGTGCTGCAATGTGGCCCAACTGCTGAGGAGCTCGACCTCAGTCACAGGCATAATCAAGGGCTGTATTGCAGTAATACAAATGGCATTTCCTCGCAGGGGGACAAATCTCTCCCAATTCAGCTTGCCAGGCCACATGGAATTCTAGGATGGGACAAATCTGTTCTCCTTCGACTCTAAAAGCAAAAGGGTGTGTGGGTGTGGGTATGTATGGGGCATGTATTTCTTAATTCAAGTTTTGTGCAAAGTGCACATTCAGCTCATTTTTCTTGCAATCCTCAACTCATTTTGGAGTAATTTCTATTAAAACATACAAGGACTTGCTTCCAAGTAAACAGCTACCTTATCCATTGCTGCATTTTTACCCCAACCTTCCTCTAAGGGGCTCAGGGTGGAGTATGTGGTTGTCCTCTACTGCCTTTTGCTTAGTTTTATTTTAAGCGCTTAGATCAGGGGTGGGCAAATCACGGCCCGCGGGCCACATGCGGCCCACTACAGAGGTTTTTGTGGCCTGCCAAGACAGTCAGAAAAATCCACCTTGAACCGAGATTTCCTTCCCATGCGCGATATGAAATTAGCACAATAAATTGAATAAAACTACCACTATTTTATTTAATTTATATTTATTGATTTTTATGATACAATTTATACCTTTTCTGAAATGCAAAGTTAACTAATGAATGCAATCATTTTAAAAGGTGCGGCCCTCCGCTAACCTCCGCTCCCACAAAGTGGCCCCCGAGCCAAAACAATTGCCCACCCCTGGCTTAGATGATGAAAGTGTTCAAAAAAGGATTTATCATAAGCATCTAGTGTGCAGGAGAGTTGGTAGACACATCCAAAGCCCACTCCAGCCAGAAATCAATTAACAACAGAACCTGGGATGGGTGAGCAGGCTAGGCTGGCCCCCCCACTTCAGGATGTCCTGCATTGCGCTCTAAGGCTCCTTCCGATGCTAGCAATCTGTGGCTTTCAACGGGTCTATTCTCATGCTTCCTGGGTTGTAATCAATGTCTCATATTCTGAAAATATTTGAAGTGGGGCTTAAACATGTTGCAATAAATTCTGGCAGCACTGCTAGAGCAACTGCAAGATAGCAGCTAGAAGCTAACCTATGAACCCCAAAGCCCCTGCCATGAGTGCTGTTTGGTGAATCACTCTCCTTTAGCATCATGCCCAGTGTGGGGATAACTAAGACTACCTGTGAGTCGGGACACCAAGATCATGTGTGGCGTAGCGCTTTGAATCATTACAATGCGATCATATTCAAAGAGCAAATGAATAGTGAAGGACTGAAATGAAATACATGGTCTAAGGCTTTCATGGTCAGAGAATGATGGTTGTTGTGGATTTTCCGGGCTGTATAGCCATGGTCTTGGCATTGTAGTTCCTGACGTTTCGCCTGCAGCTGTGACTGGCATCTTCAGAGGTGTGAGAGATCTCTGTCTTTTGGTGCTACACCTCTGAAGACGCCAGCCACAGCTGCAGGCGAAACGTCAGGAACTACAATGCCAAGACCACGGCTATACAGCCCGGAAAACCCACAACAACCATCGACTGGAATGAAAGTTTATTCAGATGTAACATAGATCCAGAGGAGTTAGCTGTGTTAGTTTGTAGTGGCAAAATAGAAAAGAGTCCAGTAGCACCTTTAAGACTAATCAACTTTACTGTAGCATAAGCTTTCAAGAATCACAGTTCTGACTAATCTGACAAAGAGAACTGTGATTCTCGAAAGCTGTGAACTGTGATTCTTGAAACTCTGATGAAGAGAACTGTGATTCTCGAAAGCTTATGCTACAGTAAAGTTGGTTAGTCTTAAAGGTGCTACTGGAATCTTTTCCAGATGTAACAGTGTCAAATAGAAATAATAAACTTTATCATGCAATATTTTGGGGGGAAATGGGAGCCAAACTGCAAACCCTTACTTGACTTTTTTCCGAGGTTTACGAGTTAGAATTTCTTCAACTGGCTGAGGATCCAAGCCGTTTCCATTCTGCTTGGTGAAGGAAGTCTCCGATTCTGAATGTTTAAAAAGAAAAAAAAAATGACTATCGCTAACACAAGCCAGCAATACAATTTGTGCAAAAGGAAATGCTGGAGAGACAAAGCATTCTTTCTGGAATTCCAACATTAAATAGTTAATTTGGATATATTTAGTAACACATCCCCAGAGGCCTTAACTTTAGAGCCTTTTTTATTTACTGCAGTAATAAAACTGGAAATATTCCATTAAATCCTGCATTTATTTGTTTATGAAATTCCTCTGCCATCTTTCCTGAGTCCTGCTCAAGGCAGCTTACAGTTCCAATGATAAATTATGAATCAAGCCATTCAAATAAATCCAGAGACATAAAAACTGCATAAAACTAGACCACAGAGCAGCAGCAGAACTTAAAGCAGCTGGGGCAAAGAGTGAGCGTAAAAAGCTGGAAAGATTAAAAAAACCAATTAAAAGAAATGTTTTGGCCTGGAACCTAGAAGACAATAAGAAAGGTAATTAATCAAGAAGTCTTGCAAAGAAATCACTCAAGAAAATTACAGTTTATATCCGCCAGTGTCAACCAGAGACTTCTCAGTCACAAGCACTTTCTCTTGTTGTGCCTGAGAATTTGCAGGAGATCAGAAGATTAGAGACCACCAATGCTTGCTGATTCTATGGATAGAGAACATCAGTGTCTTATCAAAAGAGAAGCATGATTTCAGTGTGGAAATGACACCTGAAAAAAATATTGTCGTAATTACTCTCATTGGTGGAAGGAAAAGTGGAAGGCAGTAGGAAAAGAGGAAGTCCTAAAACGAGATGGCTTGACTCAGTAAAAGAAACCACGTCCTCTAGTTTGCAAAGACCTTTTCAAGTCTGTTAACGATAGGATGTTTTGGAGATCTTTCATTTACGCTGGAGGCAACTTGATGGCACATAATGCACACTCCCATCGGCCCTGCTGCCACAGACCAACTAATCAAGGCACTGAACACGCACCACAGAGTTAAGCAACTAAACATTTCTGCCCATTCTCTGGAGGTGACCAAAACCATTCTCCCATCTACAGTGATTCTATTGTCTGTTCTGAAAGCAAGAATCGCGGATAGACCAGGATCTGATGCAGATTCTCTTTCCAAAGAGAATTTGGTGGTCATTAGTTTTTAGGTTAGCAAAGATGTAACTCATAGCCACACGGCACAGACGTATTACTGACCTCCCCTGTCCCGCCAAATCCCCATTCTGGCCACTACACAACTCTGATTTATTTTGCTAAATATATTATCTGCTTGAATTCTGTTGTGCAAATATCCACATACCTGGAAGCAACTTCTTCTTTTTGCGTTTCCTCTGAGTCGCAATATCCTGCGCCTCAGGAGACAGAGGGTCTCTTCTTTCAAATGGCTGGCGTACAGCTGCTGGAACAATACTATCTAAAAGAACAGAATCCAAGAATCACTCGAGTCCGCACCATAACAAAGTAGTTGCTGAGTTATCCATGTAAAATATGCATGATTCATTTTATTTCTTACCTATTTGTTGGACTATCCAAACACTTGTTACCTTGCTAAGTATTTACCAGACATATTTACCAGACATATTGCGGTTCCTAAGGTAAGGGGTTATGACACTTGAGCAGAACGCTGCATCAAAAACTAGCACACAGAGACCAAAACGGAAAAGATTTCCTTAGGCACGCAATATTGGGACCTCCAGGTGGTTTTGGAGATCTTTCATTCACAGAGTCGCCATACGTTGGAGGCAACTTGATGGCACATAATGCACACTTCCATCGGCAGCAGGACAAAAGTAAGCAGAGTCCCTAGAACCTGTGCCGGAAGCTGCTCTCAAAGTTCCTACAAGTTTCAGAAGTGGGTTTGTTATGGGGCAGGGAGGAAGAGCTCTTTTTAGAAGGTGGGCCGAGCTCGGCCTGCTGCATGCAGGAAAACTCCACTATCAAGCCCTTTTGATTAAAAATGTTCAAAGAAAAACCATCAGTAAGTTAACCATATTTATTATCCAGAACGGTCTGTCCTGGAGGTAAGTGCAGTCCCTCTGGAAGTGCAAGTTCACAGTCTGGGGATACAGTTTTGTAGTTGGGGGGTACTGCAAGATCCTAACTTACGCTTTGGCCAATGTGCCAGCTACGACCATTTCTTGAAAATCATGACCTAGCCACAACCATCCACTCTCTGATCACAACCAGGTTAAATTACCATAACTTGTTATGTTGAGGCTGCCTCTGAAAACTGTCCAGAAGCTTCAGGAGGTTCAGGGTGCCAGGGCTGGTTGCTGTCCGTGTTTGCAAAGACAAGATTGTTCTATCCCTGTGCTGAAGGATCTGTGCTGGATGCCTGTTTCCAAGCTCAGTTCCAAGCGTGAAGGCCAAAATGGCCTGGGAACAGGGTGTCCAAAGGGCCATCCTCCTGCACTATCCTGCTTGCTAGTTAAAATCCTCATCTCAAAACAGGTGGTCAGGCAGGGAGCAACTAAAGGCAGGGTCTTCTCAGTAGTGGCACCCATTTCTGGAGATCTGCCTGGAGCGTACCCTGTTGGCATTCAGGCATCAGCTCAAAAATGGTTGCCCCGTTTTTTAATGTTCACCTTTCAGTCGATTATTGAGTTTATGGCCCAGATACCATTTTTTAACCATGGTTTTGACTTACTTTTATCCTGCTCCGATGTCCCCATGCTGTCCTTTTTGCCTGCTAGATCTAATGGTTTTCTTGCTGACTTGGCTAGCTTTATTTGGATATGATTATTTAACTTTTAAAACTTTTTTAAAAAAATTCAGTGAGCTCCTGCCAGGCAGCTTTCTGGCAAGGTACAGTGTATAAATCTAAATAAATAAATACTATGGCCGACACAACAGAGCTGTGGATCTGACTGAAGATGTTTGGTGTCTGTCTTGCAAATGGGTTTACAGAGATCAAAGAATTCACTGCAGTTATCAACAGAAGCTTTGCAGCTGGTTGCCACATTTCCCTGCCTTCCAACTGCAGGAAATCTGATTTCTGGAGTCTCAGGGCTGTAAGAGGAGGGTGGAGCCGTGCTTACTAAGGATGGGGGCAACTTTGCCCACTTCCCCCTCTTCACTGCAGCCCCTCAACCTCCAAAGCGGTGAAGTCCACATGGATCCTCACTTTCCTGGGATCAGAACACACTTCTGGAGAGAGGGGAACGTGTGGCAAAACCTTCACTTGCCATTCCCTTCAACCGACAGCTCAGTCTGTCCAGCGCAATCCAATCCCAGATACTTGTGTGGGAAAGCAAATACGATTTTGAGATTATTTGGGACACCAGGGGTTTTCCAGAAAGTAACTGTATTTCACTTGTTTGTGGAGGTGTCTCCTGACATAATGTTTCAGAAATGGGCATTCCACATGGGGGATACTAGCCTGCTGTTTCTCCACGTGTAAGCCAACGTAGTTAAGTAATGATTTCATTCCTCTGCCAGCTGCTATAGCTTCATAGTGAGGAAGACTGGAAGGAATTTCGATTAATGGACTCTTTTTGATTTTGCTACTACAGACTAACACGGCTAACTCCTCTGGATTAATGGTTAGTTAAGCTGAGATTCTGGCAGTAGGCACACGGACAAGGCATCATATAATCCAGGCCAACTGAAGCAATGAGGAATTATCACGTAAAGCCTATGTTATAAGCTCAAGCACGGTTTGTGCTCTTCCATCCTCCTTTCCCTGTATTGCTCTTGACCAAACCAGCTTCTTACCTAATGAATTTATTCCCTTAGCCTTTTTTCTTTTGGAGTGACCAAGAGGAATTTCATCTAGAATAAAGGAAAAACAAATGTATATCCCATGAAAGAATTTCATTTCAACTGAGCTTTCACAGGAGGATGGGATAAGAATCTAAGTAAAAAACGGACACTGAGGATTGTGTCCAAGCGCCACCCAGAATGCGCTTGAAGATGTCCTCTTTTGGTTGTTGTGGGTTTTCCAGGCTGTATTGCCGTGGTCTTGGCATTGTAGTTCCTGACGTTTCGCCAGCAGCTGTGGCTGGCATCTTCAGAGGTGTAGCACCAAAAGACAGAGATCTCTCAGTGTCACAGTGTGGAAAAGATGTAGGTCATTTGTATCTACTCAGGAGGGGTGGGGTTGAGCTGAGTCATCCTGTAAGAGTTTCCCAGGGTGTGGAATGCTAATGGCGGGAGGCTTCACTGTATCCTGAGGTTCTTTTGCATATGGATTGGTACTTGATGTGCTAATCTTCTCTGCAGGGCTATTGTCGGGTGTGGAGTGTTTTGTTGGCCTGGTGTTTTTCAGAACTGGAAACCATGCTCTGTTCATTCTTAAGGTTTCTTCTTTCCTGTTGAAGTTTTGCTTATGCTTGTGAATTTCAATGGCTTCCCTGTGCAGTCTGACAAAGTAGTTGGAAGTGTTGTCCAGTATTTTGGTGTCCTGGAATATGATACTGTGCCCTGTTTGCGTTAGGCTATGTTCAGCCACTGCTGATTTTTCAGGTTGTCCAAGTCTGCAGTGTCTTTCATGTTCTTTTATTCTTGTCTGGATGCTACGCTTTGTGGTCCCGATGTAAACTTGTCCACAGCTGCAGGGTATACGGTATACTCCTGCAGAGGTGAGGGGGTCTCTACTGTCTTTTGCTGATCGTAGCATCTGTTGTATTTTTCGGGTGGGTCTGAATACTGCTTGAAGGTTATGCTTTTTCATAAGCTTTCCCATCTGATCAGTAATTCCTTTGATATATGGCAAAAACACTTTTCCTGTAGGAGACTGTTTTTCCTTGGTTGTTTGATTCATCCTGGGTTTGATTGCTCTTCAGATTTCATGCTACACCTCTGAAGATGCCAGCCGCAGCTGCTGGCGAAACATCAGGAACTACAATGCCAAGACCACGGCAATACAGCCCGGAAAACCCACAACAACCATCGTGCTCCAGCCGTGAAAGCCTTCGACAATACATGTCCTCTTTTGTTTGTTTAAAACATGTCTATGCCACCTTTCCTCCCAAATAGAATCCCCGAAACCATAAACATTAAATCATTAAAACTACTCAACATGAAAACAGTATTTAAATTAAGTAAATATAAAACAAACAATTCAGTACAAATAAATAAACAACACAGTCAGAAAGAGGATCAATTAAGTTATGCCGGACAAAAAAAGTCCTCACTCTTTAGAAGACAGTACAGAGAGATTAATCTTCTAAAGTTTCAGCACCCTGAAAAAGAAGGCCCTTTTCTTGGGTTGTCATTCATTTATCTTCAAATGGTGGGGGCACCTGAAGCAGGGCCTCCAAAGATAATCAGAGTGGATAGGCAGGTTCATATGGGAGAAGGCAGGGGCTGAGAGAGCTCTGAGAGAGCTGTGATTGACCCAAGGTCATCCAGTTGGCTTTAAGTGGAAGAGTGGGGAATCAAAACTGGTTCTCCAGATTAGAGTCTTGCCGCTCTTTGACCACTACCCTAAACTGGCTCCAAGATTTTGCTATCTATCCTGGTGGGGAACTTTTGAGTTATACATTTAAAGACAAATAAAACCATGTCATTCACTTCTCCAATGAGGAAATATGTTTTTAAGCAATGCAAAATATATTTTAATTAAGTGCATTTATTCTAATATCTAAAAATTAGTATGTTACATGCTCGAACTACAAATGATTTGACGACACAAATTAAAAATTCGAGCAACTTCTGAAAACCATGTTGTGTGGCTTTTCCAATACCTTGTCCCTTTGCTTAGCTGTTTATTTAAGGCAGTTGGTATGAGATAACAAATAGACAATTAAACAATGAATAAACTCACCCTGGATTCCACTTGTCATCAAAACATGTTTAAAATCAAAGTGAAAAAAGAAAGAAAGAATGAGTATTAAGTTAAGAACAAATGGCAACCAAAAATGTTAAAACTCTCACATTTGGAGTAAGGTTTTCTTTAAACAGCTCCCCTAATATCTTGACTTATGACATTTCCCAACAAATCATTTAATCTTACCTTGGTACTGGTGGAAGGATACGGGGCGGACACTGAAACAAGAACCAAAATATGTTTTAGTACATTAAACACAGGTAGCCTGTCCTTAGTATAAGGAAATAATTGATTGACTATTTAAAATATCACATGCTGCTCAATCTGATCATGCCATTAGGCAAAATGAAAGCATAAGCACCTTGAATGCAAGACTTGCAAAAGAAAAGTGTTTCTCTTTACCGGGCTCACTAAAGGACAGCGTACACACCCAGCAAGACGCTTTAAGAATGAGATTACAGAATCAGATTACCTATAGTAAAGAAAAGTAAACTGTTTTCCAAAAGTCAGACAAAAAGCATCTTTCAAAAAAAGAGAAACTTTTAAGGAAACCAGGCTTACCACTTGTTTCTTGCCCATATTGCAATCAAGATTCTGTATAGCCTAAAACAATCCCCTATACCAACAGTGACCCACGTTAATTCCATACTAAAAATAAACCTCCAATGCCCAGGATTAGCTAGAAGTTACTGTGTCACCTGATTAAGGCCCTGATGGTGTTTTCACTGAGGTCCAATGTGGTTTCTGATTTGCTACAGAAGCAATTAAGCGGCTTCTTACAGTGAGATCCCAAGCAGAGTTACTCCAATCTAAGACCATTGAAATCAGCGCCTCCTATTCAAATCCTGACGCACCTGCCAACAGTAACACTCTCCAGTGCTCATGGCAGTGAAAAATGTGGCAATAACTCTGGCAGAATTCTACATTCTAACTGTTGGTTTATGACAGCCAGTCTCTTGTGTAGTGGTTAAGAGCGGCAGGACTCTAATCTGGAGAACCAGGTTTGATTCCGCCCTCCTCCACTTGAAGCCAGCTGGGTGACCTTGGGTCAGTCACAGCTCTTCCAGAGCTCTCTCAGCCCCTGCCTTCTCCCATATGAACCTGTGAGAAGGTTCACTGTACAATTTTTTTTCTGGCCATATTGCTGCAAACCTCTTGAAGGGGTTCTTTTGACGCTGCAAGAATCACATTGGGATGTTGGGATTTCAGTCCAGTGGCCCCTTAGAGCCCAACAAGATTTTCAGGATATGAGCTTTCGTGAGTTAAAGCTCCCTTCTTCAGATCTGCAGGATTTGAGTCCAGTGGCATCTTAAGAAACCCACAAGGTTTTTCAGGGTATGAGCTTTAGAGAGTCAGAGTTCCTTTCTTCAGATCTACAGGATTTGAGTCCCGTTAGATACCAACAAGATTTGTAGAGTAGAAACTTTTTGAGAGTCCAAGCTCCCTTCTTCACATACTTTTGAGAGCTACAAGTGATGCCTGACGCAGGTTGGACACTTGTCAGCTTCCCTCAAGTTTTGATGGGAAATGTAGGCGTCCTGGTCTTGCAGCTTGGCTCTCCGACTGCTGTCCAATGGACTTTTCAACTGTCACTTGTCCAACATTCCGCCAAGCTGCCTACATTTCCCATCAAAACTTGAGGGAAGCTGACAAGTGTCCAACTAGTGTCAGGCGTCACTTGTAGTTTGGCTCTGACTCTCAAAAAGCTCATGTCCTGAAAACCTTGTTGGTCTCTACGGTGCCACTGAACTCAAGTCATCTACTGCAGACCAACAGGGCCACCCGCCTGGAACTATCTTCCTTGGAATATGATTCCAACGTGCCAGTAAGGCAGTGGTGGGTGCCCTGTTTGCAACGGTTGCGTTTCTGCAGCAGTTGGCTGGCTCCTACAAGGAATTCAGCTGGCATCTAAAGCTGCCTTGAACTATATGGAAAGGCAAGGAAGGAATGCTTTAATAAATATTAAAAATAAAGTGGATGCATATGCAGCAGCAATATTTGAAAACAACAACTGGTCCCACATGCAAACCATCTAGCAGGACCAGTGCTGAGCAATACAAGCCGTCTGCCACAACTCAACTATTGATAGGTAAACAGGCCCCTCAGGTGGGATTCAAATGTCCACAGACTGAAGAGATTCAGCTTCCACCTCAGCCTGTACATTTTTAGGTCAGCTCCAACCCTGCAAAATGAACCCCACAACACAAGTTACTACAGTCACGAGAAAGAAGCCAACGTATCAAAGACAGCTCAGGTAGTAAGCACTTCTGAAAAGAAAAATCCATGCTTAAAGAGGATTGCTTAGAAAAATCCTAATGTGCTAAAGGACGTCCCACCCCAAGCACCAGCACCCCCTCCCATAACAAAGAGTTCTCTTCCTAATTCTCAAGAGGGACAGCAAAACGGCACACAGCAGCCATCCAGGGCTCCACAACGTTTCCCAGCTCCCTCACCGGGCGGACGTTTTCCATGCTGTATACTGCCTGAAGGAACTGGAAACTGCAGTCTTGAAAGTGCTAGTGGGCTTGAACGTTGCTCATTCTGTAAAACAGCCACACAAGAGGCTCCCAGTCTCCAAGGCGCTGCTCAAAACAGAGAGGGAAGGGGTGGAATAGCAGAGAAGCCATTTCCGGGTGGAGGAAAAAAAGAGGAGAGGATATTCGCCTGTGCTCCTAACGCCCTCTGCTGGTCTATAAAGCTTCCACCGCTTGAGTCCCAAATAAATGCACAGGGGTTGCAGTTTGCAAATGTATGGGTAGGGTCTCAGGAGCTGTAGCCCACTAAAGCTTGTACCACAATAAATCAAACAGAATTTACAGTGCCGTGAGACTAATACTGTTGCTTCATTTGCAGTTACTTGCCTAGCCTTGAGATAAGGTGGGTGTGTGCGTTTAGGTTTGCCTTGGTTTGCAGACAGAAACCTAAGAAACAGCGGGATGCTTTAAAATGGGGAAAAGAGAATCTGTCAAATGACTGGGAAGCCCTACAGCAGTCAGAAGGAATTTTTTAGCCTTTAAGAATTTCTTAGCCTTTTAAGATGGAAAAAAGATGGCACTTTGTTAATTTGTTTTATTATTTGTATATTGATTTTAGTTCTTGTTTTTATCGATTTTAACTGTTCACCGCCCACAGCCCCTGGGGATGGGCGGTATATAAATTGAATAAATAAATAAATAAATAAATAAAAAGACCTTGCTGCTTCATCTACCTAGCGAATGCATTTAAGATTTCAGCTTCTAATAATAATAAATAATAACAACATTCGATTTATATACCGCCCCTTCAGGATGACTTAACACCCACTCAGAACAGTTTACAAAGTATGTCATTATTATCCCTGCAACAAAACACCCTGTGAGGTAGGTGGGGCTGAGAGAGCTAGAAGCTGTGACTGACCCGAGGTCACCCAGCTGGCTTCAAGTGGAGGAGTGGGGAATCAAACCCGGCTCTCCACATTAGAGTCCCGTGCTCTTAACCACTAAACCAAACTGGCTCTCTGTTGCTATTGTGATTTACGGGAAATACAGATCCTGAAATAGTTTGGGCACAAGATGAAAGCAAGAAGAATACCTGGTTCCTTTACAGATTAGAATGTTGCTTCCTATACATTTTTGGCCTTTTACCTTTCCTGTAAAGGGCTCTGGTGATTCTAAAAACAAAATTATTAACAAATTAACTCATAAAACCTCCGTGATAACTTAATGGCCACCGTGTCTGTACCAGTACATTCTTACCCAAGACTGAAATAAGACACTGATAGCCCATAAAGGAAAATGACTTTTTTCCTATCTAAGGTAACCAGACAGAATCACCCTTTTAAACACAGATTAATGTAAAATGTGACTCAGGAGCAATCCATACTGTACTTTGCAGGTGATGCTAAAAGAAACGATGAAAAAAACCCTGTTAAGCTTGTTACAGTGAAATCCTAAACAGTTACTCCCGTCTAAGTCCATTGAAACCAAGCCCATGAAATCAATGAGCTTAGACTGGAGTTAACTCTCCTTAGGATTTCACTGTTATTATCTGCCACTGGGGACAGCACCAAAACATCACATTGTGAGCAATCCATTTCCTTTGCTTCCATAGTTTCCAACAGTCATTTGGAAGGAAACAGTGCGTGCGCCCCGGTATCCTCGGCTGTTCCATTTGGCATCCCTTCGGTCTGTGCAAAAAGGGCAATGTGATCTCCTGGGTATCACACAGGGTGGGTCGGGGGAGATCTGGATGAGCATCAGAGCTCTAAGCAACAGGTCTACATCATCCAGGATTGCCAGGATGAACCCTGCCACTGGCAGGAACAGCTGTATGGGAGGGATGCTTGGCCTTTGAACGCTAGGGTGCCCAGTGCCCTTGGGCTGGCCTTGCACACCTGCATCAAACTGGGACTGACATATATGCCTTGACTGCATCACTCATGAGTTTCTGACTCAATATGCTTGGTGCTATCTGCACTCCAAGCACTGGCCCGTGTGCCACTCTCCATTCCGCCTCCTAGCTCTGTCCCTGTACTGGCCCAGTGATCCTTATCCTCCTTGCTTCCCTCCCTATTCACATTTCTAACACTTTTGGTTGCTGCTTATCTACAGGACCGCTTCTCTCCCTCATATTCCACCATGGTGGCTTGGCTCATCAAACAGGGCCTTCTGCAGGTGCACCTTGCACATGGGCAAAATTGACAGCTGCCTGTACTCAGGCATTCTCTCTGGAGGCCCCCCTCTTATGGAACAGCCTACTTGAAGAGGTCAGGAAACCTCCCCGCTCTCCTGGCTTTCCACAAATGGTGCAAAACTGGATTATTCAAGAGGGCCTTTTAGTCAGATAGGAGGGCTGCACTGTAGAGAAGTAGTTTCAGAAAGACGCATCAGTCAAGAGATAAGGATCATGGTGCTACTATGTACTGATTGAAGTATGATCTTTCTTGATAGCTGTATGTTTAATATGTCAGTCTTAGAATTGCTTATACTCTGTTTCAGCATGGTTAGAGATCCAGTCTGGTGTAGCAGTTAAGAGCGGCAGGATTCTAACCTGGAGAACTGGGTTTAATTCCTCACTCCTCCTCTTGAAGCCAGCTGGGTGCCCTTGGGTCAGTCACAGCTCTCTCAGAGCTCTCTCAGCCCTGTCCACCTCACAGGGTGATTGTGGGTGCGACTCTGGAGTGCTGCCAGTCTGAGTGGGCATTAAGTTGTCCTTGAGGGCAGTATATAAATCTAATGTTGTTATTTATGTACCCTATTACATTGCTTATTGAAATGTCCTTGAAATTGATTGTACAAACTTGCGCTATGTAATCCCCATTTTAGTGAGAAAGGCGGACGATAAATTACATTAAAAAAAAAAATTTCCCCTGCAGCCCCCCTCCCATCACTTCCCCATGGATTCTACTTCTAAATTCGCCATCATAGCACCAGAGCTAAAGGTAGGGTTGCCAGCTCCAAAATTTGGAAATTCCCGGTGATTTGGGGGGGGGGGTGAAGCCTGGAGAAGGCAGGATTTGGGAGGGAAAGGATCTTAGCATGGTATAATTTCATAGAGCCCACCCTCCAAAGCAGCCATTTTCTCCAGGTGAACTGTTCTCTGTGGCCTGGAGATGAGTTGTCATTCCAGGAAATCTCCAGCTACCACCTGGAGGCTGGCAACCCTAACTAAAGGTATACTTGTGCATGCAGCAAAGCACGGTCTCGTTGGCTAAGTGAGGGAGGAAGGACCGCATATAGCGAGCATATGGCCCAGGAACATCAATAGTGAAGAACTGGTTCTCTGAGAAGTGATTCTGGATTGGACAAGGTGACCAAGGAGGGACCCCCCAGACAGGAAGAAAGGACTGCCTTAAGTAGAAGCCAAGTCTCCTTTTTACCCACCTCAATTGCCGCAAGTGGTAACATCTCCAGACCCTAAACTGGCTGTGAACTGGCGTTTCCGGGCTTGATTGGCCTTCTTCAGTGAGGCTCCAAAGCTCCTTATTCAACCTGCATTAGAACAAAACGAATTCAGAAATAGCAGTTTATTCTCATTTTAATACTTTACAATTTGCTCTAACAACTTTATACAAACATCTTGTTAAAGGGCAGCTACCACCATTGGCAAGTCTGATTTGACACATATCAGATCAAATCTAGGCAACTCATTGTTGGCTGCAAGGACTTTCATACACACAAATCAACCTTTCCTTTGAAAGTTAAAGGGCCAGAGAGGTAGATGTATAAGGACAGAATCATAAGGGAGCTTTGACTCTTAAGAACTTGAACCCTGAAAATCTTGCTGGTCTCTAACATGCGATTGGACTCAAATCCTGCTGTTCTACCAACAGGGCTATCCACCTGAAGAATGGCATAGAGTGGTTGCAGTAGGACCCAGGAGACCTAAGAGCAAAATCTCTACCCTGTCATGGAATCTCACTGGATGACCTTTGGCCAGCCATACTTGCAAATTCAATCAAGCCAAGCCCCAGTCGCTGACTGAGTGAGCCGCTGCAGTTGATAATACAGGAGTAGCTTTATTAAACGCTCATACTCCCAGCATGGAGGCTGCTTAGAGCCATTCCCCTAAATTCTAAACTTTTTAAAAAGAAATAATACCTTAAAAGGGAAAGGAAGACGAGTCACACATGGGCTGTGAAAGACCCAAAAAGCGCAATCTCCATTATCTGTTTCAAAAACACACAAGGCCCTTTTAGGATCTGTTCGCAGCAAGGATGCCAGGAAACGGGTGTGGGAGTGTGAAAATGAGCTGCGTTCTGGTGCGCCCACACTCTGTGCGGGGCTGGTGCTCCCATGCTCTGGTGCTCCCACGCTCTATGCGGGGCTGATTCGGCCTGTTGGGGGCCCAAATTGGCCCCAAATGAAGTGCAGCAACACTCCTGCGGTCAGAAGGATGACATCATTTCTGGAAGTGACATGGCCGTGGCTGTTGGGAGTGTGTGGACGGTGCGTGTTCCTGAAGTGTCTGCCGGTGGCGGGCAACCTCCAGAAGCTTGCTACCTCCCGCTGATCACAGGCAGGCCAGCGGGCAAGGTGGCAACCCCCTGCGAGTTTGCCCGCCATTGGCAGGCTCCTGAGAACCCTATGCCAGTGGTGGCATGTGCCATGGAGGCTGCCTGGTGAACCAAAAGCCTCTTTGGTGGGGGTGAGAGTTGCTGGGCAGTAGCTGGACAGGGTCAGGAGGAGTGAGGAGACAAGCAAAGAGGCGGCTGCATAAGCCTCGCTTCATGAAAGTAAGGCCACCCGACAGCCCAAATAAGAAACAAAGGGAGAACGAAACCCATACAAAGCTTTGAACTGGCCAACTTCCAAGACCAACAGCAAGCACAAGGTCCAAGCAGGGCCGGCTGAGGCCCTAAGGAGATTGTGAGAGAAAATGGGACCCACCTCTCTCCCCTCACAACACTCCACGAGGCTGTGGCGCACACAGGCCGCTTTTAAGGAGACGCTCTGTACCGCTTCTAGTCTCTATGGTTTTTCTACCATAGAGACTAGAAAGGAGACGCACAGAGCGCCGCCTCCATTTTCTCCCACTTATGTAAAATCAATTAGCAGGCAGGAGGAGCTTTCCCAAAGAATTAGCTTGCCACTGGGGGTCACCTGGAAACCCTAGGCCTACCACATACTTGCAAATTCACTCAAGGCAAGCCCCAGGCCTCCTCTCTCCCGCTGCTGACTGAGAGAGTGGGCCATTGCAGTTGATAATACAGGAGTAACTGTATAAAACACCCATACTCCTGGTGTGGAGGTTGATTGGAGCCATTCCCCTAAGTTCTAAGCTTTTAAAAAAGAAATAATACCTTAAAAAGGAAAGTATAATGAGTCACACATGGGCTGTGAATAGCCTCCAGGTGATAGCTGGAGATCTCCCGGAACTGATCTCCAGGCAACGGAGATCAGTTCCCCTGGAGAAAATGGCTGCTTTGAGGGGTGAACTCTTATGGAATTATAGCCCACTGAGGTCCCTCCCCAAACCCCACCCTCTTCAGGCTCCATCGCCCAAATTTCCAGGAATTTCCCAACCTGGACCTGGCAACCATAAAGACCCAAAGAGCGCAATCTCCACTATCTGTTTCTAAAACACACAAGGCCCTTCTAGGATCTGTTTGCAGCAAGGATGCCAGGAAATGGGTACATGAGGGTGAAAATGAGGTGTGCTGGTGCGACGTCACTTCTGGTAAAAAAACCGGAAGTGACAGAGTGGATGCTCTACTTTGGTAGAAGGTAATCTTACAGTTGCCAGACTCGGCAACCGGCAGGAGAGGACGAGGCTTATTACAGTACAACTGGATATTCCAGCATGACATCACTGCCAGCGTGACCTGGAAGTAGTGTTGCCAACTCCCAGTTGAGGCCTGGAGATCTGGAATTCCAGACTAGAGAAATTAGTTCCCTGGAGAAAATAACTAATTTGGAGGATGGACTCTATGGCATTACACCCTGTTGAGGTCCCTCCTCTTCCCAAACCCCACACTCCTTGAGCTCCACCCCCAAATCTTAGTCCTGCTCCCTGAGAGTCTACACACGTTACACCAGGACGCTCAAAAGAAAGATCTTACACTCGTTCTCCCATTGTGGATACACATACACTGCTAAGGTGACAGCGTACACTTTAATGTAAGACCACACAGAAAGTAATTCACTTGAACATCCCCGTGCAAGATGTCTTCCTTCTGCATGCGA
This sequence comes from Eublepharis macularius, assembly GCF_028583425.1. Classification (NCBI taxonomy): domain Eukaryota; kingdom Metazoa; phylum Chordata; class Lepidosauria; order Squamata; family Eublepharidae; genus Eublepharis; species Eublepharis macularius. The sequence continues at coordinate 12,851,977 of NC_072799.1, read as the reverse complement.
CATGCACTCCAGCACTGAAATATGCTCCCAATGCACAAGTCCTATGGAAGGGCAGGAATAAATAAAAAGCCACCTGCTGTCAGAAGTTCTTTGAATATTCGTGTATATTTGAACAATCCAGAAGGCTGAAAGGAAAAAATAAGACAGCCTCTCTGGTGCGGTCCACATGGCCCAGAATGAGAAGAGAATCAAGAATGCCCAGGGCAACGAACAGCAAGACTTTGAAGGAGAGAGAATGCTGATTGGGTGGGTGAGTGGTGGCAATATGAGTTAGTAACAACAGCAGCAATAACAAATTAGCATTTATATTGTGCTTTGGGATTTGGAATTAACAACAACTGCTGAGTTTGTGACAGGAGTGATATCTGAACCAGCGGGGACTCCGGGCTCACACCTTCAGCTTCTCCGTACCACTTCAACAAAAGCTCTGCTTCTGGCATTTTCTCATCCTTCCTAGCCCCGATTATTTTGAAGTAAAAATCAATCCAACTTTTGTTTTAAACATACAGACACATTTGAAACAAGCATCGCAACTAGAAACCAACTATGAGTTCAATTAAGAATCTAATTCCACGCCTCTGAGTTTTTTGGAGTTGCACTGATTATAAAAACAGCATGGTCCATCATGGGGAGGGGCTGTGGCACTCTTCCTAAGACCCCAGAGAGCCTCTGCCAGTTGGAAGGAAGAACTTTGGATTTCCATTTCTTGAGTGGCAGTCCCTCTGTGCCAACATCTGCATCCCACCCACCATTCTGGAGGTCAAACCAAAAAAATGAGGCTCTCCTGACCCATTTCCAAACCTGGATGCATCCTCTTAGGCTCCTGGGTTTGACTTCAGGAGAGCAGATAAACAAAGTCCTCCCAGTTCTCAAGTTTCTTCTGGATATTTGGAGATTGCAGTATCCGTGTCCTCAGTCTTGGGCCGATTCCAGATGGGCATAAATAGAGCGAGTGCTTTCGCTTTTTCAGCGACCTCACTCGTAAAAGCCCGCTATTTCCCGTCCCAGCTTACCTGCGGTCCATGGCGCTCGGTTGCGCTCTATAAGCGGACGGTGTGAACATGGTATTGCGGGTTTGCACACTTCTGGACGCTTCGTTGCCATGGAGAGGCCCTCCCCTTTCCCTCCTTCCTTTGCTGGCCAGCTGGCAACAATATTCCCTTAATTTTTTTTTTAAACCGGGCGCCATTTGCGCAGTCGCACACATGCACACATCAAACTGCGCAAATGTGCACAAACGCACAAATGCGCACAAACGTCGACACTGTGTATTCGCACATTTGCGCATTTGCGCAAAACGTAAATTTTTTTAAAAAAAAAAACAAAATGTGAACCAATGAAGGCCCCTGACATCAACTGTGATGGGGAGTAAACAACCAATCCCGGGTACCTCAGTTGGCCGTGCGAACATCCGGAAGCAGGATGGCATGGCACGCTGCGAGACAAAGCAGATGGAGACGAAAGTGAACGCGTGGCCAGTAAGCGATTATTTCCGCATAAAAACCGCAATTTCTGGCCATCTGGAATCGGCCCTGAAGTTGCTTCACATTCCACAACTAACAGCAAGCCTGTGAGGTAGTCCTCACTGTTGCATTTGCCACCTGCGTTCATCCACTACAGGCCTCTGCTGCACATCCTTTTGCCAGCTAGTGCCCACAATGGGGATTTTCTGTGTCATTCAGTTCAGAAAGAAACAGTCCGCCAGTTTACTCTCTATTCCATTTACAAAATTACCAGCACATTATGAAAACAATAAACGCCTAATCCCATTAATTTTTGAAATTTTATTTACTATATTTATAGTCCACCTTTCTCATTGAGATTTAAGGCAGATTACACGGATTAAATCGATGGAATCAACAGAATGAGACATCTAATAAACATTGGACTAGAATGAAGATTACAGAAATATGCAACGATCACAGGATATTAGACATATATGGAATGCAGATACAGCACAAAAACATTCGCAAACTGAAACAAATCAGAAATTACAGCAGCCAAATACGCTTAAAATCGCAACAAATGTTCCAAAGCACAGCAGGTGGTGAGAAAAGTATAAAACCTAAATCAACTAGCACAGAATAAAATTCAGGAGCTGGCCCTTCCAGGGCTGACGACCTGGCGGGATGGGTGCTAGGGAACCAGAGCTTCGGGCTGATAGGCACTTCCCTGGTGGGCTGTTGCCATCTGGTCCTGGCCAGCTGTGCCTCCTGTCTTATTTGCTGTTCTCGGCTCTCTGGGGCACTCGCGTCCCTCCTGGCCCTTGTTCCGGGGGTCTAGGGCTTCGGCACTTTCTTCCAAGCAGGCTTCTGCCAGCTGCCTCTTCCAGGCACTCCCTGTGCCAGACACACCGCTGCCGTCTTCACTGCCTCTCCCTCTCTCACACTGCTCTTTGCTCCTTCCGCTGCTGCCACCCACCCCCGTCCACCAGCTAGGTGTCCTGCTTTTAAAGCACACACCTCCCAGCCTCGACCCTGCCCCTTTGGCGGTATGCCACAGGCCATGTCACCACAATCAATAAAAACAAATAATAAACATCAGGACTATAATTATAAAAATAATCCCTATCAAATAATAATTCCTATCTGATAAGAATAATTCCCACCAAATAATTAACAAAGCAACAGGAACTACACTAATAAACGTAAGAACACACTACAATAATAAATGTTAAAAGAATGTAATACTAACGTAATAATATTAATAAATGCAAGAACTACAACAATCATTGGAGACCCAAGAGGTGCATTAATAATCTGAGATAGGGGTGCTGGCCCCTCTGTTCCTCCACTTTCTCCCTGTGGCCAGAGAGGGGAGAGGGGAGGGGCTTAGACTAGTACTACATGCTCCTCCTCCTCCTGCATTGATAGGAGAGACAAGATGGCCTCACATCACGGGTGAATGGCCACAGAATGCCTAAGAGTAGTGCTGCACCCTACCAGGGAGACTAGACAAAACATGGAGGAGGGATTAAAAAAAAACCCCAGGAATTATTTGTGCATTTCATAATAATTAAAAATAAAATATAGTTTCTAAAGTTATTGACTAAATGTTCAAAGTACTCACACCAACAGGATTTAAAACTGTATTTTATGGAACTGGTGGATCCCATTTCATATTTCTAATAAATTAGTACCATCAGCAACCATATATTCAAATGGTTTTTATGAGTATTAGCATTAACTTGTATTACTATTAGTAACTTTAAAACTTATAATTAATTTATAATTTTTATAAAATACTCACACAACAGTTAATCCAAACTTCCCACCCACCTCCCCTTCCTATTTCAGGATGTCCCAACAGCCAAGACGTAGTTCGCCCAGCCCTGCATGGAGCCAGACATGCCAGCCGCTCACACGGCCTCCATGCGGCTGGGAAACCCAGCCAGCCCGATACTGCAGATAGGGAGGGAGATGCCCAGCCGCTTCCTCGGTGCTCCTCACAGCCTCTTCACTTAACCGGCCGGCAAATGGCTCCGATGGAGTAAGGCTCGGAGTCCAAGGAGGCCCTGATGGACGGGCATCAAGACTCCTTGCGTGCCTGTCGGGAACCCTTGAGCGAAGAAAGCCAGGATGTTGGGTTGGCAGGAGGATCCCGCTCGGCCAGAGGGACCACAGTTTATTTGGCCCCTTTCTTCTGCAGCCACAAGCAAAGAGCCCTTAGAGGGTAGACGTCTTCTTTTTCTTGGGCTCTGCAGGAACAAGGGAATGCTGATTTACTCCAGAGTATATAACCTACCCCCCACTTCCCTTTCAATTCTTCTAACAGAGACCTTTTGGTTCCAAGGGGGAGCTGCCTTGATAAACGACCCAGTCCGAGACTGGCAAAAGAATCTCAGCAAAGTTTTAAAAGATTACAGTGAAATGATTCCACTCAAAAGAGAGAAACTCAGAAGGAGTAAGTTATTGTAACGCTCCAGAAGAGGCAAGGCTTAAAGAGAGCTTCTCCTCTTTTAGCATTTAGATTGCACAGAGTAGGATCTCGGAGACCCAGGTTCAAGTCCCCTCTAAGCCATGAAGCTCACCCAAGTGACTGAGCAGGAGTCATTCTCTGAACCCACCCCTCATAGGGTTGCGGTGAGGAAAAGGAGGATATGGGGGAGAACCATATGAGCTCCTTGGAGGGATGGGCAGGATCGAATGAGCAAGATGACCATCTTCCATATTGACCAGAGGTGGCAGGTCAGTTTGGAAGCATCTCACGCTGGCTGATTGTTGGGGCAAGAGAAGGAGGCTGGAAGCAGTTTCTTCCACACCCTGGGAAAGAAAGGCCATCTCTTAGCTGCAGCCACTGATGCTCTAGGAAGTTCTTTGATAAGGTGCTGTCACAAGCATGTCCGGAACAGGGTTCCATTGAGTTTTAAGAACAAGACGGTATTTCTACAAAGTCAGTGCCAGATACTCATTAGGATAGGTGGTTTATGTTTAAAATCAGACTGCACTGAGTCTCAAAAAAAAAAACCCAAGAGCCAAGCTAGAAGTGACGAATTACACTTGAACGGCAAGTGAACAGACCTGCGTGCATTCCTCCCTGTTCACTTGCTCTCCAATTGCGTGGAGCGAAAGTGAACAGAGAGGAATACATGCGAGTCTGTTCCCTTGCCATTCCAGTGTAATTCGTCACTTCTAGCTTGGCCCTAAAACATAATGGGGAAAACACAGGGATGTGTCTTGTCACCAACAGTATGGTCTGTTCCCTCTATTAAAATGGAGTAAGGAAATGGTGGCAATTCCAAGCCAGGATCTTTGGAGACCAGACTCCTCACACACAACGTCCTCCTAGAAACTAGCTTGGGAGATTCTAGTTTCTTGTAAAGTCGCAAACCCACCTGGTAATGAAACTGGCTCCAAAAGTGACTAGGCCCCTTTTGTGGTGGGGAGGGCTGTCAGCAGGAAAACTCCGGGCAAGGAGAAGTGTTGATGGCTGCCGGTCCATCAAGCTCTATCTGGTCCGCTTTGACTGGCAGTTGCTGCCCCCGCTCTGAGGCTGAGAAGGGTCTTTCCCCACCCCCCTTCCTTCAGCATTCCCTAATGTGGGACCCGTGAGCATCACGAGTCTTCATCGACTTCCCCAGGAACTCTCAATTTTTTCTGGGAATGGGGGTGGGGCCTTTGGCTGGCTGGGATTGTGGCCAATTCCTGCTTCAGTTTAAGAAAAAAAGCCTTTTCTGGCCGCAACAGAGGTTAGAAGATGGCTCCCTTGATTAACTTGCATGCTCACCATAGGATCTGTCTCTTCCTTTCTGGCCAGGTCACCCACTGCAGGATCAATTTCCTCTTCTACCCTGTCTGAGTTGCTCTCGTAGGTGCCGGCGACACGCCATCGTCCAACTCCTCCCCGGATTCTGAGATTTCAGTAGACGCAGACACATTAGTCACTGCCCAAGCCACCCTTGCACTTGTGCACCTGTGCTACTGCGGCCTGAGTGCAAGAGGGACTACACAGCACCTCTGATGCCCGACTAAGCGGAGCTTGGTGGCGGCATCAAGGAGAGGGAGCTTGGTGTGACAACATGCCTTCAGCCAGCCTGGAGCATGCCAATACCTTTCCAGACAGAACAGCTACAGTCTTGTGCAGTTTAAAAATACAAGCAGAGATTCCCAATATGCTGACTTCCCAACCCAACGTTCTCCCCCACACTTGTGGCATTTATGCAGTCCTTCCCATTATAATTTAGCCTAAACCACATCCAGACCAGTTTTCCAAACTGCAACGCTTGTATTTGCTTGTTTTAACCCATCTGTCTGCTGAAACAGCCATCAAGGGGGGCTGAGAAATCCATACAATGTCAAAGATTGAGAAACGGAAAACAAACTTGCCAGGGAGAACATTCTACATCAGAGGCACAGCGGCACCTGCCTCCTCTCTGCTTTGTCTGCCCCCATGATACCAAACAGTTCTCATCCTGGGAGGAGGGGTGAGAGAGCCACCATCCAAGCCCCTACCGTTCTACCATCGGGGCACAGCAGCCCCTGGTGCTTCCATTCTTGGACCTCAGGACATTAAAGTCTTCTGATCTTGGAAGGGTTTCCACCAGCAGCCCCAAGACCTTTTCCCTTTGGCTCCCACCTCAGAATGCCCAGAGCATTCAGCCTCATTCCTCCTCTTTCCTTCAGTTTTGCCTCAGAGCCAAGCTACAAGTGATGCCTTACACAGGTTGGACACTTGTCAGCTTCCCTCAAGTTTTGATGGGAAAAGAACTTTCAGGGAAACCCATGTCTTTCAGTATTCTTTAGAAAATATTGAGCAGGAGGTCTGCAGTTCTTTCGGTAGCGCTGTCATGTCTCGCAAATATGTTTCATGAATGCAAAAGCCCATTTTTCAAAGCTTGTTATGACCTTTACTTTCTTTGAGTAGGTATTTCTTTTAATCTTTCCCTTAACACCCTCTGGGTAGTTTGCTGCCACCAGGAATATTCCAATATATTTTATTTAAGTTTTCCCTTTGGTAACGTTCCTAAGCATCAGGCTCCTTCGTGGTTCTATGTGGCCCTGAGGAATGGGATATAGAATTGACAGCTACTCTGGGATATAACAAAACAAAAATAAACTTTTATTTAGTCAAGAAGCGTATCGGTTTCATAAACGTAGTTCTCGGTTCTTAAAGTTACTTCCTTTACTCTCATTCACACAGATCTCTTCTAAGGCTTCACACACAGTTAGCCTCTTTCTCTAACTCATATTTCCCTCACAGAAATGCTTAAAACTCCTCAGGCAGTACACAGCTAGCCTCTCTTTCTCTGACCCTCATTTACAGAAATATGAAACCTGCTCAGGCAGCACACAGCTGGCCTCTCTTTCCCTGACTGAGTGTCCTTTCACAAACATGCTCAGTTCAGGTTCCACACAGGTTATATTTCGCTCACAAATACTTCAGTATACTCAGGCAGCACACTGCTAGCCTGCTTTCTTCTGACTGAATATTTTCTCTCTCCTCTCAGAGCAGAACCACAAGTGACAAAAGGCACAGACTGGACACTTGTCAGCTTCCCTCAAGTTTTGATGGGAAATGTAGGCATCCTGGTCTCGCAGCTTCGCTCTCTGACTGCTGTCCAATGGACTTTTCAACTGTCACTTGTCCAACATTCCGCCAAGCTGCCTACATTTCCCATCAAAACTTGAGGGAAGCTGACAAGTGTCCAATCTGTGCCTTTTGTAACTTGTGGTTCTGCTCTTAGTCTAAACTGCCTTCACTCCGCCCACACTCTCAGTCATCAACCAATCATATCACTCACTCATCCCTCTCTCACCCCCACTCTTCACCTAGCTCACACCAAGCATTTAAAGACACATGCACCCATTTACTTGGAATCATTACAGTCCTCCTTTGGTGAAACCATTGCTGTCTCCTGGCTGCCTGTGGGTGGCAAGGACACAGTGAGGTGAGATGTGGGGGAAGCTGCTCGACTGTGGGTTCTGGAGTGCTACAAATGCCTCTCAGGACTGACAGACTGATACACATGCCCGGAGGACAGGCCTTTACCTGCATCATGTATGGCCTCTGCTTCTGTACTGTTCCCCTCATTCTGCTCGAGTACAACTGCGGCTGGCACCTGGTTGGCTGTGGGAAACCACAAGAACACAATTAAATCTGCAGAGAGAACATTCAGGTCTTTGGAGACTAAAAGCCTGCACAGCCACGTGGAGATGCAAAGGGAAAGACCTTAGAAACACGCTTGACTGGGAAATAAAGACCCCCCCTCCTCCCCAAGTGGCTACTTCCCAGGGCTCTTGCATATTTTTACCCTTTTTATTTTTAACTCCCTCCTCCCCCACAATATATTCTCACTGCTGCAGAAGGGACACGGCCGGATTGTGCTGGTGTGAGGATAGAACCCTTTCTCCAATAAGCCGTCCCACGGCTCTCTCCCCTATTCAGTCCCCTCTCTTTCTCTCGTTCCTGCTGGCTCTTTTTCCCAGGCTCCTCGTCCTGCTTCCCTTCACCATCATATCTTCCTCTTCCGGGCTTCCATCTTATCCTCACAACAACCCTGTGAGGTAGGTCAGACTGATAGCGTGTGACTGGCGTGAAGGCTGGGTTCAGATGCCATTTAAGATGAGATAAATTGCTGTGGTGTATGCCCCATCCTACTGAGGGACTGGACCCAATTGGGCTTCTAAATCTAGTTTTTACATGTAAGACATTGAGAAAACAGGATACGCCCCCCCCCGGGCCAATCATTTTCAGTCACTATTAGGGATAGGTGAAATAAAGGGGTTCAGTAATGAGGCTTAAAACTATTTACAGATCTCACACAACTTTTGCTGGGTTTATTAACTTATAACATTTCAGTGATGTTACTTGGGTTATCCGTAACAACTGAATGAATAAAGGAAGAACATTTGTCTGCACACGATGATCTTATGGAGGTCCAAAGATGCAAATACAGGAGAAAGCAGAGCAGAAGGATCGGTCCTATCTCACATGAGCCCAAACTGCTAATACAAAAAAAGGCAGAGGATTGGTCTAGGCACCACTGAATGAAGAGATCTCTCAATGACCTTGTTACGACCCTTTCTTTCTCTTGGGTAGATTTGGTCTTTAAGCCTTTTATTCTTGCCCCTCTTGGTAGATTGCTGCCACCAGGAATTAAATTCCAGAATAAATTACATTTCTCCTTTTAGTAACGTGCCCAAGGGTCAGGCTTTTCGTGGTACTATGTGGCCCTGAGGATAAGAATGGGATATAGGTTATGTAGTTTTTAACATGTTGTATTTCATATTGCAAACAGTTTTGTTAATAATTAAAATAAAAATAAATTTAAAAAACCAATTGGATATAGGAATGACAAATACTCTGGGATATTGGGGGACGTGGCAAAGGAGCCGTCGGAGATGGACGCGCGCTGACTGAGCTCCGTCTTCCCCTTGCCTAAACCCCTATCTAAAGCAACTTAACGACCCTTGTAGCCTCAGTAGTATGGGCAAACAAGATAAAGACAAAAATAAAGCATCTGCAAAAGCGGCAAAGAAACTCCAGGATTTCTTTTTCTTGGCCGAAAAGGCAACGCCACAAGAGAAAGAGCACAATGAGTTGGAAAAAATGGCGGCAGAACTAAATAATGACGCAGCGTCGGTGTCTAGCAATCTAAACCCAGAACTGCCTGCCCATTTAGCTCTCTTAGAACGCATCATTTTAACTCGGATGTCTTTATTACTACAACCAATTAATACACAATTAGCTGAAATCAAATTGGATCTTAACAAAACTAATCAAAGAGTGGAAAACGCTATTGAACTAAATACAACAACTCAAAATGAGGTGAAAGCCCTACAGAACGGGCATAGTAACTTGCAGGAAAGAATTTTACAGCTGGAGGAGATAACACGACAACGAAATCTTCGGTTCAGAGGCTTTGGTGAGTCCATAACAGCCAATATAGACTTACAAGCATTTATAGCAACGTGGCTTGCTAAAGCCTTCCAACTAGAAGCGGGAGTTGCTCCAATAATACTTAAAGCGGTACCGCGTCAGCTTCAAAAAACTGAGGGACAAGCCGAGAGATATTCTAGTGGAACTGCATGACCAAAGGATCCGTAAGAAAATTTTAACGGAAGCTAAGGCAGGCTCGATTCCCTATGAAAATACTCCCATCACAGTCTTCACAGATCTACCCAGCGACATACTAAACGAAAGGAAGGAATTAAGAGAGACAACAGAAGCTTTAAGGCATGCAGCTATTCCTTACAGATGGACGAACCTGATAAAATTGTCAGTAACCTTTCAAGGAAAAGTTTTCACAGCCTCTGATCCAGAAGAAGGAAAAAAACTACTACAAAACATCAATTTAGAAACATCTATGGACATTGACAGAAGTTCACAGAAAAGGAAGATGGACAATGCTTTATCACCTCTCAAGGGAAGCAAAATTCCGGTGCATTTTTCTTGAGCAGAGGAAGAGGAACAGAAGCCAGCAAAATGCAAGGACTTCGTTACTAATAAGAAATCAATGTGAATATGTGATAGGAGGACTGGGGCAAGGGAGAGCATGGATCTTTCAGGTTTGCCTCTAATTAGATTTTTTCTTTTCTCCCTTTTTTGAGGGTGGATACAAGATTTACAGCTCATCAATTTTGTTAGATACCGACAGCTGGGGTGTGAAGGCAACACTCCAGCCACAGGGAGCTGTATTATCTCCCTATTTTTATAGCTTTTGAATTAAAGAAAAAAAAGTTTTTTATTTTTGGGTTAGATATAGGAAAAGAAAGATAAGAAGAAGATAAGAGATAATAGAAGGGATAAGAGGGAGGGAATAAGAGGGAGAGACGGTGATTTGAACAGGAAATAGAAGCCTAGACTTGATTAAAAACCTATTATTATAATCTTTATTAAGAGACTGAGTAATAGATATTCAATAGGGGTTTAAAAAAGGGGGGGAAGTGGGATTCAGTTAAGGGGTAAAAAGGGAGAGGGAAGGAGTTTAAAGCTGAAAACAAAAGCTTAAATTTAATTGAAAATCCATAATCATAACCTTTTAACTTTATAGATAATTAATAGGGGGAATTCAAGGGGAAGGGGGATAAGTTAAGGGGGAAAGTTAATCATTTAAAATATAGACTTAGGTACTTGGAATTTATGCTGATAAAAATTCAAGGTTATTCAAGGGACAACGTTTGTATAAATATATTATTATTATTAAGTGAATTAAGACAGTTACTGAATTTAGAAAAGCAAAAAAGAGTAAACACTTAAAATTACTAATACCATTATTATTGTTTTCTAATAATAATAAAAAATATACACAAAAATATAAAAATTTAATAATTAGATATAGATATATAGATATATATATAAAATAGAAATTTGATAACAAACTTACTTAAGAGTGTGTTTAAATAATAATTTGAAGTTTATAGTTAGAGGTGGTAAACCACACCTTATTTTAAGTTGGTAAAAAATAGATAAGATACATAGAAGCAAACTGGTTATCTATTAGACGTATCAGAAATTAAGAAAGATAAAGACAGAGGAAATTTGAAACTTAAGTTGTATCATTACTTATCCTATACTTGATTAGTAATCTGCAAATACAATTCATATTGTTCTCTTTGAAAATAACTATTTAGACAGTGTAACATGTCTCACTCAAAAATTAATATCATCTCTTACAATGTTAAAGGGCTCAACAATGCAATAAAAAGGCGGCGAATACTGTCAAACTTATACAACTTGAAGGCCGACATAGCAATGCTCCAAGAAACGCACCTCAAACTAAATAACAAATCTGATTTAAAAGCTAGATGGATTAAACATCAATTTCATGCATATGGTTCTTCCAAATCGAGGGGTGTCTCAATTATTATAGCTAAAACCATAGACTTTCAACACATTGCAACCTATAAAGATCCCCATGGCAGATATCTGTTTATAAAGGGAACAATAAGAAACCAACAACTTACTTTAGCCTCAATTTAAGCGCCAAATTTAAATCAACTAAATTTCATAGAAGATATTCTCAATAAACCTAAAAACTTTCAGGAAGGAGAAACAGTAATCGGGGCTGATCTCAATTACATTTGCAACTATAAATTAGATAAATCAAATTATAATAATCAAAGTAAAAAGAGCAACACTGGACTGGTCCCACTACTAGAAAAATTTCACTTGATAGATTTGGCGTTTGATGCACACACAAGAAAAGGATTACACTTATTTTTGTCCACGTCACAATACTTATACTAGAATCGATTATATTTTAGTTACAGTAAAATTAAAGGACACAGTAATAAACACACAAATTGGTAACATAACATGCCTGGACTTCTTGTTCATACACTATAGAAACACAAACTACACCAGAAAAACATTGGACTCTAGATAAATCTCTTCTATATAAAGAGTAAACAGTCAAATTAATACAACATCATATCCAAAACTACTTTAAAGATAATGATACCCCCGAAGTTAGTCCACATATAAAATGGGATGCCTTTAAGGCAGTCCTGAGAGGCCACTTAAAATCAATTTCGGCGTAGGAAAATAAACAAAAAAAGAGCAAAAATGGTTAATTATAATAATATCAAAATGTTAGAACAAAAACAAAGAATCAGGAAACAAAAAAATCTATTGGAAATTACTGAATGAACGCAAGTTATTGGACTCCAAACCAAATACAAAAAAATATTTTATACTTGAAACAAAGACATTGGCATTATTCACCAAAACAACTTAAATTACTCTCTTGGAGAATAAAAGAAAAAAGAGCATCCAAAATGATACCAGCTCTTGTCGATTCCAAAGGCATCGTTTAAAACAAGCCAAAAGAGATAATTCAAATAATGGAAGATTTCTATAAAAATTTATACACCTCAAGGAACCCTACTAAGGACAATATAACATAGTTTCTCAATAATAACAATGATATCAAAAAATTACAAGAACAACATAAACAACTTTTAAATGAATCCATCACATCAAAAGAAATATTAGAGGCGATCAAAAAGCAAAAGAATAACAAAACTGCAGGCCCTGACAGCTTTCCGATAGAGTTCTATAAAAAATTTGATACAAATGTAACGCCATTATTAACAGAAACTTGTAACACCCTATTCGATCATGGCCTTCTTCCACCCACGTGGTGCAATGCTTCAATAATTGTTATACCCAAACCAGGCAGAAACATCATGAATCCAGCCTCATACCATCCCATTTCCTTACTAAATACTGACTACAAAATATTTACCTCTATAACGACCAAACGACTGAATTCCTTCATAAGCAACTACATCCATCAAAATCAAACTGGATTTATCCCTGGGAGGGACATCACAGACAATATTCACAAGACTTTAACTATACTTACCTCCTGTAAACAACAAATCACAACAGAAGCAATATTCCTCTCACTCGATATGGAAAAAGCCTTCCATTCTTTAGAAATCCCTTATCTTTTATCCCTATTGCACCATATGAACTTTGGAAACAAATTTATACAGTCGATTAATACAAATTCCCAAACCAAAGCTCAAATTGTAATAAACAATAACTCCTCGCAATCAATAAACATATCTAGGGGAACACGACAGGGTTGCCCTCTTTCACCGCTTTTATTCGCTCTCGCCATAGAACCCCTTGCAGTTCAATTTCGGAAAGATACCGGCATACATGGTATAACGATTGAAGAAAAGGTCTTCAAACTAAGTATGTTCACAGATGATATTATTTTATATATTATGAAACCTAGAGAATCTCTACAACAATTGGAAAAAATGTTATTTTCATTTGCTCAAATCTCTGGACTTAAAACCAATATAGCTAAATCTACAATTCTCCCAATTAATATTACTCCCAAAACTAAAAATATTCTATGTGAATTATATAATTACCAATGGGTCGATAAATATCTCCCCTATTTGGGAGTTAATATCCCCAACAATGTAAACCACATCACTAAATACAATCACATAAAGAAAATTAAGGAAATAAGATTAAACATCCTTGAATGGAACAAGCAGCAATTGGCATGGCAAGATAGATTGAACCTAATCAAGGCCTTTATTCTTCCCAAATTTATTTTCCTTTTTCGCACTATCCCTATTCTTCCACCTAAATCCACCTTACACCAATGGCAATCTATTTTGAATAAGTTCTTATGGAATTATAAGAAACCTAGAATTTCTTTTCAAATCTTAAGACAATCCACAAATAATGGCGGCCTTAAATACCCAGATAACAGCACCTACGCCAATGCGATACAATACGCCAAAATAGTACAATCTCTGAAAAAGAACTGCAATATTGAGTGGATCCAGGCATCAAGTCATTTCAACAGTACCATTATCTTTCCATGAGACTCTTTGGAGTAAAAATACTTTCCGACCAAATCAACGACAATATATTTATGGGACACATATAAAAGAAAACTACTCCCCAAAATTTCTCGCTACTCTTCTTTTTTACTTCAAGATTGGTACCCACCAGGCAAACAGCAAACCATACGGAACTATTGGAAAAGCTTAAATATAATAAAACTCTCAGATTTAACAACAAAAAATGGCCTCAAAACCAAAGAAGAAATTGAAAAGACAACGCAGGCCTCTCGATACCATGGTTTATTTACTTTCAAATTTCATACATGGCTACACAAATAAAACTAAAAGACATACTCCGCAAACCCAAAACGGATTTTGAAAACCTACTAGATCCAAATTCCAAAGCAGAAAAAGGTTTAATTTCCAGGGTTTATAATATATTATTACAAGCCTCTAAACCAAAAAAATATATTTACCAAGATAAATGGCAACATGAATGTGACACAACAATTACACAAGAACAATGGACACAAATTTGGTCTTCTTCTCTATTTAAATCTCACGAAATCAATGTACGACTCCAAGCTTTTAAAATCCTTACAAGATGGTATAACACTCCTGAAAAGCTATCAAAAATTATTCCATCTTATTCCCCCCTGTGCTGGAAAAAATGTAGAAAGATTGGCACCTATGCACATTGTTGGTGGCAGTGTGACATTATAAATAAATTTTGGGGAGATATTATAGAACAAATAAAAAATATAACATCATACAAAATTCCAATGGATCCAAAATTAATATTCCTTGACCTATGGCATGAGGTTCAAATCCCAAACATTTATCGACAACTCATTACAAGTGTTCCTAGCTGTCTCTTGAGGATTGGCTTCAAGCTGACTCACCCCTTCTGGAGGAGGGATCCCTCCATCTGCAGCAGCCTCTCCTGAGCTCTACTCCCTAGGAGTGAACACCCTTCCACTGTGGTGGGGCCTTTTATCCCTTCTCTCAGGCACCATCCCCCTACTCCTCTATTGGTGCAATTTTCCCCTCCAAATCCCCTGTTAACCAATCACAGGGTCCAAAGGGGATCTGGGTAATGGAGGCCCTATAGTAAATCTAGTACAGGCTTCCCCAGAGCCACTAGGCCTCACTACATAGGCACAGGCTCTTAACAACCATATTCATGTCCAGGGTTCCCAGGTGCCTGCTACTGGCGGGCAAACTCCCGGGGAATTGCCCCTTCGTCCATTGAGTGCTGTGTGATCGGCAGGAGGAGGCAGCCTCGAAGCACATGCTTAAGACCCACGCTGTGAAACAGCCTAACGACTGGGATCAGCAACTACAATATCTGTTGTTCGCTTATCGTAAATTGCCACAAGAAAGTTCCGGTTTTAGTCCCTTTGAGTTGCTGTTCAGACATCAGGCTTCTGAATCCTGAAACAAGTCCCAAGCAACTGAACATCCACTCCCCCTTTTTTTAATGTGAGACATTCATGTACAATGTCCCTTAAAGCACATTCCCTGATGGCAATCCACGTTCTCAACCGGTCACTTCTTGGGTTTTTTATTTCCATTATTCACAACTGGGGCTCAAGTTCATGGTGATTTGGAAACAGGGGTGGGGAGTCAGGACTAATCTCAAGAATCTGCCTCTCCCATCCCAGAACACAGACACGTAATGTGAGGAGTCCAGTAAGAATACCATTTTTTGGCAGCAGCATTTTAATGTTTTGTTCTGACAGAGAAGCACGGTTTTGCATTAACCAGACAATTCAAACCATACCAGAGCAATCTGCTAGAAGCTAGTGGAACAAGCACAAAAGGTACTTTATAGGTTTTCCCAGAACTACCACCAGATGCCTTCCCAAAATTTTTTAAAAAAATTGTGAGTATGGGACTCGCCAATCAGCAAATACAGGGACAGAGAGACTGGGGGTGGTGGGGGGGAGAATATGCACTTAAATTTTTTAAAGAAAACAAGGACATCAGCGCTCCACCCGCACAAAAGGTGACTTCAGTCACATCTCCGTCTGGAATAAGAAAGCAAACACCAAATCACCACAAGGTTGTGCAATGCAGAATGCCAGGAGCCTATACCGATTCAGCGCCGATCAATTTTGAGTACTCAGAAGTGCTGGCTTAAGTATGCCATGCGGAATAAGCCTTAGAAAGGATTCATCTGCAAATTCAATGGTATAACTGATCAGTAATGTTACAATACTGAGATCAGCCAGGTAAGCACCTACTGGTGGTCCCTGGCCCCAGGGAGGCTCGATTGGCCTCAACCAGGGCCAGGGCCTTTTTGGTCCTGGCCCCACCAAGATCTTGTCTCCTTCAGGTGGGCCTGTAAGACAGAGATGTTCCACCAGGCGTATGGTTGAGGCCATCAGGGTTCCACCAAATGAGCCTCTCTCCCGGTCTCCTCTATGTCTGTAGGGGGTATTGACCATCTACCCCCCATATATGAGCGACCATGCATGGTTAAGCCACACATCCGCCTCCGTCAGATGTCATATGGTTTTTATACGGTGAGCAGGTGTTTTATTAGAAAGCTGTGTTAATTTCTTGTGATTTTATCTTGTACATTTTATCTTCTGTTGTAACCTGCCCTGAGCCAGCTTGCGGGGAGGGCGGGATATAAATATAATAAATAATAATAAAAAAATAATAACATGCTGGAGTGCAGAAAGAACGTTAGCTGGAGTAGTGACCTTTCCAGACATTAAAGAATTCACACAGAAAAGAAGCCATATAAATGTTTGGCAAACACAGGGACAGGGAAACAAGAGGGGCATGGACTCCAACAGTACATTACCACGCATGCACCGGAACTTTTAAAAAGTGGTATCGGCTCCAGCCCCCACAAAAGGCAGCTTCAAATAGATACATCTCCGATGGAAGTAATATCCCCAGATTCACCTGGCTGGCAGGAGTTGTGGCCCGTGGTGTGGCAGCAGGGCAAGAGGCAGGGTGGTAGCCACGACCGAGCCTGGGCTCGGCCCATGGCCCAATAAAATTCAAACTTCCCAGCCAGCCAATCGGGGCCTGCTAGGAAGCGGGGCAGGGGCAGGCTCCGGGCTTGGGGAGTGTGGTTTCCCCTCAGGTCCAGCAGCTTGGCTTCAATTGGGGTCACCTTCCCCTTCCTCCACAGTCGGAGGCAGTCGATGAAAGCCCACCCAGCCCTCCCAATGTTTCAAGGGTTTGGAGGAGTCATGCTTTGTAAATGCTTTTCCTTTCATCACACAACTTTGTAGGCATTTTTGCTTTGCGACTGGATCCCTTTAGGAGACAGGGGCATGCGTGCTCTATCTGTCTGGGGTCCAAGGCTCAGCCCCTGGACTTGCCAGGAGGAGGGAACGGGGAGCGAAAGGTGCACACACCTACCGGGGACACTGATACCAAGCCAGAGGGGCCAGAAGCTCCTGCCCATGCCACGGGGGGAACCAGCAGCAACATCCACGCCGGGGAACTAACCAGAACCCAGGAGGCCAGGGCAGCACTTCGTGAGCAGAGGCGGTCGCAGCCAAGCCACATTGCCTGGAAAAGCCCTGCCAGCCCCACCTTGCAGGAACGGATAAGAGAGCAGGGAGGAATGAAAGGAAGAACACCTGAGGGTATCCCCAGCTGGCCTACATCTAGCCCCACCCTGCAAGAAAGGAGAGCAGGGAGAGCCTGGGACGAGAGAGGGAACATGTGAGGGTATACCCAGTGTAAAGAAAAAATGTTTAAGAGTATAGGAAGCCCTTTTGAGAGCTAGGTTGGAGGCTTCCTTGGCTGGAGAGGTTCCCTCCCCCCTTTTGGAGAGGCTTTTCACTTTTGCTAGCAGTAAGTTATGTATGCTCTGTCCTTGAGTCAAGATAAGCTGTTCTTACTAGCTAATTGGTAATTAACTTCACACCTGTAGTTTGGGGTCGTGTGCCAAGAGCTGCAGACCTTCCACACGTCCCTTTGTGTACTTGTCAGGTGATGTGGTCAGGTTGGGAGCGGGTGTGGTTAGGCCTGCCTCACTTTGGTTCCAGCTTGAACCAATATAAACCGGCTGTTAACCAACATGGAGAAGCTTATGTTGAGTGTCTACCTTAGACCTCTGCGTATGCTCTTTTGCTTTGTTTCTGGCTCTATTTGTTGAGAAGGACTGAAGCTCCATCTTTTGCCTTGCTGTTTTGTGGGACTTTTGCTTGCTACAACTGAGAAACCAACTTGCTTTGCCTCCTAAGAATTTACTGTGGTATGTAGAGCTTACTGCTGTAGGTTTTTGTTTGTTTGTACTCACCTTTTGTCTCGTGTGTGATAACCCTGCACCTGGAATTAATAAACCTTTATATTTTTATCTTGTGTGGGTTATTAAGACTCTGAAGCCTCACTGCTATAAAACCTTTGTTGAACTCACCCTATGTGTGCTTGAGATCCACCTACCAAACAACTATTCTTTTGCTGTGAACTCTGCCTGTAAGTTTATCCTTGCAAGGTAGACTTTGCTTTGGCTAAATTCCCTAATAGGCTCTGGAGCTTTGCTCCCTAACTCCTTAGCCTAGGGATAGACTGGGGAGCTGGTGGCAGCTTACTTGGTTTGCTATTTGCAACAGGACCTTCCAGGCAGCCTGTGTCCCCCTGAGCTGGGCTGGGCCCCAGGGGTCTGGAACTCCTTGACACCCAGCTGGAGAGCATCAGGGATAGGACAGAGCCTGGGAGGAAGGGAGGGGGAAGCTGGAAGAAGCCCTATAAAGGCAGACTCAGTAGAGAGATCGTGGTAGGTTGTGTTGGAGCGTGGTGGAGTTTAGGAGAGTGGGAGAGAAGATGGAAGGAGGAAGAGCAAGAGAGACGAAGGAGAGGAGGAACAGCGAGACTGGAGGAGGCAAGGAGAGCAGAGGCTTTGGAGGACAGGAAGTAAGGGGAGGCAGTTGGGATTCTGTCAAGTTGAGCAGGCCTGCAAGTGAACTGAGAGGGAGCGAGGGTGATGTATACCTCCCCTCCTTTCACAGAGTGAGAACCTGCACTGTCCCTGACGGCCTCCCAGAATCGAGGTTAGGCAGGCCGGCGCCTGGCACAGCGGCGCCCATTGCAGAACCTGACTAATTGGTGGCATGTACGGGGATGTGCGCAACACCTCAGTTACATCCCAGCTCCAACGGGCTGCAAAGGTCGGGGGGCAAAACGGCCCTGGGCGGTGCCCACATCCTGCTCACTGACACCTGGGTCTACTCAGGGCACACCGTAGGAGTGGAAGCAGGGAAAGCAGCAGCCCGGCAGCAGTTCCGGGCCCAAGAGTGGTGCCCTCAGTCGGATCGTCCCCGGCAGGTGGCCGCTGAGCTGAAGAGATGGGCTTCCAGCTGGCTCGACCCCAGGACAAGTGGGGAGCAAGGGATCATGGAAAGGGTGGTGGCCGAGCAACTGTTTCAAATAGCCCTGGCCAGGGCCCGAGATGGGGTCTAGGGCCACCACGCTGGAGGAGGTAGTCGTCCTCTTGGAGAAGAGTGGGGGAGGTGGGGCCCAGGTGGCTGGGAAGAGGCACCCTGCAGGAGTGTGCGGTGGCGTGGGAAATCTGCAGAACCCCCACCCCAAGACAGGGAGAGATGCTAGACCTGCTCGCACCTGTAAGGCTGGATGGTCGAGAATTCCAGGCCCTCCTTGATTCTGGCAGTTCCCTTTTGGTGGTGCAAGCCTCCTGCCCCAAGGCCTACCTGTCAGCCAGCTGGTCCCAGTTGCTTGTGTCGCTGGACATGCCCTGAGGTGGCCCCTCGTTCAACAAACTCTGGAATACCTAGGAGCAGCACACACCCTGGAGGTTGCCAGGGTCCCTGACCTTCCATGGCCTGCGCTGTTAGCTCGGTCCGCACTGGAGTCCTGCGCCTCCTCCAAGAAGCCTTGCAGGCGAGGGCGGCCCCTCAGGTGACCATGGCCCTACAGGAGGAGCGGGAAGACGGTCCTGGTGAAGGTCCCAGCACTGGGCCAAGCCCGGTCCCCCGGGAGGCACCACCATCAGCGCCACTGGCAGACCCAGCCAGGAAACGGATGACTCCTTGCAACCTCTACGGGAGGCCATAGTGGTGAAAGATGGGCAGGTGCGGATTGAGAAGCAAGACGGGGTGTGAGTCCACATGGCCCACACTCCAAACAGACAAGGAGAAATCCTACAACTGTTGGTTCTGGCTCCCTATCGCATGGAGATCCTCCAGCTAGCGCACAAGCACGCCTGGGTGGGTCACTTGGGGCATCGTAAGACTCTAACTAAGATCCTCGTGCGGTTCTTCTGGCCCTCCATCAATGCTGATGTGAAGGCCCACTGTCGCTCGTGCCCCACGTACCAACAGGTGGCAGCACGATGCCCACTTCAAGCCCCATTTGCCCCACTGTCTGTGATCGAAACCCCCTTCCAATGCATCGCCATGGATTTCGTGCGACCATTGCCCCGCACGCCCCGAGGTTTCCATTATGCCCTGGTGATCGTGGATTATGACACCCAGTTCCCTGAGGTCATCCGACACCCAGTTCCCTGAGGTCATCCTTCTGAAAACGATGCAAACTCCAGGTGTCGTACAGGCACTATCAAGGCTGTTTGTGATGGTAGGGCTGCCGGCAGAAATTGTAACTGACAAGGGGGCCCCCCCTTCCGTGCCGCCATGATGCATCAACTCTACCATAACTTGGGGATCCAAAAGGTGTTCACCTCTGCATACCACCCCTAAACGGATGGGTTAGCAGAATGCTGGAATCCGACCATAAAGGAAGCCCTGAAGAAACTGGCACACAACAAGCCCCACCAGTGGGACCTGTACGTCAACCCCGTTGTTTGCCTTAAGGGAAACCCCCCAGGACTCCATGGGGTTAAGCCCATTTGAGCTGCTGTACGGGTGCAAGCCCCAGGAGATGCTCGACCCCGCACCTCCCGTTGACTAACATGTCCGGCAGCTGCGGGAATGGGCGAGACAGGCCCGGGGGCAAGGCCACCTGGTGCCTGACGCACACCCAGGCACAACAAAAAGCCAGCTATGATTGGGGCACCCAGATGAGAACCTTTCAGATGGGGGATAGGGTTCTCGTGCATCAGACCACATTCCCAAGACAGGAAGGATATCCCTGGTGAGGCCCCTACAATGTGACAAAGGTGCTGGGCCCCACAACACATATGAGGCCTGGTGTGGGACCCACTGGCGTCACAAGAAGACATTCTATGTGAACTTGCTGAAGCGGTGGTACAAGCATCCAGATGAGGAGTGTCGGCTGGCCAAGGACCCCCTGGAGCTGCTGGCAAGTGAGCTGCCATGGACGGCAGAAGCCCAGGAATTTGAGGAGCCTCAGGTGGGGCCCCAGCTGTGCAGCAGGCACAGCTATGTGCCCTCTGGGAGTGGGTGCCGGGGGGCTTTTCACTGCAGCCAGGGTTTACCAGCGTGGTATATCACGCCATCCCAACCAAACTAGAGTAGGCTGCACGGGCAACTTGGCGACCCATTCCCAGGAAACAGTGGGAGGTGGTGGACCGAAAGACGGAGATGTTGCAGCTGGGCATAATCGAGGCTTCCAGGAGCAAACAGAGAAGCCCTACAGTCTTGGTACCCAATCCAGATGGGTCAACCCACTTCTGCGTCGACTACAGAGAACTGAACCGCATGGCCAAATTCAACGCCTACCCTAAGCTGCGAGCTGATGTGCTAGTGGGCCAGTTGGGGGCCACCCGATACCTGTCAGCCCTGGACCTGACAAAAGGCTATTGACAAGGGCCTGTTCGCCCCAAGGACAGGGAGAAGACAGCCTTCTATACCCCCCGAGGCCTCTTCCAGTTCCGCCGCATGCGCATGCCCTTTGGCCTCCATGGGGCGGCAGCCATCTTTCAACATTTGGTGGACTGCTTCATGGGAGACTTGATCATTCGCCATGGCTTATATTGACAACATCATTGTCGTCAGCCCTGACTGGTCCACCCACCTACAACACCTAGAGATAGTTCTCTCGGCACTCCAGCGGGCCGGCCTCAAGGCCAACCTCAAGAAGAACCACTTGGGATTCCAGGAGCTGCAGTACTTCGGCTTCGTGGTTGGGGGAGGACAGATACACCTGCCCCCTGACAAAGTGGCCTTGCTAGGGGATGTACCCCAGCCACAGACCAAAAGGCAACTCAGGCGGTTACTGGGGTATTAAGGGCACTTCATCCCCCGCTTTGCAACCCGAGCGGCCCCGCTGACAGACTGCTTAAAGAAGGGCGCTCCCCAACCGCATCAGGTGGACCTTGGAACGGGAAGCTGCCTTCGCTGACCTTGTGGAACCCGGATTTCGAGCAGCCCTTTATCCTCGCTACTGACGTGTCAGCAACCAGACTTTGGGCTGTCCTGACACAAGAGCATGGTGGGGCGGAGGTTCCGATCCTTTTTCTGAGCCAAAAGCTGCAGCCTGCCGAGCAACGGTATGCAACAGTCAAGAGGGAGGCCCTGGTGGTGAAGTGAGCTGTGGCGGCCCTCTAGTGTCACTTGACCCCTGCAATGGATGAATCACATAAAGGAGCATAACTCTTGAATACTACGCTGGTACCTCTCCCTGCTCCCATACTGTTCTCAATTAAGTATTGCCACGGAACGAGCCATCTTGATGCGGACTTTATGTCATGGCTGTTTGTAGCCGACCCGGCCACCCCCAAGGAAATGCCAAGGGGTATGTGTGTCCGGGGTCCAAGGCTCATCCCCCAGATTTGCCAGGAGGGAATGAGGGAGCCAAAGGCAGACACATCTACCAGGGACACTGATACCAAGCCATAGGGGCCAGAAGCCCCTAGTGGACTGAGAGGGAGCGTGATGTATGCCCCCCTTCCTTCCACAGAGCGAGAACCTGCACTGTCCCTGACAGCCTTCCAGAATCGAGGTTGGTGCCTGGCACAGCGGCGCCCATGGCAGAACCTAACATTATCTCCCCATTAAGGGGATTCCCATAAGGAATCCTGAGGTGAGTCATGGAGGGGCATGCACAGCTCAGTGGCTGGCAGGGCAGACTCACTCCCAGATGGCAGGAGTTTCACACAGGGGTGTACACCCATGTGATATCCTGCAGACTGCCACTCCTTGGTTCCCCCCTCAGCTGGCGTCTGAGGGGGCGGCGGGGGGGGGGGTAATCGACTGGCAGGTGGGTCAGTTGATGCTTGGGATCTGATCCCTATGCTGTGCCAATGCTCCTTTCAGCTGTAATTTCAATAAAATTGTGGCCTTCATTTCTCCAGTCACTTATATCGGGTGGTTTTGTCGCCATGCCCTCCTCCCCTCTGCCACTCTTCATCACTGGGCTGCAATAAGAAAGCAGATACCAAATCGCCAAGAGGTCATGCAGTACAGAATACCAGGAGCCCACACAGATTCAGTGCCAATCAACGTGAGTATTCAGAAGTGCCGTCTTAAGCAAGCCGTGTGGAATGGGCTTGAGAAAGGATTCAGCTGCAAGTTCAATGTTAAAACCTATCAGTAATATTACAACATGCTGGGGAGTAGAAAGAATTTTAACTGGAGTAGTGACCTATCCAGACACTAAAGAATTCACACAGAAATGAAGCCATATAAATGTTTGGAAGATGGGAGTGGGGGGGTCCAACAGTATGTTATGAAGCATGTGTTGAAATTTAAGAAAAAGTGGCATCAGCTCCAGCGCCCACAATAGTTGGCTTCAAGCAGATACATCTCCAATCGAGTAAGAAAGCAGACATCAAATCACCTCGAGGCCATGCAGTGCAGAATGCCAGGAGCCCACGCCAATTCAGTGCCGATCAATGTGAGTCCTCAGCAGTGCTGGCTTAAATGTGCCGTGCAAAATGTGCCTGAGAAAAGATTCAGCTGCAAATTCAATGGTAAAACCTATCAGTAACGTTACATCATGCTGGCGTGTAGAAAGAACTTTACCTGAAGTGACTTATCTAGACACTAAAGAATTCACACAGAAAAGAAACCAAATAAATGTTTTGCACATACAGGGACAGGGAGATGGGCAAGCCACATAAACGTTTGGCAAATACAGGGACAGGGAGATGTTTCAACATGCTGGAGTGTAGAAAGAACTTTAGCTGGAGTAGTAATCTACCTAGACACTAAAGAATTCACACAGAAAAGAAGCCATATAAACTTTTGGCAAGTGGAATGAGTTTTTCTGATAACAGATACCTAACCATCACAAGGTTCACTCACACAGGGAAGAAAACAAAGCATGAAGTGTAGAAGGAGCATCGCACAAAGCAGAATCCTTACCCTTACAGCTCAAGATTTATTCAGGTTTTATTACACAGAGATATACTGTAAGGAAATGGTTCAGAGATGTTCCTGGTTAAGGGACAGGGGCTGTGGACTATACCGTGTACCTACTTACAATCTTTGTAAAATGCTGAGCTACTGATTTACCTGTCATTAATAGCTTTCTGCAACAAACTAATTTTTCTTGCAAGATTCTGTACATTTATTCAAAAGGATAATTGATTACCACTTCTGAATTTTTCCCATTTTTCAATTATATGTTTCTAATTTCTCACCAATTTTATTTTTAGGTGGCTTAATAGTTTTGATTCCCTTGTATAAAAAACAACTAAGTGTTTCACACCTGGACAAGGGTGCTTGCATATAGCCGCCTCGGTGGCCTTGTGAGGGCAGGAAAGCAGGGTAGATATAGTGTTAATAAATAAAAAATATATAAATGTATCATCTTGATTTTACATCTTCTTTTGGGATTTGAGAGCATGAATAAAAACATACATTCAGTAGTTGTTTTTCTCAGCATCATGGGAAGATCACCTGTGCTTTTCAATGCAGTTAAAGTAATACATAAGTTTTGTTTCCATGGCTGGAACTGGAGTCCCACCTTAATTTGATTATAAGAACTGATGGGCCTTCATTCTCATTTGTATCTGATGAAGTAAGCTTTGACTCATGAAAATCTATACCCTGGAAAATTTTGTTGGCTTTTAAGGTGTTAATAGACTTCAATTTTGTTCTGTTAATACAGCTACCCACCAACACAGCTACCCACCTAAAACTGTTTTCATAACCTATATAATCTTGACCCATTTCAGACTGGTTTCAGGTTTGGGTTTGGTACCAAGAATACTTAGTTGCACCAGTGGAACGATCTTCACTTAAAGTTGGGACATGGGACTATCTTCTCTGCTGATACTGTTAGATTAGCACAGTTGACTGATCCATTCTTATCCACCAGCTTGGATATGGAGTTGGTGTTAAGGGAACCAACTCTTGGTGGTTTCACTCTTTTCTGTCTGGCCAGATAGTCTTCACTGGAGGTGTGGAATCAACCGAGTTGGATTTGTTTTGCGGAAGGCCACAGGGTTCTATTCTCTCCCATACTCTTTAATATATGAGGTCATTAAATGAGATTGTTGGAAAGTTGGGGATGGGTGTCAACAATATGTAGATGACTCCTAGCTCTATATTTCATTATCTAAGCCTCAAGATGCATCCATTTTGGTTCTGGACTGGTGTTTTGAGGCTGGGGTCAGTCAGGTGGCTAAGGCAGACCAAACTGAAGATAAATCCAAACAGGACGGAGGTAATGCTAGTTGAGAAGTCTAATATTCTATTGGAACTGAATCCACCTGACCTGGATGGAGTAAAGTTGGCTTTCTTAGAGCAGGTTTGGAGGCACACAGGGACCCTGGCCCTGCTCTTTGAAAAGCAGGTTGGCATGGTGGCCAGGAGTGCCTTCTATAGCACCAACTCTCCTGTTACCAATCTCAGCTGATCTGGCCATCTTGATCCATGCTTCTGTAACATCATGGTTGGATTACTGCAACAAGCTCTATGCGGGGCTGCCCTTGAAAACTACCTGAAAACAGTAACTGGTCCAGAATGTGGGGATTTGAATTCAAAGTTCTTCCAATCAGATGTTCAAATTACCAAAAGATTCCCGCCTTGTTACATCATTAACCAGGAGAGTCCCTGCGGCTCCTCTATAATAACTTCTCGTCATTGAGTGGAAATGCTCTTGGCCGACCAGATAGCAAATCTGGAGTTTAACGTGTTTTCAGAACATTGATATCACCCAAGATTGCCATATTCTGCACCCATTGTAAGGTCCTGCCCTTGAGGCGACATCTTTCTGTAAACTGGCACGATAGGATTTCCTGATGCTCAAGTCTCATCATATGTGGAATAAGAAATGCCAGATATTCAAGTTGGATTTAGAAAAGGAAGAGGCACTAGAGATCACACTGCAAATTTATAATGGCTAATGGAATATACTAGGAAATTTAAGAAGAAAATCAGCCTGTGTTTTATACATTACAGCAAAGCTTTTTGACTGTGTGGATCATGAAAAGCAACATGTGTGCCATAGTATGTGATTCTTTTGATGCACAACCTGTACTCTGAACTATTGTTAGGACAGAATATGGGAAAACAGAATGGTATCCAATTGCTAAAGTTGTCAGACAAGGATGTACTTTATCTCCCTATCTGTTCAACTTATACATAAAACTATTATAAGGCGAGCTGGATTAGATTTAAATGAAGGTGGAGTGAAAACTGGTACAATCTGAGATATGCACAAGATACCACATTACTGAAAAAAAAATAGCGAAGAGTTTAAGCAGATGAAAGTTAAAGGGGAAAGTGTCAAAGCAAGATTACAGCTGAACATCAAGAAGACACAAGTAACTACCGAGGAATTACAATTTTAAAGTTGACAATGAAGAAACCAAAATTGTTAAAGATTTTCTATTCCTTGGCTCAATCATCAACCCAAAAAGAAACTTCAAGTAAGAAATAAGGAGACTGAGACCTGGAAAGCCTGTCACAAAGGAACTAAAATGATCCCTAAGGATAAGGAAGCGTTACAGGCAATCAAAATAATTCATACTATGGTATTCCCCATTACTATATATGGTTGTGAAAGTTGTACAATGAAGAAAGCTGACAGGAAGAAAATTAACTCATTTGAAATGCGGTGTTGGGAAAGAGTTTTACGGATACTATGAATGGCCAAAAAGTAGGTTCCAGAGCAAATCAAGCCTGTATACTCCCTAGAAGATAAAACAAAGGCTATCATACTTTGGTCACATCATGAGAAGACTCACTGGAAAAGACAATTATGCTAGGGAACATTAGAGGTAGTAGGAAAAGAGGAAGATCCAACATGAGATGGACTGACTCAATAAAGGAAGCCATTGCCTTCAGTTTGCAAGACCTGAGCAGGCTGTCAACGATAAGACGTTTTGGAGGTTGTTTTTATGAGTCGCCTAAGTCGGAGGCGACTTGACATCACGTCTCTCACACTCACAGAGAGAGGGGGGGGTTGGGGAGCTATCCAAAAGGTCAAGCCTTTTGGTTGCAAAAATGGGAATCTTGTAAGCAAACAATAAATATAACAATTGAGAAAACTGCCACTGCGCTCTACTTGCAGGCTTCTCAGAACCATGGGGATACTTTTCTAGATGGACACAATGCAATCCTGCAAAACTCATGTTTATAGTTGTAATTGTTCACTGCACCATTCAGTATATGGCCATAATATATATAATTTTTTAATTCCTTTTTACAGCAAAAAGGTTAAGTATCAAATTTTGCAAGCTCTATCACAGCAAGTCTATTACCCCAATGTGGCAAAATGCAAATCAGGTTCCTATCATGGAGAAACTTTCATACTGAAAGAGACTACTAAACATTGCTAATCTTTTCTTTCAACATCAAGTTCCTTTTATAACTTATACAGATGTTCATGAGGCACTTTATATGTGCCTCTTCCCCTTCAATTTTAGTTTTTGAACCCCCATATTAAACTATATTGGCTGTATAGAAATATATAAAATCAAACCAGTTGCATTCAAAATTATTCTAGATGCTATCATAATTTTTCTTTTGTAATTGTAAATTGTAATTATTTTGCAAATTAAATGTATTCATAGAACAAAGTTTGAGAAAAGAAAGGCATAAAGAGAAATTTATTGTAGGATTTTGCTTGGCATGGGGGGGGGGGCTATAAAAATTTTTCTTAAGAAATGACCAGCAAAGAGATTAAAAAGGGCACCAACATCCAGGTGAGGCCCTGACATCTCCTGACACAACTGTTCCTCTAACTACAGAGATCAATTCCCCTGGAGGAAATGGCTGCTTCAGAGAGTGAGCTGTATGGTATTATACCCCACTGAAGAACCCCACCTACCCAATCTCCACCTCCAAATTTCCAGGAATTTCCCAACCTAGTTGTAAACTCGGGGGACGTGCCTTCATGTTTGGGAACTAGAAGGCCAGAAGTTTCAGATCTTTGCTACTTAAAAGAGTCACTGTACCAATAGTAATAAATAAGTAATAAATAAATAACATTCTCAAAATATCCCCGGTAAATTGCTATTTAAAAGAAAAACAAGAAACCCTAAGCCATTGCCAGAAGCCCCCTTCTATCAGTATGCACAAAAACTCTCCAGAAAGCACTACACAACCTTTCCTATATGGTTGAAAATAAATATGCTTATTAAAACTTTTGGATTTGTCTCTTAACCAAACTGATAACTTCCCTTCCTGTATTCTACCGCCCAGAAAATAGTTTCCTCAGTTTTTAAACTGTTCTGAAAAATTCAAATAAGCCTAACCGTTTTTCTCAACCCTACTCTATTCAGTCTGAACTCAAAATGGCTGCCGGCCCAGACTTTTATAAATCCCCTTTTGCCCTTAATGGTACGCCACTTATCAACTTCAACCAGCTTATCTGAGCATGCTCAAAAATCCTTTTTCGGGCCTAAACGCCTGAGCTGTGCACACCACCCTCTAATTCTTCCACAGTGCTCCCTTTTGGATTTGCTTCCTCTGGCTGAGTCCTTAAAGGGACAGCACCAATTAAATTTTACAAATTGCATGTGCTTGAAGGTTCCCAAACGATCCTATTAACTAAATCGCCACCTTTTGCTTCCAGACTTTCTGCCATTTAGGCACAATGCCTCTTAGCATGTGTAGAAAGCCTTTGCTAGAACGCACCTAGGGTTGCCAGCCTCCAGGTGGTGGCTGGAGAGTTCTCAGAATTACAACTCATCTCCATTCCCCTAGAAAAAATGGCTGTTTTGGAGGGTGGGTTCTATGGGGCATTATACTTTCCAGACACCAGATAGTCTCTAGATACTATCCATTATACTGTTCCCTATACACCTTGGAGAAAGAGTGATGCCATTTTATCCAGGGGAACTGATCTCTGCACTAGGGTTGCCAACCCCAAGATGGTGGCTGGGGCTCTACAATTACAACTGATCTCCAGGTCATAAAAAACAGTTCCCCTGGAGAAAATGGCTGTTTTTGAAGGTAGACTCTATGATATTATATCTTGCTGAGGGTTGCCTTCTCTAGGCTCCACACACCAGGTTTCTTCCCTAATATCTTCAGTTAAAAAGAGACCTCAAGAAACTGCAAGACTTCTGCTTGAGTCCAGGATAGGGATGCCAGCTCCAAGTTAGGAAATTCCTGGAGATCTGGGGGGTGAAACCTGGAGAAAATGGGGTTTGGGGAGGGAAAGGACCTTGGCATGGCATAATTCCATAGAGTCCACCCCCCAAAGTAGCCATTTTCTCCAGGTGAACTGATCTCTGTGGCCTGGAGACCAGTTGTAATTCCAGGAGATCTCCAGCCACTACCTGGAGGCTGGCAACCCTAGTCCTGGAAAGTTTCTGCCAGTCAGAGTATACACAACTGACAGCATGATGCACTGGGTTGGATCCTACTTGCTTTTTCATTCAGTTTTAACCAGTTCCCTTCCTTACTACACCTGCATCCCACATGGCTTTTGTCCAGTCACATGGCCAAAGGAGACCCTCTCTTCCCCTTTTCACCAGTGGGAAAGCCAACTAGATCCAACCACCTATCTTCTT
Source organism: Eublepharis macularius (assembly GCF_028583425.1). NCBI lineage: Eukaryota > Metazoa > Chordata > Lepidosauria > Squamata > Eublepharidae > Eublepharis > Eublepharis macularius. The sequence goes on along the minus strand of NC_072799.1, from coordinate 12,822,400 downwards.
GCCTTGAAAAACCTTTTAATACAGCCAGTAGTGTATAGAGGAAGATAGCTGGTACCAGCTCAGGCTATTGCTCCATCTAAATCATTGTTGTCTAACTGTACTGAGAGAGCCAATGTGGTGTAGTGGCTAGAGTATTAGACTAGGATCTGGGCAACCCTGGTTCAATTCCCCACTCTGCCTTGGAAGCCTGCTGGGTGTCCTCAGGCCCATCACACACTCTCAGGCTAACCTATCTCACAAACTTGTGAGTAAAAAAATGGTGGAGACGAGAATGATGTAAGCCAATTTGGGTCCTCACTATGAAGAGGACCCAAATTGTTATCTGACCTGAGCCTGCTTGCGGGGAGGGCGGAATATAAATACGATAAAATAAATAAATAAATAAATAAATAAAGGCAAAGAATAAATGAAGTAAAAATAAAATAAATACTGGCAAACAATGTCTCAGGTGTCTTTCCCATCCGTGGAGCCTGAGATTCTTTGACTGGAAATATCAAGAACTGAACCCGGGGCTTTCTGTCTCTGAAGCCTATGCTCTACCCCTGAACTATGGCCTCTTCTTTTATTAATATATATTCTTAGTATAGCATTTGGTAGTTTTTTCAGCCATGGATTCAGCTATTTCTATGAATAACAGTGCAAGCGAGAACAGAGCTCTTGGGTTCCACTTAATCAAGTTTAACCTTCTCATAGATCATTGATGTTTCTCCTGCTGATAATCAGTCCAGGAGCTAGGGTTCACATATTGCTGCATCTAAGTCCTGTACTGCTTAAAAAAATAGGTTTACTTTGCTGGTTGACCATTTTATCGATCAATATTTTAGTCATTAATTAAAGTGATGGTGGTAAAACAGGTCTGTGCCTGTTTTTGAGGGCTCCAGGAGGAAAACCAGTCTTTCCTGTTTCTAGCACCAGCACTGGAAACAGGAAGAACTGGGGTCCAGCTCAGAGCTCACAAAAAGAGGCAGAAATCCAGATATGGCTGCTGAATGGCTCTGAATCATGCTGGGCCCTCAAACTGTTTTAACATTTTGTCAGGAGCATCAGCCTGCTAGCCAATGCTGCAGGCCAGCAACTCCTGACAAATTATTCAGCAGGTGTGTCTAGGTTAATTAGTTAATTTATTTATTTACTTTATTTACATCCCGCCTTTCTCCCCAATGGACACTCAAAGCAGTTTACATCATTCTCCTATCCTCCTTTTATCCTCACAGCAACCCTGTGGGGTAGGTTAGGCTGAGAGTGTATGACTGGACCAAGATCACCTAGCAAGCTTCCCTGGCAGAGCAGGGATTTGAACCTGGGGTCTCCTAGACCCAAGCTGGACATTCCAATCACTATACCAAACTGGTCCTTTATTTGTTTAGAATATGTCTGTGCTGCCTCTTCAGAGACCAGGGGCCAAACTAGACAAGATGTCGTTTCTGGGTTCAACCTGGAGGACACCCAAGTGACGTCACCACGTCAGCCGCATGAGTGCTCCCATGCTCTGCACAGGGCCGTTTGGGCCCGTTTGAGGACCAAATGAAGCGCAGAAACGCTCCCGCGGGCAGTGTGACTTCCAGAAGTGACAGCACTGCACTGGTTGAGAGCGTGCTCCTGAGATGCCTGTCTGTGGCAGGCAACCTCTGGGAGCATGTCCTCTCCCACCGACCGCTAGGCAATTGGCGAATGAGGGGGCAAATCCCCAGGAGTTTGCCCACCTCTGGCAGGCACCTGGGAAGCCTACATGGAGTGTGTCTGCACATATGCTCCTGGTACTGTTTTGGGTTGGAAATATGTCATGGGGAGGGCAGGAGCGCCTTCTTCCTCCGTACCATGGTGGTCCTGAATCGGCCCCCTGTGGTGCTCTTAAACAACTTTCCCTGACATTAGAAGATGGACGTGCATCCTCAGGGCAAACCCATCCTCTCATCTAGTTTGGTCTTTAGCTCGCAAAGTAAAATCAATCCAGTAGGCTTGATTGTCTCCTGGGTTGTAATTTGCCTAAACTCAGTTTTAATTGTTGTTGTTGTCCTTGAATCACTTGTGCAGAAAGTATCAATATTTATTTAAAAAATTAAATAAATAGTATGTTGTGAGAGCAATTAGTCGACTCTTATGAATGGGAAAAAATGCCAAATTTAATGTCAAAAGCCTTACAATTGTGCCTGCCTGTGGCGTGGGACATCATTAACTTGGACTATCTCTGCAACATAAGCAGGGTTTTGTAAACTATATAGACCGTAAGCTGTTGGCTAACCCTTGTCTTGCTTACAGTTACTCCTGGGCCATTGTCACATGGGCATCTGTTCTGTTAAATTTACAGCATATAGCGTCATCGCTGATATCGGCACAGTAACGTTTCTTTGGGTCACCTCACATTTCTTCGCGCTCCCAGCTGTCCACATCTAAGCGCTCTGTTCCGTTCTCTCTAATGGGCGCAGAAGCAGCTCCCCCCCCCACTTTTTAATTTTTTTTGGCGTTTAATTTCGCTATAACGGAATAACATTAGATAAACATGCCGGTAGCCCAACCCAGAACGACACTGATAGGTTGCCCTTTTTTCCCGCCCATGGAGTGGCCAGAACATTGGTTGACCCTTTTCCAATTTTGAAATTATATAAATAGCCCTTTTTCTAATGGCAATTCAGTCATTTTTACTTGTTTTCTTCGGCAGAAAAATTTCATTGTGTGATGTTGTTATAGCGATATAAGGACATTATTACAAAAAAAAAGGGGGAGTTGCGGGAGAAATGGATTCTGGGATTGAGGAGAGAAAAAAAGGATAGGCCTATGGTGTGGCGAGGTGGAAAACATCGATGTGAGGCATTCACACTGAGGCGCAAAATATCGCGACGATCAAGCACAAAGCAGAAGAAAGAAAATCGCATCAGTGTTGGAATAAGGTTTGCCGGGAAATTGCGCCATTTTCGCGCTAAATAGAAGCCCGTGTGACGACGGCCCTGGATAAACCTAATTGAAATCACAAAGAACTGTGGCCTGTCTGGGCTTCAGGGCACCAGAGTTTTCCTCATTAATATTCCTTTAGTAGCTCCTGATGTGAGCCCTCAAACCTGCCTTTCAGGAGTGTCTAGAAAGCATTTTTATGGGAGTCGCTGATAGGAAACTCCTCATAAGTCTTTTGGTACATAACACATAACATTAGTAGTAAGCAGTAATGGCTTGGATTGGGTATGCTGAAGCATTTTAAAGGAATTGCTGACAGAATATATATATATTGACCTTGTTTTTCCTGAAGGCATAACTTCTACAACATTAGTGGACGCTGGAGTCCTTACAAATATGGCCACCTCTCAGTTATAATGGCATCACATAGCTCTGTGGTTGCGGTGCCAAAATGGGTTGCCCTTGTTCTAATTTTTTCTCTCTCTCCCGTTCTCATTTAGCAGCAGCAGGCATGACAACCCGGGGCAGTGCGGTGGGAAAGGGCTGAAAAGAGTTAAGCTATCTTCTTAACATTTTTTCGAGGGATTAATTTCACCTGCCTTTCCTGTCTTCCTGGCAAGCTCTCTTTTCCCTTTTATAAACTCAACTGGGAAACTATTTCAAGTTTCAAGCCCAAGAGAATAAAGTTTTTAAGGGCTGGGCTTTACTCTCTTCTCCCTGCCACTTTTGACAAGTCAGAAAATTGTGAAGTTAGCAGAAAAAAAGAAGGGGGGGGAGAGAAGACGCTTTCATTCTTTAGATGCAATGAACTGAGGAAAAAACGCCCATTGTAATGGTAAACTGCTCGCAGAAGGGGAGAAAGCGCTGATAATCAATCAAAAATGAAGTGCTGGTGCTGCATGTGTGTAGTTTGCTACCTATAGTGGTTAAATCTTTTATTTTTGTCTTGTGAAATAGCCACAGATTGGAAACGTTCAGAGCCAAAAAGAAAATAATAATAATGCTTGAAGAAGTAAGGAACAGTATCTTGCTTGTGCGAGGCTTTTGCAGAGGGAGATATTCAACCCGCTGAAACACCACCCCCCAAATTGAAGATTCTGAATATAGAAATGATGTGCCGAAATGTTGTTTCAAAGAGCGATGAGCGCAGCATTCTGGACTTCAGGTCAGAAGGAAAACATGCTCTCTTGGCAATCGTAGCTGCTTCTGGTATTGCAGACTGCAAGACAATTCATTGTGGATATGGGGGGTTTTAACCTTCCGCTCTCATGTCTCCAGGCTCTTTCAGTGACTATTTTGGCTGCAGGGAGCGCTTAAGAAAATTATGAGGATGTTGGACAATATTAGCAGAGGCATCATTTCTTCTTCAGGCACTAACGTAGCCCATAAAGGAAGATACATTTATTTGGAGGCTTTGCTTCAAGGAGGAGCTCCATGGGGATTTACTTTGAAAGGCGGACTGGAACACGGGGAACGATTAATCATCTCCAAGGTAACCTTGCATATTTGAATTAAAGATGAGTTCAGCGGCAATTTTAGCTAAATCTGCTATTGAAGTATCCACCAGGTAAAGAAAAGCCTTACTTCTAGGTACAAACTTGGGAAGAATCTCTTAACTCCTGATTCATTGAATCGGTAGCTTGGCAGTTTGGGCCATTGTAAGACGAAAACTATGGGGCCCACACTTCCAGGAACTTTTCAAGCTGCAAGCCCTTTCGAAACAATTGAAACCTGTACAAGAGTATGTTTCAAAGGGGCTTGCTCAAGAGAGGACCTATTTCAGTGGCCTGTACCCCTCAAGTCTTCATTTTTATGTATTTAAAAAATACAAAATACCAGGAGGCTCTTGTGCGATTCTATAAACTAACTGGCAACCAAGATAAGCCAGCATACTTGAATTTAAAATGATTAGGGCCAACCTTCATGTGACTGGATTTCTGACTGGAATCCAGACATTATTTGAGTTTAAAAAGCCACTACAGGAGTGGGCAGGAACACAATAGGTAGGGATTGGGGTTGTGGTACTCTAGAAAGGGGGGAATAACTGTCCCCCACATTATTTCCTAAGTCATAAATCCCCTTTAATCGCCAGCGGGGGGAAAGATGGTACAGTGCCTGTCTTTTTTCCTTACCAGGTCCAAATGGGGGAGGGACTTACCAGGTTGCAGGAGGGTTCACCAGCCACGTCATCATGCTGACATAATTCCCCCTGCACCCAGAAGTGACATCAGCATGTCGCCAGGGAATGCCAGGGATGCTTTGGTATTTGGCCAAAATGCTATGGTTTAACTATAGAGTTTTGTCCAAATACCAGAGTGTCCACAGCATCTTCAGACATCACTTCCAGGTGCATGGTGAATGAGGTCAGCACATCAGGATGCTGTCACTATCCCTCTTTTTCCTGCCATTTTCCCCTGGCTGGCCTGCTAAGCAGCAGTGGGAAGTGCCCACTGGTGACAAGGAATCCTCCACCCTGACCAGGGGAATGGTAAGTTTGGGGAAGAGTTAACCTCCAAGACCCAGCATTGCAGCCAAGGTTCATATCAACCTGCCCCCATCTCCTGGCAGCTGCTTTTAGGACCAAATTACACATCTGGAGTTCAAATAATGGAACTCTAGCTTCACGGCCCTATATCAGACCAAAGAGAGGAAACTGGCTTAAATCCATAGTTTTGGTTTCAGAATACAAGAAAAACGAAGTGGACGCACTAATAACCCTATTCACAAATTACAGTAAATGCATGTACAACCCGTGTACAGCATACACTTGATTGTTCTTTGTATGTGTTGAGTAATTCTTATGTCACAGTCAACACATGTAAACTGAACATGTGATGCAAACCCCATATTGGTCCCTGGTTTCATTCCTAAAGTCAATGTTTGTTGGTTCTTTCTTACAAACAAATGTATATGTGTAGAGGTAGGATGTATGTGCTTTCATTGTAATGTGTGACCAGAGCTTGTATTAGGCTTGCTGGTCTCCCTGGCAACTGATGGGAGGGTAGACTTGCCAGACCCTCCCCCCCCCGTGCAGGTGGGAGATTCCCCACCCTTCAGCCTCTGCCCCGTGCCACCTCTCACCTGGTAAGCTGGGGGCGCTTCAGAGCATCCCCATGTCATACCACGAATGATATCATTCCTAGTACAATGCTGAAATAATGGGTCATGCTGGGGGCCAATTGAGTGAAAATCAGCCCCCAATTTAGTGTTTGGGGACGATTTTTACTCAATTGGCCCCTGGCACAACCCATTATTTCCGCGTCGCACCAGGAATGATGTCAGTGAGTGGGGCACTCTAGTGCATGTGAGTGCACATGCAACGTAAGTGCTCTACCACGTGACTCCCCCCCATAGCCCCCCATCCCTTGCTTTCACTTTGCACAGTGCCATCAGCCAAGTCCCTTGTTAAGAAAGTTAACAATCAGCCCTGCTCGATGCACAGGAAAACTCCTGTGACCAGAGCAATGACACTACTTCCGGAAGTGACATCATTGCATGCTGGTCAGGATCACCCATGCCACCCATTTTCCCTGCTTTCAGTGGTCTGTGATGGTAAGACACAGCTCTCATGGAGGGTCAGATGTAAGAGCCTTGGCTGACTCAGCCCTGGCTGTCTCAAAGTGAGTGGGTCATACTTTGGAATGCTCCCTAACGTAAACCATGCTCCCCAACGGAACAACTTCCTGAAAGTAGAAGAAAACTAGCATAGCGGAAGATAGGGCATATAAAACTTAGGCCCTGATATGCTACTTGCAGGGAGGTTTGTTCCTTTTCCATGGGGGAAACATTCAAAAATTGCATCCCAGCATCTGCAGTCTGAAGTGGTACAGTCCACTCTTGTGCAGGGCCTGTGCACCCATTGAGGCAGGTCTGGCCCCTGCCTCAAGTGCTGAGGCACCAAAGGGGGCGCCGGGGGGGGGACGCTGCAGAGATGGTGGTGGCAGCACTGGTGCCTGAGCAGGAGGGATGGGAAGCTGCTTGTGCACCGCCCCAGCCGCCTGCCATGCCTGGCCCGCAGCTGCTGCAGCCTGCCAGCCCTTTCGCCCCGCGCTGCCGCTGCCACCAACACATGCCCCCGGCTGGGCGCAGCAGCCACGGTGTTCTGCGGTGTGCAGAACAATGGAGCGGGAGGGCTGGGAGGACATATGTGTACCAATGGGGCCGGCTTGCTGCGTGATGACATCACACACAGTCTGGAGCGCAGACCTGCAGCTGCCCCCAGCCTCAGGCGCCAGAAACCCTGGCGCTGCCCATGCTCCTGTGCCCCATTCTGCAGCACCTGTAGGACTAAGCCTCAATTTTAAGACTGGTTGACCCAGTTATTTCTACCATATGTCACAATCTTAGGCACTGGTGCCAAAGCTTTACTATACAATGACATTAATTATTTATTAATACCGTCTGATACCAACTGATGGCATGGTCAACAACCACCATATCTCTTGCATAACGTAATTGCAATGTAGCCCTTGGGAGACCTTGCTGGTAGTTGTCGGGAAAATTTTGGGGTGGAGACTCACCGTAAAAACATCCCACAATATAATGGCATCATTTCCAGCCGCATAATTTGAAGTGATGTCACTACGTTGCCAGAAGCTCTAGGATTCACACAAAATTGTATGGTCAGACCATAGTGTTTCAGGTGAATGCTAGTGTCCAGTGATGTGGTGACATCACTTCTAGTTACATGGGTGGAAATGACATCATGCCATTACAAGATGCCATTCTGGCCCATGGCATTCCCCCACACACACTCACCACAGTGAAGGCGGGCAATAGGACAGGGTGGGAGTTCCCTCCTTTGCCTGCTAAATGGCAAGCCTAAGCTTTATAGTTGAATTAGAGCATCTAAGGACCTGATTGGCTCTCCAAACCTCACTCACACAACACACATGCTAAAACAAAACTAATCTCACAGTGTGCCTAGAATTTCTAGTTCTACCTGAAAATGAAATAAATTTCTGGAAAATCACTACGTAAGAGGCATCTAAGCTTTTTTTAAAAAAAAATCCACTAACTTTGCAGTTTTTTAAAAAAGTGAACTCAAGAGACTGAACTTCCAGTGATATCATGCAAACTCCTCACATATTTGACATTAAGGAAGCTGGTTGTTGTAGAAACTAAGTGCCATAGGCACATTAGTTGTTGACAGTAAGAGTAATCTCCCTCTTCTTTTTTAAAAAATGAACCACACATATAGCAGTAATTTTTTTAAATAAATAAATATTAAAATAAATATATAATTTTTTTCCTCCACCATTCTATTTTTTCACTGTTGCAAAACTCTGCTGCGAATTTTAGTCCTTAAAGCTTAGCTTATTATACATCTAAAAGATCACTCCATGATTTAATGTTTTGCTCAGCAAAACATTTTGTGTTTGACAATTTTCTACAGGAGTGAAAGCATCGTTTGCTTATCAATTAAGAAGATGGCTATCAACACAGAACCTCCTTTCCCAGAGCCAATACTTAACTAGGTTTAAATACTGATTAGTTGGTTAGTCTTACCCAGTAGTTAATATCAGAGCCAATGGATCCTTTAGCTGTTCGAATTTGCTCTTAGCCATGAGGCTGAATGGATGTTTTTGGGCTAGTCATTCTTTTTCTCTCATAGCCCACTTTCCAGATTTGTTGTGAGGATCAAATGGTGAAAGGGAGAACCATGTTCAATATCCTGAATTAGTTGTACGAAAGGCAGGATAAACATGTGATAGTTCCTTATATGCTCAATACAGAGAGTTGAGGTCTGTGCTATACATGGGCATGAACTGGGGAAAAAATGAACTGTGCGGTTCATGGTTTGTCACGTTTCACAAACCACAAACTTTCACCAACTTGCCCCAGATCACGAACCAGTTCATTTGGTTCGTGAAAACGTCACTTCTGGGTCAGCAGAAAGTCTACAGAAAGCCCATCTACCCCCGCTGCCTAGGAAACTGATTGATTGGCACCAGGCTGTCTGCAGTGACGAACCGAAAAATGAACTAAATGAAGCGGCCTACAGTTCATGGGGGTTTGTCAGAAATGGGCTCTGATGGACTGCCGGTTTGTGAACCACAAACCGGCTCGATTCATGCCAAACTTTGGTTTGTATTTCAGTTTGTGTCCATCTCTAGTTTGCACCCCTCCCTTCTCCATTTAACAGTCTGGACCAGATACTTTCAGACACTGTATTTTTGGGGAACCTGTTCCATACTGACACATGCCTAGGAACTTCCGTGGGCATGTTTGATGGTATGAACAGTTTGCTTGGAGCTTTGGCCAAGCTTGGTTTGTTTCACTGTTGCCTGCTTGAACTCAAGAGTATGATGTAGCACTAATACTGGCACCCACATTTTGCAAGGGAAGTTCATTCTTGATGGGAAAGCTTCTGCCATGATCAATCATCTTGCGGAGGAACCCCATATAAACTTCCAGAGATTCTGGATTCTCCGTCTGGCCACTTCCCCCTACAGTGCCTCCCACTGACTTTTCACAATTATCTGTACCATCACAGTACTGTTTTCCTCCCACCACCCCCAGGTGTGGGAAAAGAAGTTGTCTGGTAGGCAAAATTAGCATTTCTCAATCATTTTCTTTGAACCTTGGTATAATCAAACAGAGATCCTGTAGGAATTGGCCTTGTGGGGTCCTCTTTTTCAGTAGTTGGTGGCCTATTGCTGTGTTGTGCAGCCAGAGTTATAATCTATCTCTCCCAGTTCTCCACGCTTGTTGCAGCACCGACTTATTGCCAGGGTGATGTGCATTATGTGATTCCCTCCGAGTATTTTGTGACCCTGCAATTGTAAGCGCTGAAGTTTAATGGCCAGATTGTGCCTTAACTCTTTCTCTATCCATCTAGCGTCCTTCAGGAATTTTTAATTTAAAGCTACATCCATAATGTGGTTCAAGGTACAGGGTGTCGTTTGCTCAGTAGGATCCATTTTTCTACTGTTTCAATGGGTACAACTCAGACCATTTGGAAAAGCTTAACATACCACCGGGCTTCTGAAATGCCCTTTTTAATCTTAAATTCAACAGCCGCATAATTAACAAGAGAGCAGATTCTTGTCCTAGGAACTGAGGCCTCAATTGCATTCTTGCCTGCGCGGCAGTGACCTGGGAACTTTATCCCCTGCTGCTATGTTGCTCATTCATCTCCTCAAATTCATAAGCATCAAGCCACGCAGTGTCTGATTGGTGTTGCCCAGAAGCATGAAAAAGAAAAACATCTTAAGGTTTTCTTCCCAGCAGGATCATAGGCAGCCATAAATGTGTGATATTAGCAGTGCTGCTAAAGTTAATGTAGGAGGCAGCCTAAGGTATATTCCTAAGCACATTTGGGGTCATACCATCAGTAGTCTGTTAATCAGAATGAGGTTGAATTTAGGGCATGCCCAGAGCTGTGTGTGCGCTGTATTTTACATAAATACATAATAATCATTTACAAGCAAAGACAAACAGTATGCACACAAAAGATTAAATTTATGTATTGGGTTGGATCCAACCAGCTTTTCCATTGTTGAAAAAAGGAAAGGAATTCCCTTTGACGAGGAATTGTGGTGGAACTTCTTTGGACAAAAGCCATGTGGAATGAGCAGCAGTGGGCAACATGAGCAGGTGGGGTGGGGGATTTCCTGCCCATGCTGCGGAAAATGAGACTCCTATTCATCCTGAATCTTAAAAACTCCAATGTGTCCTAAGTCTTCCATACTGGAATTTAAAATGAAGAGGAGCACGTAAAGAATCTAAACTAGAATGAAAGAAATGCAACAGTTAGGAAAACTGTAATACAATAAGAATTGTTCCAATTTACATCTCTCCAGTCTGGGATGTTAATGTATTCTAAACTAGTTTCTTAAGCCAGAGTCTCTTCTATCAACGTTCTTCATGTCAAAAAGTTTTAAAAGATTCTCACACCTTTTTTGGCTGTACATTCAGATGAGCTCATAGTGCATTAGCGAGACATAAAGAGAATTACTCCATCAACTGTGGCCAAACAAACCCCCAAAGACATCCTAGACTTCCAAGGCCCGCAGACGGATTTGGCCAAGTGTCTTTCTTTCATAGTGTTCCAAGCACTGACATATTTTAATTAAAGGATACAGAGTGTTAGCATTTCTCCCATTAAGTCAGTTTCTTATCATCTGAAGAGGATAATTCTTTACACTAAACAGACATACTTTTCCATAAAGCAAAACTCATTTTATTATATAATAATGGAAATGGGCCAACTATGTTTTTGATTGAAGAGATGGGCCATGCATATGTAGATGTCTAATATGGTCTATTTAAAGTATTGCCAAGGATGGTTCCAAGTTTTTTGGGGGGGGGCTTGGCTGTCCCCCCGCCCACTGAGTCATGAGCCCTTGCACTGTCTGCACTACCTTTTCTTGGTAATGCTGGGAGCATTGCTGCTATACACCATCCCCACATCTTTCCCCAACAATGCTAGACAGCATGCATAGCTGGGAACATGGGTGGCAGAGCAATTGCAAATGATTATGTAGGCAATAGAGAAGGCATGTGAGTGTGTGTGTGTGGGGAATTGGCAGCAGAAATGGGGCAACTACTGTGGCTCCCGGAAGCCCTGGGCCATAGTAGCTGCCCCATTTCAGGTATGCTGGCACTAGCCCTGAGTACTGTTATCATGTGTGGTCAGGGGACCCCTACCTTCAACATGTATCAGTGTGAACACAGCCCACTTTTTAGTTCAGCCCTAAATCATATTGGGGTAGTCAAAACAGAAGGAAGAAAATCTTCCTTTATCCCCTCTTCTTTTTTGGGAGATGCTGGCCTTGTTTGTTTGTTTGCTGGAACAAAACATAAGTATTTGATGTGACGTATTAAACAACATGGAAACTACCCAGTAAGATCATATCTATATCCACAGACAGTATCTAGTAGTATAGTCTACAGTAACTGTCCCTTTACCAAACCATCTCTCTGCACCGTTTCCTAAAGCAGAGCCCTATTGCCTGAGTGAAAAAGCCCTCCTGAATAATACAGTTTTGTATTGTTTGTGGAAAGCCAGGAGAGTGAGAGACTTCTGAACATTTCAGGCAGGGCATTCCGTAAAGGGGGGGCCACTACAGAGAATGTGCACGCAGGGCTCATTTCAAAGGGGAATGCGCAGGAATGCAATTCCGGCAGTTCCCCAAAGAGGTCACATGTCTGGTGGCCCCACCCACCTGACTCTCGGCCATTTTGGGTCAGTTTCAGCCTGGATTGGGGCTGAAACAGCCCAGATCGGGCCTCTGACGGGTGGTGGATCACTCTCCCACTCAGCAGTGGCCCAATCTTGACCATTTTGGGCTCCTTTTCGGCCATTTTCAACCCCTTTTTGCCATTTTGGGCCCAATTTCGGCCCTGAATGGCGAGGATTGGGTCCAAAACAGCCAGGATAGGTGATGTCAGGGGGTGTGGTATATGCAAATCAGTTATGCTAACGACACACTTCTGGTGATGTCACGTGGCATATGCAAATGAGTTATGCTAATGAGTTCCTCCAGCTCTTTTTCTGCGAAATGTGTGCACGTATGGCAGTTGTTGATTTTGCCTGTCTCCAGGATGGCATCTGCAGAAGGCTCTATTCAGATGTGTGAAGCTGCCACAGTAGAGCACAGGGGGAGCAAAGAGGGACAGGCAGTTCCACAGATATAAGGAGGAGCCAAGGCCATGAATATCCAGTGCCAAAGAGCCAAAGCCATGAATGGCTTTGTATGTGATAGTCAAAATCTTGAATTGAATCTCCCACAAGCATGCTCAAGAAAAGCACAGTGGAGGAAATGACAGGAAGATTGAGCATGGCAAGTACACATAAGAACATAAGAAAAGCCCTGCTGGTTGAAACATAGTGCCTCCAACAGTAGCCAAATAGTTACTATGGAGGGCCAACAACAGGGTACACAGGCGGATGCCTTCCCCTAATATTGTCTCCTGACACTGGGATTTGGAAGTTTTCTACATCTGCACATGGATGTTCCCACAGCAGGGAGCACAACATGAGTACACCACAAGCAGAAAATTGTCTGGGAACAGATTCTAGCTGCAGATGTAGGGCCCGAAGCATCAGTGACAACACAAGATTCGCTCCACCCCAGGCTTGGAGAAAAGGAAGGGGAATCCAGGTGAGCTGTGCTTCCTGATTGGCTGGAAGTATAAAGGAAGGAATTCCTAGGGACAGGGAATATTTCTAAATAGGAAAAGAGAGAAGAGGCCCCTGGGTTGGCATGGGGTATGTTGGAAGCAATCTTGGTGACCTCCTTGAACTGGAATTTGTCGCAGGAAATTCCATAGTCCAAATTAGCTCAGTTTGAGAAAAGAACCTTTTAGAATAGACCGCTAATGTGGGATTTAATTCTTTGTAAGGCTTGAGGACTAAGGCAGACAGATCCTTTATTCTGAAGTACTCTTTCATTAATTACTTAGAGGTCCTGATTATTGGCCTCAAGGCTAGGTAAAGAGAGAGGCTTGTTTCTGAGACTGCCATTCTTTCCAGTGAGCATAATGAGATTATGCAGAATTATGCCCAATCTTGCTCCTTCTCTAGGAGCTCTCAGAATTTGTATTATAGATGGTCTCATGTGACTGGCAGAGAACAGCTGGTCTTGGTGCCAAGATGAAGAGAGAGAGAGAGAGAGAGAGAGAGAGAGAGAGAGAGAGAGAGACCAACAAAATGGAAGCTTGATAGAAAGAGGCTAACAGTAGGTTGTTGTGGGTTTTCCGGGCTGTATTGCCGTGGTCTTGGCATTGTAGTTCCTGGAACTACAATGCCAAGACCACGGCAATACAGCCCGGAAAACCCACAACAACCATCGTTCTCCAGCCGTAAAAGCCTTCGAAAATACAGTCTAACAGTAATTCACAGTGGTGGCAGATGAGAAGAATAATTACTAATAATAACTCCATCTTATTAATTGCCATGTGAACATATTAACACAGGATGAGCCAATGACCCTCTAGGTGACAGCTCTTCCTCAGGGAGAAGAAATTCTTTCCCTTCGAGGGATGTTTCTCAATGTAAGAGTCACTGGATCCTACCAAATATAGGCCATTAACTTGGGAACAGGGGCGGGGGGGGGGGAAGCAGAGGAGAAGGTAAGTAAGAGCTTGCTTTTATCATGGGAATGAATACATTCTGTGGCACACCCAATGATCAAATTGCTTTGCTAATGCTAACAGGTCAAAGATTGTATTTATATGGATTTTGAGACCAGGGCCGATTCCAGACGGCCCTCTGCATTCCGAAACGTTGCGCAGAAAACGCGAAATATCGCGTTTTCTCGCGCGAGTTTTGCGTGACCTCGCGCAAAACTTATGCGAGAAAACGCGATATTTCGCGTTTTACACGCGACGACGCGCGACGTTTCGGAATGCAGAGGGCCATCTGGAATCGGCCTAGATCAATCTTTTCTGAGAGTGCTGCTTAGGGTGTTGGGTCCAGTGTTGGAATTTGGAAAGTAAGCAAAAAAGCACAGTTACTGGGGAGTAAGTACATCTGATTTCAGTTAAACTTGCTTCTGAATTTTATGTATTTATATATATCATTTATATCCCACCTTTCTCTCCAATGCGGACTCGAAGCAGCTTACTTTGTTCTCTTCATTTGACCTGTCAACAACCCTGTAAGGTTAGGTTGAGAGTGTGTGACTGGCCCAAGGTCACCCAGGAAGCTTCCACAGTTGAGTGAGGATTTGAACTTGCTTGTCCCAGAGCCTAATCCAACACTTTAACCACTAAGGCCCACTGGTTCACCAATGAATAAAGGCCAGATTGCAAAGATTCCCAGAGTTCTATGAAGGGGTTCTAAAGAGGGCCTCCCCCTTTTAAAAGCAGGCATATGGGGTACCACTTTGGACTACAACATGGGGGGGGCAGTATTTCACCATTTCCATGTTTTTAATGGTTTTTAATGGTTGGGTGATGTTTGTATTTGTTATCCGCCCTGAGCCTGCGAAAGCGGGGAGGGCAAAATATAAATATAATAAATTAAAATTAAATTAAATTAATTGTGCGATGTCGCTCAAATCTCGTACAAGAAAATGCGATCTTCTGCATTTTTTGTGCGATGTTCCGGGTCATTCCGAGGGAATGTAAGCCATGTGGAAATGGCATTTGACTCCTCACTTGTGCCATTTTCCTAAACTGAAATGTCTCCAAAGAGCTGCTATTTATCCTATTGGGAAAATCATTCAGGTCAGGATCAAGGCATGTAGGATTGCTACTTGCAGCTATAGAGTTGCATGTACTAGTGTGACAACTCAGGACAGCACAACTTTACTTGCATAAAATATATATGAGCATAGGAAGGATGTAGAATCGTATCCATAACTACAGTACCAGTGCAACAACCAAAGATGAGTATTAACTCAAAAACTTGAGCAACGACATCAAGTCCTTAGCCCCAACATACCATGGATTTTATGCCTGTGCAAGATATGCCCTTTGGAGGAGCCCATGGGCATTTAGTCAGTTTATTATATGGTAGTTTTCTTTTTTGTGCAACAGCCTACATCAGAAGATTTGTGGTGTACATTTGGAATAATATGCATAGCTCAAGAAGCCGCTAGCTAAGATTCAGTGTGGTATAGTGGTTAGGGTGTCAGACTAAAACCTGGTTTGAATCCCTACTCTGGCGTGGAAATTTATCAGTGATCTTGAACCACTCATGCCATCTCAGCGCTACCTACCTCACAGGATTGTTTTGAGGATAAAATGGAGGAGAAGAGAACTATGGTTCCCCTATGGCTTTGGGTTCCCACTGAGGAGAAAGGAAGGGAATAAATAAGTACATGAAAATAAATAATAAATAATAGCAGGGTGAGAACCATAGTTGACGAAATATACTCTGATTATTGGAGCCCCCATACCTCTGAAAAGCAATACAAACATAATGGTTAGCATATATTGCTTATTAGGCATTGTCGCTGCAGAGACATAATATATCTGGAAGTAGTATTGTCGAAGGCTTTCATGGCCGAAGAACGATGGTTGTTGTGGGTTTTTCGGGCTGTATTGCCGTGGTCTTGGCATTGTAGTTCCTGACGTTTCGCCAGCAGCTGTGGCTGGCATCTGAAGATGCTAGCCACAGCTGCTGGCGAAACGTCAGGAACTACAATGCCAAGACCACGGCAATACAGCCCGAAAAACCCACAACAACCAACTATCTGGAAGTAGGGTTGCCAGCTTCAAGTTGGGAAATTCCTGGAGATCTTGGGGGTGAAACCTGGAGAAAGTGGAGTTTGGGAAGGGAAAAGACCTTAGCATGGCATAATTCCATAGAGTCCACCCCCCAAAGTAGCCGTTTTCTTCAGGGGAACTGATCTCTGTGGCCTGGAGACCAGTTGTAATTCCGGGAGATCTCCAGCCACTACCCGGAGGCTGACAACCTTATATGGAAGTAAGAACCATGTTTTAAAATGTTTCTACTGCAGCACAATTTAAAATGCAGTATAGCCAAATGGGCCGCAAAGTGTACATTTCAAAGCATTGGTTAAGAAGTGAGTTCCAAAATCCCATTAAGAAATAACAGGATTTATGTACATTCCTCTCACCTCTGAGCTTTTCCCCCTGGAAACGTGTAGCCTTGGCTGGTGCCATTGCCTAGTGAGTGCTGCGTCATTTCATTCCTACATTCCCTCCTTGGTAATGAAAGCTGGCCTGAAGTCCACTTCCGACTTCTAATAGGGAAGGTGACGTGGAAAAAAAATGTCCTTAGTTTCTATCCGGACAGGCCGCAGTCAAGCATTCTGTTAACATGCCGCATTTTGCAATGTTCGTCAGATAAAAATAGCACCCTTGCTTCAGACAGCCTACAGACAAGCTTTCTTTCTTGAGCAAGTGCAAGTTTTTGTGCTGTTATGGAGCAGTTCTGCCAGCTCCAACTTCGGTGTGGATTTCCATTCCACCGTGCTTCAAGAAATTACTTCTTTAGAAGTTCCTTTCTCAAGCGCCTGACATGGTTATCTGTTTAACTTTTTATTCAATACTTTCTTTTAAAATTCAATACCTTTGGTTTTATTAAACATATATTTTTTTAAAAAAATTGGGCAAGGGACAGCCTATTCAGCCACCCAGCATGGCCAGATGTGGGAGATGCTTTCATAATTCTCACCAGAACTACTCAGTCAACCAAGTTTGCAGATCTGGCTTCTCCTGGAAATGGGAAGCAATAGTTACTCCCAAGCTCAGTACACTTTGAAAGTTTGAACAGCTGTCTAAAGAGGCATGACTGCTGGACCACTGCAGCCTCACTGTTCAAGGTATGTACATCTATGCCTGACCTAAGCAGAAGTGAATCTCTTCCACCAAGCGCTGGAAGAATGGAGCATAGTGTTTTTCTAGAAATCCCTTGTATGTCATCAACCAGCTCTGTATTATTGACAGCTTATCTATACTACAAAGTACAAAGTAATAATAGCTTTGTATTGTCGAAGGCTTTCACGGCCCACAACAACCATCAATAATAGCTTTATTCCAGTAACTGCCTTCCTTCCTCTAAAGAATCTAGCGGGGGGGGGGGAGGTCCTAGTGCATTAAGTAGACAGAACATAATACACATTATCAGGAGAATAACAAACAGGTGAAGATTCAACCAAACCTTTGCTTAAGGAATTGTACTGACTTGTAAGAATTTAAAGCCACTTTATATATCAGAGCAACCTACATATCCCTGACTAATTTAAGCTTATCAAAGCTTGGAAGCTCATTAGGGTTGGTCTCAGGGCTAGAACTTGGATGGGAGATTAACAAGGGAGATTAGGGTTACTAATACAGAGGAAGGCACTAACAAACCACTTCTGCTCATTTCTTGCCTTGAAAACTCCATGTGGGCTTGCTGTAAATTAGTAGCAACTTGATTACACATTTATTATTATAATTAGTAGTAGGAGTAGGAGTAGTAGTAGTAGTCATATATGCCTGTCTGCATATCTGCCATTAATGTATTCTGTGTTATGTATTAGTCCTCTGAGGGCATGAGAAGTTTCTTATTGATGTTAAGGCAGTAGATTATCTTGCAAGTATTTACTTTCTCTTTCCCCGCTGCCTCCAGCAGGTGTTCTTGAAGGCCGGCTGATGTCAGCACAAAATGTATCCTTCTTGGGAACTGGGATGATTTCATTCTTTGTGCTGTCTAGCCTAAACCAAACTTCTCCTCTTCACCCCCCCCTCCAGCTCCTTTGTGCCGAAACTTCAATGGTCCCTATCCCAATGGCGGGAACCATCCCTATAACTAACACTACCAACCCCATCCACATCACTTCTGCCAATTCAGTTGTCTGAGCACCTTGAACTTGATGGATCTCTAATAAAGTTACTTCAACCAATACACCTGCATGTTTTCTGTGAACTTGGGGAATCTACCTGCCAAGGACTGACAATACTAGTAGTAGTATACATCAGCCAAAAATTGCCAGTGTGCCCTGCAGTAAACATTTATTTATTTGATTAATTTTATTCATAGTCTGCCTTTCTCATTAAGACACAAGACAGATTACAGGATATAAACAATGCAGACAGACAACATAAAACAACCAATGAACAATGCAACCGGATTAAGATTACAGAATCCTAACAACAAACTATCTAAGGCAAGGTATGCTATAAACAATACAGGAAGTAGATTACAAGTTATTGGACAATTCAGCAAAAGAAAAGGGTAATACCTACAGTAAACATTCAAGTGTGAAAGAGAAGACAGGTGTTCCTAAATAGTTAGGAGTCAAATTTTGTTAGAAGTTAAGATAGGCTCAACTTAAAATCATGGCAAATTCATAACAGGTATAAATGATGTCTTAGAAAAATGGGTTAATTTTCTTAATTTATGAAGATACTGCCAGTTATGATGACTTCTGGTTTTCATTTACAAAATGGAAGATTTATTTACATACATACTTCATGTTAATTTGACTTATGTGTGTTCCTGCTGAACTTGTCTACCTTCCCTCAGTTTCCCTTTTTACATTTTGCTGTTTGTTTTCTGTCTCACATAAGCAACTTAGCAACATTTCCATTTTTATTATAGAATTGATTACAATTTAAAATCAAAAGTTAAGGTAAGGATTGTAGTGATCATAGATATTCCATTAACCATAATGTTTCTAATTTTTCTGACCCACTATAATAATTGGTTAAATATGTTTTTCAGGTTTTCTAAAACCTGTTTAAGCACAGATAATGGTGATGGAGAGTGCCCTCAAGTCAGAATTGATTGACTTATGGCGACCGCTGGTGGGGTTTTCATGGCTAGAAACTATCAGAGGTGATTTGCTATTGACTCCTTGGCCGTCGTCACACGGGCTTTTATTTAGCGCTAAAATGGCGCTATTTCCTGGCAAACACCCACCTTATTCCAACACTGAAGCGATTTTCTCTCTTCTCCTTTGAGCTTGATAGTCGCGCTATTTTGTGCCTCAGTGTGAATGCCTCACATCGATGTATTTCGCCTCGCAACGTCCTATGCCCTCCCTTCAATCCCAGAATCCATTTCTTCCTGCGACTCCCCTTTTTTAATTTCATTATGTCCTTATAACGCCATAACGACATAACACAATGCAAACTTTCTGCTGAAGTAAAAATGACTCAATCGCCATGGCAGAGTCTTCAGCAATGGGGATCACGTCAGACAGGGAGTTTTCTGCGGGCAAAGGGCTATTTATATAATTTCAAAGTTGGAAAAACAAAAGGGTCGTAATGTTTTGCTCTAACGGAATGTTTATATGCTGTTATTCCGTTATAGCGGAATTAAACGCCAGAATAATAAAAAAAAGGGGGGGAGGAGCTGCTTCTGCGCGGTTAGAGAGAACAGAACAGAGTGCTTTGGTGTGGACAGCTGGTGGCGCGAAGAGCCGTTAGGTGACCCAAAGAAACGTTACTGTGCCGATAACAGGTAGGACGCTATATGCTGTAAATTTAACGGAAGAGATGCCCGTGTGACGACGGCCCTTCTGTGACCCTGGTCTTTGTTGGAGGTCTCCCATCCAATTACTACCAAGGCCAACCCTGCTTAGCTTCTGAGATCTGATGAGATCAGGCTCACCTGGGCTGTCCAGGTCAGGGTGACCACAGATAATAATTAAACAAAAAATTAGTATGTAACTGCCACAAACCCATGTCCAACTCAGGCTTAGGCTGACCTTCCCCTACCCTGAGGTAAAACTTCTTCTCTTTAAGCCTGTGAAGCTGTATACTGGGCTGGGAAGCCTCTGGTAGCATGGTTGATTTTAAGCTTCAACTTTCCTTCTTGTCCCACCCGTAAGGATTATTAAAAATGGTTATCCAGCCAAGTCTTAGTGGGGAACAGATCAGGAGTTTGCACTTCCCTTTAGCAGAAACTGGCAGGGTCAGATCGATGGGGGGGGGGTAGTCTGCCCCCAGCACTGTCAAAGAGGGGGTGCCAGGCGCTGCCGGGAGCACACAGGGGGCTGAGCAGAGGGCTGGGAGGCTGTCCACACCATTTGCCTGCCCCGCAGGACAGAGGGTGTGCAGCAAGCTGGCCAGCCCCTCAGCGGGGCAAGCAAATGGCTGCTACCGCCAGCTCCATGGTGCGCTGGGGCAGCCGGCTTGCCGTATGGGTGGTGCGGGCCGCCCTGCGTGATGACATGACTGAAGTGACATCATCACGCAGTGCCAAGAGCACGTGCCCGCTCTGGGCACCAGCAACCCTAGATCCGGCCCTGGAAACTGGCACACAAGGCTTGGGGAGGTTCAAAAGGTAACAGAAGGTTTATTTACAGTAGGTTAAAGTCAAAAGGTAGGTAGGCAGATGTTTGAACTTAAGTAACAGAAAAGTTTTTATATAGCAACTTCACTGGTGTGAGGCACAAAACTCTTGGTTTAACACTAGGTTGCTGGCTTCTTTCAGAGGTTGACACTGCTTCACAGATGTTACACTTTATATACTCAAGCACAAACACAGCATGACTTTCCCTCCTTTCCAGACTTAAGGGTGCTCCACTGAGACAAACCCTCGCTAGATACTGGGCAGGCGTTATGAGCTGTAACCCTGTTCCTGGCGCTGAAGGGGAAACTCCTCTCTACCCACTTCCTTGGCCCTCTATAATTCCCAGATCTCTTGAGTCTAAGCAGGAGTTAGTGCTGGTTTTCCCCACTTTAGTCCTAGGACTAAAAGTGTTTCACAAACATTATTTCCGCTCACAGAGGATTCTCTGGCTGACCCTCTCTGGTCAAAAGCCAGGCTCCAACTCCCTTCCACTCTCTTGTTTACTCTCCAACTCTAACTGACAGCTTCCCCAGCATTCCATCCCCAACTGCCATTTCAGGCTAGCCCCATGTGAGGGGGGGGGGAAGGAAACATGTCAATCATACCTCACTGACTGGAAATCTCAGCATCTGAAGCTAAGTCCGTCACATTAACATTTAAAATTGCCTTTTTTACACTCTTAGGCACCAGAGACTGTTTGTTCCAGCAAAAAAAATTCAAAGAAACAAATAGTTTTAAAACATTGTTTTAAAAAGCTGTAAGATATAATTAGGTAAAAGTAAAGGTAGTCCCCTGTGCAAGCACCAAGTCATTACTGACCCATAGGGGGACATTGCATCACGACTTTTTTTGGGCAGACTTTTGTTATGGGGTTGTTTGCCATTGCCTTCTCCAGTCATCTACACTTTACCCCCAAGAATCTGGGTACACATTTTACTGAATTATCCAATAGGAATAGATCCCAGGACTTCTCGGTAATATAGGTGTGGATTTATGATCTGTAGGTATCTATTAATTTTCTATTGAACATTTGATACTGCTCCGTTTATGAGAGTGACCAGAATGGGGAAAAAATACTAATTGGTTGAGTCTGGTCTGAAGCTTTCCCCCCCTGTAGACACTTCACCTCCTTGTGTTTATTGCTTCTGCAAATGGGCTTAACGCTATCAACATTTCTCAAACTGGGTCTCATAGAAACTGAGAAATGAACTGCTGGAATCCAGGACAAACCTTGGCGCTGTTCCAAAAACTTATCCAAGGAAAGATGTTACTCTGATTTCCAAAGAAAAAGTAGAAGGAGAAATAGACACCATTTAAGGAGGCAGGGGAGGAAATTATCTTAATCTTTCACTTGTTTCCCCCTATCCCACTTCACATTTACATAATGCACTTGCCAGTGTCTGCTGAATAGTGTCAGCTCATGAGAGATGCTGTGACTGACCTGAGTATAAGGCAACAAGCAAAAAGGTTAGAAGAATTAGTCATGTAGAGCGGACTGGTATTAATAGGTGTATTGTGGTCCCCTTGGCACACAACCAGTAATTAAGTTGTTGGCACTCATGCCTTGGTTAAATAGCTACCGCAGCTCTCCCCCAGCATGCAAATCAGTGAATACAACACTAAATGCAGGCATTGAGGTAGTTCTGATTCCAAGGCTGAGAAGGGGCTTCCCTCAAGTTTCCTTATGTGGTTCTGTATCCACAATTAGCATTTGGAGACAAATACTAGGGACATTCAGAACAAAACAGAAGGCTGCTTCTATGCCATTAGAGTAGTTCCAGCTTGGTCCAAAACAGGCATATGCCAGTGCCCATTTTGTGTTGTGTGAATTCTATAGATCCTGGTAAAGATGACAGTCAAGTGGTGAGCTTCCCTCTGGAACATTGTGGAATCCATCCAGCCACTTGCCCTTTCAAGTCCGTCTTAAAATACGTAAGCAGCCTAGAAGAGAAGCAGGCTATACATTTCAAATGATCGGTGTCTGTCCTGATTACAGAAATTTATTTACTAATTTTATTTACATTATTAATTATTAGTCTGCCTTTCTCCCTGAGACTCAAGGCGGATTACACAATGTAAGTAAGTGCAATCGATAGAATAAGACATCTGATGAGATGATAAGAAATATGAAAAAGAAAAGCACAGAGGCAGATGGGGTCCCAACTGCTAGATTGAATTTGCATGCCAAACTATTCAAGATAACTGTGAATGGTTCCTCTAGGAGGAGTTCTCTAAACTGATTGACAAAATTGCAGATGAGATTTATGTTGATAAATGTAACACATAAATAATCATTACTGGACATACACACTGTTGGGTGGACCATGGATGTTAGCTATTATTGTTGTTGTTGTTGTTGTTGTTGTTGTTGTTTATAGCCCTCCCTCCCCACAAGTGGGCTCAGGGTAGATTACAGCAATAAATAAGGATACAAAAGATAAAAACACTAAAATCACATGTCTTATGGATATAACATCCTATAATCAGGCTCAACAAGCATAAATTCCAGTATCCCAGATGGGCCCCCCATAGATGGACCGCTCCTCCATGAATTTATCTAATCAAAAGCCAATTAAACTAATAGCCATCATTACATCTGGTAGGCCATCATCTGAAACAAAAAAATTGTGGTTGCTCCTCAGAGTAAAACACTGTGAGATCTGTACAGAGAATCCACAAAAACTTTTGTCAAGATTAGGAATCGCTAAATTATTGCTTTGGTCTTGGATGAAATAAGGAGAGACTAGGGAACTGATCAAATGGAATTTAGAGAGACTTTGTCGCAACCCTAATAGCCCAGACTAGCCCAATCTTGTTAGAGTTTGGAACCTAAGCGTAGTAGTTCCTTGGATGGAAGAAGGGTTGCCAGCCTCCAGGTAGTGGCTGGAGATCTCCCGGAATTACAACTGGTCTCTAGGCCACAGAGATCAGTTCACCTGGAGAAAACGGCTACTTTGGGGGGTGGATTCTATGGAATTATACCAAGCCAAGGTCCTTTCCCTCTCCAAACCCCACTTTCTCCAGGTTTCTCCAGGTTTCACTCCCCAGATCTCCAGGAATTTCCCAACTTGGAGCTGGCAACCCTAGATGGAAGACCACCAGGGCTGTATAGATCCAGAGGAGTTAGCTGTGTTAGTCTGTTGTAGCAAAATAGAAAAGAGTCCAGTAGCACCTTTAAGACTAACCAACTTTACTGTAGCATAAATTGAAATAAATTGAAACTGAAATATAAATAAGCTTTCGAGAATCACAGTTCTCGACTTCCTGTTTGGGATCCATGGAGGTCTAACGCAGCTCCACTTGCGGAGCTGACCGGACTGCCGTTTTAACCGGCCGGCGGGGTGAAAATAGCCCGCGGCCGACTGCTCTCAGGCGGGGAGCAGGCAAAGAACGCTCAAGACCCTAGGGTGAGCTAGATCTCGGACGAGGGGGGGCTCTATACAACGAGTCTCCCCCCTATCCTTGAGGTCCCACCTTGCGACGGGTCGGCTATAATCTCTGCGGCAGTTTTGGGGCCAATTCGGCTGGCATAAGACCTACATACCCAAGCATCGATTGGGGGAAGAAGCTGAGAGGAGAACTTAAAATCGAAACAGCGATTACAACCCGAGAAAAGTGAAGAGAAGGTAAAGATCATTATCTTCTGAGACGGGACAGATTGATAAAAACAGAGAGGAAAAAAAGTAGATTTTTAAACTGCAACAGACTAGTGAAAAGGAGGGGAAGACTCGGCAGGAATCGAATTTAAAAAGAGACTAAGTTTAAAGAAGTTATTAAAGAAATGGGACTATTGTTTTGAATACCTGTGGCTTTGGAGCTGTGAGAAAAAGACACCATCGCGAGATCTGCTGTGGGAAGACGGGAGACAGGAAGTGCGTAATAACAATAGAGTGGCTGGAGAGAAGCGGCCCTTGCTGGAGGGCAGGAAGTAGGGAATCGCCATTTTTGAAAGGGGAAGGGTCGCGGCTTCAGCGGAAGAGGAAGTAGGCCATCTTGGATTACAAAATCATAGAGAAACCATAGAGAAAAGACGCCCGACATTTTGGACTCTTTAAAACTTAATTTCTATAAGAAGACCGGGACATTTAAAATAGAAAAACGTTAAATTTTACGCCACGGAGTTAAGGAAGAGAGCGGATTCGTGGGAGCGAGCTAAAGCAAGCCCCACGATGTCAAAAAAAGAGTGGCAATCGGCAATAGAAAACCTGGATAAAAACCTGGACAAAAAACTTTTAGATATGATTAAAGAACTTAAGGACACGAAATTGGAGCTGATAAAAGAGGTTAAAGAGGTTACACAGACAGTAAAATCGGAGCTGTCAGAAGTGAAAAAAGGTATGGAAACAATACGAAATGAATTACAAGGAACACAGCAGAGAGTTAAAACAGTAGAAGACGCGATGGAGAATTTAGCAGACACGCAACAAACAGAGATGAGATTGGTGAAGGGGAGAATGTCAGTTGCAGAAACTAAACATATGGAGAAGCAGCTACGTTTTCGTGGCTTGCCAGAAGTGGAAGGAAAGTCAGCGCAAGAACAGATGACTGAGGTGTTGGCTGAGTACCTGGGGAAGGAGGAGGAGGAAGTTGTGGCTATCCTAGATGTGGCATACCGTGTGAATTCGAGAATAGCAACCCAGAGGAAACTACCAAGAGATGTGATTGTGCAGTTTACAACACGAAATATGAAAGAGAGGATTGTGACAAAACAGTTTCAAGATCCATTGGAGATTGATGGCAAGACGATTATTATAATGAAGGAACTGCCCAGATCAGTGTTACTGGACCGGAAAAAATATAAAGTGCTAATTCAGATTTTGAAGGACATGAAAATCAGGTACAGATGGGAGTTACCGGAAGGAGTGTCCTTTGAGTTTGGAGGGGCCAAAAAACGCATCAGATCTGAGCGAGAGATGGAGCGATTTATTAAGGACAATGAAAAAGACTTACCAACAAGATCATGAGTATGGAGTGTAAAGTATTATCTTGGAATGTAAATGGACTAAACTCACCGAATAAGAGGAAAAATACTTTTCACTGGCTACTA
Organism: Eublepharis macularius; assembly: GCF_028583425.1. NCBI lineage: Eukaryota > Metazoa > Chordata > Lepidosauria > Squamata > Eublepharidae > Eublepharis > Eublepharis macularius. The sequence continues at coordinate 12,796,760 of NC_072799.1, read as the reverse complement.
AAACAAAAATGTGACATTGTTTGTTTGCAAGAGACCCATATCAGAAAGCAGGATGTAAAATATTTAAAATCTGGAAAATTGGGCAAAGAATATGTAGCGGCCTCCAACAAGAAAAAAAGAGGAGTGGTGTTGTACATAAAAGAGGAGCTACAGCCAAAATTTGTTATGAGAGATGTGGAAGCTAGATTTGTAGCAGTGGAATGTATTTGGAATTTAAAGAGAGTGTTGGTAGTCGGACTTTATGCACCTAACGGTGCAAAAGAAAGCTTCTTTGAGGATTTAAGGAAGCATTTAGACGATCTTGCATACGACCAGATAATTCTTGCTGGAGACTTCAATGGAGTGACAGACTTGGAACTAGACAAAAAGACTACAACGGCACAAAAGAAAAGAGGACTATTACCAAAGCTTTTTTTTGAGTTGATTCAACAAGAGACTCTTGAAGATGTATGGAGGAGAGAATATCCTAAAAGCAGACAGTTTACCTTTTATTCTGCAAGGCATTCTACATTATCAAGAATTGATATGATCTGGGCCTCAAAAGACTTAGCATTATGGACTAAGGAGGTAGAAATAATGCCTATGGTAGGCTCAGATCACAACCCAATTATGTGGAAATTTGGAAAAAAGAGAAAAAGGAAAGCATGGAGAATAAATGAGGACTTGTTACAGGAAAGAGAGAATATGGAAATACTGAGAAGAGAGACAAAGTTTTTTATACAATACAACGTGAATAAAGAAGTACCAACCAATAAAGTTTGGGATGCTTACAAGGCGGTTGTAAGGGGCATACTAATGGACTTAAATGGTAGAGCAAGAAAGAAGAAAGAGGAGAAAAGACAAGAGATTGAGGAGAAAATAAAAGCCAAAGAAATACAGCTAAAAAAGAGACCAGGGAAAAAGAAGGTATACCAGGAAATTAAAATACTTCAAGAACAGCTAACAGCAATGAGCAATAAAGAATTGGAGTGGAATCTCAAAAGACTGAATCAAAAAGCGTTTGAGGGTGCTAATAAACCTGGGAAATACTTGGCATGGCAATTGAAGAAGAAAAGGGAAAAGAAGATAATAAATAAAATTTGCGAAGATAACAAAACGTATTTGGAGCAGGCTACCATTAGTAGAGCCTTTTATAAATTTTATGCTAAGCTGTATAATAAAAAAGAAGTAAACAAAGAATCAATAGCGTCATATTTGGAGAAAACCAAACTTCCAGAAATCTCGGAAGCTTGGAGAAATAAGTTGAATAGTGAAGTAACTGACGAGGAAATAAGTAAGGCAATACAATCTGCAAATCTAGGAAAGGCGCCAGGGCCAGATGGACTTACGGCTAAATTCTATAAGACAATGGCTAATGAACTGGCACCATTCCTAAAAGAGGTGATGAATGGGGTTTTAAGGGATCAAAGGATTCCAGAAACTTGGAGTGAAGCGAATATATCATTGATCCCAAAAGAGGGCCAAGACCTGACTAATGTGAAAAATTATAGACCTATATCGCTACTCAACAATGACTACAAAATTTTTGCGAAGATATTGGCGGAGAGATTGAAGGGGTGGCTCTCGGAAGTCATAGAGGAGGAACAAGCAGGCTTTTTGCCAGACAGACAAATAAGAGACAACTTAAGGACAGTGATCAATGCTATTGAATATTATGACAAGCGTTGTGACAAAGAGGTTGGTTTCTTCTTTGTTGACGCTGAAAAAGCGTTTGACAATTTAAACTGGGACTTTATGTTTGCCACTATGGAAAAGCTACAATTGGGAGAAAGATTCATCAGAGCAATTAAGGAAATTTATAGAGACCAGACTGCAGCAATTGTGGTGAATGATGAATTGACCAAGAAATTGACGATAAGTAAAGGAACAAGACAAGGTTGCCCGTTATCTCCATTGTTGTTCATTTTAGTATTGGAGATTCTGATGATACAAATACGTCAAGATGATGAAATTCGTGGAATAAAAATAAAGGACTATTCATACAAGGTCAGAGCATTTGCGGATGACATAATGTTAATTGTAGAGGACCCATTGGAGAACATGCCAAGAGTGATAGATAAGATCAAGGAGTTTGGAGACTTGGCAGGTTTCTTCATTAACAAAAAGAAGTCAAAGATATTATGCAAAAATATGACTAAGCAGAAACAACAATTGTTAATGGAAACAACGGATTGTGAAGTAACAAGTAAAGTGAAATATTTGGGAGTCGAATTAACTGCAAAGAACATAGATCTATTCAAAAACAATTATGAAAAACTATGGACTCAGATAGAGAGAGACTTGATTAAATGGAATAGATTGAATTTGTCATGGTTGGGCAGGATTGCAGCAGTTAAGATGAATGTGTTACCAAGAGTAATGTTTTTGCTACAGACAATACCAATCATCAGAGACTCCAAACAATTTGAAAAATGGCAGAGGAAAATATCAGATTTTGTTTGGGCAGGCAAGAAGCCTCGAGTGAAAGTGAAAGTTTTACAAGATGCAAAGGAAAGAGGCGGAATGCAACTGCCCAATCTGAGACTTTATCATGATGCAATCTGCCTAGTTTGGTTGAAAGAATGGATGACATTAAAGAACAAGAAACTATTAGCCCTAGAGGGATATAAAAAAATATTTGGATGGCACGCATATTTATGGCATGACAAAGTAAAGGTCAACTCGATGTTCCTGCATCACTTTGTTCGGAGAAGTCTATACATAATCTGGAAGAAGTACAGAATTTATCTACAAGAAGGAACCCCTTTGTGGGTGGTTCCATATGAGGTGATAGACCCGAGAGCTGTTGATAATAAACAACAATGTTTAACGTATAAAGAAATAACTAAAACTGAAGCATCCAAACTTAGAATAAAGACACAAGAGGAACTATCACCTAACTACGATTGGTTCCAGTATAGACAGATCAGAGACTTATATAATTCGGACTCTGTAAAGGGAGGTATACGAATAGAGAATTCGGAACTAGAGCAGACCCTTCTTAAAGAAGATAAGAAAAGAATATCCAAGGTATACCAAGTACTGTTGAAGTGGTATACCGAGGATGAGATAGTTAAAACACAAATGGTGAAATGGGCTATAAACTTTAATAAAGAAATAACAATGGAGGCATGGGAATACTTGTGGAAAACTACAATGAAGACAACGACATGTATTAATATCAAAGAGAACATTTATAAAATGATCTATCGTTGGTACATGACACCAAAGAAGATTGCGCTAGGGAATTCGAATACTTCTAATAAATGCTGGAAATGTAAGAAGCATGAGGGCTCCCTCTATCATATGTGGTGGTCGTGTGAGGTAGCCAGGCAGTACTGGGGGGAAATAATAAGAGAAATGAGTGAAATTTTACAATTTCAAATTAATAAGAACCCAGAACTCCTGCTACTGAACTTGGGAATGGAGGGAATTCCAGCCCAACACAGGACGTTGATATTTTATATGACAGCAGCAGCTAGACTTTTGTATGCGCAAAAATGGAAAGTACAAGAAGTGCCAACTATTGAAGATTGGACTTACAAATTGCTGTATATGGCTGAAATGGACAAGATGACAAGAAAATTGAGAGATCTGGACTCAGGGCAGTTCAACACAGACTGGGAGAAGCTGAAACAATACCTGGAGAAGAAATGGGAGGTGGGAGGAAAACTGTGGCAGTTTGAGAACTACTGAAGTATTGAAGTAGAGGGGGGAGACTTTACCGGGGGGAGAAGAGATAAATGTGAATTAATAAGCAGTCAGATTAATAGATTGACATATATATAGATATATATAGGTTAACAAACAGAACATAGAGAAAATAATTAATTATAAGGACTAAATATAAGGAGCGATTAACTAACAATATTTTCTTTTTTTTCTGACAAGTTTTGTACCAAACTGAATGTCTGAAGATATAGATGGGTCAAATTGATTGACTACGTGAGGAGAGATATATAGAACTATTATAAAAAGATAGAATGAGTAATATATATAGAGAATAAGTCAAATTGTTTGATATAAACGAACGTATGATCTATATGGTTTATGATATATAGAAATACCTGAAATTGAAAAATTGGGATAAATTGTTTATCTAAGATGGAAACAAAGGCTTACAGTTTGGGCATATAATGTTAAAAATAGTTAAGGATGTACTGCTTAGAATAATGGAGAATATATATTTGTTTTAGATAGAGGAAGCTAATAAAAGTAAGGGAAAGGGGACAAAGGGTTGGAAAGCTGTTGGAAGTCAACAAAAAGGGGGGGGAAAGGGAGGGGGTTAGAGATGAAAAAATTGGGGAAAATTGAATGTAAATGTGGAAATAATGGATTCTAACCCAATAAAAATTTTTCAAAAAAAAAAAAAGAGAATCACAGTTCTCTTCTTCAGATGCAGGGTCCTATTATTCATAAGGCTGACTAGGCTGAAGTCTAGAGGCCCCACAGGGACTAGAGGCCTGTCTTTTCTTTTCTTTTTTTTGATGAGCCAATGTTACCTGTGCTCAATGGTTAAAGGAACTTTGCCCTCTGTGAATAGAATAGTTCAGGAAACCCTCAAAATGGATATAGGGCTATGGCCTGTGGTCTAGTACCTACCATACCAGGGTCAGGCTGTCAGCTGTAGTGGGTGAAAGATTGAAGTGTCAGAGGGGGCCCGAAATACCGGAAAGCCTAGGGGCCCGGTCATGGGTTAATACAGCCCTGAAGACCACCAAGGAAGATTGGGATTGCTATACAGAGGAAGGCAAGGGCAACCCCCCATCCCCCGCTCATCTATTGCCTTGAAATTTCTATGAGATGGAACTTCATGGCGCCACCATGAGTCGGTTATGACTTGACAGCACACTTTGTTTTTAGTGGACTATAAAATAATAGTGTTGTTTACAATTCTATATGGCCCATATCAAAGAAAGACCCAGTGTGGTATAGAGGTGAGAGCATCAGACTAGGACTAAGAAATGTGGATTCAAATCCCTGCTCAGCTGTCGTGTTCACTGGGTGATATTAGTTTGTTACCTCAGTAAGTCTCAGTAAGTCTCAGACTTACCTCCATCGCAGGGTTGCAATGTGGATAAAACAGAGAAGAGGACCATGTATTCTTCCCCGAGTTCCCTGGAATAAGGGAAAGATTTAAAGGTGCATGTCTTCATTTATGAGATTTTCCTCTATGCATCATTTTTGTAAACCACAGCTTTGATGGCTACCCCTTCAAAGAGCGCTCTGTTTCAGAAATCTCAGAGTGAAGAAGACTGCATGAAATAAAAGTGCCGTATTAATCCCCGAGTTATCAAATGAGAAGCAAATGGTTACCCAAGGAGAAAAGTGTGGGGTTTCCCCTTTTCATTCTGTCCAATTATGCTGTGAAAATGCCTTTGCCTTCCCTGTCCATCACTTGCGAGCACAGGTCAGAGGACCACGGTGACCCAGTCAGCTGGGTGACAGGAACCAAACAATGATGAATCCACTTTTTGGTTGATCTTGCTTGAAGGGTCTTGGACTGGCCTGTCAGATATTCTCAGAATAAGAAGGGTTTTTTTCTCTCTCCGTGTTGGGTGGTGCTTACACACACACACAAAGACCGATCTTCAGAAAATGTAGTCTCTCTTTTCAGATGCAACTCTTTTGTACCTGGATAGTTCCCAGAATATGTCACACGTTCGTTTGTATTTCAGGGTTTTGAAGATTGCTTTGTTTGGAAATATTAAAGTATATTGTCTGTGTAACATCTTTCATAGAACGATAACGGGAGAGTACGTACTGCTATAGTTTTGTTAATTTGATTACTGGCTTAGATCCATCTTTTCCGCTAGTGAAAAGTGGAGAAAGGGGTCTCTTTTGAAAACCAGAAAGGCTATGTTAGAGATCATGGGATTTGCATAGACAAAAACTATGTAGGATGGGAGCTGTAATAAGGAAGGGGAATTGGCTGAGATTGAGTGAAACAGCTGGCTGGATGCAACTCAATATCTGATAAAGGTCCAGATATATAACTGTGAGCCACACTGCAAAGTAGCCCTGTAGCAGAAAGAGAATCTGGGGAGGGGGGAAAGTAAGGCCTGGTCTGTACATACAGTGGAATGATGTGAGAATGAAGTGATAGAACAAACTCTACCATTTCAGATTTCAATTGAGGGAGGATAGCTCTTGAATGAGATTGAGTTCTGTATTTTAAAAAAATGTAGAAATTCTCATTAGTTTGGTCATTGGATCTTTTACTAGTTATGAAATGCAGTTCTCTGCCCAAGCAACCAAAGTGATATCTTGAAATGGTGGGGTTGCCAACACCAGGTTGGGAAAATCCTGGAGATTAGGGGGTGAAGCCAGGGGAGAGCAGCGTTTCCTTTCTTCCTTATACTCATATCATGCCATGTTCACCGAGAGTACAGTGTAAATAACAACATAAATATAAAAACACTGACAGCTTTCCACCTGTGTAAATAGTTGTACGGCAGCATGGGTTAAAGCTGTACTAACATCCTCTTCCCCTATAGCGCTTTAATTTGCCAGAGCTTGGTTTCGGCTATGCTGCAGCTCTTTCGACAAACTGGTGGCCTCATCACGTGTTCCATGTTCCTTCTTGGGTGCAGGGGGCCACTTGCTAGTCTTTTAACTTGTTCCGTCATTTTTTTCTTTTAAAATGAGGGAGCGGCCACAGATCAGTGGCCGAGCGCATGCTTTGCATGCAGAAAGCCCCAGTGTGACAGTACTCATCACAACAGACCAAAGATCTGATTTCATACAAGGCAGTTTCATGTGTGCTCATGCGTGTTCTCTCTCCATGCTACTTCCCCGTAAGTGAACATTCCTTACTTTAGACGTGAACGGGCAAATCAGATGGAATTCTGGGACTGGCGCAACAGTGTGGGGATTTCTAGAATACGGCTTCTTTCTAAGAGCACGACAATGGCTTCCAGTTAGCGTTGCTAAACGCGGAGGCAGACACAGACTGCGAGGATGTGTCACATCTAACCAACATTGACAGCTGGAAGGTTAATTCAGGACAACTGCCTCATGGGTTCATCATTTCCCCTTGTTTCCTTCTGGCTCTTGGGGCTCTTCTCTCTTTCTCATGGGAAACATCAGAATTATCCAAATGTGAAGGAAGTGGGGGGAGGGGGCAATGGAGGAGCATGGCTCCCCTCCCCCAGGATACTTGTGTGTGAGTGTGCTAATGAGGCTCATGCGTGAGGCAAGCCAGCAGTCTCAAACCATTCATTTGCACATGAGTGCACCAAAAATGCACAAGCTATTCAGCAAGTGAGTTTTTTAAAATGTCCAAATCTATTTTTCTGACTTGGTTAAATGATGGTGGCTTTTAAAATGTGAAGGAGAGGGAGGGGGTGCGAAAACAATGACATTGGGGTGGGAGGTGCTGATACAATGAGGAACTTGATTCTGCCTAGATGTATTCTTATTAGAAAGCTAGTATCTATCTCTATCTATCGATGCTCATATGGCTATCGCCTTAAGCAGAAATTAAAATGGGAAGAATCTTATTTAATGCCGTTTCTCTGGTATTGATTATTGCCCCTATATATTTTGCCACAGAAAGAGTAACGGAATAATTTGTACCCGATAGTCACCTGAGCTCTCGTATTAGGTAGTTCCATATTTTTAACCAGAGGGGTGATTAAGCTAGCCCTCAACTAAATATGGGACACTCTAATCATATGTTCAGTGGTTTCAGTTTTATCATATGGGACCTGTATGTTCTGTTAGCATATGGTACTTTCTTGTATCTACCCTCCAAAACCACCAAGGGAAGAGCTTGAATTCTTGCCAGAGTAAAAGCTCTTTTGAGCTTTGATACTGTCAAATGATAAAATTACTTTGGCAGTTGCATCGGGAGGGCAATACCTAAGTAAAGAGTTGAACATACCTTCCGCGCCCTAACATACATACTAGTAATGTCCAACTTCCTGAGACGCATTTTTATTTGCCTAATTATATCTTTGGTCTCTGCAGTCTTTATTATATGTTATTCCTAGGCATTTCATTGTCTTTCCCAATAGTTGATCCCAGGGGTCATTCGTAGAAAAAGAGCTGCAGGAACTCATTAGCATAACTCATTAGCATAACTCATTTGCACATGCCACACCCCTTGACAGCACCAGAAGTGTGTCATTAGCATAACTGATTTGCATATGCCACACCCCCTGACATCACCTATCCTGGCTGTTTTGGACCCAATCCTGGCCATTCAGGGCCGAAATTGGGCCCAAAATGGCAAAAGGGGCTGAAAATGGCTGAAAAGAGGCCCAAAATGGTCAGGATCGGGCTGCTGCTGAGTGGGAGAGTAATCCACCACCTGTCAGAGGCCCGATCCTGGCCGTTTTGGGACCAATCCTGGCTGTTTTGGGCCCAAAATGGCCAAAAATCAGGCGGGTGGGGCCACTTGACATGTGACCTCTTTGGAGAACTCCCAGAACTGCATTCCTGCACGTTCCCCCTCAAAATGAGCTCTGGTTGATCCTATTGACTATTTATCTGCCTAGATGAGTCCAAGTAGAGTGAGCCCTTCCTCAGATTTTAAAATCTTTTCTTTAAAAAGAAATGCTTTTATCCATGCCCTAGCTTCCATTGATATTTCACCTAATTCAGCTCTCAGAGTTATTCCCAAAACAAATCTGGGAGTAGTCAATAAGCGTAGGAAAAAATCATACTGAATGTAATCCATTCTCTCTGAAGCAGCCTGAATCCAGATTTCCTCACCATACAAAAATTGATTTAAAACCTTGGCATTATATATCTTTAAGGCCAAGGGGACAAATTCACCTCCCGCTGTATAAAAGTATTTTACAATTGTCCTCCCTACTCTCAAGGCAGTATTCCTTGCCAAGTCCAAATGTGTTTTCCATGCAAGGGATGCTTCAGAATGAATCGGCCTGCTAGATACCATCTGAAGATTTTCCCCCTTTTCCTTTTACTAAATATCATGACAGTGGCCATTTTCACACTGCTTACCAGCCACAGAACATCACACCGAGCTCCCAGAACGGCAGCGTCTTCCTGGTGTGATTTTGCGCGAGAACGGCAGTTCTCATGCAAAATCGTGCCAGGAAGACGCTGTTGTTCCAGGAGCTCGGCACAATGTTCCATGGCCAGTAAGCAGTGTGAAAACAGCTCTTGTGATTTTACTACATTAATAGACAAGCCTTCACAATTACAGCAATACTCAAAGTTTTTAATCAATTAGTGGAGTCCCACAAGTGATCTGGACATTATCACTGCATCATTAGCATATAAAAGGATCTGAATTTCACACTTAGCTATATATGGAAAATGGCAAGCATTTCTCAGGAGACAGGATCATTTATATATAAATTAAACAGCAAACCAGCAGGGGCACAAGGATACCCCCCTGCTTGATGCCTTTATCTAGGGTAAATGGCTCAGATAACTGTCCTGAATCTCCACTTCTAACCTGGGTAGCAGGACAGCTGTATAGTCGTATTAGGTAAAGGAGATGCTGTTCAATGCCATATTTCTTCAGCTTTCCCCATAAGTGGGGCCTGGAGATTGTGTCAAACGCTGATTTAAGATCCATGAAGGCTCTTGCCAGCATGCCTTCTCCAGAGCTTGTATATTTGTCTACCAAGTACAGAAGTATGTGGCAGTGATCAATGGCACTTGCTCCTTTCCTAAAACCAGCCTGTTCATTCTCCAGAATATTATTTCCCTCGACCCAGGATTTAAACTTTTTGAAAAGCATTGTGGCATAATCGAAGGCTTTCACGGCCGGAGAACAATGGTTGTTGTGGGTTTTCTGGGCTGTATTGCTGTGGTCTTGGCATTGTAGTTCCTGATGTTTCGCCAGCAGCTGTGGCTGGCATCTTCAGAGGTGTAGCACCAAAAGACAGAGATCTCTCAGTGTCACAGTGTGGAGAAGATGTTGGCAGGTAATTTATATCAACTCAGGAAAGTGGGTTTGGGCTGAGTCATCCTGTAGGAGTTGATATAAATTACCTGCCAACATCTTCTCCACACTGTGACACTGAAAGATCTCTGTCTTTTGGTGCTACACCTCTGAAGATGCCAGCCACAGCTGCTGGCGAAACGTCAGGAACTACAATGCCAAACCACGGCAATACAGCCCGGAAAACCCACAACAACCATTGTGGCATAACATTTTCATGTGATGAATAGCAAACTTACTGGACGATAATTCGCTGAGTCCATCGGATCGCCCTTTTTATAGATATCAGGACGATTATCACACTGCACCAGACTTCAGGTATATTTCCCATCTTATTTATGTCAGTAAAAACTGAAGCCAGAATCTTTGCCCACCAATCTGGGTCAATTTTAAATAATTCCACTGGTATTAGGTCAGGGCCAGGTGCTATTCCATTTTTTTTTTGGTGCTTAATTAAGATCCTGACCTCACTGGCCATTATCGGGGGTCATTCCTTCATGCCCAATGGCAGCTTTGGTCTACCGTCCAGTATATCTCTATTTCTATTCGCAAAGACAGAAGTAAAAAAAAGCTTCCCCAAAGCTGCAGAAATGTGGCAAGGTACTGGGAACCTCGTGTTTAATCTTTTTGTTATTAGAGTCCAGAAATTTTTTTCATTTTTTGTTTTTACGGCCCAGAATAAACATTTCCATTCACTTTTCTGGGCCTCAAACTTCTTAAATTTCAAAGTTTTTATATTCAACTTCAAAATACCTCTGTTCTGTTCAAACTTTTAAACTGTCTATAATGACTCCTAATTGATCTTTTTTAGTGCCTTACAGTCAGAATCATACCAGTTGCTTTTGTTGGGTATATCCTGCCCTATAGGCTTTGCTGTTGCCAAGGAAGGCTTAAAAAGGTCAATTAGTTCAGTAAAAAATTCTGTATTTCCCATATTCTTCTTGGGAACCTGTGTATATAGTTTTTATAAAATCTGTTTGCGCTTTAACTTTCTCTTCCATGATTTCGCACCAGCTCAATAATCTTAAGGTGTTATATGTCTGGGCTAAGTTCATTACATGAGGGGAAAGGTGACAGATACCTAGGTGTAATAATATGTGTGTGTTACATGTGTCTTTTTACTAAAAATTATGCCATTCGTTGGTCCTGGATGCAGGATTTTGTTTCAGGGATTAATTTCTCAAAAATTCTGGTGGAGAATATGGGTGGTAAAACCTATGAACCTATTATGAAGGTGCAAAGACTTGCTTGCTGCAATTTGAGGCACAGATTCTGAATCACATATAAGAGTTGCTAACCTTGTAACATGCGGTCTAGGGACAGTGGATATCAAGTGCCTTGGGAAGGTTTGTACAGACCACACAATGGTGATATCCCGCCGTTACTAATCTCCAGCATCTGGCAACCAGGGCTCATTTCGAGGGGGAACGCACAGGAATGCAGTTCCGGCAGTTCCTCCAAGAGGTCACATGTCAGGTTGCCCCGCCCACCAGACTCTCGGCCATTTTGGGCCCGTTTCAGCCTGGTTTGAGGCCAAAATGGCCCGGATCAGGCCTCTGACGGGTGGTGGATCACTCTCCCGCTCATCAGCCGCCCGATCCTGATTATTTGAGGGCTCTTTTTGGCCATTTTCAGCCCCTTTTGGCCATTTTGGGCCCAATTTCTGCTCTGAATGGCCAGGATGGGGTCCAAAACAGCCAGGATAAGTGATGTCAGGGGTGTGTGGCATATGCAAATCAGTTATGCTAACAACACACTTCCGGTGATGGCAATGGGTGTGGCTTATGCTAATGAGTTATGCTAATGAGTTCCTCCAGCTCTTTTTCTACGAAATGACCCCTACTTCCAAGTACATGTGTAAGGCCCGAGCATAGAGGAATGGTGGATAGGTTTGCCAACTGCCTGGAGAAAAAAAAAGTTGTGCCCCTTTTGATAGAGGCTTAATGGAGTGTCATTTACCTGGTGATGTCAGGGGGTAGGGCATATGCAAATCAGTTATGCTAATGAACCACTGCATGTGCTGTCAAGGGGCATGGCATATGCTAATGAGTTATGCTAATGAGTTCCTCCAGCTCTTTTTCTACGAAATGACCCCTGCTGGTAACCAATGATAGGGATATACTGTCTCTGAAACTCCACCTCCTTCTGGGGTATCAGGAACTGCCATGATTAGAGATAAGGTACTGACTAACACATAGTTGCACCCAGGATAAAATTATCTTGGGAATTTGTGATGGAAAGGTTTTTCTCACACTTGGGATGCAACCAATCCCGTTATCTGATAGCTGGGAAGGAAGTTCCCTCCCAACTGGCTAGTGAGTCTAGGTTTTGTTCTACTTCGATGCTCTTTCCCTGTGTAGCATGGCTCAGTGGCTTGAGTCATTCTACACCTTTAAGCTGTAACATCTGCCAGGATTACAAAGTGAAGGAGAGCAGCAATGTTACCATGCTGAAAGCACCTGTCATCTGCATCTTATTGAGACTGGTTTTGGCTCAGTTCCTTTGGTACGGGGGTTTTTTTTGCATTCAGTCCAGAGATATTTCAAAATGATAGAGTTGCCCATAGAGTAATTAGAACTGGTGAACTGTTTCAATGATCTCAGCGGCTACAACTCAGCTTGGGCCAGTTGGAGAGAATGATTTGCTCAGCAGGAACCTTTCGGTTCCTGTCACTCTGCATCTAGGAAAAAAGATTTTTCTGCATTGCTATCTGATTTATATATTATAGTTTATAAATGTATGGAAGGCAGTAGGAAAAGAGGAAGACCTAAAACGAGATGGCTTGACTCAATAAAAGAAGCCACACATTGTAGACAGACACATTGGCTGCTTCCACACACGTTGGATAATCCACTTTCAATACTCTTTAGTGAACATTTGAAACTGATTTTCCATGTGTGGAACAAAAAATCCACTTCAAAAGGATTGCGAAAGTGCATTGAAAGGGCATTATTCAACGTGTGTGGAAATGGCCGTTGTATCTAGCGCAAGTCATTTCTACTTCTTTCTCAAGCCAGCCTGGAAAATACCCTCATACCTGCTAGGGGACAGAATGAGGGGAAAGGACCCCTCCCTTCGTGTGTGGACAACTGTCTAGCAGCTATTTGACCCTGCTGGGTTTTCTGCAAGCGGAATGTGAGAACATAGGAAACGTCTAGTCTGAAGATGATGTGCTGATACCAGATCCTTCTTGTTTCTTGCCACAGGAAACCAGAAAAATCAGCCATGTGCCTTGATGTGGGGATTGCAAACATGAGGCTGTTGCATTAGCCAGGAGCACGGTGGGGGGAAGCTGGAGCTGACATACTAGGCAGTCCTTAGTGGATCTGGTTGGGTCAAAAGCGGGTTTGTTGCCAAGCACCGGAATGAGCCCTTTTGGATTAAGTTTACGGGAAGGAGTGATGCTGGGTACCAGGTCGGCCAAAGGAACAGCTGTCTTTGTTCCAAGCTTACCCTTGCTGTTCCCAAGTTCTGAAACATTTTTGCCCATGTTCTACAAATGGCCTTCATCTGTACGGGCACGCAGCCCACCAAGCTCTTTGGCAACCAAATAAAAGATCTGCGTCATGGTAATTAGCTAAAGAGCAGATGCTATTTTCCTGCCTCCTTTCTAACAATCCATCAGTGCCGTAAGTAATAAAGTGCGTTATTTTTGAGGCACCGGAGCCGAGGAGAAAGCTGGATGCCTTTAGTCCAGGGTTATTGTTACAAACTTCTGAGTGTTGCTGAAATCCTTCTGAATGCCATGTCTAAAATACTGTTTACTTCTGTATAAGATCTAGCCATGTTCAATGCCAGACCTAGTCTAGGAACAGTTCACAGATCATCCATACTCTCTCTCTCTCTCTCTCTCTCTCTCTCTCTCTCTCTCTCTCTCTCTCAGAGCCAAGCTACAAGTGACGCATGACACAGGTTGGACACTTGTCAGCTTCCCTCAAGTTTTGATGGGAAATGTAGGCATCCTGGTCTTGCAGCTTGACTCTCTGACTTTTCAACTGTCACTTGTCCAACATTCTGCCAAGCTGCCTACATTTCCCATCAAAACTTGAGGGAAGCTGACAAGTGTCCAACCAGTGTCAGGCGTCACTTGTAGTTTGGCTCTCATTCTCTCTCCAAGGAGTTGAAAGTGACATTAGAGCGAGGCATCTTTGCTCACGAGGTATACATTCATCCAGCTAGCATCTCTGAGGCAGAACGTCAAAGGTTCACAGGATTCATTTTTGAAGTGGCATGTATGGTACTCAGGCAGTGAGTATATTTGTTGGGATTTAGCAAGTGTTTTAAGTCATGAAGGAGTTAAACTGTTTGTGTTACCTCCTTAATTAGTAAACTTATGTTGAATGTAACCATTAGAGCTTTGAAAAAGATAGAAAAGGGGTAAGGGTTGGAAAGCTGTTGGAAGTCGATAGAGAGGGGGGAGGAAAAGGGTGGGGGATAGGGTTAATTAGATATTGAGGGAATGTATGTATGGAAATTGAAAAGTATACTCACCAATAAAATTTAAAAAAAAAGATAGAAAGAGGAGTCACTAAGCATAATGAAGTAGGATTAGGATTTTCTATTGGGCAGTTTGTTTATTGGGGGCAATTAATTGATGCTACGTACTGAAGTGTTATTACTCTTTGTTCACTTTGTCTTCTAGTCTTCTCTAAGTTACTTCTCTAGCAAGATGTAGTCAGCTTAGCAGTTTATCGGTTTCTCCAAATGTAACCCTATTTTTATCCTTTAGTAATTTTACAGAGCTTACACTGGAGTGTGTGTGAGTCTATTCTCATTACTTCCAATGCGCAATCTTTGCACAAACTCTGGTATATTTTCCTACAATATTTGAGTGAACATCTTCTCACACTGCCTTTTTTAAAAAAAAATGTTGCCAGACATCTGCAAGGTCTTTTTTAAAAATAAAAACTTTATTTTTCACTTGCTCGGCTTGACTGTGGCGTTCTATTCATCGCTACAAATACATATCATGGGGCCGCCCGTACACTATGGTGATTAATCCACCAAACAATTAAGTTCTTTTACGGCAGCATTATGTCACCATCTGAAATCTTCTCAGTGGTTTCCTGCCCATTATTGACAGGAGTAATGTTTTCTAGATCCTGAAACTTCAGTGACAAAAGCTAGAACATCATACTAGTCTGTGAGAAGCAGGTGAAAATGCCTTCCTTAGGAAGGTGGGTGTCAGTACATGAAAGGAAATATTATAAACTAGCAACAAAGCCCATTGTGGGAAAAAAATATAACAGGCTCTAGAAAGGGTAGAGCAGGTGGGCGGGCATTCCCTCCTCCTCCGCTCCTGATCCCAGCTGGGTGAAGGTGGGGAATGGGAATTGCCACCTGCTCCGCTCCTGATCCCAGCTGGATGAAGGTGGGGAATGGGAATTGCCACCTACTCCGCTCCTGATCCCAGCTGGGTGAAGGTGGGGAATGGGAATTGCCACCTACTCCGCTCCTGATCCCAGCTGGGTGAAGGGCACTCGGGCATTGCCACTTGCTCTGCTCCTGATCCCAGCTGAGTGAAAGTGGGGGATGGGCATTGCCACCTGCTCCACTCCTGATCCCAGCTGGGTGAAGGGCACTCGGGCATTGCCACTTGCTCTGCTCCTGATCCCAGCTAAGTGAAAGTGGGGGATGGGCATTTCCACCTGCTCCACGCCTGATCTCGGCCTATGCTTTCTACCGTGGCACACTCTCTGGAGGTCTGGCTGCCTCATCTGGGCTTCCCTCCTCATCAGCGCCCTCTGGTGGCACACAAGGGTATAAAGTGAATTGTCTTGAATACGCTTAGCCTTTTATATAGTAGGATGCTATCAGGAGATACAAGTTAATTGGTGTAAAATAGGGCTTCTTCTGTACTTCATATGCATGTATAGAATGTGTGTGCACATTTGTGTTGTGTATCTATATCATCAGCCCTAAAAAAAACCCCGTTAAAAACACCTGGTAAAGACAGAAAACACTTCAGAAGAGATGACAGCAACTAGTAAGTGGTTAAAAAGGAATGTGAGATCAGTTTGCTCCACTCTCTGAGAGAATCTTAGAGGTGGAGATTTTTGAAGGGCGTGGAAGGATTTCCAAATTGTTCTTCACAGGTCTCACTATGTGTGTATATGGATGTGTGTGTTTGTATCTATAGCATCAGTTTTCCCATGCTGTGATATACGAAAGCTGTGATCATACATCTCATAAAAGTAACCAGATACCCGGCAAGGCTTCACAGACGGCAGGCATCGTTGTTCCATCATTTGCATGATAGGATCTGACCTGGTTCTAACTTCGGACCACTCCCACATTCCATATATTATTGACATGAGAAAATCCACACCAAAGGAATAGATCTATGCACGTGAACAACTCTGGCTACACACACATGCACAAAAAGAAGTTTGTGAAAATTAACATGTAACCCACACTGCAAATATCAAGCCAGTCAGGCCTAAGTTGGTTGTCGTGACACTCTTTGTAGGGAAAAGCAGCTCGTGAAATTTGCCGGTTCACAAAACAGGAGCTGCAGTCTCAGCTCTGAAGTGACACTTTTCACCCGAGCAGACCTCTGGCACGGTGCTTTTTCTCCCACACTGCGAGCTGTTCTTGTCATCAGAATAAATTGTTTTGCAGGCTTTGTGTAGGGGGTCATGCAATGCGTCACAAACCTGTTTGACTGGAGAGAAGAGAGGGACAAATCAAACAATTACATATCAGTCTGAACTTGAAAAAAAAAACCTGGCATCAACCTATGTTTTGTTGCACTGATGGAAAAGAACAAGATAAAGCAGAAGTCAGTGGCACCTGAAAGACAACATTTATTCCATCATGAGCTTTCGGGTGAGTCAGAGCTCACTCTTCAGATGCTTTAAAGAGGAAATCATATTTCACATTTTTAAAGGGAAAGTTACCCAGGTGGGGTGTGGGTATGCAGAACAGAGGCAGAAGTTGATGTGAATCTTATTATACAGGGGTCATTTCGTAGAAAAAGAGCTGGAGGAACTCATTAGCATAACTCATTAGCATATGCCACACCCCTTGACATTACCAGAAGTGTGTCATTGGCATAACTGATTTGCATATGCCACACACCCTGACATCACCTATCCTGGCTGTTTTGGACCCAATCCTGGCCATTCAGGGCCAAAATTGGGCACAAAATGGCAAAAAGGGACTGAAAAGGGCCAAAAAGGGGCCCGAAAAGGTCAGGATCAGACCGCTGCCGAGCGGGAGAGTGATCCACCACCCATCAGAGGCCCGATCCGGGTCATTTCGGCTCCAATCCAGGCCAAAATGGGCCCAAAATGGCTGAGAGTTGGGTGGGTGGAGCCACCTGACACGTGACCTCTTTGGGGAACTACCGGAACTGCGTTCCTGCGCGTTCCCCCTCAAAATGAGCCCTGCCATTATAAATCTTTCAGGTGTGATTCTCTGGGTAAGGGACTGGAACAGATTGTGTCGTTACACATAATGGGTGATGAGCGAGGCCAGAGTTTGAAGGCTCTGTCTTATGAGGTACAGATAAATAAAAATATAATTAAGTAGGATAAACAATCATAAATTGAGGAACAAGCAGTCTGAACCATGGGAAAATCAACTGACATTTATTACTTGTTTATTTAAAGCATTTATTGGACGCCTTTCCTCCAAAGACTCTTGAGGTGGTTTACAATATAAACACAAATATAACCAAAAAACCCCAGCAGTTAAAGGGTTATAGTATTTTGCAACATGTCCTAATCTGGATAGGCCAAGGAGAGCCTGATCTCATCAGATCTCAGAAGCTAAGCAGGGTCGGCCTTGGTTAGTAATTGGATGGGAGACCTCCAACAAAGACCAGAGTTGCAGAGACCAGCAATGGCAAGCCACCTCTGTTGGTCTCCTGTCATGAAAAGCCCACCCGGGGTCACCATAAGTCAACTCTGACTTGAGGGCCAGGTTTCATTTCATTCATTTTACAACATGTTAAGAAGAACAAATGAAAATTTGTAAAAAGAAGGTCCTGTCAAGCCATTGGAAATGATATTCAAATGAGTAGATCCAGAGGAGTTAGCCGTGTTAGTCTGTAGTTGCAAAATAGTAAAGAGTCCAGAAGCACCTTTAAGACTAACCAATTTTATTGTAGCATAAAGCTATCGAGAACAACATCTCTCTTCGTCAGATGCATCATGAAGAGAGCTGTTGTTCTCGAAAGCTTATGCAACAATAAAGTTGGTTAGTCTTAAAGGTGCTACTGGACTCAATTAAGTAGGTACTTCTTTAAACGCTACTGCCCTCTTCGAGCAATTAAAACAAAATCCCAAGTAAACTTAAGCCCATTGCATGACCATGAAGTGTGTTTTGTTAGCTATGGGTGGGGGGCCCTCTCTTCCATACCAGGTAAATTGAGAGGGGGGAATAGCTTTTACATGGAATGCAACATTTGCCTTTACTTAACTTCTTGCTGCCAAGCAGTTATTTTGTTTTTGTTTGTTTGTTTGTTTGTTTGTTTGTTTGTTTGTTTGTTTGTTTGTTTGTATTCCGCCCTCCCTGTGAGCAGGCTCAGGGCGGATAACATATTAAAATACAAAATACAATAAAAATAATAAAATAAATAAAAGTTAATAAAATGTTAGAAAAATTTATTTAAGTATTTTTACTTCTCCCCAGAGGGAACCCAAAGCAGCTCAGACAAATACAGTTTAAACAATCAGACAGAAAAGAAACCAAAAATTATCTCCTAAGGTTCTGTATGCTCCACATCCCCGCCCTCCCTCGAGCTTGACGTAATTCTCCTGCTTTTAGATGTTTAGCAGATAGGTGTCAAAAGCACTGTCGCCAACTGCAGGTGCAGCCCAGTGCTTATCCCCTAGCAGCATGACCCTGACATTGCTTTCTCAGAAGCAAACCTTAGGGCTTTCAACTTTTAAGTCACTCCCTCTAGCTATACCTGCAGCATCATCTGCAGCAAATACAAGGTAATGTTACTTACCTCCAGGGCTTTTTTTCTGGGGAAAGAGGTGGCAGAACTCTCACCCGGGGCAACTCGCGGGAGGAGGTGGTGCGCCTTGCAATACATGTGCATGTGTGCTCCCAGGACTGCATGATGACATCACTTCCGGGAAGTGATGTCATCACGCAGGCCATGGCCACCCCAGGAGTGTTCCTGTGCTCCATGGGGGGAGGGGGTTCCGATTCAGCTCAGATAAGGCTAGATTTGGCCCAAACGGGCCCAAAATAGCCAAAACATGGGTATTTTAAAGAGTTGCCAGAATGCCATTCCGGGGCATTTCGGCTCAAAAAAAGCCCTGCTTACCTCCATGCCATGCAAAGCTTCAGCTGCCCTTTTATTCACATAAAGCATTTATTAAAGAAACAGGACATTCTTCTCCTGATCAGCTGACAATCTTCATGCTGGGGAAGGGATGGGGGCTTATATCCTTGTAAGTGTGCATAGAATTGTAACCTTAGCTTAGAAACTCTTTACTTGTGCTTATTTCATTTGGACTTCTGCAGCACCCACATGCAAGGCATCCAAATAATAAGGGGGGGGACAGCATATATACATGACGCAGCACATGCTAATGATGCATACCCAATTAAAAGTATAGCCCAGGCGACAAGACTGTTTCTTAAAAATTGTCCAGGGGAAGGAAGCTCCAAGACAACCATAGAGGTACATTTTACATGATACTGAAAGAACTTGCTTGAATGAAGTTGAAAGAGGACCCACAGCACCCACAGCAGATGCATCTCAGGGGCGGGGGGAAGAGATCCATGATTTCCCCCTTTTTGCATTAGACTAAGAAGCAACCGTCTCCTAGGACTCTGAGCATGCCTTTCTAGGTGACCAGATGCTGGCTGATTCCGCACAGGCTGGATAATGCACTTTCAATGCACTTTATCAATCGTTTGAGGTGGATTTTTTGGTCTGCACAAAAAAAAAATCCATTCCAAATGATCTCTAAAGAAGATTGGAAGTGCATTATCCAACGTGTGCGGAATTACTCCTTGATAGAATAAAGAGGTCATGACAACCTCATAACAACTCTGACACAGTGGTTGTAAATGGGGGAAGAAGTGTGTCAAGGATGTGAAAGAGACATACAGAATCAGATGTCAAAAGGGAGATATAAACAGATTCTAGTCTGCAGGGGAGGTCCTAGTCTAAAGATGCAGCACGTATTCTTTAATTTTTGCTGGGCCCCTCCTCCAAGGCACTCGGGGCATGGTTTCTCCCCCCTCCCCATTTCCTGCCTCTGCAACCTTGGTCTTCATTGGCGGTCCCCCATCCAATTACTAACCAAGGCCAACCCTGCTTAGCTTCTCAGATCTAACGAAATCAGGCTCTCCTGGGCTATCTGGGTCAGAGCTTCCATATGTTAAGCCTCTATTAAAAGGACTAGACGTTTTTCTCAAGGCCTGTTGATCTACCCTAGTTAGGAGCGTGTGTGCTGGCACCAGAGAGCATTCAACATCCTTTGCCGATCTGAGGGTCATTAAAACCAGGCACGCACTGGTTTTAACGTGCTCTCTGCAGTCACAGGTCAGTTAAAGGGAACTGTTTCTTTTTTAAAAAGAGAGCTCAAACAAGCTCGGAATGGCACCCCAAGGGGAGGAAGTGCTCCTTCAGCATTCTGATGGTGCTCTCTGATCAAGTTTCAGGTGGGTAGCCATGTTGGTCTGTGGTAGAAGAGCAAGATTTGGGTCCAGTAGCACCTTAAAGACCAACTAGATTTCCAGGGTACTGGAATCTGAATCTTCCAGGCTACTGGATCAATCTGAATTGAGTTGGTTTTTAAGGTGCTACTGGTTCTGAATCTTGCTCTGAAACCAAGTTGTGCATTAGGACAGCAGGTGGCAGCAGAGGGCAAAGCTGCAGCAGGGCGGGAAGCAACGCCAAGACAAGTTCTAATAATATCTCTGGTCCTCCTGTGATGTGAATTCTGGCAGGCTGAGGGCTACCTTCTGGCGGTTTAAGTCCACACACGTGCTTGTTATCAAGAAGCCCTTCAGATCCATCCCTGGCTTCACTCAGAGGAATTCACACCTTCCTTTGCAGAGATCAACCCCTGAACTTGTCCTGGGAATAATAGGCAAGGCTTTATTTGCAAAATAAACCTATGTGGGGATTCCTTCATCCTTTGTAAAGAAGTTCTGAGGTACCGTGGCTTAATGGTAGAGCGTCTGCTTTGAGTGCCCAAGTTCGATGCCCAGCATCCCTACTTAAGATCTCAGGTGGCAGGGCTTAAGGAAAGACTTTCCCCTGCCTGAGAACCCTGGAGATCTGCTCTCAGTTAGAAAATGTGCCACAAGTTTTATGAGGGGATTAAACAAATTCATGGAGGAAAGGCCCATCAATGGCTGGTAGCCATAATGCCTCAATGGAGCCTCCATGTTCAGTGGCAGTACTCTACTGAATATCAGTTGCTGAGGCAAGCTTGGGGGGGGCGTTCTGGGGACAGCTGGTTGGCCAGTGGGGAAAACAGGGTGATGGATCTTAGGTCTGAGCCTGCAGAATGGGCCCGTGGTTTCACTTGGTGGAAGACGTACTCGTATGTTCAGTCTGAAGGGGTGGCTCTGAAACTTGTTTAGACAACTCCATCCTAGTTCATGACAAGCTCCCCCCCCCAAAGGCCTACACAATTCAGGACAATTTTCCAAGCTTGGGGAGAGGGGTCCTCAGCAGAGAACATTCAGTGAGCCCTCTTCTTCACTGAAGAATGTGTCAGCTTGTGGCTAGATAAGGCTCTTCCTACAGGTTCCCTTTCAAAAGCAAACAAGAGTCCATTGATTGAATAAGGAAACTTTACTGCAGAAAAGGTCCATTATAGTCCACTGTCCATGGGGATAGCCTTCTCGGTGTGAGTTGGATCACTACCCCAGTTTTGGTTCCAGCGATGGTTTTTACAGTTGGAGTGACTGAAGGTGATGCACCCTTCTGCCCAATTTATGTAGGGATTGTGATCACATAGCCACTTGCTGCCTAAAATTAACGGGTATTTGCAATTCACGAGTTGGTAGAACTAGTCCATTGACTAGGGCCGGGGCGATAATATCTCTTGAGCAACCCGAGTCGATGAGGGCTTGCACTCGGATGTGCATGTTCCTCTCCGGGTTAAGTAAAGTCACTGGCATGAATAAGATGGACCCAGGTGGCCGGTTCCGTGCAGGGACGGGCTTGGGGTGGATCTGTCGTTTGGGCCCTTTTACGACAGATCCATCTCGTTTCCCGACTGGGGGCTTTCTGGATTTACCTCTGTAGAGGTAAATCCAGAAAGCCCCCAGTCGGGAAACGAGATGGATCTGTCGTAAAACACTGCCCTCGGTGGTGTTTCTAGTGTCAGCTTGCCACAAGCTGACGGACGGGAACACATGGAGTCAGTACAGTTTAAATACACATTGGACCTGACATTCTGCCCCCCTTAAAATAGATACCCCCCTGGCTTATATGGGTAACGAGTATGAAAAGCTTTGGTTAATCTAGGAGCATGAACATGTACAGAGTTCACCCATTCATCGTATCCAGAATCAAAGTCCTTCCACCTAATGAGGTAAAAAAGCTGATTCCGTTTGATCTTAGAGTCCAAAATTTGTTGCACTTCGTAGTGTATTTGATCGTCTATTAAAGTTGGAATGGGTGGAGCTTTGAGGTGCCACTTGTCGTCGGTGGGAGCTCTCTTAAGGAGACTGACATGAAATGTATCATGAACATGGCGCAAGTTCTTGGGTAAATTTATAGCAACAGTCACTTTATTAATTACTTTGCGCACAGGGAAAGGCCCAAGGAACTTTAATGCTAGTTTGCGGCTTGTCTGAGCTAATTTCAGGTTCTTGGTGGAAATATAAACATGATCTCCAGGTTGTAAATTCCATTTGGCCACACGATGGCGATCTGCGTACTTTTTGTAATCCAGTTTGGCTTTCTCGAGGTGTTTTTTAATAAGAGTCCATTGCTGCTTGGCCTCCCCCCACCAGGAAGATACATCAGGCGAATTAGAGGAACTGTGGGGGGGAGTGTCCAACGGGAAGGGATTGAAGTGAGTTCCGTATACAATTTTGAAAGGGGCCTCCCCAGTGGAAGCATGTACACTGTTGTTGTATGAAAACTCGGCTAAAGGAAGAAGGTCCACCCAATTATCTTGTTGGAAATTAATGTAGCAACGAAGGAACTGTTCTAAAATCTGATTAGTTTTTTCGGATTGTCCGTCGGTTTGTGGGTGGTGGCTTGAACTGATTCCAGTTCAGTTCAAGAGTCCATTGATTGAATAAGGAAACTTTACTGCAGAAAAGGTCCATTATAGTCCACTGTCCTGAATAGGAGACTCAGGATGGTACACAGTCATTGTTACCAATGAAGGGCAAAGCATGAGGTACAGAGTAACAGTTCCCATTTGCATCAGCCTCCCCCCACAGTTCTCAAAACAACATCTTTCAGTCTTGGGAAGCTGCTCTCCTTCAAGGCCAATGCCTGGTGGAACGGTGTTAGACAAAACAGTCTCCTCCGGTGGGAAAGCTGCCTGGGAACTGGTGCACCTGCGGGGAAAGCACTTAGACACTAGAAACATTAGAAAATGGAGTCAGTACAGTTTAAATACACATTGGACCTGACAGAATGGGGGGCACACAAATAAACACCTGTACACCCATATACCATTAACTATGAGCTGAACTACAAGAGACAAATTGCACAGGGATGTGCACATAAAAGGAATTGCAATGTTAGCCAGGAAGCCAAGCTTGATCGGAAGGCTTTGTCAATTTCCTCTCTATACAGAGCAAGCAAAGATTGCCCCTCAGAGAGTTTGTTAATTTCCTCTTTTCCTCTGGAAGGCTCTGTCAGTTTCACCTCCCCTTCTAGGAGGCAAAGAGGAAATAAACAAATCCTCTGAGGAGTTATCTTGGCTGCTTTGTAGAGAGGGGAAACTGATAGAGCCTTCCGATCTGTCTTTTAAAACTCGGCTTCCTGGCCCACATTGTGACTCCCTTCACGTGAGCGTCCTTGTGTAATTCATCTCTTGTAGTTTAGCCCTCTGCTGGTCCAGTACTGACCCAGTCTTTTCTCTCCCTTCCCCCAAATCTTGCATGGAGAGGCAGTTTTAAGTCTAGCAGAGAAAGAGAGAGAAGCAGACAGACACTGTTGTGAATTGGCTGCGGCCCTCTCTCTTTCTGGGTGTCTCATGACCTGCAAGAATGCCTCTTGGCCTGCACCTGAGCTCTTCATCCATTTTTTGTAAATAAGGCAAATATTATAAAAACTCTAGTGATCTTTGCTCCCAAGGGAACCAACCAAATGAGTGCTACCCCTGCAGCTTCTCTCAGCTCAGATAACTTGAAGTACATAACAATATATTTGTTTAGTGCATTTCTGCTCCTAGGGTCTGAGTTTCCATACACCTTCCAATAAACAGGAATACAAATTGTTACAATCATTAACAAATAATCAAATCAGCAGGAGAAGCAGCTACCTAGGGCTACAATGCCCACCGAGCAGCCACAGGCCTTTCAGGAAAAGTAAGTTTTGCACTCAAGGCATTTCTAGTCCTGGTCACATGTGCATGTATATGCCTGCAACTGTTTTTAAGAAAGACCCAACACGTATTTACATTACAGATGAAATCAAGGACCACATAAATGTAGGGCTTAAATCACACGCTCGACTGTATGTGCGTTGAATGTAACATGAGAATTATTCAATGCGTGTACAAAGAAAAATCAAGCGTACACTGTCCGTGGATTGTACATGTGTTCCCTGACACGTATGGACAAGGCTTCTCTCTGTGGGCCCTCTAAGGTTCCGTGGCCTCAGCATTTACTTGCCCCGCGGTACTGCTGTGCTTGTCGAGCCTGCTGCTCTGTTCGGCAAACACTTTTTTTTTTGGTAATAATTATGCCGCAGAGCAAATGTTAACACTTCGATAAGTGTTGTCGGCAGATTTGTATGCTCTGGAGAATGAGGTTGCTGGGGAAAAGGCGACAGAGAATAGCTGCCACCGAGTCCTGTAAATCCCTTGACTACACATCACCATGATCACAATCAGAGGCCAAACAGTATCACGTCTGCATCCCCTAGTGATAGATCCAGTCGGAATTTGCGGAATGAGCAGTGTGCCAAGCTGAGAACTCTGCAACTAAAGAGGGTCAAGCAATCTCTGGTTCCGGCATGGAAATTATCTATGAATTCACATCGTGCGTGAATAGGGGCCTTTCACAGAGTCTTTTTCTTACGCCTGAAAATGCTTGCTGCCTCTTGGAATAATAATAATAACATTTGATTTATATCAAGATGGGTAGCCACGTTAGTCTGTCCGTAACAGTAGAAAAGAGCAAGAGTCCAGTAGCACCTATAAGACTAACAAAATTTGTGGTAGGGTGTGAGCTTTCGTGAGTCACAACTCACTTCTTCAGAAGAAGGGCATCGTAGCTCTGGGTAGCTGCTTCTGCTGCTGCTTTGACTGTTTATTAATGATCATATTCCTGTCCATTGGAAGGTGTGTGGAGCCTCAGACCCTAGGAGTAGAAGTGCACTAAACAAATACATTTGTTATGTACTTCAAGTTATCTGAGCTGAGAGAAGCTGCAGGGGTAGCACTCATCTGGTTGGTTCCCTTTGGAGCAGAGAGCACCTGAGTTGTTATAATAGTTGCCTTATTCTTCAGAAGAGAGCTGTGACTCACAAAAGCTCATACTCTACCACAAATTTTGTTAGTCTTATAGGTGCTACTGGACTCTTATTTAGTTTATATACCGCCCTTCAGGACAACTTAACACCCACTCAGAGCGGTTTGCAAAGCGTGTTATTATTATCCTCACTACAATCACCCTGTGAGGTGGGTGTGAGGCTGAGAGAGTTCTGAAAGAGCTGTGACTGACTCAAGGTCACCCAGCTGGCTTCAAGTGGAGGAACGGGGAATCAAACCTGGTTCTTCAGATTAGAGTCCTTGGTTGGAAGATAACACTGCGGTGGCATGTCAAGGGAAGAGCAAACAAGAAGAAACCATCTCTAGGGTGGTCCAATTCTTCTTTAAATCAAAAGGGCCATGTGACAAGGGATTTGGATGTCCAAGTATGTACCTGGAAAATGGTTACTTTACTCCGATCCAGTGGATATGCATCACCAAGGCTTTTTTTCGGGGAGAAGAGGCGGTGGAACTCAGTGGGTGGCCCTTGGAGAAAATGGTCACATGGCCGGTGCCCCGCCACCCCGATCTCCAGACAGAGGGGAGTTGAGATTGAGCAGCGCAGAGGGCAATCTCGACTCCCCTCTGTCTGGAGGTCAGGGGGCGGGGCCACCAGCCATGTGACCATTTTCAAGAGGTTCCAGGACTCTGTTACAACGCGTTCCAGCTGAAAAAAAGCCCTGTGCATCACCAAGGCATTAACACAGCCTTAGATTTCTGCTGTATGATCTCACTGCCGGTCTGAGTGGGTTCGTGTGGTCCTGTCCAGCATGTGCGACTGCTGCCATATAAAAATACCTGCAAGGCGTTTTGTCTCCTGGCTTTATTTGACCCATTTTACAAAGCAAAAGCTCCTGTTTCAAA
This sequence comes from Eublepharis macularius, assembly GCF_028583425.1. NCBI lineage: Eukaryota > Metazoa > Chordata > Lepidosauria > Squamata > Eublepharidae > Eublepharis > Eublepharis macularius. The sequence continues at coordinate 12,770,348 of NC_072799.1, read as the reverse complement.
TCATTCGGCTGCCTCATTTCTTGCCTGCGAGGCGAAAGAACCACGTGCCTCATAAAAAGCAACGAAGGATGGCGTAGGTGATGGTGAACACGGCCATTAAAGCACCACAGCCGGGCAGAAAGGGCTGGTGGGAATGACCTTTGCCCCCGGCTGGCATTTATGAGAGCGCTGCTTTCCATTCTGCATGTGCAGCGTGTATATTATCTCCTCTTTACGTGCCTTCCATCGCTTCTGGCTTTGCCAAAGCCTCAGTGTAGTCCAATCTTACATGTGTTAATGCAGTAGTTATTCATGCTGAGAAGAATGGAGCTCACTCTATTAAGCCTGCGACATCTGCGGCTTTTTTGTCCTAAATATATGTTCTTGCGCCTGCAGACTTTGGAGGCATACCATCGCTTCAGTCTCAGGGAGTAAATCCTTTTTGCACTGTAGGTCCCCGACAAGGGTGGGTCTGATCATGCCACAGCCCATTCTCTGTGTTCTCTTCTTGGACACAGAAATGTTTATTTTCTGGAACAAGGGTTGCCAGCTCCAGGTTGGGAAATTCCTGGAGATTTTTGAGGTGGAGCCTGGAGAAGGCAGGGTTCGGAGAAGGGAGGGACCTCAGCGGGGTATATTGCCGTAGAGTCCAGCCTCCAAATTTTATTTATTATTTGTTAGGCTTCTAGCCTGTCCTCCCCACAAGCGGGCTTAGAGCAGGTTACAGCAAGTAAAATGTACATTTTAAAATCACAATAAAACCACATTTTCATAAAACACACTCCCAGTCAGCAATTAATACAACCTATCCCTGCCAATAGAACACAGGGGGATGAGAGGAAAGGGAAGAAACAGTTGTTACAGTCCACACTGTGACTTGTATGGGGGCTGAGATGATTATACAGGCCCCCTGAGAAGATACCTGTTGGAAGGCTCACCAGATGAATACAGGACTGGCCTCAACCATATGCCTGGAGGAACATCTCGGTCTTACAGGAACTGAGCTCTGTGGCCTGGAGATCAGTTGTAATTCTGGGAGATCTCTAGCCACTACCTGGAGGTTGGCAACCCTACTTGGGACTGGGTTCAAATTCCCCAGTCTGCCAGTCACACATTCTCAGCCAAACCCACCTCACAGGGTTGTTATGAGGATAATACGGAGGAGAGGAGAATGAGGTAAGCTGCTTTGCAGAGAATCAGAACCCAGGTCTCTCAGATTCTAGACCAGTTCTCTAACTGAATGAAGGACCTGCCTGCAGGGCGGGACCAAATATGCATATTGTGTAAAGTTGCGTGGGAATTACTAGGTGGAATCCAAAGAGCTGTTTTAAGCATGTCAAGGGCTTGCTGATTTTCTTCTGATCACCATGACAAATCACAATTTGTTTCTGAAATGGATCAAAGACAATTTGTCATGTGGTGTAAGAAGTATGGTTGATGTGGTATTTCCCTGGCCCTGCTCCCATGCTCTTTGACAGAAGCCTGGTAACATAAGCAAGCGAAACTTTTGTTTTAATCCTGCCCTTAACAGTCCGGCATACCTCCTGAAGAGTAGGAGATTTACTCTTAGGCAGGGCTTTTTTTCTGGGAAAAGAGGTGGCGGAACTCAGTGGGTTGCCCTAGGAGAAAATGGTCACATGGCTGGTGGCCCCGCCCTCTGATTTCCAGACAGAGGGGAGTTTAGATCGCCCTCCACGCCGCTCAGCGGCGTGGAGGGCGATCTAAACTCCCCTCTGCCTGGAGATCAGGGGGCGGGGCCACCGGCCATGTGACCATTTTCAAGAGGTGCCGGAACTCCGTTCCCCCACGTTCCTGCTGAAAAAAAGCCCTGCTCTTAGGTTACCACAGGGGCCTGACTCAGGTTAAGGCAGCTTTCTGTGTTCAACGTGGTGGGAGAATCTTCACATCACTTAATTTCTTTTTTTAGCACGCTGCTGTAAGGGCAGGACCAGGAAAAAAAAATATAAGGCAACATTACATAGGTGGAGGGAAAAGAGGGAGGTAGTTGCTGAGAAACACGGGCCCAAATACTCCTTGCTTTTGCAGGTTCTTTGGATGATAAAGTGAGGTCTGACTCACGAAATCTCATTCTGAGATAAATGTTGTTAGTCTTTAAGGTGCCACTGGACCTTTATTTTATATTGCTACAAAGGTCGCACATGGCCACACCTCTGAAATTTGGATGACAGTTTATTTGGGGAAGGGGCATGAACCCCCCCCCCCCCAAGCCAAAAAAAAGTGTCAGAAACTGGTCTTGCACGGATGTCTGGCAACATTTACAAGGAACAGTCTGCGTCTCAGAAAGCCAGAGTGGTGTAATGGTCAGAGTCAGCCTAGGAGCTGGGAGACCCTGGTTTGAATCCTGACTCTGCCATGGAAGCTTGCTGAGTGACCTTGGGCCAGTCACACACCCTCACGTAACCTACCTCACAGGGTTGATGTGAGAATAGATTGGAATGATGTCAGCTGTTCGATGTTCCCCATTGGGGAGAAAGGTGGGATACAAATGCAGGGCTTTTTTTCATCTGGAACACGGTGGAACAGAGTTCCGGAACCTCTTGAAAATGGTCACATGGCTGGTGGCCCCGCCCCCTGATCTCCAGAGGGGAGTTTAGATTGCCCTCCACGCCGCAGCGGCATGGAGGGCAAATTAACTCCCCTCTGTGTGGAGATCGGGGGGCGGGGTCACCGGCCATGTGACCCTTTTCTCTGAGGGCAACCCCCTGAGTTCCACCACCTCTTTTCCCAGAAAAAAAAGCCCTGTACAAATGTAGTTAACAAACAAACAATAAATGTTCTCATCTTTGTCCTTCTAGCCCTATTGTGCTTTTGGAAGAGATTTGTGGGGATGCCTTTTTGAAATGTGGGGCGTGGTCTCTAGCAGCCCCCCATGACTAGCAGAAGCAGAACATAAGCAAATGTACTTAATTTGCATAATATATGCAGATTGTGGAATTTCGATTTTTCATGGTGCAGAATTGGGTCACACTGGAGAGGGAGCAATGCTTTGGTTATCTTGGTACAGATAAGTGGCACCTTCACATACCGCTCGTGTCAAACAAGAAATCTATTTTCCTTAGTTTGCGTTTTTGCCATTCCAGCTTTATAAAGTAAGGAGTTGAAGCAAAGAAGGCTCTCTAAACAGAAATGTGCGATGAAGCCAGAAATTCGTCTGCTCAGGCAGGTGGAAAATCAACTTAGAGGCTAAACCTTCTTTCTGCTATTGGATTATAAATTCAGAGTGTTGGATTAAGAATTCAGAGTCGCCACAAGGAGTCCGATAAATAAGCACGATCCCTTTTATGTCTTTGATGCCCTCCGCACATTTGGCAAGAGCTGACTTCTTGCCAAGTTCAGTCGGGTTGCCAGAAGTGACAATAAGCAAGGAAGAAATGAAAGAACTAAGGGAAGCTGCCATTTTGCATGTAAGAATACTGGATCCTGCAACAAGTAATTCCACAGTCTGGTTCCAGAAAAGCTAATTCTGTAATTAGCTTATGTAAAATACGGCTTTCTCTCAAAATATGCAAAAATAATTGTGTTCACGTAACTCTATGAATTTGGATTTGGCTGCAATACTTATTTTGCCGTCTTTCTCCAATGCAGAATGCATACGCTCCATTTTTCTTTAAAGGGAAAGAGGCTTAAGATGAGTTGTATCAAAGATCATACCTTTAAATTCAGTTCTTTGCAACAAATTGGATTTGCTTGCATCAGTCTTACTGGTTTCCTCCCAAGAACTGCTGGTGTATTGTGTTGACTTTGTCTTTATGGTACCATGTAATTCCACTCATCTGTTAGATTAGAAAATTATTCAAAAAAGGGCATTTTAAAAAGCAAGTTTCTAGTGCTTATGATCACAGGGGAGAAATGTGAATATGGCAGTATGCCATGCAGCTACCCCCCCTCTTACACACAGACACACACTTTTCATGCATTAGTAAAGCTATTTTCTGCCTAAAGATGAAAAAGTTTTAGAGTAGATTATACAACTTTGAGTGTGCTCTGAGCACCCACCCCCCGTGCAACAACATCACCACCTTAACTGCACCATAATCTCACACTATGTAATCCACCTTGAGTCTCAGTGAGAAAGGCTATAAACTATAGACTATAAATGACATTAACAACAACAATATGCATATATAACAGCCTCTTCCACAGCCTACTTTGGATTCCACAGCCTACTTTGGAGTTTAGGTGGAACAGAATGTATTCATTCCTAGGTTGCTAAATCTTTCCCAAGTGTAAGCACTTAGGGGGGGGCCAGCCTCCAGGTGGTGGCTGGAGATCTCCTGGAATTTCAGCTGATCTCCAGGCCGTAGAAATCAGTTCCCCTGGAGAAAATGGCAGCTTTGGAGGGTGGGCTCTATGGCATTATACTCCGCTGAGGTCCCTCCCTTCTCCAGGCTCCACCCTCAAATCTCCAGGAATTTCCCAACCTGGAGCTGGGGAAACCCTTGTGGATATCATAACATCCAGGGCTTTTTTCTGGGAAAAGAGGTGGGGGAACTCAGTGGGTTGCCCTTAGAGAAAATGGTCACATGGCTGGTGGCCCCACCCCCTGATCACCATCAGAGGGGAGTTTAGATTGCCCTCCATGCCACCGGAGGGCAATCTAAACTCCCCTCTGTCTGGAGATCTGGAGGCGGGGCCACCAGCCATGTGACCATTTTCAAGAGGTTCCGGAACTCCGTTCCACCACATTCCAGCTGAAAAAAAGCCCAGGTAACATCTCTCTATTTTTTTCCTCTTTTTGTGTTGCTGATTTTTAAAAGGTGTTTGTTTGAGATATGTTATCGTCGCCCCCTTGAACGTTTTAGATAGCAAAGTGATTAATAACTTTTAAAATCAGTCGCGATTGGGCCAAGACAAAGATGGCCAGCCATCTTGGCAAGCATGCTGTAAGCCCAGCCCAAAGCTAGCACTGTTCAGGTGCATTTGCAGATGCCTCTATGCCATGATGAGATTTCGGCTGTAGCCTATGAGCAGGTAATAGAGCTGCACTGGAGAGGCAAGCAGGTGTTCGAGCCAGCCCCGCAAGCTCTCCCGTCCTTATACAGGAATGCCATAAGATCCTGCTGGTTGTGCCATTTGAAACCCACCCCCTCCACGTTGCTGGTTGTGTGAGCCAGTGTGGCTTATTGGCTAGAGTGCAGGATTTTACCGGAGAGAGCCTAGTTCAATCCCTGTTCACCCATGAAATTTCAGTGAGCCTGTCAATCACTTTTAGCCTAACCCACCTTACAGAATGGTGGTGAGGATAAAAAAGGGGAGAGGTAACACTATACATATCACCTTGGAATAGGTTGCTGGCCAGTGGCAGAAGTATGGGGGACAGGGACATGAGGGCCACCATAAGTTGATGGTGTGATGTTACATGCAGCTGTAGAACTCCCACACTGCTGTAGGAATCCCAGAAGCTCAGTTTGGTGTAGTGGTTAAGAGTGCGGGACTCTAATCTGGAGAGCCGGGTTCAATTCCTCACTCCTCTGCTTGAAGCCAGCTGGGTGATCTTGCGTCAGTCACATCTCTCAGCGCTCTCTCACCTCCACCCACCTCACAGGGTGGTTGTTGTGGGGATAATAATGACATACTTTGTAAACCGCTCTGAGTGGGCATTAAGTTGTCCTGAAGGGCAGTATGTAAATTGAATGTTGTTGTTGTTTGTTGTTGTTGTTTTGCTGGCTAGAATCTGGGGGTGTGGGGATATAGGGAGCATCGTCGGGCAATGCAATGCTGTCACTTTCAGAGGATACCCCAATATGATGTCATGCTCTTCTAGGAGCAGCATGACTTTGCCTGAAGGCAATTCATTAATTTTTTCAGCCTCTATTGGCTTCCAGAGTACCAGTAGGCAACAAGAACTGGGAGTGCGAAATCTCCTGCCTCCCCATAGGCAAATGGCAAGGCTATCTTGGAGGAAGGGCAGGTTAACCATTTCACGGACTCGTTAACTTTATTTATATATTTACATCATTTTTAGTCCACTTTTCTTGCTGAGATTCCAGGGGTATTACAAATCTTAGACATGCAATAGGAGCAGGATAAGATATGTAATAAACACTATAATAAGACTGGATTACAAAGTTAGAAAACAATGCCTTAGAACAGCATAAGACATGACATAAGAAACTGAACTTCAGAACTGAGCAGGAATTTAAAGTTCATCTCCCACTTTCAGAAACTGATTCTACCCACTTCACCCCTTAGGTCTGAGAATGTTTTTTCCTACAGTGCCCAAACTTCTATACGCTGCACTCCGTCCTGATCTCAGTTCCTAAGTCTAAAACGGAAGGTCTCTGCCTCCTTCCATTTACCCACTTGGCCAGCTTCGGTGGCACACCCAGATCTCGACACGGCTGCAATTAAAAGTCCAGCCCTGCCCTTTTACCTCTCTTTTCCCGCAAGGCCTTCTGAGGTTGCCATTGGCCATTGAAGCTGTGTTTGGTGTTTCCTGGTGTCGCTGTTTTCCAGGCTGTCTGTTGAAACAGGTGCTCAGTTCAATAGGTGATGTTTCCCATCAGACTTTTGTTTGCCTTTACAATCATTGTGATGTTGGCTGAAGGCAGAGCTGTGTATCGCACGGTGCTGCTTGCTGGAATCGCTGTCTTTCCCAGAGGTTACCATGCCACTCCCTAAGTGCAAACATTCCCTCCAGATGCATTTTCACAAGATTGTTTTGAGTGCAGTACGTTGGGGACTCATTTCGGACTGATCTATACACATCTTCGGCTTGGATCCAGATGGTCCAGGGTGACATTCAGCACAAATGAAGGGGAAGAGGTAAACTGTCTTTGACAAAGTAGCTGCAATTTTGCAACGTATTTATATCCAGGTGGATAAAGATTGCCGTTGATGCAGGCTGAAGTCAAACAGATATGGTATCTATGTACAGCAGTCCGGTTTAACATATGGAACTTTCAAAGCTCCATTATTCACCATCCTAAAATCATCCAGTAATTAAGTACGTTGAGGTTTAGGCAAATCGTGGACAGCACTTTTGAATAAACCAGGACAAAACGAGCAATCAGTCACAGGATTGCATTGGCCAAGTTACTCAGGCTGTGGTGCAGTTTTTATCAGAGCACACTATTTTAAACTGCACAGGGGTACATTTTGATAGACCCCCCCATATAAAAAAGCCTTCTTGCACCTACAAAAGCAGTTATCCAGTTTGCTGCATATATCAGGGAGAAGGATATACATCTTCCACCTGAGGCCACTTATTTCTGAATGCAGAGGTATTTTAAAAATGTTGGGCAGAATTCAATCATGCGATTCCCCCACCCACAATATAAAGTGGTACAATCCAGGAAAAGATGCCCGTCGTGAGTCTTACGTTTGTATAGGTTAGTTCTAAAATAATCAGATGCAGGGGACAGGTTGCAGATGTTTCAAGAAGTTGTGTTCTACTTCATACTTAAAGCAAAAAGCCTCTGAGTCCTTGAGGATAATTGGCGCATTCTCTGATGTCTATGACTTTTTGATTTAGTTTCAAGGTTCAAGGTGTTTTCATAGTGCCAAATAAGGCGCATATAACACTGTTCTTACGCGAGCTGCATTGGTTGCCAGTGGAGTACCGGATAAGACCTGGTGGAACGCTCTGTGTGCTGAAATCAGGGCCCGGCTGGACCTACTATCTTTTCGCCGGGCTTACAAGACAGAGTTGTTCTGCCAGGCATATGGCTGAGGCTGGACCTCGTCTAGCCTGGAAAAAAAGGGTGTATAAATCTTAACCCTCCCTGTGAAGGCTGTCCACCATCCTGTTTTAAATGTGTTGTTTTTAATGAACATGATTTTTGATTGTATTTTTAATATGTTGTTATCTGCCCTGAGCCCGCTTGTGGGGAGGGCGGAATACACATTTTAAATAAATAAATGGTTCCCATTTTTAAAAAGGAGGCTTCGTCATCCAAAGAGAACAAGTCAGCTTGACAGATATGGTTATGTATATCACTTAATATCTTAAAACTTTCCACAGATGTCAGCCAATTGTTTCTCCAAGCAAAGCTGTGAGATGCATATGTACCCATTCATCCTCGACCTGTATGATGCCAGTGCTAGGAACGTTTAATAATTTAGAGGAACAACTCTCTTAAGCATTAGTATCATATTGTGTGACTAGTCAAGGGTAAAGGGCTACTTAAAGAGACAGGGTATCACAGCATTAGACATGGTAGAGAGGCAGTATATATGTTGAACAAATAAATATCTATTTATTTATTTATGTCATATATAGTCCACCTTTCTCACTGAGGCAGATTACATACACAAGACAAAATACACTTGAATTACATGTAATTTGAGTGTTCTGCCAGGCATATGGTTGATGCCGGGTGGTGCCCCCTAGCTGGGGGAGCACAGTACATGCCCTCCCTACTAGTGACACCTCCATCTCTCATACATCCCTGGCAAAATACTCTGGAGATGGCTAAAAAGGTGGTCGCCTAGATTGTGTGCCACTGTGTTTACACACACACACACACATATATATATATATAATCCATGTATGGATTATATCCATATATCCATATATATATAATCCACGTATTTAAGATGTTTTATGGTTTTAAACTGTATATACTATAAAATATGATTTTAAACTTGGTTGTAATCCACCCTGAGCCTGCTGATGTGGTGAGGGTGGAAAATAAATTGAATATAAATAAATAAATAAATAAATAAATAAATAAGTAATTTGAGTGTAATTCAAGTGTATTTTGTCTCATGTGGTTTGCCCCATAGTGTGAGATTAGTACAATCAATATCAAGGACATTTCCAAAAACAATGCCATAGGGTAAATAAATACAAGTTTACAAAGGGCAAATCCACACACCCTTGGCGCATCCCGGCGTTGCGCTAACTCCTTCCTTTGATTCGTGTAGAGTCAGGGGTGACATAAGGATTATGCATCCTGGCCCTGCTCATTCTGTACACCCAGTACTCAAATATAAAGAAGAGCATTTGCATGAGGGCCAATGTACATAGGCATGAACTACATAATCATTATGCCATTTCAAGTCTTTCACGCCAAAACATTGGCATTCTCTATCCTCCAGGAGACATCTATCTTGTACTCTCATAGAAGTCCCTCAAATCTGAAGCAATTTCTTCAGGAATCACCTAGACCAAAAGCTTTAAGCTGCGTAGCTAGCTTTAAAAACACAAAACCCATGATGCAGTGTGATTTAGAGTTATAATACACTTATCCATGCTTCTCTATTCATGCAGCATTAAGGCTGCTGAAGTGCAGTGTGATTTGCAAAAATGCATGCAGGCATCTCAAATGAAAGCAAATATCCAAATATACTGAAAAAAATAGAAGTATAACAGGATCTTGCGGGGAGGGGGGAGGATTACATTCCACCTGGAAGGCTTGTGCATGGTCCCTTCCTAACAGTAAGAGTAACTTAGCACTAGGATAAAGCACCTAGGGGTGTTGTGGAACCTCCTTCCTGGGCTAAACAAAGCAGTGGTATGGTCACCACTCGTGCAGCAAAGTGAAAGCAACATGAATTTGGTTTCATTTTTTAATTTCTCCAGTTTGTGATAAAAAAGGAAGTCAACGTTCTCCCTACATATTCTGTTGTTTCTTCTATCCCCTAGATTGAAGAAGGAGGGAAGGCAGCTTTATTGAATGCTAAGCTACAACCTGGCGATGAAGTGGTGAGCATCAATGAAGTGGAGCTCAGTAGTTCCCGGCGGGAAGCCATCTCCTTGGTGAAAGGCTCGTACAAGACACTGAAACTGGTTGTCCGCAGGTAAGCCAATGGCCTTTTTTTTCCTGATGCAATTATAGCTGTGCTTCCCCAAGAAGACAGCTATCACATATCGAGATGGTGGTGATCGTTCCTCCAGCTCTTTTTCTACGAAATGACCCCTGGTAGTAGGCGATATAAAATACTTCTGCCTGAAACTCTGGAGGGCAACTGTCCATCCCAGTAGACAGTACTGAGCTACACAGACCAACAGTCTGACTCAGTCTTAAGGTGGTTCACATGTTAATGGCGATTTCAGAAGCTTTCTTCTCGTACTGCAATTGCTTTTCTTCTTGGCTTGTTTGTTAGGTTGAGCAGGCAGCATGTTCTATATGGTGGGTGAGCATTCTTTCCCATGGGGTTGAGCATCACCCAACCTATCTATTCTTTCGGTCTGATCTAGGCGAAGGCAATAATGAATTGATTAGTCCTGGCAACCTCAGACTGGTAACGTGCTTTTTATGTTAATCATTCCTATAACAATGAGTGGCTGTGTTTTACGACAAAAGACTGGGCAATCAACACTCTGAGCGAAACAATTGATTGTCCTTTGATGATTTTAAGGACGGGGTTGCACGTATTGATTTTCAGTGGGCCATTTACTCGAAGCTGGAGATAAGCAATGTTTATGCAAATGACAAAATCGAGTTCTTCCTTTTTTCATTTTGCCACTTTTGGACAATAGTCCTTTTGTTGTTTGTTTCATTACGGAAGTTAAGAATGCAACTTAAAATATGTACAGTAGGAAAAAAACCAACCTATTACAGACTGCATTATTACTAAGTATTTCTATTACTATCAGGAATCAGTTTTTTGCCATCCCTGTTCTATTCCTCTTTTAACAAACCTTTGGGCTATTCAATTTTGCAGCCTGATGCTTGGAGGCTATGACTTAACATAGGGCCATAGTTGACATGACAGCATCCTTGTATCTGCCATATCAACACAATTTTAAAGTGATTTTAAAATGCTGCGAGGCCCCAGCCCTGATCAAACCCACGATATAGTGGGCTGAGATGCTCTTGTTTCCCTCCCTCCCTCTGTACCTTTTGAAAAGCTGAGACAGCTATGGAGTTGGGCCATTTCGGCACAGGCACCACTGCCCGTGTGATCAGCATTGGACCCTCACTGAATTTTTAAATCACTTTAAAATGGCAGTGGTGCCCCCATTGCAGACATAAGGGCAACATCAAGTCCAGTTTGGCCCAAAGATGCCTTGCCTCGTTGTCCCGTTTGACGCACACGTGGATGAAATCTAGTATTTAACGACACGTGCCACGCCAATGTGCACCAAATGGGATAAGGTGGCTAATGTGTGGACGCCCCCTGGCATCAGAAGCCTGTCCAGTGTGCTGACTGGTAAGGAAACTCAAGTGTGTTCCTTCCTCCTCCTCCTCCACGGAACATGTCAAGCTGGTGTATTGTCTGAATCGGGCATTAAGGCTGTGGGAGAGAATTCTCTCTCCGCATTCTTCATTCTTCAGGTTTCTCCACCTACCGCAAACAGATCTTGCTTTCCTTATGACCCCACCAGTGGAGGCGGATGCCCTTTCGTTCCTTTCCAAGTCTATTTTTAGAGCCAGCTTTTCCCACCCTCCCCCTGCGCTCCAGGACAGGAATTCTGCCTGTGGAGGTAGAGCAGTTCACCTTGCCGAGTACACTGTGCTTCCTGAAGGTCTTATCTGAGTTAGCATCAGGGCAAAAACAAACCCAAACGCCATGGAACTGCAGCATCAAGGCTAGCCAAACCAGAGTGGTTGGCTGGCTCCTTTCAGCAGGAACAATCAGCTCACATTCCATTAGCATCACCTGAGCCGCATGGCCAGCAACGGAGAAGGCTTGCCTTCCCGTTTCTAGCTGACGCTATTAAAGCCATGTTAACCCAGACTGGCCTTTTTCTTAAAGGCAGAGGTCCATTGCTATTCTGTTTTACTCACATCTACACTTAGGACACCCCCCCCCCTTTTTTTTTTTGCCAAAGAAGAAGTGATGCAATTTATAATTTATTGCATGATTTAAAAAAAACAAAACCCTAGGTCCTTGGTTTTCATGGCACTAGAATAAGATTACCTTGATGCACAATTTTAAAGTTTCCATTGCTTGAGCACTGACAGACAGCCCTGATAGATTATTGTTGTTGTTGTTGTTTAATTGGATTTCTATTCCACCCTCCCTGCAAGATCCGTTCCCTATTGTATTGTTTATGGAATGTCCTGGCTGTTGATTATATTAACCTGTACTACTACTACTACTACTACTACTACTACTACTACTACTACTAACATTTCATTTATATACTGCCCTTCAGGATGATTTAACACCCACTCAGGGCAGTTTACAAAGTATGTTATTATTATCCCCACAACGACAAACACCCTGTGAGGTGGCTGGGGCTGAGAGAGCTCTGAAAGAGCTGCAACTGACCCAAGGTCACCCAACTGGCTTCAAGTGGAGGAGTGGGGAATCAAACCCAGCTCTCCAGATTAGAGTCCTGCTGCTCTTACTGTGTAATCCACTTTGTGTCTCAGTAATAATAATAATAATAATATTCGATTTATATACCAACTTTCAGGATGACTTAACACCCACTCAGAGTGGTTTACAAAGTATGTTATTATTATCCCCACAACAAAAGGTGGTCTATAAATAGACAAACAAACAAACAAATAAAATATCCTTGTAATGTCACCTTACTGCTAAATGGTGTAAACCCCAATCCTGTGCAATGTTTAAATTTGGGGATTAAATGTTTAAAGGAATCGTATCAGCCCCTTCATATGGAAATGCTACATAGAAGATCAGCCACCAGGATCTATATAAAATTAAGGACTTCAAAGTTTTCAGATCCAGGATATGTTACAACCTCCTCTCCTATTACATTTCTACTTACATTTCTGTTCATGTAATGTAATCCCTTTATAAAGCCAGTTCACGAATGCCAAAATATTGCATCAGGCTTACTCATATCAAATGGTTTCCAGATATTTTGCTCTTATTTGTTTCCTGTAACTTGCAATAATGTTATCTGCGAGGGGGTATCAGCCTGCCGGAGGAACCGCCCAAACTAAATTGAGATTTACATTGCACTTTGTGGTACAATTGACACACAGCTCCAGTTTATAAGTTGGACATAGAATGTACCTAGGTAATTATGTGCCAGTATGTATTGGAAAACATGTTTTCCAGAAAAATGTGTAGTTCTACATTCTGTTGTATTCTTTGTATGTGGTCTCCATTGGAAACTCCTTGGGGCAGGGATCTGTTTTCTGTGTCTTTTATGACAGTTTCAGGTGGGAAGCAGCCATGTTGGCCTGCAGTAAAAGAGCAAGATGTGAGTCCAGTAGAACTTTAAAATAGCAAGATTTTCAGAGTATCAGCTGAGAGTCAAATCTCCCTGATGAAAGTATCTGATGAAGGGTGCTTCGGCTCTTGGAAATTTATCCCCTGGGAATCTTGTTGATCTTTAAGGTGCTACTGGACTCAAATCTTGCTGTTTTATTATACAGCAAGGCACAGTATAAACCAGAAAAATAATACATGGCCTCTCCAATAAAAAGTGTCTGACTGACGCACACATTTATACGGCTACATTCAAAACATTTTGGCCCTGAACTTGCCAACAATCTTTGCTTTAACAAGCTCTAAACTTTCTTGAACTTCTGCTGTTGCAGCAGATCTTTTGCAGGGATGCACAGAGATTCATTCCTCCCCTCAATGGAACTGACTGTTTAAGTTGAAGAAATAAAACAGATGTGCCTACCGCAGGCTTAAGAGTTAGCCGTTTCTGCCTAGATAAACCTCTGTGTGTAAACAGAAAGGCCTGTGACATAATCACTGGGCTGGGTGATAAATGAGCAGCAGAAGTTGGACCGATCTGTGAACGCGAACGTAGCCTGGAAATCACTAAGCGGCAATCTGCAAGGCTGCCAACTCTGTGCTGGGAAATTCCTGGAGATTTGGGGGTGGGGGTTGGAGACGGAGCTCAGCGGGGTATAATGCTATAGAGTCCACCCTCTAAAGGAGCCGTTTTCTCCAGGGGGACTGATCTCCGTAGTCTGGAAATCAGTTGTAATTCTAGGAGATTTCCAGGCACCACCAGGAGGTTCAAACAAACAACAATTCCGGGAATATGCAATTAATAACAGTTCATATTCTTCCCAACTTCAATACATCACGGACATGAATAATGACATGGACCGTGATGTATTGAAGTTGGGAAGAATATTATGAGTAGTCACATCGGTGTATCTATTTAAATGGTGACCATCCAGAATTAACTGTGCCCAGGAAGAAGTATGACCTATATGAAACGGGAATTGTATAAGATGCTCGCATAATCCCGTCGGCACATTTGGATTTTACTTCAATTTGGACTGGGGTCACCGCCCATCCAGTACTGTGACTCTCTGCTTAGTCCCCATTGTGGGTTTTCATGCTATTCCCCTTTGGACATTGTTATTATTCTGTGACCATTTGGACATAGGAAACAAAAGATCTTATTGTATTTACTATATTTATTGTACATTATCTTTGCACTTTGCACATTTGCACCTTTGCACCATAAAGGAAAATGAACTGTTATTAATTGCATATTCCCGGAATTGTTGTTTGTTTGTGTCTTTACTATCCGGGCGTTTCCCTTGTTTTGCTTACCACCAGGAGGTTGGCAACCTTTTCTCCCTGCCGTGGTTAGGCTATCAGGAATGTGCCCTGGGCTGATGGGCTCTCTCCCCTCCCTCCTTTCCTCTTTTGTGTGAATCCCCCCCCCCGGCTCCTTTCACTCCTCAGAAACCCCCATGTTGCAGCATTGCCTTGGCTCCTTCTGTCCAAAATGTTAAAAAAACAAGCTAAGAAAAAAGGGGCCGATAGAAAATGTATAAATCTGTACTGCTGAGTCAAATAAAAGAAACACCAAAAATCTGAACACTGCATCTGAACAACTGCATATAGCACCGACAATCGTGACGCTGCTGTTAATTGCCCAGACTCCAGATGGTGACCTCGTTCTGCAACTTCTTCCACGTGTTTGAGTCTGATGTTCGCGGACATTTTGTCCAAATAGAGTACTTGCAGTGTGTGAATTGCTATGGAAGGCAGCTGAGGCCTGATCCATTTCAAAATCTGGATTTGAATGTAAAACTGATGGGAGAAAGTAACTCCCAATGGCCGAGCAATGAAGACCGCCATCCCTCCTTTCTTTTCGTACGTGAATCCCTCCCCCACTCCATTTTCAGGCCGCGCTAGGATGCAATGTTATCATGGTTAATTTTAAACAAGCTTTTAAACCCTGGCCTCAAGCTCTGATTTAAAGCTAACCCTTGGTTAGTATTAATCTTGGTACATGCCTAACATTACACCATAGTTACCTCCAGGGGTCATTTCGTAGAAAAAGAGCTGGAGGAACTCATTAGTATAACTCATTAGCATAACTGATTTGTGTATGCCACGCCCCCTGACATCACCTATCCTGGCTGTTTTGGGCCCAATCCTGGCCATTCAGGGTTGAAATTGGGCTCAAAATGGCAAAAAGGGGCTGAAAATGGCCCAAAAGGGGCCCAAAAGGGTCAGGTTTGGGCTGCTGATGAGTGGGAGGATAATCTACCACCCGTCAGAGGCCCGATCCAGGCTGTTTTGGCCCCAATCCAGGCCGAAACGGGCCCAAAATGGCCGAGAGTCAGGTGGGTGGGGCCACCTGCCATGTGACCTCTTTGGGGAACTGCCAGAACTGCGTTCCACACGTTCCCCCTCAAAATGAGCCCTGGTTACCTCCAAAATTGAAAGGGAGGAGAGAATCCATGCATGAGAGTTGAGGAAAGAGGGACAAACACAGGATATATTTTTTATTTCCCTCCTAACAATATGAAACGTTGTGTCTGGCAGTGGGTATTAGCTTCAGCCTCTCTTCTGTAATCTATGGACAAGAATTGAGAGCAACAATGCATGTCTTACATTATAGAAGTCTATGCATTTCTGAAATAATCTATTTGAGGTGCTACATAAATGTTGTTTATTGTAGGGTGACAATTAATATTGTCTCTCAGTTTTTAAGAGCTTCTTTTGTTGTATAGTTTCAGCTTTCTTGACATCAATTGTTCTAGCAGATGTGATGACTTGAGCAATTTCCCCACATCCTAAAAATAGTGTCCCACTCACCGAACGTGGGCGGCTTTTCTGTGCGATTTCTGATGTCATCATTTCCAAAACGGATGGAGGCAGTTATGAAAACAGCTTCTGAAGGGCCACATTGCGGCCCTGCTGCAGTGGCTTCCTCGGGGCTGCGCTGCCACACTGGGCCTTCATGAGCCTCCAGAGGGCCTTGCCACCACATTGGGCTTTCTAGCTGCAGCGGCTTCTGGAGAGCCGCACCTCCGCGCTGGGCCTTCCCAGGCCTCTGGAGGGCTGCATCATTGTACCAGGCCTTCCTGCTGCCGCCACGGCCTCCTCAGGGCCACTAGAGGGCCGTGCCGCTGCGCCAGGCCTTCCTGGTCCTCCAGAGGCCCTGAGGAGGCTGCCATGGTGACGGGAAGGCAAGCTGTGTTGTCAATGACTCACTTCTTATCCCCATGGAGTGTAATTGCACAGGGATAAAATGTGAGTCATCGCCAATACGGCTTGCCTTTTATATAGTAGGATGGGGGTAAAATGAAAAGTGACACATTAACACACCTAAAGATATATGTAATCTGGATGAAACCTTTTTATCACTTGCTCAAATACCTGAATCTGCCTTTCTGTTGTCTTCGTCCTAATGCAGCAAGGCCTTCAGTTTCTGACATGGGAAGCAAGCATATTGGAGCGAAGAGTTAGCAAATACAAGTTTTAGGTCCTGCATACTTGTCAGAAACAAGGAAGTGAGGCATATTCACAATGGGGCTGCGTTGCCTGTTCATATGATCTTGAAAGAGGAAGAAAACATGACTCTTCTCAATGTGATCGTGTGTCATTAAGACTTCTTAAAATAACCATTGCAAGTGCTTGTTATCCACGTACTGAGACCAGAGGTTACCAGAAAATGTTTCCCCCCACACTTTGTTAGCTTATTCGCATAAAGTTCAGTTGACAGAGAAGAGCTTATTCAACAGAGGTAAAAAGTACCTGCCAACAATAAATAATTAATAAAATTTTAAAATGTTTAAGATTTAATAAAGCGGTAACCATAGCATTGTTAATATGAGAACTGGGGTGCCTGTCCTTCCCCCCGTGCCACAGTCATAAGAAGAGCTGTGCTGGATCTTAGGCCTTTTGTCCATCTAATCTAGCATGTTACACAATGGCCAACTAGTTGTCAATGGAGGGCCAGCAACAGGGCATAGGGGCCGAGGCCTTCCCCTGATGTTGCCTGCTGGCCCTGGTATTCAGAGATTTATTGCCTCTGAATGCAGAGGGTACATTTTAGTCACTATGTAGGGTTGCCAGTCTCCAGGTGGTGTCTGGTGTTCTGCAATTACAACTAATCACCAGACCATAGAGATCAGTTATCTTGTTTTGGAGGGTGGACTCTATGGCATTATACCCTGCTGAGGTTCCTCCCCAAACACTGCTCTCTCCAGGCTCCACCTCCCAAACCTCTGGGAGTTTCCCCATTTCGAGCAGGTAACCCTGTCACCATGGCAAGTAATCCCTAATAGGCCAGTCCTCCAAGAATCTATCTCAGTCCAAACTGGGGCCCTCATACTTGGATAACAAATTCCCCTGCTCGTAACATCTGACTGACAGGGAGTCTCTCTACACAAGACATCTGACATGTGAAGAACATGTGCAATGTTAGCCGGGAAGGGTAGTTTAAAAAGACAGAGCTGGCAGCAGGGCAAAGGCTTTGCTATACACTGGAGTTGTGTGAAGTGGCTGTGAAATACCAGGAGAGAAACTTCAGCCCATTATAACCTCTCCAGGTCCGACCCTGGCTCTGGAAGGCTGTTCCAGCTCATTTCCATTCCTCGCTGCCCTCTGGTTGCAACCCCACACAGTTTCAGACTGGAGAGGTGAAATTGACAGAGCCTTTGGAGAGGCAAAGATGAAATTAACAATACCTCTGAAGAGCAATCTTCTTTGGCTCTGTCTTTTTAAACTACCCTTCCAGCTAACATTGACGAACTGCATTCCCTGCATGCTCCCTACACTTGATGAACACACGCCGAGGCGTCTCGTGTAGAGATAAATTAATAACTAGGTTGCAGTTTTGGTGTTAGGCTCACAACAGTTCTGTGGTTTGGCTGTGAAAGAGTGAATGGTCTAAGGTCACCCAGCAAACTTCATGACAGAGTGGTACTTTGGACGTGGGTTATAGTTAATCACTCTCACCACTCTTCCAAAATGCTCTGTTATAAATTAAAGCCACGGTTCCAAGTTATGTCTCTTGTGTTTATTTACCAAATACTGCAGCATCTTTTGGTACCGAGCGCTGAGGAGATGGAACTAGATGGTAGGAAGCATGGTTGGGGGAGTATCCCAAATGTTATTCTTCCACCCTCACACCTGTCTTTCAGTGGTTTGTGGCTTATGACAGAAAGCTGACCCTGTGATGTCCCAGCTGGGTCATAAAGGTTGGAGAGAACAGATGACCGGACAGAACACTTGATTACTCATCACTTACACAGCTTATTTTGCTTATCTAAATGGCCCACTGGCACTATTTACTAACATTTTATAGCAATTTCTTTGAAACTGGTTAGACCAAAAGCCAAGTATTAGGAAACAGCAATAGTATAAAGCTTTAAGGTGGTAGATTTAGGGATCCTTTATCCTCAAAGGAGATCTGGTAGATTTGCCTGTGACCTCCAGGTCCTTTACCTCCATGGATTTCCTTTCCTTTAACCCACTCACCCCTTCCTCATGCTGTCTGTCCTCAGTACATTTTTCCGTTCTTCTGGCAGTTTAGTTTATTGCCTTGCAGTTCATCTGGCCTCAGTCATTAGGTTATGATTTGATAGAAGAAATGAACTTTATACTGCGCAGAGTTGACAAAGCAGCTTCAACTCTCTGCGATCTCCTTCCTGCAAAGGGATAATTTTAAAAGCTGTCTTGATAGTCTGTTTAGATTTGTCAGTGTGTAACTGTTACTGGAACGCACGCCAACAAAACTAGAAGAAAGAATCCAAACTGTTGAGGGCAAAGCCTGTAAAGTTTATCTGTGACCAGACGTAGGTCCAAGCCAAGTAATTTCATAAGTCAGGACGTGCATCCAGCTACCAGAAACCTCTGCTATCTTTCTGCTCCCTTTCCCAGCTGTATTACCATCATAAAACTGTATCATCGCTAACTGTGACTCTGAAATTTGTACTCACCTTCTTTGGCTTTCATATTTCTCCGGATACTAATGCCTGGCTATATTATGAATCGAGCACCACTTCTTTCAGAAACTCTTCTGGGGCTTGGAATTGTAAATTAGATTCTGTGCCAACATGGTCAGTAGAGGAGGCACTCGAAGGCAGCTGCTTTATAGGAGTTCTTGACCAAAGCCTTTAATGCCAAACCACTCCCTTTAGAACTCACAAAAAAAATCAGCTGCTTTATTAGACGGACAGATGTAATAGAATGCACAGAAGTTCTTTCATGTTAACTCCTTAATCTCAGTGAAGTTCATGTTGATTGCAGAGAGCTACGTGACTAGTCGTTCAGTCTTATGTAGAGTTGCACCCTTCTAGGTCCATTGAAGCCACTGGACTTAGAAAACGGTGACTAAGTTTAAGATTGCACAGCAAATTGTTGGGTTTGATTTAATCTATTTAATCTATTTAATTGTTCCTTCCCCCCCCTCTTTCACTGTATATAGCTATTGTATTGTTACTGTGCTGTTTTGTTATGTAATTTTAATAAAATTTATTTTAAAAAAGGTTGCACAGTCAGTTAGCTATTTTGTTAAGCACCTCTACTTGAGCTGCTTCTCTTGATTGCTTTGTGCCAATATTTTATGTGGATGGTGTCCTTGAGTCTCTCTACCTGAGACATCTGACACAGGAAGAACACGTGTCGGGAGATGCAACGTTAGCTGGGAAAGGGAGTTTGAAAAGACAGAGCCGGCAGCAGGGCAAAGGCTTTGCTATACACTGGAGCTGTGTGAAGGGGCTGTGAAATGCCAGAAGGGAAACTTCAGCCCATTATAACCTCTCCCGGTCCAAGCCTGGCTCTGGAAGACAGCCCCAGCCCATTTCCATTCCTCATTGCCCTCTGGTTGCCATCCCACATAGTTTCATACTGGAGAGGTGCAATTGACAGAGCCTTCGGGGAGATGAACATGAAATTAGCAAACCCTATGAGGAGCGATCTCTGCCAGCTCTGTCTTTTTAAACTACAGTTCCCAGTTAACACTGCGTCTCTCTACACTTGATGAACATGTGCCAAGGCATTTTGTGTAGAGAGACTCTTTGATACCGATTCTAAAACCCTCTCTTGTTCCCAGTTGTGTTCAGGGTTTTTTGGAGGGAGGATGAATGTCCAAGCAGCTCACCTCTGTGACTGGTATTATGGTGGGGGCAGTGCCAAAACAAACTATGTAATGTTCCCAACAGGGCACTGCAATGATGCCTATGCATCCATGCACCAACACAAACGGATACAGTTATAGCAAGAAGGGCAGGCCATAATGAAATAATAAATAAAAAACTCTAATGGAATAGGCAAGCTTTCAAGCTTTTCCTTAATTCTCACAAAGAAAGCCTATAAATAGTGAGCCAGTTCCTAGCCTTCCTTTAAATGGCTACTGTAAGCCCAAGAGGGAAGAAGAACAGGTACTCATCCTGTGCCAGGCTTTTGTCTCCCTATCAGGCCTTAAATCAACTAAAGAGAGAGCATGTTCAGTTAAGGATGCTTCTTCCCTTTCTCCCACTATTAAAGCCTAAGAGCCAAGCTACAAGTGACGCCTGACACAGGTCGGACACTTGTCAGCTTCCCTCAAGTGTTGATGGGAAATGTAGGCGTCCTGGTCTTGCAGCTGTAATGGAGAGCCAAGCTGTAAAACCAGGACTCCTACATTTCCCATCAAAATGTGAGGGAAGCTGACAAGTGTCCAACCTGTGTCAGGCGTCACTTGTAGCTTGGCTCTCAGTCCACATTGAGTCCTACAGCTGCTCTGAGCAGCTAAATCACATATCTAGGGCTTCAGTCACGGGCCCAGCATTGTGCGTAGCTTAGTTTTCATGTCCACCTGTAAAGTGTCCTGCCAAACTGTGGACACTTTTGCCCCATATTAGAAATCAAGGGAAAAGAAAATGCAAGGTTGCTATGCACTTTGAATAAATATGATGACCGTTTACAAAGTATGTACATAAACACTTGGTAATACAGTTATCTAAGCCCCGGTTCTTCCTGGCTGGGAAAGTGGCAAGGTGTAGCCTGATCTCTTCAGATCTTGGAAGCTGTGAAGGGTTAGTACTGGGATGAGGGACCACCAAGAAAGACTTTGCAGAGGAAGGCAGTGGCAAAGGCCTCTGCTCCTCATTTGCCTTTGTTGGGGTTGCCATAATTCAGTTGCGACTAGACAGCACACACATACATAGTTCCCTCTGAGGAAGCGAAAGTTGAGCTCTACCACAGTTATGCTAATAAGGACTCCCTGGACAGAACACAAAAATTCTCTCCTCCATAGAATGCTTCCATGCCAGGGAGAAAGTTAGAATTCTTCTCCCTGATATCTAGCTTTCTGAGCAAAAGGAATCTTCTTGTCTGGAAGAGCATTATCACTTGCAGACTGAAGTGCTACTAGGCTTGCTGACTTCCCACTTGTGCCCAGGGACCCCCCCCCCCAATCAGTTGGGCAGCAAGTGGAAAATGGGGGGAAATGAGGGACACAGTGGGCAGCTTTCCAATGTGCTGATCCCACTCCTCGTACTCCATAAAGTGATGTCAGCGCATCACCATAGAGTTTTGCCCAAACGCTAGAATGTCCCTGGCAACACATTGATGTCACTGCTGGGTGCTCAGAGAGTGATGTCAGCATGTTGTCAGAGACATCATTACATCACTGGTGCAGCTCCCCTCCTCTGGGTTAGTCTCCTGCTGGTTGCCAGCTTTGAGGACGGTATTGTAGGAAAGGGGTCCCAGAAGTTTCGCTAATGAGTTAGGAACCATCGATTTCACCATTGTGTTGACTTACATATTATCTGTTGCTTTAAATACGTACCCCTATATACTACCTGTGCTTCATGTTGTCTGATGTCAGTCCTAGAATTATGTTCTGTTTCAGCAATTCTTCAACCTCATATTGGATCCTTGCTAATGCTATGTCTTTGTAAACTTTTATTCATTTATCCCATGACATTGTTTATGGAAATGTTCTTGACACTGTATGGAAATACCTGCCCTTGTCCTTGCCAATGATCGTACTACTCTCAGACTGTGTAATCCGCCTTGAGTCTCAGTGAGAAAGGCGGACTATAAAGGACAAATAAATAAACAAATAAATAAAATAAACTGATGGTCTAGAGCAAAGCTTAACTTCTTGGTGAGGAAGGAGAGCTTCAAGAACAGAATCTTCCCATCCAAGAGATTTCTCCAGCTTTTTTACATTCCTCAGTCACGTTACAAAGTTTTTCTCCCTCCATTACCAGGGGCTAATGGATTATGCCTAGAAATTCATACAGCCTCTGGCATTTTTACAAAAAAAGGAAGGGGATATCAGTATAATAATTCACGAACCATTTTGGCCTAATCTCCACCTCATTCCCTGAGGCATTAATGCCATTTCATGTGAGCTTTGGCACAATTAAAGCAAGTAAATCCTATTTTTTCTTGTGAATGAAATCAATTAGCAGATGGATTTGGTTCCAGCGATTATGAATCAAATCACGGCTTGCCAAAAAGGCAAGCATTAATGTTCTGCTCAAGTTAGTATTGTGCGAGATTACAATTTTTTTCTTCTCCTCCTCCCCCTTTTAATTGTGCTGCAGGTGAAATGTACCAGTCTGGGAGCTCTAAATTGTAGATTGTGGAATCAGACCTTATCGCGTCTGGTTTGATCCATTATTTCTACCACAAAAGGCTATATTGTTATGTGTGCTCCACTTCTCACAGTGACAAGAAGCTCCAGGGAAAGAGCACGCCCAGTTGGTTCCCTTTGGAGGAGAGAGTGCCAGAGGCTTACGGTGTTATTTTCTAGTCTCTGCTTTATTTACAAATGTGCAGGCAGAGTATAGGTAGAGGCAAAGCTATAGAGGCAAAGTATAGGTAGAGGCAAAGCCAGGAGTTCTGCTAATCCTCATCAAATCCCCAGAGAGAAAGGTCTAGGACTGCCTGGATGCTTCAGCCAGTTCCCTGCAGTATCCGTCCGCTTCTCCATATCTTTTCCAGCATCGATGCTTTCTTTTCACGGACACAGACATGCATTCTTGCCCATTTGCTGCCAGCGGGGTGTGGGAGAGTTACCTTCAGTCCCTGATGGACTGATTGGCCTGAGTCGTTAAGGCTGACTGAGGGGATAACCACAATTGTTAAGAAAATTTACCATTGTTTTTGTCACATAGGATAAACCGAACTTCAGTGCTCAACATCCAAGTGTGTTACAATATAGGGCCAAGGCCGTTTCCAGATGGCTTACCTGCCTCCGGAACGTCGCGCCATCTTGCGGGGAAAACGCGAAATATCGCGTTTTCTCACGTGAGTTTTGCGCGACATTGCGCAAAACTCATGCGAGAAAACGCGATATTTCGCGTTTTCCCCGCAAGATGGTGCGACGTTCCGGAGGCAGGTAAGCCGTCTGGAAACGGCCCAAGCTACAAGTGACGAGCGACACTTGAACGGCAAGTGAACAGACTCACGTGTATTCCTCCCTGTTCACTTGTGCTCCACTTGCCCTCCACTTGATCACTACATGTGAGAGCCAAGCTACAAGTGACGCCTTACACAGGTTGGACACTTGTCAGCTTCCCTCAAGTTTTGATGGGAAATGTAGGCGTCCTGGTTTTACATCTTGGCTCTCCATTACAGCTGCAAGACCAGGATGCCTACATTTCCCATCAAAACTTGAGGGAAGCTGACAAGTGTCCAACCTGTGTCAGGTGTCACTAGTAGCTTGGCCCTGAGTCTGTTCACTTGTCGTTCAAGTGTCCTTCGTCACTTGTAGCTTGGCCCATAGATTGGAGAAGAGCTTGGGTCTGGATTGTTCGGCAGATCCTCAGACCTACATAGACTGGATGTGTAGGTTTCATCTTCTACTGATTTTTTGAGCTCCCAGATCTGGTGTCTTCCTGGGTCCATTCTTGCACTTGGATGCCAATCTATGGTCCTGGTAGCCCCATATGTCAACACCGACAGGCAGTGGTTCTCCACAAAGATCTTTTTTTTTTTAAGTTAAGGTTTTATTTAAAAAGAAAAGATAGGAATGACAATAAAAAGTGCATAGAAACTTATACAAGCACTACATTTGAATTAGATTTAAACTACAACAGAAAAATGTATTCAAAGTCTGTAACAGCTTGACTAAATTATATAATACCTCTCTTCCCCTCTCCTTAGTTGCTTATACCCAAACTATTATGTCAATGATCTTACAGGTTTATTGTTACGACCAGCATAAGCAGAACATTAAAAAGGTTTAAAAGTTCAAATGGAATGTGTCAATAATCTTGAGTGAGGCTAGTTCCAGGTTTTGGGAGGCCCTGGGCAGAGAGTGTTCAGGGACCCCCTATGCCCACTGTTTGGCTTCCCTTCTTGCTTCCCACCAACACGCTCCCCCTTGCCCATGTGTCCTTCCCTTACCCACTTCTTTTGTCTACCACCTGCAGTCCCAGCTGCATGCCCCTTCCCTGATGGTGCTGTGTGGTGTGTGCAGCTAGGAGTGCCACTTCCATGGCCACCTGGAATGTGGATGCTTTGTGCACCATTCACACACCCTTCTCCAGCAGCACTAGGCAGACCCTGCAGCTAGGAGCAGAGGCGACAAACCACTCACAAGCAGGCAGCTGAAGGGTGTGAGTGCAGGGAGCAGAGGAGATCTGTGAGTAGGGAGGCAGCAACAGCGGGACCCCACCAGAAGCCACGAACCTGGGCAATTGCCCCACCGTGCTTTGTGCTGATGCCAGCCCTGGTCTCAACGAAGCAAGGGAGGGGCTACCCCTGTTACAACATAATCGCTAAAGAGAGGCACAACTGCCCAGGGGTAAAGAGACTATATACACAATTGTTATAATGCAATATATATTTATTCCTGTGGTGCAAAAGTGTTCAAAGTGTAAACTACAAATATAGTCATATAGTCCTATGTCCTTCATACGTCAGAGATACATTCCATTACAATCTCTATTCCTTGCTTCCATCTGGGGACTGGTAACCCTAATCTAAAATCTTTTTATTGAAATTTTAAAATGAAGTGAATTTTTTAATTTTCTAAATACTACTATTGTTTTCTGTTAGTACAAGTAAAAGTAATGAGAACCTAACACAAATTAAAGGTTAAATGAGACTCCAAAATAATGACTCAGAACGGGACCACAAGTGACGCCTGACACAGGTTGGACACTTGCCAGCTTCCCTCAAGTTTTGATGGGAAATGTAGGCAGCTTGGCGGAATGTTGGACAAGTGACAGTTGAAAAGTCCATTGGACAGCAGTCGGAGAGCCAAGCTGCAAGACCAGGATGCCTACATTTCCCATCAAAACTTGAGGGAAGCTGACTAGTGTCCAACCTGTGTCAGGCGTCACTTGTGGTCCCGCTCTCAGTAGGCTGGGCCTGCTTTTTAAAAATAACTACCTAGGCCAGGCTACAGTTGCAGCTCTGGGCCGGGAAATTCCTGGAGATTTGGGGGGTGGAGCCTGGAGAGGGTGGGGTTTGGGGAGGGGAGGGACTTTAGTAGGGTATAATACCATAGAGTCCATCCTCTAAAGCAGTCCTTTCCTCCAGGGGAACTAATGTCTGTACTCTGGAAATCAGTTGGAATTGTGGGAGCTCTCCATGGCCCACTTGGAGGTTGGTAACCATAGCCCCCACCGAAGTCCACCCCTGCCTCCCCACTTTTCCATCCTGTGGAGTACAAAACTCGCTCATTCCTACAATCTATCTTACATTTTAGTAGGCTTTCTTGGGTTTTGTGTTTTGCTTGTATTCTAAGATAACTTTCATGCCCAGACAATTAAATACAGAAGATCACATGTTAAAACCTTTGTGACTGGTGCCTTCAACTACAATCACATAAAATTTCATCTTTCTAGCTGGAGTGGAAGTATCTTCATTGGTTAGAAGATACTTGATATCCTCCATTTCAAGACAGAATATACAAATACCACGATCCCAGTAATCAGGGAATACTTGTAGACAGTTTCGGGTGACTAGCCATGTTGATCTGTAGTAAAAGAGCAAGATTTAGATCCAATGGCACCTTAAAGACTAATTAGTTTTGCAGGGTATGAGCTTTCGAGAGTCAAAGCTCCCATATCTGAACTTTCTAGCTACTGGGAAAACACTCTGATCGTTTCAGAACTGCCTGTGAGTGAGTGATTTAGCCCCGAGTTATCCTTATACACAGATAACGTTATAGATTTCTTTTTAAATGTAGATTGTGGTAAATTAGTGCTGAATTTTTCACGAGGGGTGGCTTCTGCTTTGTGTGTGTGTTTGTGTTACAACTGTATTGGTCATAAACTCCTCACAGAAACTGACTCACACTTTTTTGCTCCGTCAGTTTCCCCTTACATCACTACCACTTCACCTCTTGTCAGCTAGGCGTGTTGGCAATTGGCAGGTAAGAGAACAGTAATCTGATCTGTTTCTAGCAGTCGGCTCGGCTGTTCTAGTCTCCTGTCTGGCTGCTGGCTCGGTGCAGGAGTGCCTCAAGAGACTCTACCGGCTTGTTATTGCAGCCGGTGAACTCTGGAGTTTCTTTTCTCCATGAGACAGCATGTTCAATCCAGCTTCCTCGCTTTCCCATAAAACGTACTGGCGATTACCACAACAGCTGTACACTGGCTTCTTTTTTGTTAACGACGTCGATCGAGACAAGCAGTGACAGAAACATGATTTCGCTTGGGATTTTGTGAGGTAAGCAATCTTTGGCTTCACTTGACTCCAGCAAAGATAAAAACGCAGAGATAGAAGGAGTTGGCTTGCTAAAGTGCATCGAGTTCTTGGCGGAGGTTTTGGAGAAGGGAGGAGAAGAGGGAGGTGAAAATCGCAGGCATCCAGGTGGCTAGTAACTCCACAGGGCGCACGAAGTAGGCAAACAAGTTTCCAGGTGATCCTGCTGCAAATAAGAGTGAGGCTAGTCTTTGCCGAAGCTTTGCCTGCGAGTTGAAACCCTGGCAAAGGTAAGAACGTTCTGTATCCGCGGTAAAATGGAGACATTAAGATGAAAACGTGAAAGATATAGCCTAGAGTCTGGAATGCGTTTCCTGATGTACACAAGGGGGCGAAAGTGTTAATTCTTGCAATATGTGCTGTATCAGTAGCAAATTTACCTGCGTGTACCGGCAGTTTCTGGGCCTTTCTGGCTTTTCCAATGAAGCTGGAAAATTCTCTTGGCATCCTTGTGCTTAACAGGTTGAATTTGTCCGGAGTGTTGCCAGCGGTTTATTCTGACAGGGCTTCCATCTCTTCCATAGCAACGTAACAGGGAGAAACTCAGTAGGTAAATCCTTTCCTCACTTGGAGAGGCAGGGATGGGAAATCTTCTATTAACTTTTACTTATGACAGAAGCAGGGCTTTTTTTCAGCTGGAACGCGGTGGAATGGAGTTCCGGAACCTCTTGAAAATGGTCACATGGCTGGTGGCCCCGCCCCCGATCTCCAGACAGAGGGGAGTTTAGATTTCCCTCTGCGCCATGCGGCATGGAGGGCAATCTAAACTCCCCTGTCTGGAGATCAGGGGGCGGGGCCACCAGCCATGTGACCATTTTCTCCGAGGGCAACCCACCGAGTTCCACCACCTCTTTTCCCAGAAAAAAAGCCCTGGACTGAAGTGTTTAAGTATGTGTCATGTATCAAGTGGTGGTGTACTACCGAGAGTTGAAGGAAGCTGTGCCCTTCCATATTCCCTACCTGACCATGTAGTTGGTCATCTAAACTTCTTTAGAAAAGAGCAAGAGTCCAGTAGCACCTATAAGACTAACAAAATTTGTGGTAGGCTATGAGCTTCTTCAGATGTGAGCAGTGACTCACGAAAGCTCATACCCTCATACTAATTTTGTTAATCTTATAGGTGCTACTGGACTCTTGCTCTTTTCTACTGCTACAGACCGACTAACACGGCTACCCATCTTGATCTAAACTTCTTTGACCATCAGCCCAACTCCAGTATCAGAAGTGATTTGGCTGGGGGGAGATACCTGGAGGGATGGACCGCAGGAAAGAGGAGGACAGTTCAGCTCCCCTCACCTGTGTGGCCCTTTTACTATGAAACTCCGATTACCTGCCCTTCCATTTTATGCATGAACGGGCAGGCAAATGATCCAACAAATTTGGCTACCACCTCCATGTCTTCTTTGACCCTTACATTTTCTGTTTCCAGCTGGTGCCCTTAGAAATATGTTGTGTGTTATGTTGTGTGAGTAAACAAATGTGGCCGCCTCCATCACACATCTAGGGTGACCCCTGTATTCTTCATTTCAGCTGATGGCCATAGAAGTAGTTGTCCTGTGTACTGTTTTTAATAGTAGTTGATGAAGGAAGATTATGTAAATATATTTTATTTCATTTCTGTTCTTGGCTTTCTGAAAACTGAAGCCAGCCACATAGGTAGTTGTAGGGGTCTTGTTAGGGCTTGTTTTGGTAAAACAACAGCAGAACATGTATTTGCTTAGAAGTTATACTAAAAAACCTGGAAGTTTAGTTCCCAGTTCCTAAAATTGTGAGTGAATGTTGTGGTAACTCTGTAAGGAAAGTGAAAGTATTCTGTGCTTACTTCGAGGCAGTCTTCACTTCTGTTTATTGCTTCCCAGTTTCCCGGTAGGGTTGTTAACATCTAAGTGGCCTGGAGATCTCCCAGAACTACAACTGATCTCCAGATTAAAGAGACCTTATTCCCTTGGAGAAAACGTCAGCTTCAGAAAGCAGACTCTATGGTAAACCACAGATTCTAGGTGGAATCCCTCTCCAAATTCCCCCTTTCACAGGTACCAAATCTCCAGGAATTTCCCAGGCCAGAACTGGCAGCCCTGGTTCCCGGTGATCAGAGCTTATTTCGAGGGGGAACGCACAGGAACACAGATCCGGCAGTTCCCCAAAGAGGTCACATGTCAGGTGGCCCCACCCACCTGACTCTCAGCCATTTTGGGCCCGTTTCGGCCGGGATTGGGGCCGAAATGGCCCGGATTGGGCCTCTGATGGGTGGTGGATCACTCTCCTGCTCAGCAGCGGCCCAATCCTGACAATTTTGGGCCCCTTTTCGGCCCACTTTTTGCCATTTTGGGCCCAATTTTGGCCCTGAATGGCCAGGATTGGGTCCAAAACAGCCAGGATAGGTGATGTCATGGGGTGTGGCCTATGCAAATCAGTTATGTTAATGACACACTTCCGGCGATGTCAAGGGGCATGACATAGCTAATGAGTTATGCTAATGAGTGATGCTAATGAGTTCCCCCAGCTCTTTTTCTATGAAATGACCGGCCAGTGATGATTCTTTGTCCTGAGAACTGACTAAACTTTGTTACAAATACAACCCTGATTGCAAATAACATTGCTGAACCTGGGATATGGAATGCCTATATAGTTACCCACTAGGGTTGCCAGGCGCCCATCCATGGCAAGTAAATCCCCGGAGGTTTGTCCATCTGCCTGCCAACTGCTGGCGATCGGTGGGAGGGGGCGTCTGGTGATTGATTGCCACCAGCAAGCATCCTGAGCAAACAGGCGAATGCATGCCTCTGCATTCTGCTGCAATTACATCACTTCCAGAAGTGACATCGTTGCAGGGGGGAACAGCAGTGCATGTGTTTTGGTATGGAAGGAAAATGTGGTAAGTGCTACAACTCCCACCCATACGTACCCCACCCTCCCAATGGTTGCCAGGGCAAACTGGCAACCCTTTTACTAAACTCCTGGTGGGGACTTCTCTCAGAATTACAACTGATCTCCAAACTACAGAGATAACTCCCCTGGGGAAAAAATGGCGGCTTCAGCGGAGACTCCATGATACCACATCCCTGCTGAGCTTTTCCTCCCCAACCCCCGCCTTCTCTAGGCACCACCTTCAAATTTCCAGGAAATTCCCACATCAAAGCTTTGTTAAACCCTAATTTAACAAAGGAGCCATAAGAACAATTTCTTGGGAGTAAAGCCATTGAATTGGCCTGCATGAGATTCTGTGTAGAACTATTGCCTTTTCTCATTTTATTCTGACCAGCTTGAAAGTGGCCTCAGAGAAGCAATCGGGCAAGTGTTTATTACGCTGCTTAACACGGAGGAAATAGAATAGTTTTAAGAACAATGCAGTAAATGTGACAGAATTTGAGGAAAGTATGCTTAGGTTATAGGGAAATCTGTAAAGGTGGTGGAGTTCAGTAAAGTTCATGTGTGACGGAAGTGAGGTGCTCAGATGTCTGAAAAGGCAATCTAAAAGACTATACACAATAGAAAGATGAATGTAACTGAATGTTGAGGTTTTGAAGTTAACCTGAATTGAACATGGTGGTTTGTGGAGCGCATGTCTGTAGGTATTGGGTAAGCATGATTGTGATCTCACGATTTTATCAGTTATCTACTATCTATCAGTAATATTTGTTTGTTTAAAATGTTTACATAGCTTGCCTTTTCTATTTGGCCTAAGAAAACTTATAAACACAACCATGAGGCCAAGCAATACAACTATTACATGATACAAGATTGCAGTGTAGAATGGTACATTTCCAGACATACCCCACAACCGAGGCAGTGTATTAATTGCCCACCAGAGGACGTCAGTATAGACTAGAAGACTCAGTCCTATGGTCATTGTGGAAGACCATCTGTTTTAGTGCCTTCTGGAACCCCTCCAAATACCATTTCAGCCACTCAGAGGCCTGGGGGTGCTTTGAGGGAAGGAGGAACTGAATGGAAGAACTGCCACAAGGGCTGTAATTGACACATGGACTGGTACAGGGAGAGGTCATGGCGGTCCTTCAGATATGTACGTCCAGAAGATCATGAAGGGTTTAAAGGTCAATACCTGCATCTTGAATTGAACCCAGAAGCAAATAAGTAACCAGTACAGCTACTTTAAAATTGGTCTAACCTGTTCAGAATGTCTAAGCCCCATCAGATTGTACTCCACCACATTATATGCTAGCTGAAGTTTCCACACTGTCTTCAAGGGTAGCCGCATGTAGTGCACATTGCAGTAGTCTAATCTAGAGGTCACAGGGAAGCATGGATCAGCAGAGTCTAGAAGGGAATGCAGTTGAAGAATTAAGTATCATCCTTCCTAGCAACAATAACAGCTAGTTTTTCTATTAATGAGGTCTAGTCAAATAGCAGCCCTAATATCTTCACATGATCTGCTAATGTCAGTATCTACATCTGGAATTTCAGTCCCTTCCAGAAAACTTCCTCATCCAGCATTGTTATTATAGACATTACTATTAAGCCAAATATACTGTTCATTTTGATGAGCCACATAAATGAAGATTATCGAACTTCTGTTAAATTGTTCCAGGTAGTTCTTTTTGTTGACACCAAGAGCTTTTTGTTTCGGCATTGAGGAAAGACTGCAGTCTCTAAAATTAAAGAATCGCTGCATAAAACTGTGGAATTGGTAGAAATGGATAAACTTATGGACAAAGCTTGTTGTTGTTGACATAAACTTGTTTCTCCAGCAGAACTTGGACAGAAGTACATTTTGGAGTTGCTTATTAGAATAGACATGCAGATCTCATAAGGACTGAATGGAGTATTTTCTTGCTGTAATATCTAGTATTGTATCTAACCTATTACTTGATTTGTCAGAGCTACGCTTTTATTATGATAAAAGTGCCAATATATATTTCTTTTGACAACTTAAAAATGCATGAAATGCACTGGTGAATTATCAGCTAATATCTGCAGGCCATAGTTATCATAATAACAGCAAAAATGGTTATTTGACCTCTTTTAAATAATCACATGAATTCTTTCAAATGGCATTTCAAAATTATTTAAAGCATTAATGCTTTACTGTTCATTTGTTTGTGTTGCCATTTTTATTTTATAATCACTAACAATTAAGGGACTGAAAGTTTTATGTAAGGTAACATGAATTATTACGGGCCATATAATTTTGCAATCCTGTTTCCTTCTTCAGTTTACAACCTTACTCTCTAAGGCAAATAGACTCACTCACAAACAGAAAAAACGGGCACAGAAGCTACTATAAAGCACTGTTTATATTTGAATAATGAAATGTAGAAACCAATAAGTTTGTATGAGTTAGTTTTTGTTTTAAATCAGTGGACTCAGACATGTGTGGTCACTGTCATTAATATAACTTTTTAGAATGACCGTAATGCCTGCAATTTCCTTACAAGATGGTGGAAGAGAATGAATTTGTTCACGTTCCTTACAATTCTAAGCTTGAGACGGAGAGATACATACCTTGGATACCTTTTGCTCTCCATATTAAATTTTATACTCCTTATTGCACAAGTCAAATTCTCCATCTTTTCAACTCATGAACAGGGACTCCAACCTTATTAACCACATGTGAATCCCACCTTTCATCAAAGATCAAGGATGAAATAGCTCTCTTCATGGTTTGGTGATAGTTATACTAGATTAATTACTATGAATTAATTGTTATGGATAATAATGACTGTGATCTTGGTGATAGTTATAGAGAAAATGACTGTGCTCTTCAGATGTGACAAGGGAGAAGTAGTAACTTCATGTTTGTCTTCTCCCATAGTTCTTCCATAATTAAATTTTTGAGGAGCCTTAATCTTGCTCTGAGTACACATCCAAAATAGTGACACTCTAGTTGACACTGGTTGAGTTTGTCTCTCGTATCGTACACGTCTTTTTCCCCCAGGTTGCTTTTTTGAATTAAGTAGCTGTGTACCTTGAACCATGAGTTAATGTACTGGCTAGGATTTCAGTTCCTGTAATGAAAGTATTAAACTGGATTGGGGTACAATACACTTTTATCAATATGGACACCTGTTGTTTTTTCCAGGAATTGGGTTGTTTTATGGTGCAGGCTGAGATTTTCAAGCATGCTGCACCTGATAACTTTAGACCTAGATAAAGTAACCTGGTGGGAGTTACTGGTGAAATTTGAACGCTTTTTGTAGGTAGGAAATGTTGAACTGATTTATTTATTTACTTCATTTATACACCACTTTTGTCCCCAATGGGGCTCCAAAGTGGCTTATAACGTCTCCATTTTCTCCTGACATCAACCCTCTAAGGTAGGTTAGGCCAAGAGTGTGTAATTGACCCACGATCATCCAGTGAGCTCCCATGGAAGAGTGGGGATTCAAAACCCAGTTCTCCCAGATTCTAGTACAACATTCTAGCTATTGCTCCATGCTGGCTCTTTCTTCTTTAAACAGCTACCACTTTTCAAAATTCTCAGGGGTGCCGTTCTCCTGCTCGGGGCGGGGGGCACACTCCCTAGGTTGCTCCCCCCAGGTGGTGTGGCATGCCCTTGGGCGATGTGGTGCGCTCCCACACCCACAGTGGCCTGATTCCAGCCGAAATGCACCCCGCAGTGGGCCCATTGTGGGCTGAATCATGCCCCATAGCGGGCCTTGGTGAGCGTAGGAGTGCTCTCAGGCCGCCCTTTGACCCGCGCAATGATGTCACTTCCCAGAAGTGCAAGCCAGGAGCACACGCACATGCCAAGACCCTCAGGGCAGTGAGGTAGGTGCCAGGCTCCCAGTCTTCTGCCAGGGGAGTCGAGGGACCTGGCAACCCTAGAAGCAACTTGCCAGTATGGCCAATCTTGGTGGAGTAAGCTGAGATGAATTACTTCCCTGGTCATAGAAGTCATGCCCGTCGCCTCTTCCCACCCCACCACTGGCCAAGTCCAAGTCCAGCAGCCCCTGAAGAGCTGCTCAGCTCTGACCCGGCCGATGGAGGCAAACCTACGCCTGGCATTGACAGCACTATCTCGGGCGAAACCAAACAACACCTGTAAATGATGCAGCATCACAGCTAGGGCTTGGCTTGCCCAGTGCTCCACTGGAAACTTCCCCTGATAAGTTAAAGCCCTCCAAGTTGATCCTGGGAGGCAGGGATTGTTTGCTTGTTCTATTTATGTCCTGTTTCTTTACTCTCCCCTCACCCCTCGCTTTTTGAAGATTTTGCTGATTTTGTCATCCCTTTTGTTCCACTGTTTATATTTTATTGCTAATTATTGTATGATTGTTGACTGTAGCTGCCACGAGCTCAGTCTGCTAAGAGTCAGCATGTAAATATTTAAAATAAAATAAGGCATAATAAATATTTATACTCTCCTCTATGCTGAGAACTCAGGGCCAAGCTACAAGTGACGAATGACACTTGCCTGGCAAGTGAACAGACTCACGTGTTTTCCTCCCTGTTCACTTGCGCTCCACTTCATCAAGTGGAGCGCAAGTGAATGGCAAGTGAACAGGGAGGAATACACGTGAGTCTGTTCACTTGCCAGGCAAGTGTCATTCGTCACTTGTAGCTTGGCCCTCAGAGAGCTTTCCAGCGCTTTTGTCAATCTCTTTTAGACAAGACAATATATGGGCTGGGTTCAGGCTTGGAGTGAAGTGAGAAGGGTATACTCTACCAAAGAGCCCAGGACGCACTAGGCAAGGGGAAGATTTCTGTGGGCCAGGCTGCAAACCCATTTCCATCATATCGTTCTTGTAATTTCAGAAATAAAATGGAATAGGGTGGAATTATAGGGCGTTTCCACACGCGTTGGATAATACACTTTCAGTGCTCTTTAGCAATCCTTTGGAAGTGGATTTTTTTGTTTCACACACGAAAACCTAGTTCCAAATGATCACTGGAGAGCATTGAAAGTGCATTATCCAATGTGTGTGGAAGCAGCCATAGTGGAGACAGGGAAGCCCATTGTATGCTCTCTCTAGGCCCAGAGAAATGCTGATGGAGCCTTATCTATGAGATTAGGTCCCCAAAGGCTTTCTGTTTAAGCTTGCGTAACCCTAACATTGAGCTTGGATAATGTAGTGCTTTGGTGACGAGACTGAGCTATGAACTGAAACAAGTCCTGGTTAATATATCATCTCCACAATGAACCTTAGGCAAGTTTCTCTGTCTCTCTCTCTCTCTCATCCTACCTATCTCTAATATGGGGATAATAACACTTCTTAGATGACATGTTATGCAACAGTAGGTC
Organism: Eublepharis macularius; assembly: GCF_028583425.1. Taxonomy (NCBI): domain Eukaryota; kingdom Metazoa; phylum Chordata; class Lepidosauria; order Squamata; family Eublepharidae; genus Eublepharis; species Eublepharis macularius. Next base: position 12,735,403 of record NC_072799.1, on the reverse strand, counting down.
TGAAGTGCTTTGAGGAAGAGCTGCACAAATGCAGTGTGCCATTATAATTTTCGTAGCGTCAAAAAGATGATGGTCCCTAAGGCATCAGTGACAGGGTAAGCACCGTTTATTAAGGTTATCTTCAGCCGCAAAGTCCTGTCATTTCTTTTGCTCCCCCCACAAACTGCAGCCTTCAGGGACCTCTTAAAGGTAACTTGCTTTTATGAGAGCAGCCTAGGAGCACAGCCCCTCCAAGCAACGCCTGCCCTCCTTTCTTCAATAGAAATAGCAGCGGGGATTTGATTAAACACTACTTTTTAAAGGGGGGGAAGGGAAACTAGATAGAGGAGATGAAAGAATGAGAGAGCCACCTGGAACCTTCATTCTTCCTTTATGTCCAAGTTAAGCTCATAAATACCAAATCGCAAGTATTGTGGCTAAAAATTTCCTGCATGCCTGCACAGACCCATTTAGAAACCGGGCTTGTGCAATCCCCCCAGAGCCATCGTCTAATATTACAAAGCTATAAATATTCCAGGCTCAAAGGAAATATTCTTTATTTATTAATACAGAAGAGGAAAAAGATAAAAGAGATTTTTTTGTCACTCTGTAAGAAAACTATTTAAAGGAGTGACGTTTTACTTGCACGGTGTGTTTTCATGCCGTGCCGATCCCCCCCCCTTCCCCCATTTTCAATTATGATGTATTTCCTGAATGTGTTGGGGGATTTCCATCCAGAACCACTCGAGAAAAAAATGATCAGAGCTTTAATGTATGCCAGGCCTCTGTTTTCAATTCCAGGACTAAATAATGGAACATGTGAATAGATGGAAGTACCCCTGAGTAGGTGCAGAGTGTATTTCTCTTGTCTCTGAGTAACTAGAGAAAGGTTTAGGGGGGTTCTTAAATCAGAAATGGGTATTTCCAGACAGACTGGAGCCCTTGTATTTCTTTCTCTAGAAATTTAAGTGCTCGTGAATTGTGGGTAATTATTGACATATCATTTCCAGGGACTTCTGTCTTCACAAAGTCATATAATTGGTTCCATTCCATTGCACAGCTGAGTTGCAAGTTTGCACCATATTACAGGTTGGTTGGGCAGCAGCTACAAGCTGGCCTGCAAGTCAGTCTGAGGATCAGACTGATGGGCACATTGGGCTAGTATAGAATAACAGTGTAAGGTTCCGTGTTGGAGGTTAACCATCTCCCCGAATTTCATTTCTGTCGCTGTGACAGGTATCTATGTGTTACTTCACTTCTCCTCCTCACAGACTCGTGCTACCTGTAAGCAGCAACAATAAAAAGAGGTGCAGACTACGAGGTTTGGAGTTGCCACTTGCCCGCTGGGGGCAGACCTCTCACTGTCACTGCCTACCACTGCTCTGCTTGGTGGTGGAAAGAAAATGGTGATCAAAATGGGGGGGTCACATTTCAAACCATTAGAGTTTGGGGCAAATGCTAATGCCCACTGGTGTAATGATGCCACTTCTGGGTTGTCCTGGAAGCGGTATTGCCATGCACCAGAGATGCTAACTGCCCCGCCATAAGCCCCAGCCTCCTCAATCTCCCACCACTTGCCAGGTCTCATGTCACGCTTGGCCTTCCTAATGGGACTGGATCCCACAGAATATATCTGTGCGCATAACAGTTCTTGCACAAGTTGAAGCACGAAATTTACTCCTCGCTCTCTGCTTGCACTAAAAGAAAGTGATTGTATCCCCACTATCTTTTCCACCTGTACAAGACATCGCACATGGACTTCCTTCTGACACATTTTCAAAAGCAAAATAAATAAAAGCATGCAGGCTGTTGTACATTTTATCGCTCCATCTACATGTTTTTATTTAGACCGTTTCCACATGCCCTTATAGGGACGGCCCACTCATGGAACGCTGGAAGCTTCCCCCCCAGAATCCAGATGTCTCCGTTTGCAAAACGGTTGCGGGCTGTTTGGCTTCCATTTTTTCAGTGCTTTTTTGGGAATGCAGGCTAGGGCAGCAATCCTACAAACCTTTACATGGGTGTAAACCCTAGAGAATAAAATGTGATTCAGAAATGAGCAGGGCTTTTTTTTCAGCAAGAACGCGGTGGAATGGAGTTCTGGAACCTCTTGAAAATGGTCACATGGCTGGTGGCCCCGCCCCCTGATCTCCAGACAGAGGGGAGTTTACATTGCCCTCCGCGCCACTCAGCGGCATGGAGGGCAAACTAAACTCCCCCCTGTCTGGAGATCAGGGGGCGGGGCCACCAGCCATGTGACCATTTTCTCCGAGGGCAACCCACTGAGTTCCACCACTTCTTTTCCCAGAAAAAAAGCCCTGGAAATGAGTAAACATACATAGGTGCATAAGGGTGAGGAAAAGAGAGCCACGGGCGCTGATCTGAGCTCTTTGGGGAAGGGTGGGCTGAGGATCAATAAAAGTGCTAGGTAGGTAGGAACAATCCTATTTTGACCGGGGGGGGGGTGTTTCTCACACAACGCCCCCCCCCCACACACTCCACTGAAACATTTGTTCATAACTGCCTCCTCAACCCTGTAAGCATTTTGCTAAGTTCACAATCATAGCAACTAAAGGAGGAGTTGGGCGGGGGGGGGGGATAACAAGAAAAGGCATGTTCCTATTCTAAAAACGGGGTCCTGGTTTTTAAAATGGGAAAGGTTATGTTACAAATTAAAAGACCATTTTGGCAAAGGAAGTGGTCCCAGCGAAAGTGCTTCCTACTCCGGCCTGGGTCGGGTTTTGTGCCTGTTCAAATACGGTCGAATGGATCCAGTTCATCAGTTAACTGGCTAATAAGTAGATGAGTGCTCAACTTAAAACGATTTAATCCATTTACAGCAACAGCAACAACAGTAATAATAAATGCATTCGCTGAGCTCTCAAGTTCACGAGACGCTTTGACGGTGTCCTTTTCTGTTGAATGCCCTGTCTGCCCCCTGCCAATCCCCCCCCACCCCCACCTGATGTGTAAATCTGAAGGAGACAATGGCTTTGCCTTCTGCAACATCCCCAGATTAATCCACGAGAACGCCTTCTCTGGAGACGGGAACAACGGCCTGGCTTGGGTTTGTCTAGAGGGCAATGGAAACTGCCCTGAGCTGAAGCTGCCAAGCCCGGAGGAATTTGGAGAATGTTAATGGCATGCTTGAGTGGACAGCTTTAGAGCAGGACCCAAAGAAGAACAGCCCTCGATGCCATCTGTCTGGACAGAACGGTGGCTAGGAGTTCCATAGCAACAGCTTCTCAAGAATGATTTTTTATTAAGAATCCCCTCTCTTCCCCTCCCTGAAATACCCACACAAAATCTGGGAGAAACGAGACAGGGCAAGCTATACAATTGTCAGGAGCAAAGTAGAAAAGCATGGTTTGTATTGTCTTCCTGGATCGCAGGTGCAAGTTGCATAATCGACCCCCTGCCCCCCCCCCCAGCAAACAAAATTACTCTTTGCATTTGGAAAACCAGCTTGACAGGGAGAAGTGTGCAACTGAGCCATGTTCTTGATATGCTGTCTTTCCACATGCAGGGCACTCTTTCCTCTTGAAGAGCTCCCTATTCTGTTCTACTCAGCTATTCGGGAAGGTTTCTGCTGCCTAGATCAGGGTGCCGTTTTTGCAGATATGAAATGATTCCTAGGCCAGAATGCAGATGACGTGGGCAATGTGTGATTGTGGGTGCTTGTTTATACTCTGCAACATGCATGGGTGTTCCAGTTTTGATCAAGGCAATGGCACGGCAGGAGAGGATACCCAGCTGTTTTCATCCATGCCTTTTTCAACCTCAGTCATTCCTAAAATCGCTATTACCTGCTTAATAGTGGTGTGGTGGAAGGGATAAACCAGTGAGGTAGAGTGTGTTGCAATAGGGTTTGAGAGATGCAAGCTCAAATCTCTGTCCAGCTGTGAGGATTCTTGGTCACCCTCAGAACAGCATCATGGTGGGGCAGCCTCCAAGATGCATGGCCATCACCAACCACAAAAATGCAAAATAGTAAAGAGTCCAGTAACACCTTTAAGTCTAGCCAACTTTATTGTATCATAAGCTTTCGAGAACCACGATGATGATGCATCTGATGAAGAGAGCTGTGGTTCTCGAAAGCTTATGCTACAGATGCATCTGACGAAGAGAGCTGTGGTTCTCGAAAGCTTATGCTACAGATGCATCTGACGAAGAGAGCTGTGGTTCTCGAAAGCTTATGCTACAGATGCATCTGATGAAGAGAGCAGTGGTTCTCGAAAGCTTATGCTACAGATGCATCTGATGAAGAAAGCTGTGGTTCTCGAAAGCTTATGCTACAGATGCATCTGATGAAGAGAGCTGTGGTTCTCGAAAGCTTATGCTACAATAAAGCTGGTTAGTCTTAAAAGTGCTACTGGACTCTTTACCATTTTGCAACTACAGACTAATTCCTCTGGATCTATGACCAGAAAAATGCAGCCACCGTGAGAGATGACCCCAGAGGTCTCCACAATGCCAGGACAGTCTCCCTTCTCATACGGGAAGAGTCCTCTGGAGAGATCACAGCCCACCCTTTTCATGCTGCTTCGAGTCATACTGGTGCCAGCTGTGCTTAAAAGAGCATGAAAAGTTGTACTCCTGAGTCTAGGAATGTGTGTGTGCAATGTTTGTGCACGTGTACATGTGTGCTTGCTGTGGACACCACTAATGGGCATCATGCCCAGGGCTGCCCAGAACCTTGAGCTGACCCTAGCCTTCCTACCAGGGTTGTTGTGAGTTGAAAATGGAAGGAAGAATCTGTGTGTGTGTGGGCGGGGTGCCTCACTGCAGAAGTTTCTCTGCAAATCTTGGAGTCTCTCTACACAAGACATCTTACACAGGGATGCTCAAGTGAAAGATCTTACGCTTGTTCTCCCATTTTGGATACACGTGCATTGCTAGGGAGATTCTTGAATATAAAACCACACAGGAAGTAAGTCACTTGAGCGTCCCCGTGTAAGATGTCTTGTGCAGAGAGACTCTTGATATCTTCAGTTAAAAGGGTCAAGTAGGTGATATAAAAGACATTTGCCAGAGGCATGTTCAGTCTCTACCAGTCAAAGTGGACAAGATAGACCTTGAAAGCTGAAGGGTCTGAATCGGTATGTCTGCTTCACGTACGCAAATGTATATTTGCTACCTTGAGCTCTGTGGTAGAGGAGCAGGATAGAAACATGGCCATTTTCACACATCTTTCAAATAGCGCAAGACTCACCAAACGCTGGCGGCTTTGAAGCGCGATTTCTCACGTCACCCCGGATGCAGGCAGTTATGAGGGTGCCATGAAAACGGCATCATGACAGGGTGAGGTCAGAAATCGCACAACGAAGCCGCCAGCATTTGGTGAGTCTTGCGCTATTTTAGAGACGTGTGAAAATGGCCTGTGATTGGTTGGTTTAGGTGGGAAAACACTGGGAGTAGAAGGGGTTAAACATCTCCTTCTCCAGCACCTCTAGGCTGATCAACATCAAGACCAGTTGTGGATGCAGGAAAGGAAAACCCCAAAGCCTCAGGCGACGCAAACGTGGGTCTTTCTCTCCCATGTAACTTTTAACTGGGCCCTTAAATGTGTTTTAGATAGCTCCTTGTGAACACTTGTTTTATTGTATGTATCCCATCATTTCAAACATTGGCCATTTCCACACACGTTGAATAATGCACTTTCAATGCACTTTCGTAATCCTTTGGAAGTGGATTTTTTGTTTCACACATGGAAAATCAGTTTCAAATCTTCACTAAAGAGTATTGAAAGTGGATTATCCAACGTGTGTGGAAGCAGCCATTCTCGGATTATAAAGCAGAATAGAAATTTTAGAATATTTCAGTAACGATTTGACTAATGAAAGCTGATGGACAGAGCATCGTAGAGATAGCAATTAATAGTATTCTGTTAGCAGGGCGTAACTTTACCTCTGATATTGACAAATTAGTTTTTTTTGTTATCTGATACTGATTCATTTGTCATCAGCAGAGTATCTCTGTTTGCCTTAGCTGCAAAAAAAATTAGGGCTGAGATTGTTTCCTCAGGAAACTAACTTTCCCCCCTAGCGATCTGGTATTTATTAAGGTTCTGTTTTAATTGTATTTTATTTTTATTATTTTAATAACTGTATTTTATGCTTGTATGATAAATTTCTATTTTTACTGTTCTTAACTCTGTATTGAGATGGCCTTTGGCCATATACAAGTAAACCTACTACTAGTACTCTGTTGTTTAATCTTGATACTTGGAGCACAAAAATGGACTCCTCTGACATGCCTTTCTGCTTGAAACTTTGCAACTTTCGGGACCAATGCATGCCAAAGGTCTATTATAGGCACCCACTGAAAATGTAATTTCTGATCCCTTCACCATCCCATTCCGAAGTGACCTGGGCCGTTTCCAGACGGCCCCCTGCCTCGCGAAACGTCGCGCGTCGTCGCGCGTCGTTGCGCAGAAAACGCGAAATATCGCGTTTTCTCGCGCGAGTTTTGCGCGACGTCGCGCAAAACTCGCGCGAGAAAACGCGATATTTCGCGTTTTCTGCGCGACGACGCGCGACGACGCGCGACGTTTCGCGAGGCGGGGGGCCGTCTGGAAACGGCCCTGCTCAGCCTTATGATAATCTCCCTCTGAATTGGCCATGAATACCCAACAATAATCTCTAAACATGTTAGGAGGCCTAGTTGACTGCTTCAGATCAACTGCTTAGATTTCTGCTTGAACTGGTTGCCCTTGGGCACACAAGAATCTGCTGAGTAATCGCCTATCAATAGGGCTGGGTCAAGAAAACAGAGATAAATACATGTATTTCAATATACCTACCATTTAGCCTACTAAGAATTTCAAACAGGTCTCTTGTGTTACTCCTTAGAAAATGTGTGTTTGATAGGAGAGTGGTGGAAAGCCCTCTCCAGATAATGTTTCGCTGCAGTTGCTCCTTGTTAAGGACCACTTCAAATATGAGTTTCAAAGTCAAATGTCAACATTTTATAACTTAACCGGTGTGGAACTCTTCTGGTAGTTGCCTGTTAGAGTAGTCTTGTTGTTCACATGTTCTCTGTAGCCACCTGATGAATTCCTGGCTGGGTTTAGTTTTTAATCAGGGGGTTTCATTCTTCCTAGCTCATGCTCTTTCCTCATATTCTACATATCTTCAGGATGCACCACTAGGGTTGCCAGCTCCAACTTGGGAAATTCCTGGAGACCTGGAGGGTGAAACCTGGAGAAAGTGGGGTTTGGGGAAGAAAATAACCTTAGCATGGCATAATTCCATAGAGTCCACCCCCCAAAATAGCCATTTTCTCCAGGTGAACTGATCTTTGTGGCCTGGAGACCAATTATAATTCTGGGGGATCTCCAGCCACTACCTGGAGGGTGGCAACCCTATGCATCACTAGGATGTAGGGGTTAATGTGCTAGGTAGGACATGAGAGAACTGGGTTCAAATTCCTGCTGTACTTCTGCCGTACTTCTCTGTACTTCTCTGGGCAGTCTAGGGCCAGTTACTTTCTCTCAGCTTATCCTACTTCAAAAGGCTGTTATAAAGATAAAATAGAGGCGCTGAGAACAACGTACCCCACTCCAAGCTCCTTAGATAAAATGTGGGATAAATCTGTAAAGAGAAAGTCAAAAGGAGATTCTAAATTGACTTTGAGGACCAGTAAGGAAGGTATTCTGAATCTGTTTGAGAACACAGAGAAGGATTGTTGATTTGTCTTTCTTTAGATCCAGTGCAAGGTTGAGATTATTTCATTAAAATATTTACATATCACCTTTCCCACGAACACTGGAAGTGGTTAGAGTGGTAGACCAGGAGGACTGGGTTCTTGTAAAGACGAAGTAGAGGAGATAAGTGCTTCTTGGATCTTCGTGAAGGAAAGGTGAGATAAAAATGTGGTATAAAATACATCTGGAAATAACCTGTATCCCAGACTGGAGCGCTGAACCAGTTTTTGCATGGCCAAATCAAGCCTAGAAAATGACTAAACTGAGGCTATCCTGATTTGGTCAGATCATGAGAAGACAAGACTCACTGGATAAGAGAATCATGCTAGAAAAGTTGGAGGCAGTAGGAAAAAAGGAAGACCCATCATGAGACGGATTGACAAAATAAAGGAAGCCACAGCCTTTAGTCTGCAAGACCTGGGCCGTTTCCAGATGGCTTACCTGAAGCCGCTCCATGCTGCAAGTCGCGCGAGAAAACGCGATATTTCACGTTTTCCCCGGTATGATCCACAACATTGCGGCATGGCTTCAGGTAAGCCATCTGGAAATGGCCCTGAGCAAGGCTGTCAATGATAGGATGTTTTGGAGATCGTTAATTCATAGGGTCACCATAAGTCAGAAGCAACTTGCTAGCACATAAGGCACAGAAAAGGCTAAGAATGTTTGAGAAGTTCTTCTGGTGCTTTGGGATCAGCAGGGCATGTGTGCTCAGCCTCTCCATTGTAAATTACAACTACAACGATGTCGTCCCCTTCCAAAGAAATCTTATCCTATCTGAAGGCTATACGAAACTTCCCACCATTCAAGGAAGCTTGCCTGAAACGGAACGTTTTGTACACCTGACAAAGTGTCCGCAGCAACAATTTAAGAAGCTCACTCTGTTGGAATTCTGCACAATACTCCCTTAAAAAGAAAATCACATCAAACCCAGTTCTTCCATCGGTCTAAGATCTGGTGAGAATGGTGATTCCAGCGATGCCCTGTCCATATGCATAAATGTCAATAGTTCTTCGAGCAATGAGAAGGGAAACCAGAAAGCCACGTAATAAGATCAACCAGTGCTCATGGAAAGACACAAACGATTCTCCATTCATTCATTGACCTCCGAAATCTCTCTTGCATTTTAGGGGCTTGGAAGCCCATCCAACAACCTCCAGGCATCGGAAGAATGTTTGAAATTAGGCACCTAGAACAAAAATGTGCCTTGATCATAGGAAAGCACAGATAATTTTAGTGGAAGATGATAGTGCTATAAAGAAGATATCGGAGATACTCCCTCTAATCAACAGGTAATCATTATCACCCCATGGTTGTCAGTTTCCAGAAGGCAAATTGCTTCCCTCTCAGGTTTCTGAGAACCAGAATGATTTGCCCCACGGCCAGCTCGAAAGATAGAGAAAATCAGTCGGGGCTTTCAACCTGCAGGTATCATTTACCTGTCATGAGTAGAAAGCTAAAGAATTTCATCGTTACAGCTTGGGGGTACGGGAGATGGTGGGACGGACATTGAATCCTGCTCCTCTGGACAAAGAATTGCATTTTGGTAACTTCCTTCCTGAAAGAAAAGATCTTTTAAAGAAAGGGACAACCTGTCCAAAGACCCCCACAGTATAAAAGGGCGTCTTTCTTCCACAAGCAAAAAGAAAAAAAAAAGAAAATCAGACTTCAAACACTTTTTCTCCATTGGGTCTTGGAGGAGAGGGGGACAGGTTTGCGTCTCTCATAGATGTGAGATAGAAAAGAGTCCAGTAGCACTTTTAAGACCAACTTTACTGTGGCATAAGCTTTCGAGAATCACAATCCTCTTCGTCAGATGTATGGAGGGTAAGAAGAAACTGGTCAGATATATAGGGGAGGGGGGAGTAGATGCAAGCAGTAGCTTCTGATAATGGGATCAGTTTGCTTCTGCAGTTACTTCTGATAATGAGATAACCATTCTTAGTCTCTATTCAATCCAAGCCTGACTGAGTCAAATTTACATATGAATTCCCATTCAGCAGCTTCCCGTTGGATTCTGTTTTTGAAAGGCTTCTGTTGAACTACAGAAGTTCAACTTGATGGAATGTCCTGGTAGACTGAAGTGTTCTCCCACTAGTTTCTGGATGTTGCCATTTTTAATGTCAGATTTCTGTCCATTTATTCTTTTGCGCAGAGGTTGGCTGGTTTGTCCAATGTACAGAGCAGATGGACATTGTTGGGACATGAGGGCATATATCACGTTGGAAGATGAGCAGCTGTAAGAGCCAGAGATAGTGTAGTTGATGCCATTGGGTCCTGTAATTGTATTTCCTGGGTAGATATGAGGGCAGAGCTGGCATCTGAATTTGTTGCAGGGTCTGGTACCTGCGTTGGTGACTGCTAGCTGGTTCGTGGTTGTTAGTGAGAAGGCGTTTAAGGTTGGGAGGCTGTCTGTAGGCAAGGAGAGGTCTTCCACCCAGGGCTTGTGAAAGACCGGCATCATTTTCCAGGATGGGTTGTAGGTCACTGATGATATGTTGGATGAGTTTGAGCTGGGAACTGTAGATGACAACCAGTGGTGTTCTGTTATTAGTTCCTTTAGGTTTGTCCTGGAGCAGGCTGTTTCTGGATACTAGTCTGGCCCTGTCGATTTGTTTCCTCACTTCATTAAGTGGGTACTGTAGCCCCCCCAAATGCTTGTTGTAAATCTCTTAGGTGACTTAAGAGACTAACATGACTAACTCCTCTGGATCTAATGGATGTGTTCGCTTTTTCTTCTTCACTTACTCTTTTCCCTCCCATTTAATGAAGAAACTTGCATAAGTGAGAAAGACAGCTGCCTCCATTGTAGGAGGAAGATTGGTTTGCAGTGCTGAGACTGGCCCTAGTACCTATAGTTGCTAGACATGACTTGACAAACAGCAGGGCACCAGTGGGCAGCCATTGGCTACAGTGTGACATCACTTCTGGGCAATCCTGGAAGTGACATCACACCTCTCTAGGAATAGGCGGAAATTCTATAGTAAAACCACACGGTTGACAAGATTGAGGATCCCTGTCTTAAGTGAACAGACAATAGGTGAATAGAATAGGTCTAACTCCTCTCCTGCCCTCCACTTGGGATCTTCCTCCAGACTTTCTCTTTGGACTCAGCTTCCAGACCTACAGGCCTCAACCTTCAGACTCTCCCTGGGTATCTGGATTTTTTATTTTACCATTTGGCAACCCTCTGAGGAGCATGGGGGCATGTCCACCAGCATCTCAAGCACGCATCTGCATTAACATAGTAGGAACAACACAGAGAAAAGAAATGCTTTCAGTGCCATGTAAACTGATGCACGCAGTTAAGCATTTAATTCCCGTGGCTGCTGATGGAATGTAGGCATGCCTGACTTATTCTAGATTAATTTGTATTTGGTGTTTTGCATTGCATTGGTTCAGTACTGCAGTCGTTGTACTTTGTAGGGTTTTGCAACCATATGCACAAGTTTCAGATTGAACATGACATCTTGTAGAGGAATTCGTGGCAGTTGTGATGTACCCTAATGAGCGGCAAATTAAACTGCTATGGCTCCATTTAATTGGTTTGATAGATTTTTCATTAGAAGGAAGCTGTGTTTTGTAGTGTGTGTGTTTGGTGGGGGGGGCACGTTATTTGTATTTTTTTTCTTAATCTGAGCAGGGAGGGAGATAGCGAAAGGGCCACAATTGAATACAAATAGTTTTCACCTTTGGCCTACTGCTCCAAACGCTGAAGCCTGTCAACATTTTAACTCTCTTTTGACATGACATCACCTCATTCAAACACCTCGCCTTCACCGATAGGATAAACCTCTGTATGGACTGTACAAAGTTCACAGTGCAGAAGGGGGATCCAGGCACGGGGGCAGGGGGATTTAATGCATGTAGAAAACGAGAGCCCTGATCCGTTGTTCTGATTTTGGCTCTCTAACCACTTATAACGGGGCAGAGTGCTACCCACAATCTTCGCAATAGCAATACATGGGGTAACCGTTTTGTGTGGACAGGTTTGGTACGTGAAAATACATACCGGGTTTCTGACTGCATGTGCCAAAGCTGATAAATGTGCACGCTGCCCTATTTACCCCAAATGGCAACCGCATATTTCAAAGGACTAAGTGAAACGCAATTTCTCTTTATGCACAGTTGGATGAACAAAATCATAACATTTAAATTGTGTAGCCTTACAAGGTTGACCAGTGGCCACCACAGCAGAGTAGAGCAAAGGGAGGGGGAACCTAGCAAAACTGTGTGGTGCAGCAATATAATTTCTGACTGCGTACTCAGAAGCAGGATTGCCAAATATACCTGGCCAACTGGCACATTGCCTGATTGAAGGCATAGGCAGGGCTCATTGTGAGGGGGAACATGCAGGAATGCAGTTTCGATAGGTGCCCAAAGAGGTCACATGTCAGGTGGCCCCGCCCACCAGACTCTCGGCCATTTGGGGCCCATTTCGGCCTGGATTTGGCCCCAAATGTCCAGGATCGGGCCTCTGATGGGTAGTGGATCACTCTCCTGCTCAGCAGCGGCCCAATTCTGACCATTTTGAGCTCCTTTTTGGCCATTTACAGTCCCTTTTTGCCATTTTGGGCCCAATTTTGGCCCTGAATGGCCAGGATTGGGTCCAAAACAGCCAGGATAGATGATGTCAGGGGGTGTGGCATATGCAAATCAGTCATGCTAATGACACACTTCTGGTGATGTCAAGGGGTGTGACATATGCTAATAAGTTGTGCTAATGAGTTATGCTAATGAGTTCCTGCAGCTCTTTTTCTACGAAATGACCCCTGGGCATAGGTATATTGTACCAATATAAATTAGAGTTGCCAGCTCCAGGTTGGGAAATCCATGGAGATTGTGGGGCTGGGGCATGGAGAAGACAGGGTTTGGGGAGGGAACTCAGTAGGGTATAATGCCATAGATTTCACCCTCCTAAGCACCCGTTTTCTCCAGGGGAACTGATCTCTATGGCCTGGAGATCAGTTGTAATTCTGGGAGATCAACCAGTAGCCGGAGGCTGCCCATCCTAATCAATATGGGGCCGTGGCTCAGTGGTAACGCATCTGCTTTGCATGCAGAAAGTCCCAAGTTCAATTCCCAGCATTTCCAGTTAAAAAGGATTAGGTTGTAAATGATATGAAAGACCTTTACCAGAGACCTTGGAGAGGTGCTGCCAGACGGACCGCTGGTCTGACTGCAAGGAAGGCAGCTTCATGCCCACCCCGCGGCTTATGTATGCATCCTCCCCTGTGCACCCCCAAATCATCCTGTTTCTGTGAGCACATTTGCCCCTTGAAAAGGTTGTCTTGGCAGCAGTGCCCATTTGATGGACTTCAGTCTCTTGACTTTGGGGTTGCTTACCCCCTCCTCCTTCCTGTGCCGGGTGAACGCTGACCCTTTGAAAGGGCTTTATTGCTGTGTTATGAATTAGCCAGGGTGGAATCCAAACCATGTTGTTTTCTTAAAGGCATTCTTATCTGATAAGCTGCATTCCTGTCCATTTCTCTCTCCTGCTGTAAGGCTGACGAGGCAGGGGGAGAAACGGTCAGCAGAAGAAATAATGTCTGTGTTGTACAGCCAAGGGAGGCCTTCTGCGCCTTAAAAAAGACCCAGGCTTGGCATTTCGAGCTATCAAACTTTCAGACATGTCTTATTGAGCATTTTTTTTAAAATATATCCCTCTGGCTGAGAAGAGCATCTTCTAAGGTCATAGTCTTTGTGCTGTATTGAGGGCAAAGGTGAAGAGGTTGTCAACCTCAGGTAGGGTCTGGAGATCTGGAATTACAACTGATCTCCAGGCTCCCCAAATTCTGCTTTCCCCAGGGTCTACTTCCAAATGTCAAGGAATTTCCCAAGCCAGAGTTGGCAACTCTAAGAAAGGAACAAGATCCCTGGGAACCGCAGAGTCTATGACCTTCAGATACTTATACCAATGACTTCACCTTTCCCCTCTTTTCTCAGATGCAAATATAAAACAGGATGAGTTGATGATTTCTGTATCAATTTTCACAAAATGCAAGGTGAAGATACATCCTAAATAAGCGTACAAGCACACTGGGGAACAAAGGAAAGAGCTACATTCTGCAGGTCAAATCTTCGTTGGGTGTGCAAAGAATGGTCTTGTGATAAGCGGCAACTGTACCACTCCCCCCTTTCCTAACTGATCACTTTGTCATAATTTTTTTGTGTGCGGTATAGAAACCTTATTTAAAAAGAAAGAGTATAACAATAGAAAGTACATAAAAGAAACTTATACAGCACTACATTTGGAATTAATTTGAGGCTTATGCAAACTTATACAAACAGTACATTTGAAATTAGTTTTAAAACTTTAAAACTAATAGAAAGATACGGGGCTTTTTTCAGCTAGAACGCAGTGGAACAGAGTTCCGGCACCTCTTGAAAATGGTCACATGGCCGGTCGCCCCGCCCCCTGATCTCCAGGCAGAGGGGAGTTTAGATTGCCCTCCACGATGCTCCAGCGGGGTGGGGCCACCAGCCATGTGACCATTTTTGCCAAGGGCGATTTAAACTTTAAAAATCTCCCCCCTTGTTCCAGCTGACCCAAAGTTATGTCATTGTGTGGTCCTGAGTTCCACCACCTCTTTTCCCAGAAAAAAAGCCCTGGAAAGATACAGTCGAAATTTATAATTACAAAGCTTAATTACATAATAGCTCTCCTTCCCTCTCCTTGGTTACTTGCTTTGGTTAGTCATCGCCTTGTGTTTTACCTTCTTATCTTTGTGCTACCTTATCATTCGTCTCAGTTTTTGCCTTAGTCAAAAAAGTCCTTCCATTTCCCCCAGAATTCAGCTATTGATTTATTATGTACATAAGTAGTCAGTTTGGCCATTGATGCATATTCATAAATCTTATCTATCCACTCTGACACATCAGGGGACAGATCTACTTTCAATTTCACTTTGTCATCATTTTTGAGATGCTTTGTAGTTTGGAAGCTCTATGTACAGAAGTTGGAAAACTTGGTACAAGGTCTAGCTTGTGTACCTGGATAGTTGTGCAGGAAGAATTAAGGGCTGGGGACATAGAAAAGTGCAAGTTTCTGTTGGGAGCCTATAAGAAGGTTTTGAATTAGGGTTGCCAACCTCCAGACGGGGCCTGGAGTTCTCCTGGAATTACAACTTATCTCCAGACTACAGAGACCTGTTCCTCTGGAAGAAATAACGAGACCAGGGAATCACAAAGATATATGAGGTTAATATTAATAGTTCAAAGTGCAAACGTGCAAAATTGTGTCAAATTTGAATAAATACAGTACAAAATTACAGAGTCCAACAATAACCAATTCATACAGTACAAGATAAATATCCACAGTCCATAACATTCATTAGACAATTGTAAAGTGCAAAATGCTATCAATGAAAAGCCGCCAGTAGGTGGATGACGGTGCAAGATGTTATCTCTTGGCAGTCCATAGAATAAATATATAAATGCGTAGAAAATCGCCGACGGGAATATGCAGGCAATTTTTCAATAACCCGTTTCGTGAGTACAAACTCACTTCATCTTGGGCGTACAACAATTAGGACTGGGCACAAAGTGCAACGTATTATTCAGAAGCACCCTCTCCTACGGCTCACAAGACGGTGGTGTGGACGGACCAATGTCTAATTGAAAAAGGACGCTGTCAATTAGACATTGGTCCGTCCACACCACCGTCTTGTGAGCCGTAGGAGAGGGTGCTTCTGAATAATACGTTGCACTTTGTGCCCAGTCCTAATTGTTGTACGCCCAAGATGAAGTGAGTTTGTACTCACGAAACGGGTTATTGAAAAATTGCCTGCATATTCCCGTCGGCGATTTTCTACGCATTTATATATTTATTCTATGGACTGCCAAGAGATAACATCTTGCACCGTCATCCACCTACTGGCGGCTTTTCATTGATAGCATTTTGCACTTTACAATTATCTAATGAATGTTATGGACTGTGGATATTTATCTTGTACTGTATGAATTGGTTATTGTTGGACTCTGTAATTTTGTACTGTATTTATTCAAATTTGACACAATTTTGCACGTTTGCACTTTGAACTATTAATATTAACCTCATATATCTTTGTGATTCCCTGGTCTCGTTGTTTTCCTGTCTGTGGTTACCGGGGTTGCCCGTTGTTTTTCTCCCTCTGGAAGAAATGGCTGCTTTGGAGGGTGAACTCAACAGCCTCATTTTCCTGCTGAACTCCCTACCCTCTGTAAACACTGTCCTCCTCAAGCTCCACCCTCAAATCTCCCGGAATTTCCCATTCTGGAGTTGGCAACCCTAATTTGGAGTGAGCATCATAGGGTTGGACCCAGCCAGTATTTTCCACTCAGTCTCACCCAATTCCTCTTCATACTACAGCCTCTATCCTGTGTGTGTTTTGTACATATTCCACAAACCTCAATGTAGCCTTTTTTGGTGGTCAAAGGGAGCCCCTCCTTCCTTTCCCCTAGTAGGAAATGCTGGTTGGATCATCCAACCCACTTAGCTGAAACGGGTCTTGTAGCCCAGGTAGTGAAACCGCCTGTGCAGGAAGCCTGAAGCTACAGCTTTCCCCTCAAGTGCTTGAAAAGCTCCAGTGCAAGAGAGCTCATCCCACCCTACTGTAATTGGCTCCATTGCTCAAACGGTTCTTACTGTTAGTATTTTTCCTAATGTTCAGCTGAAATCTCCCCTCTTGTAACTTAAGCCCATGAGGTCTAGTCTTGCTCTCTGGGACCTTTACCCTCTTCTCCCTGTGACAATCCTTCGAGTATCTGTCTCCACCTTAGTCTTCTCGTCTCTAGGCTAAACATACTCCGTGACTTTAACCATTCCTCTGAGGACTTGTTTTCCAGGCCTCTGGCCATCATTGCTGCCCTCCTCTGAACTGGTCCAATTTGTTTACGTTTTAAATACGGCCGTGTCCAGAACTGAACACACATCAGACTTGACTATTGGAATGCTCTATACATTGGTCTCCCATCTAAATTAACTAGGAGGCCCCAATTGGTGCAAAATGCTGCAGCTCGACTTGCCAGGAGCAAGCAAGAGCATGAACATCACTCCCATCCTGCAATCACTCACTGGCTACCTGTTAGTTACCATGCAAAATTCAAGGTATTGGTTTTCACAGGGGTCATTTCGTTGAAAAAGAGCTGGAGGAACTCATGAGCACAACTCATTGGCATATGCCACACCCCTTGACATCACCCATCCTGGCTGTTTTGGACCCAATCCTGGCCATTCAGGGCAGAAATTGGGCCCAAAATGGCAAAAAGGGGCTGAAAATGGCCAAAAAGGGCCCCAAAATGGCCAGGATTGGGCCGCTGCTGAGCAAGAGAGTGATCCACCACCCATCAGAGGCCTGATCCGGGCCATTTCAGCCCCAATCTAGGCTGAAACGGGCCCAAAATGGCCGAGAGTCAGGTGGGCGGGGCCACCTGACGTGATCTCTTTGGGGAACTGCCAGAACTGCATTCCTGCGCGTTCCCTCTCAAAATGAGCCCTGGGTTTTCACTTTCAAAGCTCTTCATGGCCTTGGCTTGACATACCTACGGGACCACCCTATGTTCCTCCACAGCAGCTTCGCTCTTCCGAACAGGGTCACCTGCAAATGCTACCCTGCACATAATGCTATGTCTTTCTGAACTTGTATCTATTTACCCTATGGAAATGTTCCTGATATTGACTGTACTAATCTCACACTGCGTAATCCACCTTGAGTCTCAGTGAGAAAGGCGGACTATAAATGACATAAAAAATAAATAATTTACTTTATTTGTATCCTGCCTTTCTCCCCAATTGGGATTCAAAGGGGCTTACATCGTTCTCTTCTCCTCCACTTTATCCTCACGACAGCCCTGTGAGGTAGGTCTGGCTGAGCAAGGGTCACTGGCCCCAGGGTACCATGCAAGCTTTCGTGGCAGAGTTGGGATTCTAGCCCATCTCTCACAGAACCTAACGCAACATTGCATCCTTCATACCACACAGGACTTCTAACATAGCACTGGTTAGGGGTCATTTCGTAGAAAAAGAGCTGCAGGAACTCATTAGCATAACTCATTAGCATATGCCATGCCCCTTGACATCACTGGAAATGTGTCATTAGCATAACTGATTTGCATATGCCACACCCCCTGGCATCACCTATCCTGGCTGTTTTGGACCCAATCCTGGCCATTCAGGACCGAAATTGGGCTCAAAATGTCACAAAGGGGCCGAAAAGGGGCCCAAAATGGTCAGGATCGGGCCACTGCTGAACAGGAGAGTGATCCACCACCCGTTCAAAGGCCCAATTCGGGCCATTTCGGCCCCAATCCAGGACGAAACAGGCCCCAAATGGCCGAGTCAGGTGAGCAGGATCACCTGACATGACTTCTTTGGGGAACTGCCAGAACTGCATTCCTGCGCGTTCCCCCTCGAAATGAGCCCTGGCACTGGTCAACAGATTATTTTGAGCTCAAGGTCTGTGTGTGGGGGGGGGGAGGGTTTAAGGTATTACACCAGGTGTAGAAATCTGACATTCTGGTTTCATAATCCTAGGCTGATTCTGTTGTAACCTAATACATTCCTTTAAAAAGAGCCCCTGTAGAGGGTGGCTTTGAGCTCCCGTTCTCTCTGCATTGTGTTTACAATCCTGTTTGAAGTTGCAAGTAAATCACAATTGGCAAGGTCAGAGACCAGTTTTTCAGCCTAGATTGGTGGCTGGATTGTTATAAAGTAAGCCAAGGGGGTGGAATCTTGTTTATTCTTTATGCTAACAGGAGAGATTTGTGTCTTCTACTGGGCGTAGACCCAGAGAAGAGCAAAAAAAGGAGTTGACTTAGGAGGGAATGCTTTGATCTTTCCTAGATTTATGCTACTAATTTTTCTAAGACGGCAGAACGTTATTTGTAAGTGGGCTGGAAAGTGCAAAGTAGAAGTTGATTAAAGAAAGGCACTTATCTCTTTTAGGGTCCCCCCCTTTTATATGTCTGCTCATCGTTAAGGGGGCATGGCTGGCTGATTAACTGAAGATAAACATTCCACGGTTTGAACAAGATTTTATGCATTTTCCTGAGTTCATTAAATTGGATGCTTAAATAGGCCCATAGAAAAATGTGTTTGCATGTGAGAATCATTTTTGGTCCTAATAGACTTTTATGGCAAAGGGCTCTATGTATTCTTCAGTTTAATGATCACAATGTACAAGGGAGCAGCAAAATTTGACTCCAGTAGTACCTTAAGGACGTTTGAATAAGCTTTCAAGAGTCAAGCTCCCTTATGCCCTGGAAATCTTCTTGGGCTTTAAGGTGCTACTGGACTCAAATCATGTGTTCCACTGCAGACTAACAAGGCTACCCACGTGAAACTAACATACAAGTGAAGAATCGGATACTGAATTCAGGGATTCAACTTCCTGACAATTTCAGCTTTTAAAAAAAGTTAAGTTTCTAGTCCTTGTGAATGTGAAAGCAGGCTTTGCAAGTGTGAGAGCAATGCATAGAGACATGAGTCTCTGCAGTGGTGGTAGATTTGAGTAGAACTGACAAGGTCAGGGTTTCGGTGCCTTGTAGGACATTTGGCTCCTCACCTTGACTGACAGACAAAGAATAAATGAAGCAAAATAATATGTAAAAATCTGTTTGCAGGAATCCTAGAAATAGACTACAGAGCTCAAGTTTTCTGGATGCAGATTTTTTGTTATGTTGGTAGGGGGGAGAAGTCAGAAGTCCTTGGCCGAACATCCTACTTCTCATGAAGTAGTAAAGAGTCTGACGAAGAGAGCTGTGATTCTCGAAAGCTTATGCTACAGTAAAGTTGGTTAATCTTAAAGGTGCTACTGGACTCTTTACTATTTTGCTAGTATAGACTAACATGGCTAACTCCTCTGGATCTACTTCTGATGAAGGAAGTTACAGGCTCAGAGCGGAACTACACGATACGAAATTCACTTGAAGGACACGCGAAAGAACTTGGTCTGTCTGGTCTTACCGTCCCATGTATCTTGCTAACTCGTGTCTGTTCTTCTGCTCCCTGCACGTTTATGTATATCACGGCACAAGTAGTCAATACCATAGAGTCGCCAGTAAGGAGTGGTGATCCTGTTGTGAAGCGGCAGTTGGCTTCCGGCTCTGTGTCCTAAAGCCAACTGCCACTTCACAACAGGATTACCACTCCTTACTGGCGACTCTATGGTATTGACTACTTGTGCCGTGATATACGTAAACGTGCAGGGAGCAGAAGATCGGACACGAGTTAGCAAGATACATGGGACGGTAAGAATAGACAGACCGAGTTCTTTCGCGTGTCCTTCATGTGAATTTCGAATCGTGTAGTTCCGCTCTCAATCTCCAATATCCCATTGTTTTAAAAATATTGTTATAAAGCATGCAGTATAATGCTTGCCCAAGAAGCAGCCTAGGACAGTGCCTACTGGAGAATAAACATTACCTTGTGTAAGGAACGTGGATGGGTCCCATGAAATAATCCATTCACTCATTCTTGGGAATTGGGAAGAATTTGTTCCAGTTTCCTTGCAATAGTCTATGCTATAGTTATTTAAGAAATCACAGAGGAAAGCCAGAACACATCAAAGAGACAGGAAACCACGTTTTTATCCCAGAGCTCACAGTAGCCTACATTGTCCACCCCTTCTATTTTATCTTCACAACAACCCTGTAAGGAAGGTTAGGCTGAGAGATAATATGTGGCTCCATGTCTTCAAGAGACTTCCATGGCAGAAGGGGGATTTGAATCTGAATTTCTCAGATCCTATTTTCTCTTTCTTTCTTTCTTTCTTTCGTTCGTTCGTTCGTTCATTCGTTGGTTCGTACTTTCGTTCTTTCTTTCATTCTTTCATTGGACTTACAGCCCACTCTCCTCGCAAGTGGGCTCAGAGCGGGTAACGAGAAGTAATCAAAATCGTATTAAAACATATTAAAAACATAAAATTCAGCGCAAGAAGATGGCTACATAGTGGCCTGTATATCAAACCCAAGCCAATACATCCATGGGGCGGGAGATGGTATACATATGAAGAGAGTCGGCAGACCATCACGGGAAGAGGTTACATTCCCCCTCCCCTTTGCAGGAGACCACCAGAGGAGCTTTCCAGTGCCCCAGCTTCAGCCATATGCCTGGCAGGACATCTCTATCTAACAGGCCTGGTGGAAAGACAGTAAATCCTGTGGGGCCCTAGCTTCCGCAGATAGAGAGTTCCACCAAGTAAGTGTCAGGTGTCAGACCGAAAAGGCCCTGGCCCTGATCGAGGCCAAGCGAGCATCCTTGGCCCAGGGACCACCAACAGTTGTTTATCAGCTGACCTAAGTACCCTCCAGGGAACATATGGTGAGGTACATATCCTAGTCTGACACACCTAAGCTATAAACCACACCAGCTCAACTGTAACTCACGTATAACCAAAATAATTATCTCCCATGGTATTAGAAGTTCTACACTGCCTGTGGGCACAATTCAAAGTGTGGTCTATACCTTACAACAACCTGAAGGGGATGTACCAGAAGGACTTTCTCCTATCAAATCCTGCTCACTGAACAGAAGCGGGCAACAATGGGACTTTTTTGGGGGGGGGGGTATTCTACTTATGGAATGCCCTCCCCAAAGGAAGCTATTTCTTGAGCGGGTAGAATCTGGGTCAAAACGTGTTCATTTGCTCAGGCTTTTCACTGGTTTCTTTCTCACCTTTTACATGGCCCTTTTAACATGATACTATGGACTTTATGATTTAATATTTTCTGCCTGGCCTGTATATGCCCATTTGGACTGCGAGTTCATATTCTATCGCTCTGCAGGCGAGTCTTTCTGTCATCTTCCAGATAGTGGCACTGATTCGGCTTTTTTCTCACCTCCAGGGTGCCTCCAATCACAGCGCGTTTGTGATGGTCCTTCAACCCTGCGGGGGTTTTATGTGGGCCTTTGCCGTGTGTGTGTCCTGCCTTCCTTTACAGACTATTCAGTTCGCAACATTTCCCCCTCTCTCCTTTTTTTTTGCGATTGTGCTGTTGTGATGGAGCAATTTATCAAACACAGTTGATTTGTGCATGCAGCATATCATTGTGTTCCTTAATTAGTTACTGCCCCTAAAGTCCACCCATGAATCATACCTTGCGTACACATCTGGCCTTTGATTGGTTAGCTACTTTCCCACGTATAACTCGCTGTTTTCTTTGGCTGTGCTGTCCTTCCTTCCTTTTTGAATTATGAACAGTAGCAAAAGAATTCAGCATAGCTATAATCATGGCTAACTGGAGGGTTAAACGGGTGTTGGTTTGGAAGATTATTGACGTTCTTCCAAGCAGGTCTTTTTTTCTGGGAAAAAAGGTGATGGAAATCATCTCCCAGGACTGCACAATGAAGTCACTTTGGGTCAGCTGGAACAAGGGGGAGTTTTTTAAAGTTTAAATCGCTGTCAGTGAAAATGGTCACATGGCCGGTGGTCCTGCCCCCTGATCTCCAGACAGAGGGGAGTTTAGATTGCCCTCCACGCTGCTGGAGCAACACGGAGGGCAATCTAAACTCTGCTCTGTCTGAAGATCAGGGTGCGGGGCCACCGGCCATGTGACCATTTTCAAGAGGTGCCGGAACTCCATTCTACCACGTTCCAGCTGAAAAAAATCCCTGCTTCTAAGCATTGTTACAAGGTTTAGTTGCCCCGTTCTGTTCATCAATAATGAATTTTGTTTATACTTCATATATCAAAATCGAATTCATTATTACTGTGCACAGATTTCGCTCATAGAAAGTGAGTGAGTGTGCATGTGTGGGAGGGAATGGTTAATATTGAAGCAAAGTATGCTTCAGAATCGCCAAAATACCAGTATTTTATTTTTTATTTTATGTCATTCATAGTCTGCCTTTCTCACTGAGACTCAAGGTGGAATTGCATCGTGTGAGATTAATACAGTTAATATCAAGGACATTTCAATAAACCATGCCATAGGATAAATAAATGCAAGTTTACAAAGACATAACATTAGCAAAAATCCAATAGAGAGCTGAAGTTATGTTGAAACAGAGCATAAGCAATTCTAGGCCTGACATTAGACAACATAGAACTACCCAGTAGGGTCATACTTAAAGCAACAGATAAGGCAACGTAGTGGTGAAGTGTAAGGTCCCTACCTCGTTAGTGAAGCTTCTCTTTGAGATAATCTCCCCTACTATACAGCCCTCTTATCTGTGCAAAAAAGCCCTTTTGAATAGTTCAGTTTTGCATCATTTGCAAAAGGCCAGGAGAGTGGGGGCTCTCCTGACCTCCTTAGGCAGGCCATTTTATAGAGCGGGGGCCACCCCAGAGAATGCGCGTGTATGGGCAGCTGTTGATTTCGCCCATGTGCAGGATGGCACCTACAGGAGACCCTATTCAGCTGAGTGAAGCTGCCATGATGGGGACATATTTACTTCCTTTATACCCCTTCTTTCTTTGGAGGAGTCTAAGCAACTTACATGGTTCTCCTCTCCTCCGTTTTACAACCATGTGAGATAAGTTAGGCTAAAAGTGTGTGACTGGCCCAAGGTCTCCGGAGGACACTCTGATCAGGGGATAAACAGTTGTTGTTGGTCCCTGGCCCCAAGGAGGCCCGCCTAGCCTCAACTAGAGCCAGGACCTTTTTGGTCCTGGCTCCCACCTGGTGGAACACTCTGGCTGCTGAAATCAGGGCCCGGCAGGACTTACTATCCTTCCGCCAGGCCTGCAAGACAGAGTTGTTCCACCAGGCATATGGCTGAGGCTGGGCCTCCGCCAGCCTGAAAAAAGGGGTGTATAAAATCTTAACCCTCCCTGTGAAGGCTGTCCACTATCCTATTTTAAATGTGTATGGATTTTATTGTATTTTAATATGTTTTTATTGTATTTTGTATTTTAATATGTTGTTATCCACCCTGAGCCCACTCGTGGGGAGGGTGGAATAAAAATTTGAAACAAACAAACAAATAAACAAATAAATAAATAAAATAAGGTCACCCATGGCAGAGTGCGGATTCAAACTGGGCTCTCCCTGATCCTAGTCCAATGCTCTAACTACTACATCACACTGGCTCTCAACAACTCCAATGGGATTGCAGGAGGTGTCTTCTACCTTTTTTCATGATGTTTTTTCGCCAACATGAGGGCTAGGAGCTTGGTCTTTTTATCTGACAAAAATTGAGTAATTCTCAGGCAGCTCGACCAGGCGCTTCAAAAGAGAATAGCTGTGAACATCTACTTGGCTCATGATCCGAGAGTTACAGGGACATTGCAGCTGAGACATTGAGGCGGTTGCGTCTCCGATAGTGCAGCAAAAGAGCTTCTGCCCACGAGGGAGCAGGTTTTATGTCATTAGTGCCAAGAAATGCTTTTGTAGCTGCGTTCTGATTTGTGAATCATTAATTGTGAACTTTTGAATAAAGCAGTTACTATGCTCAGCAATTGCTGGCAGATATCCCTTTAGTTGGTTTCTGGGGTTTCTCTAGAGGACATGCTGGGCAGGATGAGGGGGAGTCACCGGTGATGAGAAGCACCCGGGAGCTTCTCCTCAACCAAGAGACTGATAGCAAGCCAGATTAAAAAAGGTAAGGGCAGTTCCTTGGACAAGCACCGAGTCATTACTGACCCATGTGGGGATGCATGTCACATCACAACGTTTTCTTGGCAGGCTTTTTGTTACGGGGTGGTTTGCCGTTGCCTTCCCCAGTCATCTACACTTTACCCCCAGAAAACTGGGTACTCATTTTACTGACCTCAGAAGGATGGAAGGCTGAGTCAACCTTGAGCTGGCTACCTGAACCCAGCTACTGCCAGGATTGAACTCAGGCCGTGACGAGCTTGGGCTGCAGTACTGCAGCTTAACCACTCTGTGCCACGGGGCTCTTGATAACAAGCCAATTGTCTCCCATTTTCTCCAAGAGACCTCAGATACTGGCACCAGCTTACTTTTCTCTTTAGATGGCATATTGAAAAGGAAAAACCTTTCAATAAGACTCTTACTTTATTTAAAAAAAAAGGGGGGAAATGACGGAAAAAAAGCAAATGGTGCAAGGGAAGAGTCTTTCATGTTTATATAACCCGTACGCATTTTGCAGCAGCTTCATCAAAGGGATCTATCAAGAATACAAAATATAAAGTCATAATAAATACACCATCTTAAAAAATTGCGTACATCTTAAAAAGTGTGTACATGGTAATGATACTAAAAGGAATTTGGAAGGTCAGTAAAGTTTTGTAATGTTTATTCATACACAATTTAAAGCAATAATCTTTTTTGTAATTAGGAAACGTGGAGTGTATATTGTTAGTTCAGCTACTGTGTATTTAGCATTTATGATGAATTGCACTCTGCACATGCTCTGTGAAATAGTCCTGTAATTTAATTACGTGTTTGAATATGATTTATTAATTTTTAAGACGTTGTATTTATTATGACTTTATATTTTGTATTCTTGATAGATCCCCCTGATGAAGCTGTTGCGAAACTTCTCTTGCACCATTTGCCTTTTTTTCCTCATTTTGCCTTGGTATACCCTCCTTTCTTTTCTCTGTTGAAAAGGAACTCAGCATGCAGTGCACACAGAGGTTGAAAATGGCACGCAAGCACGGTGCTCAGGTGTGGTTTAGAAGGAATGTTCCAAGCGGCAGTGAGGAATCAACTGGTTCCTTGTTTCCAACATTCTGATTGGCTGTTGTTGTTTTGTTCAGCACATGCGTGTAGGGTTGCCCGGCTCCAAGTTGGGAAATTCCTGGAGATCTGGGGGGTGAAACCTGGGCCGATTCCAGACGACTAACCTGAAGGCGCTGCATGCCGCCATGTTCCGGATCGCGACGGGGAAAACGCGAAATATCGCGCAACGTCGTGCCAAACTTGCGCAAGAAAACGCGATATTTCGCGTTTTCCCCGTCGCAATCCGGAACATGGCGGCATGCAGCGCCTTCAGGTTAGTCGTCTGGAATCGGCCCTGGAGAAAGTGGGGTTTGGGGAGGGAAAGGACCTTGGCGTGGCATAATTCCATAGAGTCCACCCCCCCCCCAAAGTGGCCATTTTCTCCGGGTGAACTGATCTCTGTGGCCTGGAGACTAGTTGTAATCCCGGGAGATCTCCAGCCACTACCTGGAGGCTGGCAACCCTACATGTGTGGTATACCATTATTTTGATATATTGCTTTTTTAAAAAAGCAACAACTGTGCGCTGCCCACCACACACCAAAAGAAAATGGTGAGGTAGGTGGAGCTACGAGAAACACAGCGGGCATTACACACCAGCAAAAGAACAAAATCAAACCGTTTCAGGGAAAAAAATATAGGAGGAAAACAGGTTTCAGAAAGAGCAGAGAAAAGCTGGGAAAGCAAGGAAAGCGCAACAAAGCTGTGAGGAAATGATGAATAACGCGGATAATGAAGGGGACTGAACCCGAAACATTAAGGCTGTCCGGAAGATGCCTCTGTTGGTTTTAGTATATTGCTGCCTTTTGTTGCCTTTACCCCATTCCAATATTGCTGGATTTTTGTATTATTGGTGGAATCACTTTTATGATTGGTTATTGTGATTGTTCTGAACTGGAGAGGTTTTGCTGTGAGAAGCTCACCTGCTGAGGTGGAATATAAAGGCTCTGAATAAATGAATGAATGAATGAATAATAGCCCTTTGTCTTGGAATGAAGTTTGCCTTGTCCATTCAAGTTCTGCCTGCAACTCTAATGTTTTGGGGTTCCTTAGTATCATTTTTTTTTGCCATGCTGTTCTGTTGTTAATCATTGGCATTTGACCTTTTTGACCCTAAAGGCGCTCTGAGGTGAAAGGTGTTCTATTCTTCATCCTTCTTTTGTTCTAGGAGAAGTTATAGCAAAATAAGGCCTGTAACTTGGCTTGCGTCCTGTTTGTTTGCTATTGAGGAGGCAATTAAGTACTGAATGGCAAAGCTAATTCCAATGGAGGCTGTCTGTGGGTGAATGGCAGCACACGTAGGATATCTAACGAAGCACGCCACTTTCAAGGGATTTTCTTCTTCTTCCAGCATTACGTCAATGTAACCCCCAGAGTCCCAAGGACCAGGTTCAATATGTTTACCAATTCAAATATAAATGCAATTTATTTAAACACAACTATGAAAACATTCCCAAAGTTATTAATACTGGATCAGTAACCAGTGACCCCAGAGTATAGTCCTACTCACAACCCCCTGGTAAAGTGTGCAGGCAGTTCTGTAGATTTGGCCAGAGGCTTTGCCTGGAACAGCGTCCCAAATATCTAGCAGGCCTTGCCACAGCAGGACTCTTCTTGGGAAGATGCGGCCTGACTCCCGGGGCTTGCTTGTTGCCCTAGGAGCAGTTCCCCTTATTCTCCTAGCAAGATGGAGTGGGGCAGCTCTGTGCCAGGGTGCTGGTCTCAGGCAGTCCATGAGTTCAGCTGCCAGCAATTCCTGCTCTTGCTTCTTCAGCTCTTCCCAGCTACTGCAGTTCTTGCAGGGAGAAGAGTTCAGCTCTTCCAGCCAGTAGTTTCAGCTCTGTGATGATCTTAGCTCCAAAGCTTGGAAACAAGTTTTGCCTTCCCAGCAGCAGCAGCAGCAGCAGCAGCTCTTCTCTCTTTAGTATTTCCAGCTAGCTTAGTCCTGTATAACACCATTCCTCTTAGTCATGGTGACCTCTTTTTTTATATACATGCCCCATGGGCCTTTGCTAAACATCCAAATTAAACAACCCTAGATACAGCTCAGTTATCTGTTAGTCTGGTCTATGTATCTGCAGTCTATTACTCAGGCCTAGGTCCTAGGCCCCAAACCCTTTTTCCAGTACAGGCTTACATCAATGTAAAAAGGGTCAGTGGTTTACTGAAAATTTATTTTCAGACTTTAATAGCCAATTATTTTGTGTGTAGAGGCTGTAATAGGGTGTGGATGACCCAGGTTTCCACTCTGCCATTAGTGGGTGAACTCGGGCCAGTCACACACCCTCACCAAGTCACAGGGCAGTTGTGAGGACAAAATGGAGGCCAGAGGAACAATGTAAGCCACATTGGGGCTCTACTGAAAAGAAAGATGGGTTATAAATTAAGAGAGCTAGTTTGGTGTAGCGGTTAAGAGAGGCAGGACTCTAATCTGGAGAACCGGGTTTGATTCCCCACTCCTCCGCTTGAAGCCAGCTGGGGGACCTTGAGTCAGAGCCTCGCTACAAGTGACATTTTACACGTGAAGGACACTTGATCATTTTTGCAAGTCTTTCTGGGAACTGAAGTCCCTCTCCCCCACCCCTTTTCCTTCTGTTCCTTCCCCTCTCTGTTAGAATGGCTGCCTGAAGAGACAGAGAAAGCCTACGGCAACAGCAGCTTTTGCAAATCGTCTTGCTGGGTGGTGGGGGATGCTCTGGAGAAAGCTGACATGTCGGTGAAGTGTCCTTCCCCTCTCTGTTAGAACTGTTAGAATGGCTGCCTGAAAAGTCAGAGAAAGCCTGCGGCAACAGCAGCTTTTGCAAATTGTTCCTCCAGTCACAAGCCTGCTCTCAACAATCTTTGGGGGCGGGCAGCTGCAACTTTCTCAGCTTTCTCCAGAGCATTCCCCACCCCCTCCTTGAGCAAGACGATTTGCAAAAGCTGCTGTCCCGTAGGCTTTCTCTGTCTCTTCAGGCAGCCATTCTAACAGAGAGGGGAAGGAACAGAAGGAAAAGGGGTGGGGGAGAGGGACTTCATTTCCCAGAAAGACTTGCGAAAATGATCAAGTGTCCTTCACATGTAAAATGTCACTTGTAGCGAGGCTTTCAATCACAGCTCTCTCAGAGCTCTCTCAGCCCCATCCACCTCACAGGGTGATTGTTGTGAGGATAATAATAACACACTTTGTAAACCACTCTGAGTGGGCATTAAGTTGTCCTGAAGGGCAGAATATAAATAACTATGCTTATGTGTCATTTTTTAAAAATCACTTTGCTGGAGCAGAATCAGATCTGTCTAGTCGAGCCTTATGGAAGTATAGCTACCAGTTGCCTCTGGAAACCTACAAGTAGAACATAAAGTGAACAGCCCACCCCTGTAGAACATTTCTGGCATTGGATACTTAAAGGGTATGCTGCCCCGAACATGAAAGTTTGATGCAGCTATGATAGCTAATGGCCACTGATAGATAAATATGTGTAATTCCTTTAAGCAGGATTCGCAGGTCCTTGGGGTCCAATAGACAAAGAAAAGGGGTGGGACCCACAACTCAACCCAAAATATACTGTAGATGCTACAAGGGTGAAGCTATAACCATTAAAACATATTCAAAATAATTATTTATTATACAGTGTACACAGTAATAATATTTAAAAATGCCCACCTGTCAACCCAGAAAAGGATGTCATTTCTGGCACGACATGGAAATGACGGTTTGAACTAGTAGTGGATACTTTAAAAATTGGTCCGAAACGTAATGTTTGGAGCTGATTTGTAGAGAATTGGCCTGCAGTGCAACTTGTTGCTTCAGCATCACACCAGAAATGATGTCATTATCTGGCGGCATTTGGAAGTGATGTCATTTCTCTGGGTCAGATGCAACCCTCTCCAGACCCCACCCCAGAAATCTCTGAGGGATTGTGGGCAGAGGCCTGGTAACCCAGTTTGGAGGATAGACTGTGCTGAACTCCCTCCCGTCCCCAAACTCCACCTTCCCCAGGCACCTCCATATTCAGGAATTTCCCAGCCCACAGTTGGCAACTTGAGGTCCACCTCCCCCCCTGCCCTGGGCCACCTTGCATGCAACTACTGATATTGGCATGAAAAAAATACATACAAAATCTGGACTATTCATGTGCTCACAATATCCGTATATTTGTGGTATGAGAATCAGTCATGTGAGAATGGCTTTACAGCAGTAGCTGAGCCATCCAAACAACGTGGAAATGAGGCAGCTACTCTAGTTGGAATAATCAGAGGAGTTCAAAATAGTTCAAGTTATGCTTTTTTATGGGAGTGCTGATTGCAAACTGCACTTCCTTTGTCTTATCTTATCTAGAAAAAAGGTATCACTTGGCTCCTTCCTGTGTCTTGTACGGTAATTGTGGACCTGTTTATGATGAAGTCAACATAATCTTTTCCAGCAGATATAGCATACTGAGATCTTGTGAATGCTCTAACTAGTGTTCCACTTTGATATAACCCGCTTCTTTCAGGCTGTTCAATTGCATGGTGGAGTTGTCATCCAGACACCCATTTATTGAGACCACTTCAGTGTAGAGATGGCCTAACAATCCAACCGTTGTTGAATTGGTCACTTGTGAGAACCATGGCCGTTTTCACACTACTAACCTCCTTCCGTAACGTTGCAAAACGTCACACAAAAAACACAGAAGATAGCGTCTTCTCGCAAGACTTTTGCGCGATGTCGCGCAAAACTCTCGCGATGTTGCACAAAACTCTCACGAGAAGACGCTGTCTTCTGCGGTTTTTGCGCGATGTTTCGCAACGTTACGGAAGCAAGTTAGTAGTGTGAAAACGGCCCATCTTTCTTTCTTTCTTTCTTTCTTTCTTTCTTTCTTTCTTTCTTTCTTTCTTTCTTTCTTTCTTTCTTTCTTTCTTTCTTTCTTTCTTTCTTTCTTTCTTTCTTTCTTTCTTTCTTTCTTTCTTTCTCTGGCTTGTGAGGCATGACCCTCTGCATTCTCTGAACTTCATGTTATCTCCTCCCATCTTTCGTCAATTCAGATTCATGTTTGTTCTTAGGGGCAGGAACGGGCTCTTAGTATATGTATGTACACAATCAAATTTTTGCCATTATAGACTTCCAGACACTGTCACAGCCTCTCTGTACAATTGTGCTAGATCTGGCACTCCTTGAAAGATAGGAGGGGGAAAGGATAAGTTCCCAGAAAGTCAAAGAGGAGTTGTTTGGACATGCAAAGGTCAATTCCTATAGATCTGAACGGAATGAAGGGTTTACCAATGCAAGAGCTCGGGATCTAAAGAAGGAGTTAGCAAAGCAGAGAACAGATTAGACCACTGAATGGGTCAACCCCCAACTGCCCCCTCCTAGGACTGCCAATTTCTAGCTGGAGCCTGGAGATATCCTGGAATTACAACTGACCTCCAAATTTCAATGATCAGTTCCCCTGGAAGACAGGGTGAAATCTATGGCTTTACACCCTGCTGAAGTGTCAGTGCAAGAGATACTCGGTTGGAGCTTATGGATCTGTTCTTCCAACCACGGCACCCTCCTCCAGAGCATGGTGGCTTCCCTAAATGCAAGATGCTCTTCTGCTACCAGGAAGGCACCCTGCTCCGGAGAAAGGTGCCGCCATTAGTGGAACAGATGCATGGAATTCAACCGATACATTTGCCAACCTCCAGGTGATCTGGAATTTCAAGGGGAACTGGAGATCAGTTTCCCTGGAGAAAATGGCAGCTTCCCCCGCTGACGTCTTTCCCCTCTCAAAATCTACCCTCCTCAAGATCCACCCCCAGATCTCCAGGTATTTCCAGCCTGGAGTTGGCAACCCTACGAGCTGTGTTTCTGTGGTTGCTGTATTGGGAAATGGGAGAAGAGGGCCATCGGCTGCAGCTTCACTCTGTGCATATCAGCTCCATCTCTAGGGAAGAATCTGACACCTATATAGTAACACCAATGTGTATTAATACATATTTATTATTTAATAACTGAGATCATCATTGTTACAGTCTTGCACTTTAGAAACAACAAAGTAGGAGGTGTACACGGTAGGAGGTGTATTGTTATTATGATTTAATTATTGGCATTGCTTTCTACAATGTGTGCTATAAACAAAGTAGGAGGTGTACAGACTGCACAACTCTTCTACCTGGAGCTTGGTCACAGGGGAAGGGTGGGATACATGCATGCTGCCTTGCACTCATGTGCCATAGATATTGTAGGTCTTGTGCGCATGCGATCCCCTTGCATTAATGCTGTCTGGATGAAAGCGCCGGGGAGCTGTTCCCATATATCTCCCTGAATGTGTACCTTGTAATGAGTGTAAAAGTAGCCCTGAGATAATGCTGATAAGCATTTCAGATTTCCTTTACCGGACAGCCATCAGTCACCTTACGGAAAATTATCAGTTAGGTGTCCTTAAAGACACAACAAGGGCTCTCATTTTTTTCCTCTGTGCAGGTCATTAACTTTTCTTTTTTACTTGTAATGTAACTGAAAGGTATGCGGGTCTGCATTTTGGATGCTTTTCCTATGTGTGTATGTGATTATCAAAGAAAACAATACATGGTTTGAGAGGGACTGAGGGATTTTAGCTGCTATAAGCTACCTAAGTATCCTGAACGATCTTATCTTTTTAATGAAAATTATTCTCCTCCAGCCCCTTTGCAGGCCTAGTAAGCAGCCTGTCTACGTTTTTATTTTCCTTCTCTGGTATTTGCTCTCAGTGATTAACTTTGAGTCTAGATTTCAACCTTCCCTCCCACTTCAGGTCCAAATTTTGTCGGACTCACAGTTAACAATGTTTCTGCATTTCTTTTAAACAAGGGAACAGAATAAAGGGTTTGTGTGTGTGTGTGTGTGTGATTAAAGCAGTATTTATGTAAAAGTTTTACCCCAAAAATGAGCAAAAGATTTTAACGTATTTTCATTTGAAGCCTTGTTAAGCAAACCCTAACACTTTTAAATCCCAGAAGGGTAGAAACAGGGCATGGCTGCAATGCTGACAAATTCTGTTTATGGGCTACCAGTTGGGTGGGGAAAAAGTTATGTGGATATCCCATTTTTTTGTGCACTCACAGAAGAATCACCTCAAAAGCCATGAGAACTGGATAGGGCAGCAAGCAATACACTCTCAGTCTCACCTGCCTCATAGGGTTGTTGTGAAGATGAAGTAGGGAAGGGAGAATAATGTATGCCTCCTTGAGTTCCTTGGAGGAAGCATGGAAATTAAAATGTAATAGATCAATAGGTAGCTCTCATGGATCCCAATCCTATGCATGTTTATGCGGAAATAAGCCCCATTTAGCTATTTCCAAGTACATGTGTAAGGCCCGAGCATGGAGGAATGGTGGATAGGTTTGCCAACTGCCTGGAGAAAAAAAAGTTGTGTCCCTTTTAACAGAGGCTTAATGGAGTGTCATTTACCAGGTGATGTTATTTACAGGGATCCCATTCCCCCAATGGTGGTGGAGGATCCTCCGCTCCTGCCTTTTGCCCCCTGCTACCACTTATCTGGCCGGCAGGGGGAAGGCAGGGAATGGGCCTCCCAGGTGTCATTGCGCCGCCCCCGAGAGTGCTCCCGTGCTTTGCAGCGAGCCAATTTGGGTCCCAAACGGGGCAAATCAGGCCTATTTGGGGCTCATATCAACCCGCTGTGAAGTGCACACACGTGATCCCCAGCCTTGTGCAATGACGTCACTTCTGGGAAGTGATGTCATCGCACCAGCACAGGGCTGTGTGCACACAAGGAGCATCTAGGGAGCACCAGGAAGGTAAGCATTGGGTCCCACCCTCCTGCTGGAAGAGTAAGGGGACACAGCAACCCTATGTTATTAACCTCCATGCCATGAAACTCTTCAGCTACCCATTTCCACACATTAAGCCTCTATTAAGAGGATGTGACTTTTTCTCCAGGCCTGTTGGCATTGCTAGGAATGGATCAGTTACCACAATTTGGACAATTTTATGATCTTTCAGAAACAAAACAGATTAATTTTTTTCTAATGAGATTGTATGTATGTGCTAGAATCACAGGACAGAGGTGACTGTCTACAAGTTTAAATCGGGTCCAGAGACAAAATGCTTGGATCTAAGACTGTGGCCTTAATTCCTGAGGTTCCCTGTTGGGGAAGCATTTTAAAAAAGAGAGAGAGATTCCACGTCAGCCTGCCTTATGTCTGGCTGCTCGTCTCCTGTGTCTCTCATTCTTTGCGCGGCCACCTGCTTGTAAGCAGCGTTTAGTTGGTTCTTAATAGCGAGTCTTTCTTTTGGGAGCATCTGTATCTGTGTGTGTTTGTACGTGTGTGCCCTTGGTCTTGTGGCTTTGACACTGGGGCCTTGTTGTCTAAAAGGAGACTGTACGATACAGCTCCTTCCCTGCTCCCAGCTTTGGTCCCACAAATTCATTCTTAGAAAGTTTCCGAGTTTCCCAGGAGATAAAACACGAGCAACATTTGCTCTGGCCTGAATAATTTCTGAAGGCATTCAGGCAGGTTTTGTTACGAAGGTTACCAAGGGACAGGAGTGGAGCATGAGAATTGTCTGGGGCTGTTGTTATTCCTGAAAACTAGCATCCAAAAAATAAAAAAAAATCCACTGCAAGGATATAACAATAAATATATCGGCTGTTTCAGATACAGGATTCACCGAAACAAATGAAGAAGGAACAGTGCAAATTATTATCAAATTATTCTGCCCAGGAATGTGGTTTTTAAGCTGCAGCTTGACAGAAAATAAAGAAAATATAACAGCAGGATAGCTATCGGGGAGCAACAAAAGTTAGACGCAAACTATATCAGCAGAGTTTTCGCCATGCTTGGAAATGCTCCCCTCGGGCTAGCTGGGGACCTAGAAGCAAAGAAATGAACACAAGAACAGTCTCTTGCGGGGGTGGAAAAAAACAGGCAACTGTTTCCAAATCCTTTTATTGTGCATCTTGTCAGCGGCATGGACCGACGGAATTAAAACATTTTTACATGCGCTGTTCAAGGTGGCTCATTTTTAAAATTATTCCTGTCCTCTCTTAAAAGCACCTGAGCTGGTGTACTTCAAAATGAATGGAGAGCCGGGTTTGATTCCCCACTCCTCCACTTGAAGCCAGCTGGGTGACCTTGGGCTAGTCACAGCTCTTCCAGAGCTCTCTCAGCCGCACCCACCTCACAGGGTGATTATTGTTGTGGGGATAATAATGGCATACTTTGTAAACTGCTCTGAGTGGGCATTAAGTTGTCCCAAAGGGCGGTATATAAGTTGAATGTTATTATATTATTATTATTATTATTATTATTATTATTATTATTATCTGTCCCCTCTTCACCGTTCCCCCTCCTCCCCCAGCAGCCTCTCCCCTATGGCCCAGATGTATTGTGCCAACTGAGCAGGTCCCCATGGCATGGTGGGAGTATCCCCTGTATCCCCTTCCCCACACTGCTTCCTCTTTCCCTCCTCATTTATATGCTGCCTTTCTCCACAGTGGGGAACAAAACAGCTTACATCATTCCCTTTGCCTCCATATTATCTTTGCAACATCCCTGAGAAGTAGTTTAGGCTGAGACTGTGTAACTGGCTCAAAGTCACTCAGTGAGCTTCCACACCACAGTGGTAATTTGAACACTCTGTTCTGAAACTTTAACCACTACACTTTGGCTTTTGTCCAAAGTGGGGCTGCTGTTGAACGGCTGCTGTTGAACAGAAAAAAGCGGCTGAGCCTGAGTGAGTCTTGCAGATTGTGTAGTATCAGAGTTGCCCAGTGGTTGCTTTTGGACATGACCCCAATGAGTCCTCTCTCAAAGACCCAAACAACCCTGGAAAAGATCCTGCCCCCTCCCCCTGTATTTTACTGGCAGAAGCCAAGCCTAGAATACTGGCTAAACTGCTATGGTTGCCTAGCAACAGCCACTGAGGACATCTGGTTAAAACTACAGGTGCTCCTTTTATCTTTTTGGATTTTTTCAAAAGATGAGGATATTTTTAGATTTCTTATTTTTTTCTGCAAACCAGGAACATTTTTCAGGTCTGTAGGAAGATCTGTCTTGTCCATTCATGGTTCAAATTTCCAGCTTTAAGTGCCCACAGATCAGGGTCGCTTGGCTACTGGTATATAAGACATCATGTGGACATTCCAAACAACTGCTCTCCAGTAAGGGAGCAAAGACAGAGCAAAATGTTCTTTCAGAAGCAACCCACAGACCAGCCAAGAAAAGCCGAAGGAGGCTAAAAGCATTAATAAATACAATACAGCTTAGTGATTGGAATGCCGGAGCAGGTTCGACAAGATTTAGGTTCAAATCCCCCAGAGCTCATGTGACGACCTTGGGCCAATCACTGCCTCTCAACCTAACCTGTGAAAAATAACTATGGGGCTTCTATTTTTTTTCTTTTACGAAAAGGTCACAGGAGGACCGATGAACCCCATCAAACTTAGCATTCGAGGCTATTATGAACTGGAGGCTCTTTCCAGCCCCAGCTATCTGAACAAGTATTTAAAAGGCAAGCAAACAGCAAAGAGGATCTACTTTTGCTCTGAGAGCTCATGAAGGGCTAATTCAATGCATCTTTTCCACAGCTCACACCCTGCTTAGTTTTATTTGTCTGAACTCGGGTCGCCATAGGTCGGAGGTGACTTGACGGCACATAACAGACACCCCCCCTCCCTCTATTCCTCCCCCAAAGGTGCTTCAGCTTTAGTTCTCCATCTGCTCTGTCACATCACCTACTACTAGGCTTGCCAGTCTCCCATTGGGGGCGACCCTCTGCCACCCTGCTGCCACTCAGCTGACTGGTGGGGGAAGAAAGGTGTGGGAATTGGAAGGGGGAGGTTAGAAGTGTGCTCCCATGTGCTCCAGAGCACCCTTTTGCGCCCGTGTCACTCTAGGAATGACGTCATTTCTGGCACAATGTGGTAGTAATGGGTTGTGCCAGGGGCCAACTAAGTGAAAATCGGCCCCCTCAATTTAGTGTTCGGGAGCAATTTTCACTCCGTCAGCCCCCATTACTTTTGCATTACGCCAGGAATACCATCATTCCTGGTGCAATGCTCCAGAGGTAAATTCCCCCCTGTGCAACTCCCCCGTGCCCCCCATCCCCTGGTGTGGCCTCCAGGGACCTGGCGACCCTACCTACTACTTGATCCTCTGCTCTGCCAGTGAGCCACATCCCCTCCCATGTGTGGGTTTGCTCTAATCACGGGCCACTCCATACATTTTTCAATTGTGTTATGATACTTATTGCTTTATTGACAATTAGTCCAATTCCTAATAATTCCTGCCACAGTGACCATGAAAAGTTCCGTTAGCTTCCCACACTGGGACCAAGGCATTTGCATGGTGTGCCTCGAGCCAGATGAGAAGGGATGCTATCAGGGGTCATTTCGTAGAAAAAGAGCTGGAGGAACTCATTAGCATAACTCATTAGCATATGCCATGGCTCTTGCCATCAGTGGAAGTGTGTCATTGGCATAACTGATTTGCATATGACACCCCCCCCCCCTGACGTCACCTATCCTGGCCGAAATTGGGCCCAAAATGGCAAAAAAGGGCTGAAAATGGCCGGAAAGGGGCCCAAAATGTTCAGGATTGAGCCGTTGCTGAGTGGGAGAGTGATCCACCACCTGTCAGAAGCCCGATCTGGGCTGTTTCAGCCCCAATCCAGGCTGAAAGGGGCCCAAAATGGCCGAGTCAGGTGGGCGGGGCCATCTGACATGTGACCTCTTTGGGGAACTGCCGGGACTGCGTTCCTGCACGTTCCCCCTGAAAATGAGCCCTGGATGCTATGATTTATGCACCTGTACTTGCCCAGGTTATTGACCAGTTCTGACCTCCCTTTTTTAAAAAGAATATGTTTTCTATTCATCATTTACTAAATAAGCTATTTGGAGCAGGGTGAAAATGGCTGTATAAGTATGTATCTCTGTATACATCCATGCAGATTGTGGGGAGTAGTGGTTAGAACGTTAGACTGGATGCAGCGAGGCCTGAGTTCAAATCTTACTGCGAAACTTATTTTGTGACTTTGAGCACATTTTTTATCTCAGTCTATCTCAGATAACATTGAGGAGAAGAGAACTATATGTATGATACCCTGAAGTATTTTGAAAGAGGGTAGAATAAGAATGTACAGGACTTTTTTTCTGGGAAAAGAGGTGGTGGAACTCAGGACCACACAATGATGTCACTTTGGGTCAGCTGGAACAAGGGGGGAGTTTTTAAAAGTTTAAATCGCCCTTGCTGAAAATGGTTCCCGGCCATGTAACCGTTTTCAAGAGGTGCCGGAACTCCGTTCCACCGCGTTCTTGCTGAAAAAAAGCCCTGAGAATGTACTAAATAAATAAATAATAAATACATGCTCCAAGTTGAAACACACATACCTGGCTGCTGTTAGATACCCCCTATGCCTCCCTGAGGCCGAATGGAGTGTGCCGAAGGACCCCTACCCTTCCATTCCCTACCTGTTTTTGCTTTCTTTGTGTTGCATACTACCCCATTATGATAGTATTATGATTTCATCATGTCCTGGGAAGTATATGTTAGGGGTATAAATTCCCCCTCCTCAGAACATTCTAGAAATCTTGGGCTTTTCTCATTAATATGGAATTAATTGAAACATTGTTTATGCAGGGGCACCTGTCACGCCCCCATTTTGAGAGAGAGGTAAAGACATGTCCCATTTTCAGATTTTTCACATAATTAGGTTTTCCTGGATGACAGGTGCCCAAATTAAAGCAGATGTAACTGGCATAGGTGGACCGGTAGGCCTGGCTCAGTATAAGTCAGCTTCCTATTTGGATCACAGGATGTGCTCATAAAATTTTACTCAAAGGAGGAACCGGTGTTGGAGAGGCTGTTGTGCAAGCCATACGGCTTATGGAGAAGAGCCGTTCCTTTTATGAATCAGCAGGAAATCTACTGGACGCAGCTTCTAAATACCAGCGTTTTATTATCACTATCATTAATCCTGGCGACCTGTTCTTTCTCTCGCTGGTTATGAAAATTCTGCTTTACGTTCTGAGCGAATAAATGACTTTCTCTTTTACTCTTGGGGAGGTTTTGTGGGATGCAGGAAAGGTGAGGCCTGGAGATCTCCTGGAATTACAGCTGATCTCCAGATGACAGAGATCGTTTCCCCTGGAGAAACGAGGGTGGATTCGAGGGTGCATTCGTTTCCCCTGGAGAAACGAGGGTGGATTCAAGGGTGCATTCGAGGGTGGATTCTATGGCATTATACCCAACGGAGGTCCCTCCAATCTTACCCTCCTTAGGATCCACCCCCAAATCTCCAAGAATTTTCCAATCCAGAGTTGGCAATCCTAAATACAGGAATGTGGGCAGATTGGGGGAATAGTGTATTTTCACACCCTGGATTTACTAAGGGGAGAACCTGGAAATTAGGAACTCCTAGTGGAACAAACTCATCTTTGAATCCTTTTGGGATGTTCCATCACCAACCATTAGATGAAGAAACACATTTTTTCTCTATGTTATGTACTGTCAAGTTGCTTGCTGCAGGTTGACTTATTGCTACTGGCCCAAATGTCCTATCATTGACAGACTTGCTCAGATCCTGCAAGAAACAGGCAAATCAAGAAAAACAACCTAGAACTTACCTCTTTCAATAGGCATGGATTTCTGTGTATCTTACAATTCTATGTCAGCTCAGAAAAACTGTAGGATACGAATGACAGAATTCAGCATTCTGGGAATCAAAGATTTCACTTTTTAAAAGTTCTTTTAAAGAAAGGCTTTAAAATTTCTAATGGCCAAGGTGTGAGGCTTTAACATCATTCCCCCTAAGTAGCAGAAGGATATAAATAAGAATAAATTATGAAAACATAGGCAACATATTATTTGAATAATATCTAAAGGTCACAGACTTTTCTCAGACCAAAATTTTTGCACAGAGCAATGAGTTTAATCTGTGCAGACCAGACTATACACTCATCATTCATCCAAGCTGACATCCACAAACCACAAAACTATTTTAGGTATGCCCTAGAATTTGCACACACTCAGAGGAATTATCTGGATCTTTCGGAACACCACACAGCTCCCCACACCGGAGTATTTCTGAAGCTTCCTTGAACCATGAGGAGAGCTGACTCAGCATCTTAGAACAGAACTGGCAAGTGTTTCTATGGGATGTACACAGACCTATTTGATTTTGTGGTATGTTGATCAGCAAGTATGCTTAGAAACTGCTTATGCTAAACTGTCCGTGAGATGACAGAGGAGTTGCTTTATGTAATTTCCAAAGTCCCATGGCGTCTCTGAATGGAAAAGTTCCCAATGTCTGCTAGACAGGGTTGCCAGCCTCCCGGTGGTGGCTGGAGTGGAGATCTCTTGGAATTACAACTGATTTCCAGGCCATAGAGATCTGTTCCCCTGGAGAAAATGGCTGCTTTGGAAGGAAGACTCTATGGGATTATCTTAAACTGAGGTCCTTTCCTTCCCCAAATCTGCCAGGATTAATCCCTCAAATCTCCAGGAATTTCCCAACCTGGAGCTGGCAACTCTACTGCTAGACATAGCAATATCTCTTTGCCTACATCTTTTTAATTATGAGTAAAGCCTGCAGATGAACCTTAAATAAAAGAACTCCATCAAAACTTCACCTGTGAGCATTTAAACATAGGTTATATGATGACTACTCCAGCAGGATTTTATTCTTTACAATATATCCTAAACAAAGTTGTGTGCATGCTTCATTTTTTTTAAAAAAAAAACCAAGTGTATTCATTTAAATGTATAAGCCCATCTAGGGTTGCCAACTCAGTGTTGGGGAAGTCCTGGAGATTTGGGGGTGGAGCGGGGGACAGTGGGGTTTGAAAGGGGGAATGTGCTTTGCAGAGATCTAATGCCATAGAGTCCACCCTCTGAAGCAGCCATTGTCTCCAAGAGTTTCCCAGTTTCTCCAGATCTGTGTAGTCTGAAAATCCCTTGTAATTCTGGGAGATCTGCAGACCCCACCCTAAAGAACCTGAATATTTACAATTCCAAAAGCAAATTGTGCCTCAAAGTTTTAGACTTCTAGATAGAGCCCCTATTTAGCTGGGTAAGTGGCATAGAAAAGTCTTAAATAAATTTTAACAAACCCTCTATACCTTTGAAACCAGGTGGTATTTGGGGTGTGACTTTCACAAATCTTCATGCTCAAGCTAGAAAGCATTTGAGGGCAGATTAACAGCCTTCTGAGTGAGAGGAGATGATGGCCAAAGATATATTAAACCCAACTGGTTTACTAATCCTTTGGGAATCCTTTGCCATGTGGCGAGACATTATTGCTTTAATAAGTAGAAGAGAGATGAAAACGAGTTCAGTGACAAGATATTTCTAGAGAATTAATGGCCCTTAACTTCAGCAGCTTGGGATCGCTTTGATCACGTCCACACATTCCAATCAATATTGAAGGTATAATGCCTTCCTAAGCTCTTACCTTAGGCATACGGCAGAGCTTAAGAGGAATTTAAAGTATGTGCGATACAGGAAAACGTCTGACAGTATAGGATTTAATAGGCCCCCAAAGTCCAAATTCTATAAACCTGTCGATGGAGCCAATATTGTCAAATATCAGAACGAGGCAGAGTAATTATTGTTGGCCATGACTAGTGAGAACAGGGCAAGAAGCAATTTTTTTAAAAATTGCAAGGTGGTAGACACTATAAAGAAAAATATTGGAATAAGCTGCCTCGGAAGGGTGTGGAATTGTCTATATTTGAAGTTTCAAAAGGAAAAACAGACAGGCATCTGGAAAAGTGAGCAAAAGTCCTGTGCCAGATTCATGTATTTTATCTATAAGGTGCATGTTGCATATTCACAACATGCTTGCAAGGTAGGCTTGGTTGAGAGAGCAAGGGTCACATTTTATGCTGCTCTTCCTTCAAGGCACATTGCTCTCCCCTTCTCTATGTTATCATCACAACAACCTTGCAAGGTAGGTTACATCAAAAGAGCAAGTCTGGCCTATGGCTGCGGAAGTATTTGAATATGGGTTTCCCCATTCCTAATCTGACATTGTAGCCCCTATACCACACAGGCTCTCAATATGAAGTTGATCCAGTTCTACAGTTCTATGATTCAATTTATTTTGAGTCACAGAGCTTTGCCAAGGGTATTTTCCCACTCCTTACACAATTGACAGTGGGTTTTCATCTCTTTTTTGCTTTCTCTTCCTTGTCAGAAAAAGGAAGAAGAAATGTCTCCTGTGTAAAGGTGAGAAAATACCCTTAATAGTGGCGGCTTGCAACATGTCAGGTGAATTTATGAGAGAAATGGATTTTCACCCACACCTTTTGATATTGTTTGTCTTTTCTGTGGACTGGTACAGCTCTCTGTATAAGGCGGGGTGGCAGGCTGAGGGCCTGTGGGCTGCCTGCAGTAGTGGTTAAGAGCAGCAGGACGCTAATCTGGAGAACCGGGTTTGATTCCCCACTCCTCCACTTGAAGCCAGCTGAGTGGCCTTGGGTCAGTCACAGCTCTTCCAGAGCTCTCTCAGCCCCACCCACCTCACAGGGTGATTGTTGTGGGGATAATAATAACATACTTTGTAAACTACTCTGAGTGGGTGTTAAGTTGTCCTGAAGAGTGGTATATAAATCGAATGTTGTTGTTGTTGTTGTTATCCAATCACTGCACTAATTTTACCAGCAATCCTACTAAATTTTAACCAACCAATGCCTTTATAATAGGGAATATAGATTGCTCATTGCTTTGGCCAAGAGGAAAAAAAATACTTTCAGGTTGTGAGAGATAGAGATAGTCCATGCTTTACATGCCTTTTGGGGATTTAGTATGTAACATTTTGTGTCATGCAGTTGTTCATATTTGTGTACAATAAGCACACAATCAATGACCGGGGGATAGAATGGGAGCCATGATATGAGTTTACAGGGCTTTTTTTTTCTGGGAAAAGAGGTGGTGGAACTCAGTGGGTTGCCCTCGGAGAAAATGGTCACATGGCTGGTGGCCCCGCCCCCTGATCTCCAGACAGGGGGGAGTTGAGATTGCCCTCCGTGCCACTCAGCGGTGCGGAGGGCAATCTAAACTCCCCTCTGTCTGGAGATTAGGGGGCGGGGCCACTAGCCACGTGACCGTTTTCAAGAGGTTCCGGAACTCCGTTCTACCGCGTTCCAGCTGAAAAAAAGCCCTGGGAGTTTATAAAATTATGCATGGTACTGAAAAAAAAACTTCATAGAGAAAATAAAATTCTACCTGTCTCAAAATACCAGATCTTGGAAGCATCCAATAAAGATGATCAGGACAGAGAAATTGCTTCTTTATGTGATCCATAATTAACTGCCATAGTACATATTGATGGCCAGGAACTTAGACCACTTTAAAGTGGATTAGACAAATTCATGGTGGATGGGTACACCAATAGCTATTATCCGGGACAGCTAAGTAGAAGGTCAATGATCAGATGCAGTATATCTCTGAAGGTCAGTTGCTAGTCTGAGAGAGGGCATGGTGGTAAAAATAAGGGGGGGTGGACTCTATGATCCATTTGTGAGCTTTCCAGGGCATTTAGTTGGTCACTATGGGAAGCAGCAGGGCTTTTTTTCAGCTGGAACGCGGTGGAACGGAGTTCCGGAACCTCTTGAAAATGGTCACATAACTGGTGGCCCCGCCCCCTGATCTCCAGGCAGAGGGGAATTTAGATTGTCCTTCAAGTGGCGCAGAGGGCAATTTCAACTTCCCTCTGTCTGGAGATCAGGGGGCGGGGCCACTGGCCATGTGACCATTTTCTCTGAGGGCAACCCACTGAGTTCCACCACCTCTTTCCCCAGAAAAAAAGCCCTGGGAAGCAGGATGCTGGAACTGATGGACCATTCATCGGTGCTATATCCCATATGTTCCATTTACTATAATGTCACTAATGATGCCAATTTGATAATTGAGCCTGGTCACTTCTGATGAGGCCACAATACTCTCCCAGTTTGTAGACCCCCCTATAGAGATAGGGTTGCCGGCTCCTCCCCTGGAAAATTCCCAGGGGTTACCAGAGGTGCACTGGTTATCCTGTATGGAGAACAGAGTGACTCCCAAGATATAGAAGTATCTTTATCCCTGATTGAAAGTGGCCTTGCCTCAAAGAACGAGGCATGGATTAAATAATAAAATCTAGCATTTATATAGTGCTTTAGAGCATTCAAAGAATTTCACATACATTTTTATATTCCTTCAGATAGCCTTGAAAAGTTGGTTGGTACAATTTCTAAAATTGTAAAGGAGCGTGAAACAAAGGGAAGCCTTTGGGTCAGTAACTAACAGTGAAATCCTAAGCAGAGTTACTTTGAAATCCTAAATAGAATTACATTGATTTCAATGGGCTTAGACTGGAGTAACTCTTCTTAGGATTTCACTGTAAATTTACAGCACTTGAGGAAATTATCTGGGGTTGCCAACTCAGCTGGAAAATTTCTGGAGATTTGGGGGTGGAGCCTGGGAAACGTTGGGTGTGGAGAGGGGACAGACCCTCAGCTGGGGTATAATGCCATAGACTCCATTTTTCAAAGCAGCAATTTTCTCCAAGGTAACCGATTTCTGATGGGCACAAACCGGAAAAAAATGAACCATGTGGTTCGTGGTTCGTCAAATTTCATGAACCACGAACTTTCAAGAACCTGCCCTGGTTCGCGAACCGGTTCATTTGGTTCGTGAAAACGTCACCTCCAGGTCAGAAAATCATCACTTCTGGGTCAGCAGAAGGTCACTTCCGGGCCAGCAGAAGTTCACTTCTGGGTCAGCAGAAGGTCTGCAGGAAGTCCATCTCCTGTTGCCTAGGAAACTGATTCATTGGCACCAGGATGTCTGCAGTGACAAACCAAAAAACGAACCAAATGAACCAGCCTAAAAGTTTGTGGTGGTTCGTCAGAAATGGGATCTGACGAACCGTGGTTCGCAAACCACGAACCGGCCTGGTTCGTGCTTAATTTTGGTTCGTATTTTGGTTCGTGCCCATCTCTAGTCTGGAGATTAGTAATTCTGGAAGTTCTACAGGCTTCGTCTGCAGGTTGGCAATCATAAATATTGCTGTGCTATCAGAGGCTTCTCTGGACAGCTAGTTTCAAAACTGAGGCCACCACTTTAAAAAATACCTTGCCACGTGTTTTGCAAGATTTTAGAGCATGCAATGAACAGACAAGGAGCAAAGACTTTGCAACAGATCTTGAGGAAAGGGAACTGCTGTGGGTGGAGACATTCCCACAGATGTATACATAGGAATGTGTAGCAGAGTCTTGTGAGAGGAAGAGAGGATTAAGGAATAAAAATTGGGAATCATACTACTAATAATAATAATATTTGATTTATCTACTGCCCTTCAGGACAACTTAATGCCACACTCAGAGCAGTTTAAAAAGTGTGTTGTTATTATCCTTACAACAATCGCCCTGTAAGGTGAGTGGGACTGAGACAGCTCCAAGAAGCTGTGACTAACCCAAAGTCACCCAGCTGGCTTTATGCAGAGGGCTGGGGAATCAAACCCGGTTCTCCAGATTAGAGTCCTGCCGCTCTTA
Organism: Eublepharis macularius; assembly: GCF_028583425.1. Lineage (NCBI taxonomy): Eukaryota > Metazoa > Chordata > Lepidosauria > Squamata > Eublepharidae > Eublepharis > Eublepharis macularius. Next base: position 12,690,644 of record NC_072799.1, on the reverse strand, counting down.
ACCACCACACCAAACTGCCCCCCTGCCGAAGTCACCACTGCCAGTTTTCTGATTAAAAGAGGTGGCCAGTATTTGCAACTGTTTATCCCACAGTGTGATTCTTTTTCATTTTTCATATGATCCCATGATGAAAAAACCTGCCTATTGGAGATTAATCCCTTTTATTGCATCATTCAACAAGACTTGATGACAAGCTGTTCTATAAAGAGAACACAACATGGAATGCAATTATATGCTTGTTTTATTGCCATGTGGACATTCCTCTGAGGCTCACCAGTTACAAAACCATTGTTTGATCAACCTGCTCGCCCCTTGTTTCGCCCAGTTTTTATACGGCAATAAATTTGAATCTCCATTGCCTTCTGTTTGATTACTCCGTGCCATGATCCTGCAGTCCCATTTATTGGAAGGCTTTATTTGCTCCTGGGAGCATGTCCTTCCCCGCACATGGTGTGGACAGCGCTTGCACACAGTTCTGCCAGATTGGTGAGATGCAAAAATTCTATTTCAGACATGACGGAGCTGCCGAGGAGCAGGAAATGCAAGGAACTTGTGCTTTCTGCTCTCTTTGTGCATTTCCATCGCTTACTAACTTGCACTGAGTTCATGTTGAGTCATACCAGTATGGAAGTGGGTTCTCTGAATGTTTGGGAGACGGTTGTTATGATTAATACAACCACCATCAGTGTCCGTGGGACGTAAAGACTAAGGGATTAAGTCTTTACTGAAAAGGTGGTGTTATGACCTTTACTTTTGGGGGGTAGATTTTTCTTTTAATCTTCCCCTTACACCCTCTGGGTAGTTAGCTGCCACCAGGAATATTGTATACCAATATGTTTTAATTAAGTTTTCCCTTTGGTAACGTTCCTAAGCGTCAGGCTTCTTCGTGTTTCTATGTGGCCCTGAGGATAGGAATGGGATATAACACTGACAGCTACTCTGGGATATAACAAAACAAAATAAATGTTTATTTTTCAAGAAGCGTATTGGTTTCATAAAAGTAGTTCTTAATGTTACTTCCTTTACTCTCATTCACACAGATCTCTTGTAAGGCTTCACACACAGTTAGCCTCTTTCTCTAGGCTCTATATTTCTCTCACAGAAAACTCCTCAGGCAGCACACAGCTAGCCTCTCTTTCCCTGACTAAGTGTCCTTTCACAAACATGCTCAGTTCAGGTTCCACACAGGTTATATTTCTGTCATAAAACACTTCAACATATTCAGGCAGCACACAGCTAGCCTGCTTTCTTCTGACTGAAACTTTTCTCCCTTCACTCTCTGAGCAGAACCACAAGTGACAAAAGGCACAGATTGGACACTTGTCAGCTTCCCTCAAGTTTTGATGGGAAATGTAGGCAGCTTGGCGGAATGTTGGACAAGTGACAGTTGAAAAGTCCACTGGACAGCAGTCGGAGGGCCAAGCTGCAAGACTAGGACGCCTACATTTCCCATCAAAACTTGAGGGAAGCTGACAAGTGTCCAACCTGTGCCTTTTGTCACTTATGGTTCTGCTCTCAGTCTCAAACTGCATTCACTCCGCCCACTCTCAGTCATCAACCAATCACATCCCTCTCTTTCACCCCCACTCTTCACTTATCTCACACCAAGCATTTAAAGATACATGCACACATTTACTTGAAATCATTACAGGTGGGTTTTCAGGATAGACAAAGTAGAGTAAAACAGCAGTATGTCAAAGTTGTCGGGAAGAGTTCCAGGTGTAAGGGATCAGCAAGGGAGAATGGGAACAGTCACTTTTTGGATAGTGGAAGGCGGGAGAGTTGAAACACTGATGCTCACAGGTAGGGACACGGTAATAATTAAGTGCCGTCAACTTGCAACTAACTCATGGGCGACCCCAGGACCACGAGGTCATCCAAGGTAAGAGACGAACAGAGGTAGTTTGCCATCGCCTTCCTCCGCATAGCAACTGCAGCTTCCTTAGTTGTCTCCCATCCATATACTAACCATAGTCAACCCTGCTTGGCTTCCAAGATTTGAATAACTTAGGCTATTCTGGGCGATTGAGATTGCTGGGATCAAGGTGGGAAATGGAGAACTCTTGTGTTGGATGCAGAAGGTGGTAAGAATTGACACAAGTATGTGATGTTACAGGGTAACATTCCTGGAATGATGCTCACAAAATTTGTATATTCAGACAGGTACATAATATCACCTGGGGACGGGAGCAGTAAAAGACAATGTTATGGGAAACTATAATTGGCCTGATTGACATTGGACTTGAAATGCTTATCTTCAAGGTTCTGCTGCGGAAGAAATAGATTAAAGCAGCAATTTGTGTGATCTCTGTTTTGGAACACCAGGTAACGTTTGATATCTGCAGTGTTTTGTAGGAAAGGATGTAGCCGTGGTTTCATGAGCAGCAGCCTCAGTGATGCCCGCCTAGCGTGCCGAAAGTAGAACAAGTTTGGCAGAGTGGCATCAACCATGTAATTAAAATCGTCCTTTGCTTCGAGACCTGTGATTCCTTTGGAGGTTCTAATTATAGCAGCTACGTAACAAATTATTTCTGGATTTGACAAGTAGAGTAGCACTTCACAGGCTGTCTCCTCATGACTTCTTTGGTGGTGGCATAGATAATCCGGCAGTATCCAAGGAAGATAACGAATTGCAAAAAGAACTGGGGAAGGGTGGCAGTAGAAAGTAGAAATTAATGGGCTTAAACTGAAGTAAGTCTGTTAAGGATTGCACTGTAAAAGAAGGTGTCCAAAGAAGGTAATGTATGTTCCACCGTGTTTGCGGGCGGGCTGGAGAGAAAAACATTTCTCAGTTGTTAGAACAAGCTTCTTCTAGAAGACCAAGAGAGCCCCTCTTGGTTGTCTTTTGGAAAGGCTGTGAAAACTTTTCTATTTCAGAATGTATTTGTGTGGCTATGATTTTTGGGAATGGGGAGACAACTGATGTCAGAGGATGTTGCTATTGTCGTTTTATCACTTGAATGTGATGTGTTAGGTTTTAGTAGATTCTTGTTAGTTACCTTGGGGATTATGAGGAACAGTGGGTAAGAAATTGTTTAAAATAAATAAAACTATTTGGATTTTAGGAGATGTGACCATTCTGTTGGCGATTTGGAAGAGACAAAACCACGTGGAACCTTGCCCCTTAAGGGCTGATATTGTGGCATGAGCTTTTTTGTGCAATGGGCAACTTTGCCTGATGCAACTTCTAGCAAAGATCATCCAAACCTAGGCAGATCGGGAGAGGGAGGGCAGGAAGGGTTACATCAGTGCTCAGTTCTTGTGGCCCCTTCTTACATGCCCAGGGTAATGTCGATTGCCACCTTGGGGTCAGGTAGCAATTTTCCCTAGGCCAGTTTGGCTAGAGATCCTGATGGTGTTTTGCCATCTTCTGGGCATAGAACAGGGGTCACTGAGGATGTGGGGAGGGGAGGTAGTTGTGAATTTCCTGCATTGTGCAGCAGGGTGGACTAGATGACCTTAGAAGTCCCTTCCAACCCTGTGAGTCCATGATTTTGCAAATGCATGCCCTTCACACAAGTCAGACCAACTTTCCAGCTCAGACTTCTCTGTACTGACTGGCAGTGGCTTTCAAGTGAGAAAGGTCTCTCCCAACAGAGATCCTTTCTTTGGGCATGCTGCTCTCGTTTGCACAAGATGAATGGTTTCTTGACTTGCACATGTTAACCGTTATGTCATAAAACCACTGTCTAGACTTCAGGTGGTCACTTTTATTAATTGGTTTATCTCTCTATATAAAGACACATGTCCTGACTAACTCATCAACACCCAACACAAACCCCTGGACCTAAAAACATGAAATTTGGGGAGAACATTCCTTTCATGATGTAAACACCCGCTAAGAAGGGATTTTAAGAAATTTGCCCCCTAAGGGGGTATAAAGTGGTAAAATGTGTTTTCCCAAAGGGATACAGCTTCCCTGTGTGGCTGGCAGGCCTTTCAAGGTCATTTGCATATGCGGGCTGATTGGGGCTCACAACATTCCATACCTCATCCCACCCACCCCCGCCCCGAGACAGTTGGAACACAGAGGTCATTTGCATTTGCGACCTGCTTGGTCCTCACTCCCCACATTCTAAACAGTATGCAGTTGCTATTGGGAGTCATTGAATGTGCCCTGAGGTCAAATGCACCTCCCAGTCTTCCCATAAAAGTTCACTAGGGTTGCCAACTCAAAACACACACACACACACAAACTAAAAAATGTTACATACCCATAAGTATTATAACTGGATTTAAAGTAGTTAAATATAATAATGAAGCACGAATATCAAGCTAGTTTTTAATATTTGTATGCCACCTTTAAACATTTTACTTCCAAGCTGATTTGCCGAGAATATTCATAACATGTTTGAACATAAGAAGAGCCCTTCTGGATCAGCAGCATACTATTTCACTTAGCAGACAACCCGTTACTCTGGAGGCCAAACAGGGCATCAAGACCACGGCGCTCCCCTGCTGCTGCCTCCCAGAACTAGGATTAAGATTGCCAGCCTCCAGGTGGTGGCTGGAGATCTCCTGGAATTACAACTGATCTCCAGGTGACAGAGATCAGTTCCCCTGGAGAAAATGGCTGCTTTGGAGGGGGTGCTTTATGGCAATATACCCTGCTGAGGTCCCTCCCCTCCCCAAACCCTGCTCTCTGTAGGCTCCACCCCCAAATCTCCAGGAATTTTCCAACCTGGAGGTGGCAACCCTAACTGGGATTCAGAATTGGTAGACAGACCCTCCCTTCAGTCAGCACAGCTAGAGGTCATCAAAGACCTCTCCTTCATGAATCCCTTTTAATTAGTCGTTGAGTAAAGCAGTCTTTCCTTATGTCTGCCCTCGGCCTATTTCCTAACATTCTAGCCTGGAAGATGGCTTCTTATCTCGACACAGCCGACCTGGCCACCTGGATCCATGCTATGGTAACATCAAAACTTGGCTATTGTAATGCTCTAAACATTGGTCTCCCATCTAAGTTAACTATTGGTGCAAAATGCTGCAGCTTAACTATTAGCAGCAGGAGCAGGAGCATCACTACCATCCTGCAGTCACTCCATTGGCTACCTATCAGTTACTGTGCTCAATTCAAGGTATTGGCTATTACATACAAAGCTCATCACAGCCTTGGCCCGACATACCTACAGAACCGGTCCCTCCCTATGTCCCTCCACGGCAGCTTCGCTCACCTGAACTGGGTCTCTTGCGGGTGCCAGCCTGCACATGGGCAAAATCAACAGCATTCCGTACACGGTTTTTCTCTGTGGTGGCTCCTACCCTGTGGAGCGGCCTGCCTGAGGAGGTCATGACTTGGAGAGCAGGCTTTCCTCAAACAATGCAAAACTGAATTATTCAAAAAGGCTTTTTTCTCAGATAGGAGGGTGGTATTGTAGGTAGGGGGATCTCAGATGTTTTGCTAATGAGTTAGGAACCATAGACTTCACGATTATGTTGCCTTACATATTATCTGTTGCTTAAAATATGTACTCCTATATACTACCTGTGCTTCATGTTGTTTAATGTCAGTCCTAGAACTTATTATGTTCTGTTTCAGCAATTTTCCAACCCCATATTGGATCCTTGCTAATGCTATGTCTTTGTAAACTTGTATTCATTTACCCTATGACATTGTTTATGGAAATGTCCTTGACACTGTATGGAAATGCCTGCCCTTGTCCTTGCTACTGATTGAACTAATCTCATACTATGTAATCCGCCTTGAGTCTCATGAGAAAGGCGGACTATGGGCCATCGTCACACGGCCATAAATTTAGCGCCAAACTAGTGCCATCTCCCGCTGAATGCTCACCTTATTCTGGCTCTCTTGCGACTTTGCCATTCTTCCCAATTCACGCTTTGTGTCTCTTTATGTTGTCTTTATCCACTTCCATGTGAATGCCCTGGATCGATTATGAACGCTTTGCAACACCAAAACGCTCACTCTCCCCGATCATCTGCCTCACCTAACACTGATTCTCCTGCCCTACACTCCCACAAGCCCCAGCGCGACCTGCAATTAAGTCTCAAAGTAATTTTTTTTCTTAATTTTTTCAGCCTTATAGTGCTATAGCGCTATTCTGCCATGGGCGGGAAACCTCTGCAACCTATCACAGTTGGATTTTGGGTTGGCCCAGCACAACATTGGTATAATAGAAAGGTGATATAGCGCAAATATGCGGAAAAAATAATTTTTAAAAAGGGGCGGGATTTTTAGGGCCCCGTTTCCGGAGGCACTTTGACAGACCGTCGAATTGCGCTTTCCCCTTTTAATGTGACTGACTGGAAGCACAAGCAGTCGTCAAAAGATGGGAGAATCCGTTCTAGTAACGATAACAGAAGAAACGATTTCTAGTGCAAAACTGACGAAATAAGGGCCCGTGTGACGATGGCCTATAAATGACATAAATAAACAAATAAAAACAAAATGCTCTTTGAATGCTAGTATTCTGGGACAGGGGGGGAAAGGTGCCCTCTGTCCACTTTCTCCATCTATCCACTTTAGGAATTAATGGATTCTTTTTCCTGTTGTCCTTATTGCTGCTCAACAGAAGAGGGTCAGAGAGGGAGAATTCCCAATAAAGAGGAATAGGATTCATTAAATAGGTTATGGATGGCAAGTTCAAGAAGATCGAGATGGGAAAATATAGAGGGTCTAAATTCACAGAGCTGGTTAAATGTCCCAGTTCCCCAGTGCTGAATACCCAGAGGTTCCTGCTCAGCTCGTAAGAACACCCAATCATCTTAGAGTTCTTCAACTGCTTTCTTGCTCTCTCTTAGTCACTTTAATTCGTTCTTGGCCTCCACTCTGCCCGAGCAGCCTAGAGCAATGCTGAGACTGCAACTATGGGGCAGCTCGGCTAGTCAGAACTGCCTCACCATCACTTTGGAAAAGGCAGCTCAACGCACCACCTGGATTCTTTCTCTTCTTTGAGCCAGAACTTCTTCCTGACCAGAATTTCACCTCCCTGGTAATAAGCAACAGCGCTGATGTTAGTACCACAAAGGATTGCCGTTTGGAGATCTGGTAAAACTCATCATGCCTTCCGATCTGCCCTGTCTTCTGACGTTTCTGGCTTGCTGGAGGTCAAAGCCGAGGTCTGTAAGTTATCTGGGAAAGGGCAGTACAAATGTCTGTGTTTGGCTTAAGAACTGCCCACTCTCCTAGCTTTCCACAAAAGATGCAAAACCAAATTATTCAACAAGGCTTTTATATTGTAGAGAGGGGGTCTCAGATTCTCTGCTAATGAGTTAGGGACCATAGACTTCATCCATAGACTTCACCACTATGTCGCCTTACGTACTCTCTGTTGCTTTAAATATGTGCTCCTATGTCAGCCCTAGAATTGCTTGTTTTGTTTTAGCATTTCTTCAACTCTGTATTAGATTCTTGCTGATGTTATGTCATTGTAAATTTGTGTTTATTTACCCTATGGCATTGTTTATGGAAATGTCCTTGGATCCTGACTGTACTAATCTCACACCGTGTAATCCGCCTTGAGTCTCAGTGAGAAAGGTGGATCATAAACGACATAAATAAAATAAATAATCAATGGGATTCCTTCCCATTGCAACTACTGAAATTATTGGAATTCTCTTTCAAGTATACAGGCATAGTATCAGATTATTAGAATGGAAATAGATACAAGACACATCCACAATCTCTCCCTCCCATCTTTGTATAATTCCTAGAGGAACGATGAGTCACTAAGGCAAGAAATTAATGAATGTGAATTAATGAAATGTTTTCTATGGAGTTGTCCTCTTGCAGTCCACTAACTCAGACTGTAACAGAAATTGATGACAGATTTGCATTCTGGCTCCACCCTGAGCCTTATTTGTTGGCCATGAGCAAGATCCTAACTATGGTTGCCAACTCCAGGTTGGGAGATTGCTGGAGATTTGGGAATTGAGTCTGGAGAGAGAAAGGTTTGGGGAGGGGTGGGACCTGAGCAGGGCATAATACCATAGAGCCCACCCTCCAAAGCAGCCATTTTCTCCAGGGGATCTTATTTCTGTGGCCTGGAGATTAGTTGTAATCCCCAGAGATTTCCAGGCCTCACCTGGAGGTTGGTAATCGTAATTCATAACACTCATCTTAAGTGTCCATTGACCCTTAACGTTCAGTGGCCGTACCAATATATGCTGGACAATGTTATTCAAAATTATTCATTTACTTATTCATTAATTAGATTATTTGTGTTTTAATGTATGTCTGCTTTTTTACCAAAATGGCACAAAAGGGCAAGCAGCTTACTATGGAAACTGAACACCAAAAACATCACACTGAAATGAAAAGCTATTAACAATTAAAACTGCAGATTTAAGGTATCATGGACGGCAAGCCATCCCAGTTATGAGTGAACTAGAGATGACTCATTAGGGAGAAGTGGAAATATAATCAATTAATATATTACAGTTAATGGGAAATCAATGCGCTGAGTTTCACGGAGAATCTGATAAGGAAGTCTGATTTTCAGACAACCACAAATTATATTGTGTGTTATATGAGAGAGAGAGAGAGAGAGAGAGAGAGAGAGAGAGAGGCACCCATTGTTACAGTACACAGATAGGTGGGCTGTATTGTAAGGAAATTATCTCAAAGAAATGCTTCTCTAATGTGTTAGGGACCATAGACTTCACCATTATGTTGCCTTACATCCTATCTGTCGCTTTAACTATGTGCTCATATGTACTACCTGTTGCTTTAAATATGTATCTACTGGGTAGTTCTATGTTGTCAAATATCAGTCTTAATATTGCTTATGTGCTGTTCCAGCATTTCTTCAACTTTGTACTGAATTTGTGCTAACGTTAGCTAAGCAGGGTCAGCCTAGGCTAGTAATTGGATGGGAGACCTCCAATGAAGACAAGGGTTGCAGAGGCAGGCAATGGCAAACCACCTGTTAGTCTCCTGCCCTGAAAACCCCGCCAGGCATCGCCATCTGTCAACTATGACTCAAGGGCAGGATTTCATTTTCCTATCTTTGTAAACTTGCATTTATTTATCCTATGGCATTGTTTATTGAAATGTCCTTGATACTGACTGTGCTGATTTCACACTATGTAATCCACCTTGAGTCTCAGTGAGAAAGGCAGACTATAAACGATAAAAATAATACATAATAAAATAACTAAGGCCCTTGTGTTGCTAAGCTGTACCTCACATTTGAAGCATTTTTAGTTGGAAAGGACACCCTGGTTTTATTCTGTTCTGTCTACTGGGGAGGGACCCTAAGTCCCATTCAATGAGGACTGCAAGTCAATGGGAATTACTCCAAAATCTTAATTGCCCATCTACAAACCTGTTAATCCAGGGTGTTGCTGATGACCTGGTTCCTAAACACAATTCTGTGGGCGCCCAAGCCAATCCAGTTGCTTCCAGACAATAAATAAGATTCAGTAGAAGTCATTCAGAATCATCAATGTCCTAACAGGACTGCTTGATAACTTGTGAGTGATTAGCAGGAGGAAAATGAGAAGGAAGATGGAGCAGAAGAAAATAGTGGGAAGACAGCGTGTTCAGTGAGGTGTTCTCTGCTGTCCAATTAGTGTTGTTTTCACTGTTCCGCCTTGGCCATGCGTAGGAATCCATGAAACCTGGTATACCATGGAGGTGGGGAGGGAAATCAGGAAGAAGTGTCAAGGAACGCTTCCCACAAAACATACATCCACCGGGCAAGAAACGGCTGACCGTGGAAGCAGGAGGAAGCACGAACCCTTCAAGAGGGCAGCATAAACTTCCTTTAATAAATAACCCATAAATCATTCTTTGGTTCAGAGGTAACCCAATCTCCTCCTGGAAGAGAGCCAGTTCTTATTGAGATGGTGTTTTCGTGGCTGGGTTAGTTCAACATGGTGAAGATTTCCATCTTTAACAATGCCGATTATGGAGCATTAGGTGAACAAACAAACAAACAATTCTTCCCACCCACCGTCATATTGGCCGGATCACTTCTCTCCCTACATGTTGATCTTCTGAGCAAGGCCTTCGACAAGTACCACCTTGAAAATGGGCAAAATCATGAACTTCTTGGAAATGTTATGCAGGGCCGATTAACTGCCTTGCCCTTCGTTTCCCCCTCCCCGCTGCTTAAATATGAAGTTTAAGGGCTTTTTCTTTTCCAGCAAGGCACTCAGCCAAAGCAGTTAAATAAAGGGCATATCAGAAAGATGAGTGATGCTTTAATTAGGTCATTGAAAGATGCTTAGCAATATCCGTCAAGAAACTTCATACATTGTTTTTAAAAGATGAGTCCTTTGTGATTGTGACTCCATCCCTTGGATCAACAAGACTCTTCTGACCATTTAAGGACTAGCTAATTAATCTTCGTAAAGTGCCACAAGATTCCTATTTATTTTTTGTTGTGACAGAATAACACACGGCTACTCCCCGGAACGCCTCTATCCTCACACCAAAGATCTCTTCTCAAGCCTCACCCCTTCTGTAACTACAGGCTCTTTACTGAGTGGTTGGGCTGTGAATCAGCACTCTAGTGGTTTGAATCTCACTCCTGCCATGAGCTCAGTAGGTGGCCTTGGGTCAGCCGCTCCGCTCAGCCCCAGCTCCCCAGCTGTATTGTGGGGATAATAATAACAACACTGACTTTGTTTACCACTCTGAGTGGGGAACTAATCATTCTAGAAGAGTGATTTTGTTCACTGATTTTGTTCACCACTCTGAATGGGGCACTAATCTATCTAGAAGAGCAGTATATAAATGCTGTTGTTGTTGTTATTGTACATTGTATTCCATTATTCTGTGGTAGTCTGCCCTGCATTGACTGAAGGCAAACAGGGTTTTTCTTCTTTTGGTTAAAGACATGCCAGAATGGTATAGTGGTTAGAGTGTCTGACAAGGATCTGGGAGAACCAGGTTCAAATCCCCACGCTGCCATGGAAGTTGGCTGGGTGTCGTTGGGCCAGTCACACTCTCTCAGCCTAATCTACCTCACAGGGTTTGTTGTGAGGATAAAACTGAAGAGAGAAGAATGATGTAAGCTGCCTTGAGTCTCCATGGGGGAGAAAGGTGGGGTATAAATCTAGTAGATAATGATGCTAGAAAAGCAGAACCCATCCTACCATATGTACTAATTACATGTTACTAAGTTGTCATATCCCCCACATATCTGCTGTGGGTTCCAGAGCCAACATTTGTTCAGAGAGTTTCGGGCTCAGAACTTAATTCCCAGGTGCACAGGGGCATGGTTTGGATTGCAACTGGGAGGAGGAGGTTAAGCTTTCCCACCTACACTGTTTTCTTATCCTGAAATGGCTCAGGGGCACTAAGTTGTGAGGATGCCTTTTTCACAACTGCGTTTACTTGCTTCTCTAGCAGCAGTGCTGGATCCAATATAACCCCTGAGCTCTTAATCCAGTCTGCAAGGGTCAGCTGAATCCCATGGAAAGCGGGAAACACAATGTCCTTCAAGGTCTCCACCTTCCCAACCAGCATAATTTCCGTCTTGTCTGGATTGAGTTTCAGTTTGTTCACTTTCAGATATTTGACAGCAGTGACTTAAGACCCTTACTGAATCACCAGGGGTTTTTGCTAGATAGATATAGAGCTGGGTATCATTCACATATTTTTGATGTTCAGTTCCATAGCTACAACTTATTTCTCCTAAAGGCTTTACTTAAAGGTTGAATAACATGGGGAATAAGATTCCATCCTGTGGAACCCCGCAAGATAACTCCCACCCTGAAGATAACTATTCTCCAACAGTAATCTTTTGAGCGACCATTAAATTGCTTCCATGCCAGGTGTTTGGTCTGGCTTGGCTATGACTGTGAAGTGAGTTGTTTCCTTCATCCACATAGCATCGTGGTGCATTTGTTCACCTTCTGGCTTTTCTACAAGCTTTCCAAAATCTGTTTCACTATGATGATTTTGGAAAGATTGCAAGAAATAATAACAACATTTGATTTATATGCCGTCATTCAGGACAACTCAATGCCCACTCAAGAGTAGTTTACAAAGTGTGTTATTATTTTTATCCTCACAACCATCAACCTGTGAGGAGGGTGAGGCTGAGAGAGCTCTGAGAAACTGTGACTGACCCAAGGCTTTAAGCGAAGGAGTGGGGAATCAAACCTGGCTCTCAAGATTAGAGTCCTGCCGCTCTTAACCACTACATCAAACTGGGTCTCAGATGGATGCCGTGTGGACAGGACATTGTTTCTGCCCCAGTTCCTCTGGATGACCATTAGCAATATGACAATTACTAATTAACATCTTTTCCCCCAAAAGCCCTCCAGCACAGGGGAAAGAGAACTACATCAATGGAAGTTGGGAAACCCACCAAGTGGAAGCTCCATTGTTACTGTTAATGCATCTGATGAGAGCCTCATCACCATGTGGAAGCGGCCTTGGAGTGCGTGACTTGGGTTAGGAACCCTGTGTGGCTTCACTGCCTCTAATTCTTACCAGGCTGGCAAGCTGAAAAGAGTGCCAACCGGTGGCTTTTGCAGTGCGCCTGATGCATAGTAAACAAGCCAATTACCCAAGGAGGGTAATGCCTGTGCTGCTCCCCACGAGAGATGCAGACCCAGGGACTGCGCGCCTGCTTCAGCTCCAAGACAAGCTAATCCGGATGCAAATTGCAACTTGATAAAAATCTGCTTTCCCCTATGTAGACTTGTTTATAAGAGGTGGAGACTGGAAAAATACCCTGAAGGGAAATACTCATTAAACAAAACAAGCAGTGGCCAGGGACCAGGCCCAAAATTCATCATGCACGTGGAGTTTATTCACATGCATTTGTGTGGTTAGTATTTATTTGTATTGCTGTCATTCATACGGCAGAGTCTATGGCAGGGCCTACCCCTCTCTGGTGCCTGTCAATTAGGGTTGCCAGGTCCAGGTTGGGAAATTCCTGGAGATTTGCGGGGTGGAGCCTGGAAAGGGCAGGGTTTGGGGAGGTGAGGGGCCTCAGTGGGGTATAATGCCATAGAACCCTCTCTCCAAAGCAGCCATTTTCTCCAAGGGAACTGATCTTTGCCATAGGGTTGCCAGCTCCAATTTGGGGAATTCCTGGAGATCTAGAGGGTGAAACCTAGAGAAAGTGGAGTTTGGGGACGGAAAGGACCTTGGCATGGCATAATTCCATAGAGTCCGCCCCCCCCCAGTAGCCATTTTCTCCAGGTCAATTGATCTCTGTGGCCTGGAGACCAATTGTAATTCCAGGAGATCTCCAGCCACTACCTGGAGGCTGGCAACTTTGCCACCTGGAGATCACTAATAATTCTGGGTGATCTCCAGCCACCACCTGGAGGCTGACAACCTTACTGTCAATCATGCAGATTTGGGGGGGGGCACGTACAGAAAGTGCAAGCCCTGCTCCTTGTGCACTTCCAAAATCCCTGCCAAGTAGGGTTACCAACCTTCAGGCGGGGCCTGGAAATCTCCCAGAATTACAACTGATTTCCAGAATTCAGCAATCAGTTCCTCTGAAGAAAATGGTGGCTTTGGAGAGCAAATTCTACAGTATAACATGGATTCTAGGTGAAATCTCCCCCTGAATTCCTCCTTCCACAAGCGCCACCTCCAGATCTCTGGGAATTTCCCAGCCTGGCGCTGGAACCCCTGCTGCCAGCTGAAATCACAATTCTGCAGCCATCACATCCTGAAGCTGCTTCACTTGCACTATATATTAATAAAGCATGTTTAATGTTCACAATATATTGTCGGGTTATTCTATTTCAAGACTGACTCAATCTGGAAATGAATGAGTTTTAACACCACGCGTTCATTCTAAAACATCTGTTTTCTTGGTTTTTCTTAAACGTCCAGATTTCAGAAGAATTCTGTGTAACTCAAAAGCTGTGAGGTTCCTCATACATGATATTTGCTTACAGTCCCTGTGAATGTTCATCTTTTTTGTTTTCTTTTCGAGAGCAACTCCACAACAATATGGTGGGGAACTATGATAAATACAACCTAGCATTTATGTGAATGTTTGGTACATTTTACATAGAGCATCTATATATGGCACTCTTGAGCTTCATAATGAACGAAAGGCTGGATATAAATCAATAAATTATCTTACTAATGTTTACAACAGCTCTGTAAAGTAGCTCATAGTGGTTAAGTGGTAGGGTTGGGAATCAGCACTCTGCTAGTTTGACTCCCACTACTGCCATGAACTCAGCAGGTGGCCTTGCGCAAGCCACTCTTCTCAGCCCCAGTTTTGAGCTGTTGTAGCATAGTAGTGAAGTGGCTGGGTTGCGAATCAACACTCTGCTAGTTCGACTCCCACTACTGCCATGAACCCTGCAGGTTACCTTGGGCAAGCCACTCCTCTCAGCCCCAGTTTTGAGCTGTTGTAGCATAGTAGTGAAGTGGCTGGGTTGCGAATCAACACTCTGCTAGTTCGACTCCCACTACTGCCATGAACCCTGCAGGTTACCTTGGGCAAGCCACTCCTCTCAGCCCCAGTTTTGAGCTGTTGTAGCATAGTAGTGAAGTGGTTGGGCTGCGAATCAACACTCTGCTGGTTCGACTCCCACTACTGCCATGAACCCTGCAGGTTACCTTGGGTAAGCCACTCCTCTCAGCTGCAGTTCCCCAGTTGTTTCGTGGGGATAATAACACTCACCTTCTTCACCACTCTGAGCAGGCACTAATCTATCTAGAAGATTGGTATATGTCAGTTGTTGTTGTTGTTATTATACCTACTTTATTTCAGCCATAGAAGACTGAGAGCTATTAAGGGAGCAAGCCTAATCAGGTCTACTTTGAAGTATGTCCCATTTTATTTATTAAGGCTTACTCCCAGGAAAGTATTTTTAGGATTGCAGCCTAAATCTATAATGTCTTATTTAGTGTGTGTGCTGTGGTTGGATTTAGGTGAGGCCCAGATTCAAATCTCCACTCTGCCATGGAAGGTCACTGAGTGATAGGGGTTGCTGGTTCACTGGTGGGGGTGGGGGAAGCCCTGCTCCCACCCTCTGCCTCCCACCACCACTCCCCTGGCCAGCAGGGGGGAAATGTGGGGGAATGGGCCTCCCGGGGCTTGCTCCTGATGTGGCGTGACGACATCACTCCCAGGAGTGACCTTATTGCAGAGGCCCCAGGAGCGCTCTTGTGCTTCACACCAGGCCAATTCGGGCCCCGAGTGGGCCAATTCTTTAAGAACTGACCCAATGCAAAGCACGGGAGCACTTCCGGGGCGTGTGCAATAACATCACTGCCAGAAGTGACGTCATCACACTGCCATTGGGAGCACGTGAAGATCTACTCGAGGTGATTGTCGGGTCCCTCCCCCCCTTACCAGGAGGGTAAGGGGACCTGGGTGACTTTGGGCCAGTCATTCATGCTTAGCCGAGCCTTCCTTACAGGGTTGTTGTGAGGATAAAATGGAGGACATGAGAATGACGCAAGCTGCTTTTGGTCCTCATTGGGGAGAAAGGTGGGGTATTAATGAAGTAAAATTTTAAAAATTAAGACTGGCCAGAGTAGGGCCAAGAAGTGCATGCCCCCCTTCTGAAAACGGATGTCCCTCATTCATGAATTTTTAAAGGAATGGGCTCCCCCTGCCTTGTATTATACTAACTTCCATTTAAAAAAATTAGAGTTCTGCTTAACAGAGGAATACCTGTGGTTTTTCTAAAAAAGTGGTTGGTGCCTTGCCCAAGTGGTGGTATTATAACACCACATCAGTGGTTCATAGGGTTGCCACCAACCAGCCAGGAGAAAAATGACCTGTCCCTTTAACAGAAGCTTAATGGGCTGTTAATTACCAGGTAATACATAGGGGATAGAGCTGCAAAACTCTTGGTTATGAGGAGCCTATTCACCTTTGAATTGCTGTCTGTAACCCTGGGGGCTTCGGTCCCTGCTGCTCCCACCCCTTCCTCTACCTGTGAGCACATGGCTAGCAATGTATCCATGCACCTAACCTTTTGATAAACAGCAACACTGCAAAAATAGCATCGCCAGTACAGAGGTGTCTACTATCTCTGGGTGATTTGCACAACAAGTAAGCTTCATTTGGAAGTAAAAGAATCTTTCTAACTGCAGAGCCGTAAAACTCCACCCTTCAGTTTGACTGCCAAGCAGTCTTTTATTTCATCATAATAAAAATTGTGTTCTATATCCTGGTATCCATAAAGACTGCACTGTTAAAAACACACACACACACACACCTTTACTCTCATCCCGTTCCCCTTTTGGTTTCCAGGGTGCCACAGTGAAACCAAGCACCATCAGTATCTCAGGTCATGTCTGCATCACCCTGCTTCCGTGGCTGTAGGAAGTGATGTGCCTGGTGGTGGAAGCCAATAGAACTAGAGTACTGGAAAGCTTTTGTTGATGATGGACGGTGGATTCACCAGTTAGCAAAGATGCAGACAGAGCCTTTGGTTTTGTTCTAGAAGGAGCTGGAAAGGACTAGCAAGTCATTGAGAGTGTGCGTGACTTTGGGCTATCAGGGATTGCTAAAACCAGGTTCTAGATATTAGCTTATGAAGTGGTTTATGAAACAAGCGCACAGCTAGCTCCTTGTCGGGTCATGGGGTTCCTTGTTCCTCTTTGTGGTCTCCACCTATAGGGAAGAAGAGAGAAGAGTTAACGAGAGATGTATTGTCGAAGGCTTTCACGGCCGGAGAACGATGGTTGTTGTGGGTTTTCTGGGCTGTATTGCTGTGGTCTTGGCATTGTAGTTCCTGACGTTTTGCCAGCAGCTGTGGCTGGCATCTTCAGAGGTGTAGCACCAAAAGACAGAGATCTCTCAGTGTCACAGTGTCACAGTTAACGAGAGACTTTGTGAACTTTCATTGAGACAAGTTACGTCTTACTATACTCTGCCCGCACCTGCGAAACAAGTATAATTATTCATGGACTGAGCTGCTAATTTCAAGTTGTACTTTATGGCCGATTAATGTTTTTTGTCCTATAAGGGATTAGCATAGGATACCAATCTTTGGACTTCTGTATATATTATATATTTTGTATATTTTGTATGTCTGGTGGTATATTACTGTATATGAGAAAATTAATTCGGTTTATTTGCACTTTGCACTTTCAATATACCAAAATATTTTCATAATAAGTCTTTTTGTAATTTCTTGTATCTTAGCCCTCGGTCAGTGGTTACCTTTTTGTGTCCTAGCTGAACTGGCCTTGGCCACTGGGATATTTCTCTTTTGGAGACTCAGGGCCCTTTCATTCTCCAGCAGCAGCCAAAAAAGGGATTGTGAGGAATTCACGCGTCCTCTCTCTATGCTCCAAGGTCTTGTGTTCGATGTGTGTTGCCCCAATGTAGGGGGCCAAATGAGCATCTTCTTGCAGGGGCTACAAGCCTCTCCCTTTCAGATGTGATTCAGAAGCACTATAGGGAGGGAAAGCCTACAGTTTCTCCAGATCTTGCTGACTGCTACATTTCGAGTCAGGACAAAACCTGTTGAGATGTCAACCTCAAGGTGGTAGCTGGACATCTCCCAGAATTATAACTGATCTCCAGACGACAGAGATCAGCTCCCCTGGAGAAAATGGTGGCCTTGGAAGGTGGAGTCTATGGTAATATACTAGGGTTGCCACCTCCAGGTTGGGAAATTCCTGGAGATCTGGAGAGTGAAGCCTGGAGAAAGTAGGGTTTCGGGAGGGAAAGGACCTCAGCATGGTAGAATACCATAGAGTCCACCCCGCAAAGCAGCCATTTTCTCCAGGTGAACTGTTCTCTGTGGCTTGGAGATCAGTTGTAATACTGGGAGATCTCTAGCCACCACCTGGAGGCTAGCATCCCTATAATATACTCAGCTGAGGTCCCTCCCCTCCCCAAACTCCACCCCAAAAATCTCCAGGAATTTCCCAGTCTGGAACTGGCAATGCTAAAATTTCCTGGTCTCTAATACAGGCCGTGATCCTTCCTTATGGGCTGACACATAATCTAAAATTCTCTGGTCTCAGCATGCAGGTTCATGGCCTTTGTGCTCTTTCCGATCAACTCATTTTGTTCTCTTCTGAGTTCAATGATTTCTCCACCAAGAGCCAGTTCCTTAACATTATGACCCCATCTAGTTTCTGACACTGCTCTGCTGCCTTTGTTGGTTTCTTTCTATTGTTACCATTAGACTCACATTGGCCTTTTATTGCAAGAAAGGGAGTCACTTTCTTTTTATTTCTCTCTCTCTCCCATATTATGTTATCATATTGTTTTGCAAATCAGCTATTCAGACTTTTATTGATATGCAGGATTGTAGCACTGTAATCAACCGTCATTAACGGCAGGAATTTCCGCAAGCTGTTTACTCACCCAAAGTCGAAGTCAGTTGGGTTCCTTTTTTCTCATTCTTGTTGTATTTGGTTTCCCAGGGAGTGGCCGTTTGTTGGTTGCAACTTCCTCGTTGATGGCTTTGGTAGTTTGATAAATACAGAGAGTTAGTGCATTAGCTCCTAGGAACAAAAGCGCCGAAGCAGATACAATATTCATCTTTACTGGAACTTCTGTTAGTATTTCTGTCAGGTTTTAGGTGGAATGGAAGTGTAACAAAGTGGAATTGTAACAAAGGACAAAACACAATTTGTTGATTTGTCCTTTTCAGAAATTGCAATAAACTGCGGTTTGCTGCAAACCCAGAAGTCTAAACCCCTCACAACAGGAAGATAGCAGAGGGAGGCAAAGGGGGAGCACATGTGCTCTGGGAGATTCAAGGTTCATTCTATAGTTTGCAGTGACATCTGAATGAAGCCGACACATAATCTTGACAGTTAGGGTTGCCAACCTCCAGGTGGTGGCTGGTGATCTCCGGGAATTACAACTTATCTCCAGCCAACAGAGATCAGTTCCCATGGAGAAAACGTCTGCTTTTAAGAAAGGAAATGGTGAGTCCAACTAAATGGTTAACTTATCATGACCTGTTGGAATTTTCTCAAAGTCAAGTTAAAATTAAATCAAGAGAGGATTTAGCAGCAGAAGGGCATGTTTGCCAATGGTTTTCTTATATGCAAATCTCAGAGAGATTTAAACTAGACAAGAGACATTATGACTTTGAGCAATCTAAAACTGAATTTGAAATTGCCCTCTGTATGAACGATGAACATGTTATTTTTAAAATGTACAAACTTTTGTTGGGGCTTGAGATGGAAGAAGAATAAGTAAAAGAATGTATGATTAAATGGGCAAACAATTGTGGATATGACATATTAATGGAGTAATGGGAAAATATATGGACAAGGGGGTTGAAAATTACATTAAGCTTTAGTATTAAGGAACATTTTTATAAGATGATTTATCATTGGTATATGACTCCTAAAAAATTGGCTAGAATGTACAAGGATGCTTCAAATCTATGCTGAAAATGTGGTAAACAAGAAGGGATATTTTATCATATGTGGTCGACATGTAAGAAAGCAAAGAGTTTCTGGGTGCAGATACAATCATCGATCCAGAAGATTTTGAAGAATAAAATTCAGTTGAAACCAGAGACATTTTTTGGTGGGAATGATGGCCTACCAGTTGGAAAGAAATTTTGGAACTTTGTTTTTATATTTGATCATGGCAGCAAGAGTACTCTATGTACAAAAATGAAAAACTCCAACATTGCCAACAATGGGGGAATGGTGGCTAAAAGTTTTGGAGTTTGCATCAATGGCAAAACTTCACTGATTAGAGAAAAGACATTCATTACATTTTTATCTGAATGGAAATAGTTTATAGACTTTTTACGTGAAATAGATAATAATGACTTGAAGACATCTGGATTTATGGATTAAGAATCGTGATGAACAATAGAAAAAAGAGGGCTTTTATGTTTAACATAGACTAAGTACGACTTTGAAAAGGATGTATATTTGTTGTAGAAAAAATCAGAACTCAATTTGTAGTTTAGTTTTTCTTTTTTTCATTTTTGTTTTGTTATTTTATGTTTATATGTATTGTTAGTGTGTGGGGGGGGGTTAGAATGTTGTGTTTCTTTATCTTTCATGTTTATTGTATATAGCTTTTATGTTACTGTTTATAGCTTAAATAAAGAAAAATTCTTCTCCCCCCCACAAAAGAAAATGTCTGCTTTGGAGGGTGGACTGTATGATATTATACTCTTCAGAAGCCCCTCCCATCCCCAAACTCCACCTTCTCCAGGCTCCGCCCCCAAAATCTTCAGGAATTTCCCGACCTGGATCTGGCAACCCTATAGACTTGTCAGCAATTGTCTCCCGTTTTTTCTTAAAGCTATTTTCTAGATCCATTAAAATTTAGTCATTCTTTGGTAACATTTGTATTGTTCTAAATAGTTATTTTGAATTTTGTCATAGGTCCCATTCAAGGTCCCATTTCTTAAGTAAATTCCAATATATTTCTTTAACTGTAACTATAGGAACTGCTGCAAATCAACCTTCCCCATTCAGGATCAGAATTTCTTTGCCTGGCCCCAGTTACTTGGTTTATATTTATTTATTTAATTTCTTAATTTATACCTTGCCTTTCACACCAATGAGCACACAACGCGGTTTTTATTCTTCTCCTCAATTTTATCCTTGCAACAACCCTGCGAAGTAGGTTAGGCTGAGAGTGTGTGACTGGCCCAAGCCTCCATTGGCAGAGTGGGGATTCGAATCGAGATCCTAGTCTGACACTCTAACCGCTGCCCAACACGAGCTGCTGTTGGGTCTGCTCTTATTCTCTGATCCAGCAGGAAAAGGGTCTGGGGGCAGAAATGACGTTGTGCAAAATGTGATATCGTATCCGCCCGAGAAGCCAGGTGTGATGTGAGCACGTTGGGTGATCTTCTGTCCTTCCCTGAAAACTCCATGAAGTTTTGGGGGACAGACAGAGCATCACCTGATGCACTTATGTCCCATCCGAGTCTTTGGGTGGATGCAACATCTCACGTCCCACAATGCCATTTCTGCTCATTGCCCTGCCTCTAAAGCTTCCAGGCATGCCAACACAGGCCTAGCATACCTACTGAAATACATTTGACATCCTCTTCCCTTCTGCTCTTGTCAAAATGTTGACTGGAAACCCCTCAAAGCAGTGATCTGTATTTTTTCATATATTCTCTGCAAAGTGTGATACACGGTAATGCTGTTGAGTAAGGAATTAAACAACCACATTCAGGGATTTGGGGGGGGCATATATTACTGTATTTCCTCATGTCCATCTTTGCTGTCTTCGTACTGTACCATCTTTGTCATGTCACAGTCAGCTGTGAATGCCGTTGCCTTCATACTTAGACTGGAGTAACTCTGCATAGGTTTTCTCTGATGGAAAGACAGCTCAGTTTCAGATACTACAGAGCTACACCTTGACCCTTCTGAGTCCATTGAAGACAGTGGGCTTATAAGGGTATAATTGCACTGAAACAAAACAGTGTAGGGGAGCAAGTGTGGATCTTTTAAGATTTGGGTAAGCAGGGGGACTTGGTACCTAATTTTCTTGGATCCAGCAAGGTATCCTCTGCTATATCTTCGGTACAGTTCTTACTGAAGCATAAACCCATGCCTGGACTGTACCACTTCAGAGTGAAGGCAGGGAGCATCACACAATTGAATATTCCTCCATTTAAAAAAATCCACACAGAAAACTAGAATGTCAAAGAGTCTCTCTACACAAGACATCTTTACATAGGATGCTCAAGTGACTTACTTTCTGTGTGGTCTTATATTCAAGTGTACTGTCTCTCTAGCGGCACATGTTTATCTACAAACTGTAAGATCTTTCACTTGAGCATCCCTACGTAAGAGTCTCTCTACACGAGACCTTTTACACCAGGATTCTGAAGTGAAGGGAGACACAATGTTAGCTGGGAAGTCAAGTTTTAAAAGACAGATGGGAAGGCTTTGTAAATTTCACCTCTCTAGAGCTGTCAAAGATCGCTCCTCAGAGGATTAATTTATTTCCTCTTTGCATCCCAGAAGGCTCTGTCAGTTTCACCTCCCCTTCTGGGAGGTGGAGATGAAATAAATAAACCCTCTGAGGAGCTATCTCTGCCCCTCTAGAGAGGTGAAATTGACAAAGTCTTCTGATCTGTCTTTTAAAACTCGGCTTCCCGGATAACTTCATGTCTCCCTTCACTTGAGCGTCCTTGTGTAAGAGATCTTGTGTAGAGAGACTCTAAGTTATCTTGTGAAGAGATTCTCAGAGTGCAAGATCTATCCTTATTGTTATTTTTTGATGTGAATTTTTCTTTAATGGACAGGAGGAGCATTCATTCATGTGATCCCCCATCTTCAGTCTGAACTGGTATACCCCAGACACAGGTTAACTGCTCATCAACACTCTGATGAGCCCTTTGAAGCATTGCAAGGTTAAAAGATTTGTGTGTGGGTTAGGAAGCTGCATAACTCATGCCGCATTCTGTGCACAACCCACTGCAGTGGAAATGGTTCGCTCTGGCCCCAAGCATTAAACATCGAGCTGTTCCCATGCGCAACGCTGCGCCAGTTATGCTGCAGTTCAACATGGTACAATTTCCCCGCTTCCCACCACCGTGGCTATTTACAACTCACTATATGAGTGTGCTTCTGTTTGGACAGCTCCCAGTTCTTTTTACAGGGCTTGCCTCTTTCTCAGCAGATGGACCTCGTTATGTTTTTGCCCAGTTAGAACAACTGGCATTTTTGTGATCAGACAGCGAGTTGCACTTCAGTTTTAACGTGTATCCTGCCCTCTCCCCGCCCCAAGCAAAAAGCAGCTTTATTGCGGTATCAGGCAAGCACGGCTATTAAAGCCAATAAAAAAAAACAGACAATCCGATGAACTTGCTGTTCTCAGATCCTGGCGATAAGGCCAGTTCCAAGTGTGTAAGAAGTCTCTTCCTTTAAAAAACCAAAAATTAAAAGCCACATTCATCTTATGCCCTCAATGCAGCGTTTTTGGCACGAGTTTTAATTTGGTGAGAAAATATCTTTCCCATCAAGAGAAGCTATTCTGCTTCATTAACTCTTATAAAAAGCCCTGCACCTCTCTGGCACCCCACTCCAGACCCCTAACCTTGAAACTTTAAAAGGGAGCATAAATTGAAGAGAAAACTTGGTCGTCGGCTGCTTGAATTAAGAGAAAATGTTGTTGTTTAAAAGGCCACAACAACCAGTTCCATACATTAAATTTATGGAAATCTCAGCCTCCCAACCACAAACACTTCTGCCCCTCTCTTATGTTGTTTTGTAGGAAAAACAGATTTTCATAACCACTGGTCTTGTTTGCAATTTTCATCCTTTTCCAAAATCCCACGTTCCCATTACAATACGATTTAAACTTCTCTGATGATGTATGTGGTTTGTTAATTAGGACATCAAAAGCTGCCGTACACAAATACAAGGCATGATCCAGCCAGTGTTAAGCACTTTGAAGTCTCATTAAGTTTAGCCAGAGAGATAAACGTGTGCATAAATCTTGCCTAGATCGTACCTATAGGAAACCACAGAGATTTAAAAACCACCTTCTTTTCCTAGATTGAAAGAGGGGAAAAAATCTGACTCTTGTATATACAGAGCAGTTTTGCTCCCGTGTGAAAGGATTTATAGAGTGGCATTAGTTATTTATCACATTTTTAATTTCACACTGGCATTACAGCAGGGCATCTGTGATCCCCCCCCTTATAATGCCACACACAGGAAGCGGTCATCAGAACAAAGCAACCTAACCATCTTTTCCTCCAAATCATATGAACTATTTAATCCAAGAGTACAGTCATAGCCCAGAGACCTAGTGCGGACTGATGAGAGCCTTGGCTGGGGTAATTATTTGTTTATTTGTAGTCCGCCTTTCTCACTGAGATACAAGGCGGATTACAACAGCGCAAGTGAAAATACAATATAACCGACAGCTAAGACATTCGCTGAACAAAGTACAACAATGAAGAGCAGTTTGGACATTCAGGGAAACAGATAGCAGAAAAATTTTAAACGCGCAATTTTGCATAGTTTGCGGAAAGCCAGGCGAGTGGGAGCTTCGCTGACCTCTGTAGGCAGGCCATTCCATAAGGTGGGGGCTACCACAGAGAAAGCACACGTGTGCCAGCTGTTGATTTTGTGCAACTGCAGGGTGGTTATCTGCAGAAGGACCTGAACAGATGAGCAAAAGCGAAGCTGCTGTGGCGGAACATGGGAGGACAGGCAGTCGCACAGATATGGGGGGCTGATGCCATGAAGGGCTTTGAACGTGATAGTCATCTCACCAAGAGGTTGGCTGGGGGTGGGAAGAGGAGAAGTCACCACCCTGGGATTGTGTCCCTCCCAGGAACCTCACTACCCCACTCGAGGCCCCCTAGACACCACTTAAAAGTCCCCAACTATGCTTAGAGAGAGGCTATTCGGGGGCAGTGTGGAACAACAGGTGTTAAATTAAGTTTGGATGCAAAGATACTCTGGGAAGCAAGAATTTGAACAATTGCGTTGAATGGCCCTTTGCTTTAAAAACCCGGACAAATAAAAGCTTGGCTCCCAAACCGGAGCCTGCTTTGACTTCTACCAGCCTTGGATTTCAATCCTTGGCATCCTACCGCCCACCCCCTTTCCCCCCTTCTTGCTTCGTGTGCCTAGGCCAATGGAAGAGTTAGACACAACCCTCCCCGAAGGAAATCACCCTTATTAAAGCAACTTCTATCTTATTCCAAAAGTAATTTCCTCTTTTCCGTCACAAGCCTGGCCATTTCTGCTGACTGCCAGGCCTTGTTTTTTGCATCAGCTGCCAAGAGCCCTTGGACGGATCGGTCCAAATTTATGGTACCCAGGCAGCTTTACCAGTGAGGAAGCCAACGGTGATATAAATAACCACAGCAAAGCAGTTCTTCTTTCACAAGGACCTGACACCATCCTTTGTAATACAGATCAAATCTCTGTGTCCTTTTTTCTCTTGCTGTTCTTGCCTTCATCACTGTGAACTGAGAATAACCCGACTCCCTCTGTACAGTGGCTGGTGATAAACGACACAGCTGAAAGGCAAAATATTCCCCCTGGATTGTCCGTTCCTGTTGCCAGGTCGGTCCATTCCAGTCGATGATTTGCACGCCTTGGCAGCAGTCCGCCAAGCGAGGATGCTTTTGCACAGCTCCCTTGATTTATTTCCGTGCAGCACATGCGGGGACAGGAGGAGAATTGCACGTCGTCCTACGTACTTTCAATTTATTTTTGTTGAATTTATACCTAACACTAGGGGAGGGGGGACATAGTTTAGTGGAGGAAGACTTGCCTTGCATACAAAAAAATCTCTGGTCCAATGCCCCAGCATCTCCAGTTGAAACAATCTTAGTTTAGATAGGCTGAGATCTCTCATCATCTGAAGCTTCGGGGAGAGGACTTGCCAATCAGAGGACTCGGCAGTAGACTAGGCGGACCAAAGTTCTAGCTCAGTGATCCCCAACGGGATGCCCACGGGCACTATGGTGCCTGCTGATATATTCTCTGGCACCCCCTTCCTTCTTCTCCAAAGTATCTTTCCCCCAAGCAAAGAGCCAGTCTCAGCTTTCCTCCATCTCACCAGAGCAGGACATGCTTCAGAAGAATCCAGGAAGAGGCACCAGCTTTGTGTCGGCAGGAAGACCCATTTTAGAAACGGCTTCCTCCATGGTAGGAGGATGCTTGGTTTGCAACTTGTTGAGATTGGCCCTAATACCCGGGCATCCACTTTGTGATTTCCCCCTCTGGCAGCCTTCTTATGGTAGTGCTCCCGTCCTCCAAATTCCAAACACGATCGCAAGGTTAGTAAGATTGAGTCTCCTGGCTTAAAGGAATAGACCCCAGTCTATCTCACCTGCCCAAACTTGGGTTCTTCCTCCAAACTTTCTCCTTGGGCTCAGCTTCCAGACCCCCAGGGATCCACCTTCAGACACCTCTTAGGTTCCTGAGCCTCATTCTTCTTGGAGGATGCTTGGCTTGGAATCTCTCCGCATTTTGTGATTGGACGGAGCTCCCATGGCAGTCATCCCATGGTGCCCCCTGCCTGTTCTCAGAATTCCAGAAGTGCCCACAGGCTCAACAAAGTCTGTTCTGCTTAGAAGAGATTTCCATATAATCCATTGTTATTGGGGGGGCGTAGCTCAGTGGGATGGACTGCATGCCTTGCATTCACAAGGTGGCAGGTTCAATTCTTGGTCATACCAGTTAAAAAGCTGTACTGTAAATATCTCTGCTTGTGAAAAGCTGTTAGCAGTCAAATCTGATAATACCAGACCGGATGGGCATCCAAGACTAAACTCTCCATATGTTTTGGCAGAGCTCTGGGTTGGTTGGTTGGTTCCTTCCCTTCCTATATACCTCAGTTTACTCTCCAACAGGTACTCATAGTAGCTAACAACATTCTCCCCTTCTCCATTTTATCCTCACAACAACCCTCTGAGGTAGGTTAGGCTGAGAGAGTGTGATTGGCCCAAGGGCACCCAGCAAGCTTCCACGGCAGAATGGGGATTCGAACTTAGGTCTTCCGGATCCTTGTTCGACACTCTAACCACTACACCACAGGTGACTCTCACTTGTCAGACCACTGCTCCATCTAGCCCCCCCCCAAATCTTCTGCATACCTTTTTCTACTAGCCTCACCTTTATTCCCTTACCAAGAATGCCCTATTCCCACTATTCATTGCTGTAGGCGCTTTTCTGCCTGCTTTATACTGTCATTCAGTGCGATAACCAATCCTTCTGAAGCAGCGTGTGGTTGTGTTTGTGAACTGACTACAGCAGTTCCTTTCTTTAAAAAAAATTAATATAAGCTTAGTTGAATGTTTAATCTTAGAATGCATTTGATAGTACTTAGTAGCTGCAACTCAGACATATTCCCCCGTGCTTAATATTTGAATGGAGAAGCAATAGTAGACTGCATTTTGTGTTGTCTAAATCTGGAGAGCATAAAGGTAGCCATAGCCTGGATTTGCTCACTTCATTTCAAGAGCCTCGTGGCGCAGAGTGGTAAGCTGCAGTACTGCAGCCCAAGCTCTGCTCATGACCTGAGTTCGATCCTGGCGGAAGCTGGGTTCAGATAACCAGCTGAAGGTTGACTCAGCCTTCCATCCTTCCGAGGTCGGTAAAATGAGTACCCAGTTTCCTGGGGGTAAGGTGTAGATGACTGGGGAAGGCAGTGGCAAACCACCCTGTAACAAAAGTCTGCCAAGAAAACGTCAGGATGTGACATCCCTCCATGGGTCAGTAATGACCTTTACCTTTACCAGCAGTCCAGAGAAGTCGCCAGGACTCTCTGCTTTCCAAAGCCTGAGAGAAAAGACGAGTCCTGGTTTAATTTCTAAGACTAAGCCATTAAGAACATGACTGTGCCCTTACTGGACTTGATTCCAAATCCTTGGGGCTACCACATAAAAGGCCTAGGAGTTGAAACCAGAGGAGTACAGCCGGAACATCTGGCGACAGTATCAATGTAAGGAGCAGGTTTCTAGTGAAGATGCGTTTAGGTCACCCATCAGCCACAACAGCAGGAGGCACCTCCAGTGAGTTATTTCCGTAATAAGGAGCTTTCCCCTCCGAGCGGCAAATAAATACTTCTTTCTAATATTTCACCCAGACAGCTTCTAATTTGACTTCAAGCAAACATACCAGAAGTCTGCTGAGATAGAGGAAAGCCCAGATCCAATTGCCTTGTCTTATGTTTTTCAAGTTACATCAAGGCGCGTTTTCAAAGGCGTGACCGAGGGAAATTTGTGGCAAAGTACTAATTACTACAAAGGAGAGGTCATTTGATTACTTCTGACGTGGCAAATGGGACCCGTGCTTTAAATCAGAGCGACTGAAACGTCTAATGGAGACTTCGTTTCTTTGTAAAAGAGGAAACAACGGAGTGTAGAAAAGTTGTCCATCCTGACCAACGCCAAAAGTCATGTGAGATATGTTTGTAAGACTAAAGATCTTACAGCCCGATTTTGGTACCGTTCTATTTATTTACAAGCTGGGCTTTTTTCTGGGAAAAGAGGCGGTGGAGCTCAATGGTGGAACTCAGGTCTGCACAATGATGTCACTTTGGGTCAGCTGGAACAAGGGGGGGAGTTTTTAAAAGTTTAAATTGCCCTAGGAGAAAATGGTCACATGGCTGGTGGCCCTGCCCCCTGATCTCCAGATAGCGGGGAGTTTAGATTGCCCTCCACGCTGCCAAGTGGCGCGGAGGGCAATCTAAACTCCCCTTTGTCTGGAGATCAGGGGGCGGGGCCACTGGCCATGTGACCATTTTTAAGAGGTGCCGGAACTCCGTTCCACCGCATTCCCGCTGGAAAAAAGCCCTGTTTGCAAGTAAGTTTTGACATTTTGAAGAGTCTGCAAGGGAGATAGTTTTGAACTAGCAAACTTTATATAGGTCTTGAGCCACTTACATGACTTGGTGATAATTAGGAAGCCCTAAGAAAGGGGAAAGTAATTAGAAGAAAGGCAGGTGTCTTCTGCACCTGTTGAATTTCTGTTTCTGGTGCTGTCAACAGACACAAGCATCCTGCCAGGGGGAAAAAACCTCTATATCTAACGTCTTTTGCATTTTCCAAATCCAGGGCTTTTTTCTGGGGAAAGAAGTGGTGGAACTCAGTGGGTTGCCTTCGGAGAAAATGGTCACATGGCTGGTGGCCCCGCCCCCTGATCTCCAGACAGAGGGGAATTTAGATTGCCCTCCACACCACTCTCTCTCAACATTCTATTCAGGACCTGTCACTCAAACAGGGCCTGTCCATCACAGTAACATCATATCTAGCCTCCTGCCTCACAGGGCCAAATCGATAGAACCTCGGTTAACTCGATTGGGTTTGGAACGTTTGGAAAAGAGTTCCTCAGAGAACACGCAGAGTGCTTTCCCCTGAGTAACTCCTGTGGGCCTCCTCTTGGTAATTGGGCAGAATTTCATGAATCAGCCCCTGTATTTTAGAAATTAGGTATTAGTGTGGACTGTACATTCGTCATGCATCTGACGAAGAGAACTGTGATTCTCGAAAGCTTATGCTACAGTAAAATTGGTTAGTCTTAAAGGTGCTACTGAACTCTTTTTGATTTAGGGAGGTTGGACATTCCTGGAGATAGGGGGAAGGAACCTAGGGAGGGTGGTTTGGGGGAAGGGAGGGGATATGTTGCCTTAAAGCCCAACCGCCAAAGCAGCCATTTTCTCCAGGGGAACTGATCTCTACAGTCTGGAGATCAGTCGGAATCCTGAGAGATCTCTAGGCTCCCCTCCCCCTGGGGGGCCTCGGCAGCCCTATGTACATGGCAACAGGGACCGTGTCTTCTCAATGAGCCGCTGCTCTTGGCCTCTTTGTCAAGAAGACCTGTTTGCAGTCATCTTCGCCACATACTCCCAGGCGGGAAGGGCCACGCTTGTTCCTAACTGGAGGTTTTGTGGCCCTTTCGTCACCACCAGAAAATGCTTAAACAAATACTCACTGGTTGAAGCCAGTTTTACAGAGTATGTGGCATTTGTTTATTGCCCAAGGACAGTTCTACCTGCTGTTTGCTTCTGCACCAGGCAGGGACTTTGTTCCGAGAGCTCTGGGTAATCAATCTGCAATCCCCTTGTTTGTGAGGAGCCACAAAGGAGAAGCCATTGGGCAGCTGCGTTTTTAGACAACAGAATTACTATTGTTATTACTGATTACATTTCTGACCGACGCTTCCTTCAAGAGGTCGGGGCGGTTCTCCCCTTTCCCCACATTATCCACCCAACGGCCCTGCTTTGACCCAGGTTTGAATGCCCACTGTACTGTGGAAACTTGCTGGGCGACCTTGGGCCAGTCACACTTTCTCAGCCTAACCTACCTCGCAGGGTTGTTGTGAGGATAAAATAGAGGAGGGAGAACAATGTAAACCACTTTGGGCCTCCACTGGGGAGAAAGGCAGGGTACCAATGAAGTAAAATAAATACATTAATAGATGTTAGTAGGGTTGAGGTAAAAGGATGCATTTTTGGATTAAAAACAAACACGCACTCTTTTCACTGATGGGGGGGGCATTCCCTCAGAGCTTGCTGTATAAGACGAGGAGGAGGCCTTTTACAGGCGGTCTTGCTCAAGTGACGAACAGCTCCCTTGGCCTGAAGCTGTACATCTGTTTTTCTGTCCTTTTAGTCCTTGCTCACCGGCTGCAAAGGCTTAAAAAAAGTTGAGGTTTCCTTGGAGGTGGGAAACTTGCATTATCAATGCAACGAAAGCTGCTACTTTGATCAGAAATGTGTATTTCAGTGCATCCAGAGGAGTTAGCTGTGTTAGTCTATAGTTGCAAAACAGTAAAGAGTCCAGTAGCACCTTTAAGACTAGCCAACTTTATCGTAGCATAAGCTTCCGATAGCCACTGCTCTGTTCGTCAGATGCATCTGCAGCATAAGCTTTCAATAGCCACAGCTCTCTTCATCAGATGCATCTGTAGAATAAGCTTTCAATAGCCACTGCTCTCTTCATCAGATGCATCTGTAGCATAAGCTTTTGCTTGCCACTGCTCTCTTCATCAGATGCATCTGTAGAATAAGCTTTCGATAGCCACAGCTCTATTCATCAGATGCATCTGTAGCATAAGCTTTCGATAGCCACAGCTCTCTTCATCAGATGCATCTGTAGAATAAGCTTTTGATAGCCACAGCTTTCTTCGTCAGATGCATCTGTAGCATAAGCTTTCGAGAACCACAGCTCTCTTCGTCAGATGCATCTGATGAAGAGAGCTGCAGTTCTCGAAAGCTTATGCTACGATAAAGTTGGTTAGTCTTAAAGGTGCTACTGGACTCTTTACTATTTCAACGCAAAAGGCAAAAGCCACAAAAATCTACCTTTGTGCTTTAAGTACCTCCCCCAAAGTTGCACCTGCAGATTACCTCTCCTGCTGTTCTTTCAGTCAGGTTGTTGACTGTGAGTAAAGAGGAGTAAGAGCATTGTGGGGCCTCCCCCACCTCCTACGGGGCCAGAATCCCAAATGATCTCATTCACCCTGTTCTCTATTTACAAGACCTTTCTTTCTAGAAACATCTTGAGGGAAGAGAGAACTCTGTTGTTCTCTGCCTTCTCTCCCGAGCGAGTTCCTGGAGCCAAGCTCTTACCGTGAAACGAGATAAGGGAAGCAAATCGATAGAGGACGGCATCAGCAAGTACAACAGCGATAAATTCAGCCCCGTCGAAACAAATGGAAGCAGCTCTCTGAGAATTCCAGCGCAGCCTGAACTGCGTGACCCCGGCCTTGTGATTAATCACAACTCTACGGGTTAAAATACTGGCGGCAGGGCTGGAAACTCACTTGGGCAGCTAATGAACACAATGGGAAACCTGTAGATTGAGTTCAGAGGGGTAGGAAGCCCTGACCTTTTCCTTGGGGACAATCCTGCATTTACTCAAGACGTCGCTTCAGCCTCCAACTTGACCTATCTAAATACAGACCAGCTGTCTGTTCAATCTCAGTAGCAGGATGTGTCCACTCTCACCTCTTCCATTGCTTTATGCAGTCCCAGAACTCACCTTGACATGTTGCTTGTAGACGTGGGATTCCTTATTCTGGAATTACATGTTCCCCTTAATAAACACAGAATAACCTGATCTGGATAGCCCAGGCAAGGTCTCAGAAGCTAAGCAGGGTCAACCCTGGTTAGCAATTGGATGGGAGACCTCCAATGAAGACGAGGGTTGCACAGGCTGGCAATGGCAAACCACCTATTAACCCCACCAGGGGTCGCCATAAGTCAGCTATGGCTTGATGGAACTCTCCACATTCAGTGCTGATAGTACAATTTCTCATCATACTTATTGAAGGTTGAATACCAATGCAGTGGGGAGGAGGAAGTGTGGGGAGGACAATCTTGCTTTGCTCTTAAATAAGGGCAACCTTATTTGTGATTAAAAGAGGTAATATATTCAGCTCAATAA
The DNA here is from genome assembly GCF_028583425.1 of Eublepharis macularius. Lineage (NCBI taxonomy): Eukaryota > Metazoa > Chordata > Lepidosauria > Squamata > Eublepharidae > Eublepharis > Eublepharis macularius. The sequence goes on along the minus strand of NC_072799.1, from coordinate 12,658,907 downwards.
GGCTGGCCCCGGTTAGTACTCGGACGGAAAACCAGCAAGGAAGTCATTGGAAAACCACTTTTGAAAGTTTCTTGAAAGCTCTACGGGGCTTGCCATAAGTAACCTGTGTCTTGATAGCACTTTCCACCACCAGCAGTGCTTAACTTCGTCTTTCATTTTCAGCTGGTCAGGCAATTGGCACCTATCTCTCGTCCCAGGACCCAGCTTCAGTAATCCATGCAACGGTCACCTCTAGACTAGACTATTGCAACTCGCTCTACACTGGTCTGCCTGTCGGCTTGAACCGGAAGTTACAACTGGTCCAGCACGTGTCCTCACGGGTACGCCATTTAGGGTGCACATCCACCCTGTGTTATGTCAGTTGCACTGGTTCCAGTTGAATTCCGGATCCAGTTCAAGGTATTGGTTCTAGTACTCAAAGCCTTTTAAGGACTGGGACCTGCATACCTGTGGGAACCCCTCTTCCTTTATGTCCGCAGGGCCTTGCGCTCTGCAGATAAGCAGCTCCTGGTGATTCCCGGCCCAAGGGACATTTGGCTGGCTTCAACTAGGGCCAGGGCCTTTTCTGTCCTGGCCTCGGCCTGGTGGAACGCTCTCCCACTGGAGATCTGGGCCCTGCAGGACCTGTTACAGTTCCGCAGGGCCTGCATGTTCCGCCGGGACTTTGATGAGGGGCCAGCTTTGTGTCCCCCTTTCTGACGGCCTTGCTCTTCTTTTGCAGCCACCCGGATTTACACCACGGTGGTGCCCGGGGCTTGTACTGATTTTATAGTAGCCTGGTTTGATCAGTAGTGCCTGAATCTTTTTATCTGGATTAAGTGGTTTTAATGTTTTCATTGTATTTATTGAAATATCGTTGGAAGCCACCCTGAGCCCACTTGCAGGAGGGGCGGGGTATAAGTCAAATAAGTAAATAAAATATTGGGTGAACTACCCACCAAGCGTTTTATGGCGCATTACGGCTAACAAATGCATTGTGGCAAGAGCTTTTGTAACCAGCAGCCGAGCGCATGGGGTTTAGTGGCTTGTATACCGGGAAACCTCTGGTTTGAGTTTAAACAAACCTCCTCCTCGTGCAATGCAGTCCCTAAGCAGAGTTAGGGCTTAGAAATGCATAACTCTGTTTGGGACCCTGTTGTCAGTGCTCACATACCGCACATCAATTTCCCAGATGAGGCAAAGAGTAGCTCCCTGGGCTCCAGAGTAGGGTTGCCAGCTCCAGGTTAGGAGATTCCTGGAGATCTGGGGATAGTACCTGGCACGGCTTTTTTCTGGGAAAAGAGGTGGTGGAACTCAGGACTGCACAATGCCGTCACTTTGGGTCAGCTGGGACAAGGGGGGAGTTTTTAAAAGTTTAAATCGCCCTTGGTGAAAATGGTCACATGGCTGGTGGCCCCGCCCCCTGATCTCCAGACAGAGGGGAGTTTAGATTGCCCTCCGTGCCGTGCGGCACGGAGGACAATCTAAACTCCCCTCTGTCTGGAGATCAGGGGGCGGGGCCACCAGCCATGTGACCATTTTCAAGAGGTGCCGGAACTCCCTTCCACTGCGTTCCTGCTGGGAAAAAAGCCCTGGTACCTGGGGAGAGTGGGATTTGGGGTAGGGAGGGACCTCAGTGGGGTATAACGCCATAGAGCCCATCTTCCAAAGCAGCCATTTTCCCCAGGGGAACTGATCTGTGTCACCTAGAGAACGGTTGTAATGCTGGGATATTTCCAGCCACCACCTGAGGGTTGGTAACCAGAGTCTGCAGTGAAACTTAAGGAGAGAGGCAGTTTGGGTTGCCAACTCCATTTTCTGCAGAGGAACTGACCTCTGTGGCCTGGAGATTAATTGAAATTCTGGAAGACTCCAACCACCACCTGGATGGGTGCACGGGTCCAGGGCCCCAGCTCACAGGCTCACTGCCCCCCACCAATGAAGCCATACTTTCTCATATGAAATCAAGGTTGCCATCCAAAGCGGGGGCTTTGGGGGGGGGTCTACAATAATCTACTGCCACTGTTGTGAGTGGAAAAAACAGGGTTGCCGCAAAATGCTTTTCCACATTGGCCCGTGGTGCACACCCACCACAATCACTGGGAACACACCCATTTTTTAACCTGCAAAGATTGTTTCCAGTGAGAAGCCGTGTTGATCTGCAGTAGAAGAGCAAGATTCGGGTCCAGGAGCACCTTAGAGACCAACCAGATTTCCAGGATATGAATTTTCCAGTGAGACCTCCCTTCGCCAGAAACCCCACACTGTGTAATCCGCCTTGAGTCTCAGTGAGAAAGGTGGACTATAAATGACATAATAATAATACCCAGGGCTTTTTTCTGGGAAAAGAGGTAGTGGAACTCAAGACCTCACAATGTCGTCACTTTGGGTCAGCTGGAACAAGGAGGGAGTTTTTTAAAGTTTAAATTGCCCTCGGCGAAAACGGTCACATGGCCGGTGGCCCGCCCCCTGATCTCCAGACAGAGGGGAGTTTAGATTGCCCTCCACGCTGTTCAGCCGCATGGAGGGCAATCTAAACTCCCCTCTGTCTTGAGATCAGGGGGCGGGGCCACTGGCCATGTGACCATTTTTAAGAGGTGCTGGAACTCCATTCCACCATGTTCCTGATGAAAAAAAAGCCCTAATACCAATGAATGCAACAGCAGAATTGGAGTCCAGAGGCACCTTTCTTCAGATATTCAGAGGAGTTAGCCATGTTAGTCTGCAGTAGCAAAATAGAAAAGAATCCAGTAGAACCTTTAAGACTAACCAACTTTACTGTAGCATAAGCTTTCGAGAACCACAGCTCTCTTCGTCAGATGCATCCTGCATCTAAGAGAACTGTGGTTCTCGAAAGCTTAGGCTACAGTAAAGTTGGTTAGTTTTAAAGGTGCTACTGGACTCTTTTCTAAGTTTCTTCAGATACCTTTAGAAGTGGAAGTATGTAGAATACTAGAAGTATATGTGGTATGTAGGGCATCTGAAGAAAGTTTGGGCTATTGAAAGCCCATACCCTGAAAATCTGGTCGGTCTTTAAAGTGCTCCTGGGCTGGACCCGAACTTTGCGTTCTCCCCCTGGCTTCTGGTTCTTCGAGGGCGCCATTGGACTGCAGCCTCCAAATCCCCACGTGGCTTCCGCAGGACGATCCCTTTGCAAAGTTGCATGGCGGAGCGGCGGAGCGGAGCAGGGGTGCGCGGCCGCCGCCGGACGATCCCTTTGCAAAGTTGCATGGGGTGGGCAGCCATTGAGATGCAAATTGCGCCTCCGGGAGCCAATCCGTGCCGCCCGGCCGAGGAGGGATTACCTGGGAGGGCCGGGCTGCGGCGGCGGTGGGCGGAGCGCGCCCGGAGGAGGAGGAGGGGACTGCGGCGGGAGCGGGCGGCGGCGCCCGGGGGCAGCTCCCGATCCCCCGCCCCGCCCCGCGCGCAGAGGCGATGCCGCTGCGCCCGGCCGGCACTGCAAGCGCTGAGCGATCGTGGCAGGGACGCGGCGCCCGGCCTGGCCGCAGGCGGGATGGCGACGGAGGCGGCGTTGAACTTGGGCTGCCGCTGACAGGAGGCTGCCCATGTGCCTGCGGGAAGGGTGAGTGCCGCGCCGGGCGCCTCCCCATCACGCGCCCCCGGAGGGGACGCGGCTCGCCAACGGGGAAGCCTGGCGACGCGTCCTGCCGTGGCGGGGCTCTGCGGCTTCCCCTTCGCCGCCTGCGCGCTCGCCCGGCCGGCCGGCCTCCCTTTTCGCCCTCGCTCTGCCTCGCCTTTGTCTCGCTTCTTTCCCCCCTTTCGTTTTGCGCGGCTGCAGGGCTGGAGTCCAGCGGCACCTGGGAGACCGGCGAGCTGGGCAGCGGACGAGCTGGGGAGCGCCAGAGCTCCTCTCCGCTGGGCTGCGCTACAGGTTCCCTTCTTTCGCCAGCCTCCCCAAGTTTCCTTTTTCTTTTCCCCATCCTTTCTGAGCCTGGATTCATTCTCTCTCTCTCTCTCCCCCCCTCCCATCTATCTATCTATCTATCTATCTATCTATCTATCTATCTATCTATCTATCTATCTATCTATCTATCTATCTATCTATCTATCTATCTATCTATCTATCTTTGTGAGAACCAGCTTTCTTCTTTCCTTCTTCTCTCTCTTTCCCTTCCCCCCTCTCTCACTCTCTCTCTTTCCCTTCTATCTGTCTATCCTCATTATCTTTCCTTGTGAGAACCACCATTCTTTTCTTCTTTCCTTCTTCTCTCTCTCTCTTCCCTCTCTTGCTCTCTTTCCCTTCTATTTATCTGTCTGTCTATCTCATTATCTTTCCTTGTGAGAACCAGCTTTCTTTCCTTTCCTCCTTCTCTCTCTCTTTCACACTCTCTTTCCCTTCTATCTGTCTATCCTCATTATCTTTCCTTGTGAGAACCACCATTCTTTCCTTCTTTCCTTCTTCTCTCTCTCTCCCTTCTGTCTGTCTATCTGTTTGTCTATCCTCATCTTTCCTCTTTCTTTCTTTCTTTCTCCCCCCCCCACTATCTTTCCTTCCTTTTCTCTCCAGAAGGAAGCGAGCCCCCCTCTTACGTAGGTTTGCAATGCCTGAGTTACAAAGGGCTGCTGCAGAGATACGGGTTTTTTTTCACAGAGAATGCCTTTCTCCGTTCCTTTTAACCCCCCCCCCTTACACACCTTTGCACTTTGAAGAAGGGAGCAGCTGCAGTTTTGATCCCCGGCATAAATATTTGCTGAGGCGCTAATTTTGCTACCGCAAGCCAGCAAGAAATGTGCACCAATCTGCTGAGTGATTCATCATACCAAAAAAGCGTCTCGGGGGCATGACTTTTTCTCCCCCTTTCATGTACAGTGATCATAAATCAAGAATAAGCCCATAAAAGTCATTGAGGATGGTGGGGGGGGGCAGGGATCAGAGAGAATCTCCTTCTTCCTATATGGCTTATCTTGGAGAATGTGCAAAACACAGTTTTTTGGAAACCAAAGCAAACTCTTTGTCTTACCAATAGAAGTATAGGTCAAGTTGACAAATTCCCTATTTCTAAAATACCTTTTAAAAATGTCTGTTTAAAGAGAGGAGGAATATGTGTGTGTATATCTCCTAGACCCTCTATTTTAGCAGTGCAAATACAACTTTGAAATTCCAGCCAAGTGTAACAATGACTGCAGGACAAAAAGGAGTTAGCAGGAATGCTTTGCATTAACTACAGGAGTGAATGGCAGGCGGTGAAAGCCTTGTGGAGAAAATGCAGGGAGTGAGGGATTTTGTCAGTAGCATTTGTTGAGATGTCTGGTGTGGTGGTGAGAACATAGACAAGCCCACCTCAGGTGGCCCAAGAAACCCTAGTTTGTGACATACCTGGATCCAGGTAGGATGGAGAGCAGGTTAACTAATACAGGCTCGATCCATATACTGTTGAATGTCATTCATAATTTATCTCCTGGATTTTCCTGGCAGCCAAATCCAGGGGAATCATTAGAGCTGCACGCTCTCTGCTGATTTGTGGCTCCTACCATAGATAGAAAGATTAGACTGACACTGTTGCCATTGGTCGAGATCCTCAGTGGGTGCAGAATGCTTGCACTCTTATCGCGTGGCATCTCTATGGAGAAAACTAAGCAAGAACTGTAATGCCGAAGAGGACATTTTTGAAAAAGAGATTAGAACTGCAGTAGACTGAGCAACCCGGGAGGGCACCTTTATCATGGAAATAGTCCATTGCAGTGACTGCTGTGGGTATTAACCTGGCTTTATCGCATTGTCTTATACCTTGTAATCCACTTTCTGCATTATTTATAGTTTACCTGCCTTAGATAAGTTGTTGTTCACATTGTTCTCTAATTCGGTAATCCTAGCCCAATTGCACTGTTCATTGGTTGTCTTATGATGTCTGATTGTACTGTATATAGCCGGTATATAGCCTGTAATTGGCCTTGAGTCTCAGCGAGATGCAGGAGGACTATAAATAGAGTAAAAAAAAATTGGATTGGAGAACCAGTGTGTAGTTTTAGGTAGGAAGTAGTGCTGGTCTACAGTAGAACAGCAAGATTTGAGTCCAGTGGAACCTTAGAGACCGACAAGATTTGCGTTGTGTAAGCTTTTGAGAGACAAAGCTCCGTTTTCCTGATCTGCATGGTTTGAGTCTAGTGGCACTTTAGAGACCGACAAGATTTGCGTTGTGTAAGCTTTTGAGAGACAAAGCTCCCTTTTTTCTGATCTGCATGTTTTGAGTGCAGTGGAACCTTAGAGACTGACAAGATTTTCAGGGTATGAACTTTCGAGAGTCAGAGCTTCCTTCTTCAGACAGTGTGGTGTAGTCTTTGGAAGACCCACTCTCGTCATGGGGCATAGAATCATAGAGTTGGAAGGGGCCATACAGACCATCTAGTCCAACCCCCTGCCCAGTGCAGGATCAGCCTAAAGCATGTTTGGGCCAGTCTCATTCAGTCTTGCCTACCTCACAGGGTTGTTGTGATAAGATGGAGGTGGGGAGAACCATACATTTCCGCTTGAGCTCCTTGGAGGAAGATGGAGAGAAATATGTACTAAATACTTGTTAGAGTGAGAAATATATTCCGCTTCCAACAATTAATGCCCCAAAGGACTGCCGTGGTGGAGATCTCTTTGTGCTGGCAACAGCAGAGAGGGAAGGTAACGTGGTGTTTCTGGGTTGCTATCTGAACACACCCAAATCTGCCTAACACCAAATCAGACTACCGGTCCATCACTGACAATACTGTCTTCTCAGACTGGCAGCAGCTTACCAGGGTCTCTGTTTAGTAGACAGGAGGAAAAAATCACTTCCCTCCAACGTGGCCATATATGAGACTTCCTGATACTGTGGACTGGGTTTGTGGCACGCTTGCGGAAAAGCATGGTTGCTGGAGGACAGGATACTGAGCTTGGCATGGCGGATGCTTTGCAGTCTCTGTTCAGCAGATCTGTTGGGCAAATCTATCAGCCTCACCTCCTTCACAAGAGACGAGAGAACCACGGAAGAAGCCACACGAGAAAGCAGCAACATTCAGCAATGAAGGTCACAAATTTTGGAATATTTCCTCCTTTGAACTTGATGGACATTTCCCTGGGAAATTTGCATAGTTAATATCTTTACATTGCGTACATTACTTGTAACTCGGGGCACTGTCACTTATATTTATAAGCAGGGCTTTTTTTCTAGGAAAAGAGGTGGTGGAACTCAAGACCGCACAGTGATGTCACTTTGGGTCAGCCGGAAGAAGGGGGAGTTTTTTAAAGTTTGAATTGCCCTTGGCAAAAATGGTCACATGGCCGGTGGCCACGCCCCCTGATCTCCAGACAGAGGGAAGTTTAGATTGTCCTCCGCACCGCCAAGCGGCGCGGAGGGCAATCTAAACTCCCCTCTGTCTGGAGATCAGGGGGCGGGGCCACCGGCCATGTGACCATTTTTAAGAGGTGCCAGAACTCCGTTCCACTGCATTCCTGCTGAAAAAAAGCCCTGTTTATAAGCATTGGTCACTTTCTTACCTATATTTATTGATATTTATTGACATACGAGCATATTGCACTTTATTATGGTACTTGATTATTGCAGAATCATTGCAAGTTTGTGATCTTTACGGCTGAATGTTTGACTAATTGTCTAGCCTCTGAGTTTTTTCATGGCAGTTATGTTATATGGTTCAATGAATGTATGAGACTGAAGACATCGTTTAATATTGTTTATTTCTTTATTCAGATACATTTTTCTCCTTGTTTAGTTAGTTGTTCATGGTGCCTGTGCTGCTTTTTCTTGTAACCACCTTCACAAGGCTGTGGTGAGGACCGTAATCTTTATCTGTGCTCCTTGAATTACAGGTGTACAGAGCCATCCAGCCACACTTAAGCACTTTTGTACCCCATTGGTTTATATAGAAAAGCTGTAATATTCCTGTTGAAATCAGTGAGCTTAAAAAGTGCTGATGTTTGTTTAAAAAAAGTTGACCTTGGTTGTTACACATCAAAGATTGTAATTAATTGGAAGGCGCCATGGGAAATGATAGCAACAAGCTTCAGTTTATAACAACAAATTGTCTAATTATCATTAACCTGTGTCCTGTATCCTATCTGTAGCCAGATTTAAAGCGGTTTGGATTCCTATTTGGATAGTTAGAGGTGGGCAGCTGTGTTGACCTGCAGTAGAACAGCCAGATTTGGGTCTGGTGGCACTTTAGAGATCATATAAAGGCTAATTTACTTATGTCTGATGATGGGAGCTCTGACTCTCAAAAGCTTACACCCTGAAAATATTGTTGGTCTTTAAGATGCCACGAGGCTCAAATGCTGCTGATATCCTACTGATTTTCTGAGAACCTCAGACATAAAACTACATAAGAATCTTTACAATCTTAAAGATTTGTTGGAACATTCTTATCAGTAGGTGTTCCCTTAGTATTTTTCTGTGCAAAGGGGTTCTCTGTTTCCCTTTTTTTTCATCCATTCACAGCATATTTTTTAGAGTTGTTGTTAGCATTTTATAGCTGGGAAACTGTGCCTGTGTGTTGCTGGCTTGGCCCAAACTATCTTGTGAATTCCTGGCTGGGTAGATAATCTGAACTCCGATCCAAATTCAGCTTTCTGGCTGTTGATGATAGGATTTTATCAAATGACAGTGATGTGGGCTGTGAGAGATTTATTCCAGGTGTGAGCCAATGTCTCATTATTGTCTGCCCAGACAGGGCCAATCCTATTCGTAGGCTTTCGTGGGCTTTGAAGAATGTAACTCTTCTCAGGATTGCACTGTAAAAGCACCAAGGAAAATGGATTTCCTGGCTCACGTTTAGTAACTCAGTTTTGGAAACAGCTGTTCACTTGGGCAGCCATGGGAAGGATCACCTCCAGGCACTTCATTTCGAAAAAAATTATTCTGCCTGTCCAGGAAACTGCCCAAGGCAGCTTATCAAATAAAAATAATAAAAACAAAACATTAAAAGATACTGGTTAAAACCCAGCATGAAAAACCCCACCCGGCATAAAAACATAGACTGTACAAACGGACCACTGACAGTTTAAAATGACTGTTTCCAGACTAAAATAGGGTTAAAAGATCAATCGGTAATTAAAAGTTTGGGGGAACAAAAACATTTGTGCCTGGCACCAGAAAGAAAGCAATGTAGGCAGCCAGGCAAGTCTCAACGGTTAGGGCATTTGTTAAGCGAGGTGCCACTACCGAAAAATCCCTTTCTCAGAGTTTCTCTGCATGAGACATCTGACATGTGAAGAACACATGCAGTGTTAGCCGGGAAGGGTAGTTTAAAAAGATAGAGCCGTCGGTAGGGCAAAGGCATTGCTATACACTGGAGCTGTGAGAAGGGATTGTGAAATGCCAGAAAAGAAACTTCAGCCCATTAGAAGCTCTCCAGGTCCAAGCCCAGCTCTGGAAGGCAGCTCCAGCCCATTTTCATTTCTCGCTGCCCTCTGGTTGCAGTCCCACACGGTTTTAGATTGGAGAGGTGAAATTAACAGAGACTTCGGAGAGGCAAAGATGAAATTAAGAAACCCTCTGAGGAACGGTCTTCGCTCTGTCTTTTTAAACTACGCTTCCTGGCTAACATTGCATCTCCCTACACTTGACAAACACGCTCCAAGGTGTCTCGTGTAGAGACACTCTCAGGTGGCCACCCACCTAACCTCTGAAGGCAGGGTCAAAGAGATCAGATCTTAACTGACTGGCTGGACAGTATGTGAGGCCCTTCAAGTACCCTAGCCCCAGAATCTTTGGCGTGCTCTCTCTTTCAGGCTGTTCAGTTACCACTAAGCTTGGGTATGAGTGAGCTGGCAGAACTTTAGGGCTGGCAACTTCTGAACAGCTGCCATTGCCTTTGTGTTAGTCCCAGGAGACGGTACCCAGACGGGTGTCAGCTCCGTTGCGTCTGTCAGTGTATTGGGCTGGCCCTGACTCAGAAACAGGCTTGGCCGTGCAGTACTGCCTTTCCCTCCTTACCCTTCAGAGATAGCGTATGGCTAGAAGATAGTGCCAAACCGAGAACAGAAGAGGCAAACTAAGCGGGTGGTTATGATGTTGAACGTAGCCATGAGGACTGGACAAGTCCCACTGTTACTGTGTCCTGCTTTGTGAACGGAGTCTGGTAGAAGAGGAGGGAAACACAACTGCGAATGAATGTACAGCTGTCCCCTTCAAAGCTGCCATTCCCCAAGTGCCTTTGGATCCACCCGTCTGCCAAGTGTAAGTCTCCTTCAGCTGTGATAGCATAAGCTGCCATTTGGTCAGGCCGTAAAACTTTGTGGGCCATTTGCGTTTTGTAATGGGGAAAGTAACTTAATTTGCGTTTGTTCCAAAAACGCTGGATAAGCAATTCAAATCTCTTACCTTTTTTTAAAATAGGAAAGTGAAAGGGATAATCTGTGGTGTTGCAAAATAGCAGAGTCCAGTAGCACTTTTAAGACTAACCAACTTTATTGTAGCATAAACTTTCGATAGCTACAGCTCTCTCCGTCAGATGCATCTGTAGCATAAGCTTTCGATAGCCACAGCTCTCTTCGTCAGGTGCATCTGTAGCATAAGCTTTCACTAGCCACAGCTCTCTTCATCAGATGCATCTGTAGCATAACCTTTCGATAGCCACAGCTTTCTCCGTCAGATGCATCTGTAGCATAAGCTTTCGCTAGCCACAGCTCTCTTCATCAAATGCATCTGTAGCATAAGCTTTCGATAGCCACAGCTATCTTCGTCAGGTGCATCTGTAGCATAAGCTTTCGAGAACCACAACTCTCTTCGTCAGATGCATGTGACGAAGAGAGCTGTGGTTCTCGAAAGCTTATGCTACAATAAAGTTGGTTAGTCTTAAAAGGTGCTACTGGACTCTGCTATTTTGCCACTATTTTCCCAGAGGCTAACTCCTCTGGATCTGTGGTGTTGTGTTCTTAGCTTTTGTTGGAGCATTTTTAATGGTCAAGTCATTTCCTTTAGACAAAATTCTGCAAATTCTAGGTAAAAATCTATTCCACCTCCCCATTTCTCAAGGTTTCGTTATGGAGCCTTCTCCATATTCTCTTCCTCCACATGTTTTCCCTCTTTCATTGTTCTTACTGTGCCCGTCCTTGCCAAAGAGTCCAGATTTTGCACAAACCCAGGATCTTGGCTAGCAGTGCAAATGAATGCAATTTAGGCAAATTAGTTTAATTTGAATAAACGTAAACACAGGTTTTGGATTTCCTCGGCATGCATTGTGTGCGCAAAGAGCATATACACAACTTGTCGCAATGTTTAAAAAAAAAACTGTGTAAGGGAAGACCCGTCCAAGATTAGGCTTTTAATTAAAATACTTTCCCGTGGATTTACATATGAAAGCATACTTAATGAGATACAGTCTTCTCAGATGTGATTGAGTACCTTTCCTTTTGTTTCCCTGACACTTCCGTTTTTTGGTTAGTTTAGATGATTTGGTTAGCTGTAAATGCGTCACAAATGGCAGTAAAGCCTGCCATAATCTATTCATGTTCTAATGTTTTGCTCAGCCTGTAGAATGTGAACGAAGGGTGCGTCCCATCTCTTGGATGGATGGGACCTTTTTTTCCAGGCACCAGTTCCTGCCAAGGGGGCCCAAAAGCTGGCCACTAGATAAGGAATGGTTGGGGAGGAGAGGCTGGGGTGTTGCTAGGGAAATTCCTGGAGATTTGGGGGCAGAGTTTGGGAAGGGGAGGGAGCTCAGCAGCAGGGACGTGATGTCGTAGAGTTCGCCCTCAGAAGCTGCCATTTCCTCCGGGGGAACTGATCTCTGTAGTCTGGAGATTTCCAGGAGAACTCCAGGCTCCATCTGGAGGTTGGTAACCCGAGGTGCAGCGTGTCTTTTTTGGATCCCAAAAAGAAGAACGAAGGTGATAAGGGGGACCAAATAGGTCCCAGAAAGTTAGTGTGATGGTACTAGAGGGAGAATGGAGGCTGGTCCTAAAACTTTCATGGAAAAGGTGACAGGAGAAAGAAAAGAGATTCACGGCGCCCAAATGGTGAGTGTTTCCCTATCGGTTTTGCTCTTGTGCATGCGTTTGTAAGTTAGCTCCCTTCTCTTCATTCATTAAGCTTGATGCAATTTGGACGTAAGGGTTTTCCAATTCTTAAACCCATAGAATTTGTTTGTGCGCCTGTTTTCTGAACCAGCTGCTAGGTGATAGATCGGGAGGGGCTGTGGCTTTGTTTTAGGGTTTCTGCTTTGCATGCAGAATGTCTCAGGTTGAATCTCTGGCATCTCCTGCTAAACCGATCAGGTAGCAGGTGATGTGGAAGATCTCTGCCCGAGACCCTGGAGATCAGCTGCCGGAGTATTTCATGTACTTTTTACTTACAGTGCAATCCTAAGCAGAGTTACTCCAGTCTAAGACCATTGATTGCACTGTTAATATATTTATTTTATCCCCAATGGGGATTCAAAATGGCTTGCATCATTCTCCACCCCCCTGTTTTATCATCATAACCACCTTGTGAGGCAGGTTGGGGTGTGTGACCAAACATCTTACACAGCAGAGTGGGGATTTGAACTCGGGTCTCCCAGAACCTAGTCTGACATTCTGACCTGGATAGACCGGTGGTCTGACTTATTGTGAGGGAGATTCATGAGTTCACAAGCCTCTTCCATAAAGTGGGTGATTATCATTTTTGTTCAACTTTATTGTAGCATAAGCTTTTGAGAACCACAGGTCTCTTTGTCAGATGCATGAGAGAGCTGTGTTTCTCAAAAGCTTATGCTACAATAAAGTTGGTTCGTCTTAAAGGTGCTGCTGGACTCTTTACTATTTTACTGCTACAGACTAACAGGGCTTGTTCCTTTCTCATGATTTTACCCGAAAGAGCATTATGTCTGCCTCTTTCCTTGCTGTCTTTTGGGCTGCTGACTGGTGAAGTCATTTAGGTGGATTAATCACGTGCCTTATCCATTATCACTAATGGACTGCATCCATTTATTTTGCATATTGTCAGAAGCCAGACTAAAGTGCCTTTTCAAGAGATTGGGAAACCATTTAATACAAACGAAACGACCACCCAGTCTTCTAAGGAAAGTCCGTCTCTGTTGCTTCTTTTCTCATGTCTTGCTGTGTTAAGACATGTGCTGGAAGGTCTGTAGGAGTAGTCAGCAGCTTTCCGTCTTGCTTGGCTTTCATTTGTCAGGAGGAGGAGGAGGAGGAGGAGGAGGAGGAAGAGGAGAGACTCCTGGCAGAAGTGGATTTGAGATACGTGGTGCTGTTTGTTTCTGCACCAGTGATGTGCTTGCTGTGGGCTGCATTGACCCATTACGGACACAAACATGGCTTGTTGCCATGTTCAAACTCCCTTCCTTCTCCTCTTGTGTGTGAAGCATGACTGAAGGCTCCCTTGATTTAGGAAGTCTCTGATTTACCATCATTTCTGGAGCAAACTGGGATTTGCTTCCTCCGTACCAAGCTGGGTCCTAAACCACCATTTAATCTTGGTTTAAAATCCAAGTTGATGGTGCCTGATCAAATACCGGTTTGTCCAGCTGTCTGCATTTTCTCATTCCAGCAAACTTGCGCTTGGGTTGGGATTTCCAAAACTAAGAAGTGTTCAGTCGGGCCCCATACACTGAGGGGCGGGGGGCTGTGTGAAGATATCTGAAGGCAGATATGGGTTTCTATTCAATTGTCCACTCAGCAGCTGAAATAAATAGTAGAGTTGATAACAGCTAATACTCTGTGCACTGTAAAAACTGGTCCATAGCCAGCGATGATGGCCAGTTCAGTTTCTTGATATTTATTTATTTGGTCAATTTATAGCCCACCCCACACTGAGACTCAAAGCAGATTACTGAATTAAAGAAGCAATGCAATTATACAATATAATACATCCAATTAAAACACCCATAGAACTGGGATTACAAATTTAGAAAACAGTGTGAACAACAAACTCTATAAGGCAAGGAATACTATAAATACTGCAGAAGTGAAATCACAAAGGTAGAAGACAAAGCAGTAAAAGCAAGATGAACCTACAATAATCCTTGCTAGACTTGCCACCACTGCCCCGCCTAGGATGGGAGAAACCCCACCCCCACCTGCCACCCTCTGGCCCCACTCACCTGGCTGGCAGGAGGGGGAAGGCACTGAGGGAGAGAAGCATGCACACACACTGATGCACTCCCCGTTGCACCAGAAAATGATGTCATTTCCCAGAACAACAGGGGACTTGTGGGTTGTACTGAAGCCCAGTTCATTAAAAACTACCTGTTTGCAGGTAAGTACTAGAGATGGGCATGAACTGAAATACGAACCAAAGTTCGTCATGAACTGGGCTGTTTTTTGGTTCGTGAACCAGTGGTTCGTTGGGGCACATTTCTGACGAACCATGATGAACTGCTATGATTTTTAGGCCAGTTCGTTTTTCGGTTCATCACTGCAGACTGCCTGGCGCCGAACAATCAGTTTCCTAGGTAGTGGGGGAGGGGCTTTCTGCAGACCTTTTGCTGCCCAGGAAGTGACGTATTCATGAACCAAACGAATCAGTTTCCGAACTGGGCAATTTCATGCCAGTTCGTGGTTCATGAAACATGACGAACTGCAACGAACCACCAATTTCCCAGTTCATGCCCGCCTCTAATAAGTACCCTGCTGTTCCTCCACCTCGAAGCCTCCAGCCCCCACTTTGGCCCTTGGGGCCCCTGGTGACCTTACTCCTTGCAGGAGAAGAGAGTCCTGTTCCATTATAAAGTCATGCTCCTGGACTGTTCTAATCCCTTTATAAAACTCTCCTCTGGAACATTTCAGTTTTGCACATTCTACAAAACAGAAGAAGTGAAGGGGCCTTCCTGACCTCTTCAGGTAGCCCATTCCAAAAGGTGGGGGGCAGCACAGAGACTCTACGTGAATGGGCAGTCGTCAATATTAGGATGTATTTCCGGTATTAACATATAAAAACTACTGAGAGCTTAGAGGAAACAGATGTGTTTTATTTGCTTGAATATGGCACGAATAAATACAGAATGACAGATCTTAGTACACAAACTTATCATCTTGTATAACATGAGTAAATCTTACTTACTTTATTTATAGTCCTCCTTTCTCACTGAGAATCAAGGCGGCAAGATCAACAGGGGTACCAGCTCCATATAGGGAGGGTATGAGGTGTGGAACCTGTGGAGGGCGGGATTTAGGGAGGGGAGGAGACTCAGCTGGGTATAATGCCATAGAGTCCACCTTCCAACTAGGGTTGCTGGGTCCCTTTACCCTCCCAGTGGGAGGAGCGGACCTAACACTCACCTTTCCCCCCCCCTCTTAATGTGTTTGCACTATTGGGCTGATTTGGGCCCCAAATGAGCCCGAGTCAGCATGTTTGGGGCCCAAATTGGCCCCATGTGAAGCACAGGAGCACTTCCAGTATGGTACGATGACATTACTCCCAGGAGTGAGGTTGTTCACTGCCTCAGGAGCGCGCCCTGAAGGCTTGTTCCCCACCTCCCCCCCGCCAGACGGGTGAGTGGTGGGGGTGGAGAGTGGGAACAGGGGATCCCCCACCCCAACCAGTGGAATGGCAACCCTACTTCCAAGGTGGCCATTTTCTCCAGTGGAACTGGTCCCTGTGGCCTGGAGATCAGTTTGTAATTCCAGGAGCTCTCCAGCCACCACCTGGAGGTTGGCACCCCTAATCACGTGTGCAAAATGTGCCTCAAAGTCATCAGCTGGGTTATAAAGGCTATGAAAAACAAAAAAGGCAGGAGTTTCCAGGGTTGTTGAACCCGTGGTCACATTGAGCCAGTTTGGTGTAGTGGTTAAGAGCGCGGGACTCTAATCTGGAGAGCTGGGTTTGATTCCCCACTCCTCCACTTGAAGCCAGCTGGGTGACCTTGGGCTAGTCACAGCTCTCTCTCGAGCTCTCTCAGCCCCACCCACCTCACAGGGTGATTATTGTTGTGGGGATAATAATGGCATACTTTGTAAACCGCTCTGAGTGGGCATTAAGTTGTCCTGAAGGGCGGTATATAAATCAAATGTTGTTGTTATTATCGGGAATTTTGAAAACGTGGTGCTATCAGAAATGTCTGCCATAGCCCAGGGGGCGGAGCCAACCTAAAATGGCTGCCATGGGAGCTGAAGCCAATCGCAAAATGTTGGGAGGTTCAAGCATCTTCCTATTGATGGAAGCAGCTGTTTCCAAGTTGGTGCTGTCGGCAGACACAAAGGTGATACCTCCTGGAATCTTCAGAAGTACGTCTTACTCAAATCAGGCAGGGGATGACCAGGATTGGCTCTTTGCTTTGGGCAAGACAGAAAGGAACACAGGACACACATTGATGAGGCACATGGTGCCCAAGGGCACCAGGTTGGGGATCACTAAAATATTTGCCTTCAAACGTTGAACAGTTGGTGGATGAGGATGCTGAAGATGGTCTTCTTCAGGGAGAACACCTGGTCTAGCGCCGTTTTTGAAGTTTGGATCATGTTTTCTGAGTTTGCTGAACTGAACTTGTATATTGGCTTCTCCATTATTCCTTCCTGTTAGATGTTTCGGACTTTAACCTCGGCTGGAGCCCATCTCCTCTTCTGGTTATCTGAATTCTGTGTGGATTGATCTTATTGAGGCTCTAGTCTTGCCAAAAATGAGAGGAGAAATCCCCAGATCCCACCTCATGTCTAACAGAGCAGACCAGGCCTGGACAAAAACCCTCTGAAGTTCCCAGAGCTTTAGCATCTAAGTGGTTAAGGGGCTTAGGATCTTATTCCTGTGGGTTTTCTTTTTTTTGCAGGCATGGAGCTAATTAATGAGTCGTGCCCTTTCCCTCCTGCCTGTCTTGCTGCTCTTCTGTTTCTCCAAGCTCTCACTGTTTATTAAGAAACTGGCCTTCCTTCTTTGCTAGAAATAAATATTGACAGTGATGGGTACTTAATAGGATTTGGCTGGAAGGTTTTATGGAGGAAGAAGTGGGGAGAGAGGAGGGGTGTTGGTGCTCCTGGCCCGGATGGTTTGAAGACAAAAAAAAAATGACTCTAAGCCAATCACATGAGTTATATTTATCTCCCCTTGTCTCCAACCACATCTGCACCAAAGTTACTAGCTCCAGAAACAACCAGTCCGCTTAGAGAAATAGATATATGTTTTTGGGTTGCAGTCTGAAAACTGAGCCTCAGCATTTTTGGCGTTGCAGGGGATCTTTGGAGCGTACCTCCTGGATTGCAAGGCTGTTTGTTAGCGTGCTTACAATTATTGCCATGCTGAATGACAACTGTTTAAAGCGATTCCCATCTCGGCAACTATTATTTTGGGAATTGGGAGGGTTGTCTTTTATTTATTTCAATGAGAACAGTTACACCCAGAGACTTTTAGCCATAGCTTCCTCCATCAGGTATTTATGACATTTTTGTTCCACCTTTCCGGCAGGGCACTCCGGATGTTCTAATGATGGCTTACCATCTTACATCCTCACAACAACCCTGCGTGGTAGATCAGGCTGAGATAGAGTGACTGGCTCAAATTAATACAACGTGTTTCATAGCATAATAGTAAAGCGTCCAGTAGCACTTTTAAAACTAACCAACTTTATTGTAGCATAAGCTTTCGAGAACCACAGCTCCCTTCATCAGATGCGTCTGACAAAGAGAGCTGTGGTTCTCGAAAGCTTATGCTACAGTAAAGTTGGTTAATCTTAAAGGTACAACTGCAGACTAATATGGCAAACTCATCTGGATCTACTTTCATAGCAGAATGAGGATTTGAACCTGGGTCTCCCTGATCTCTCACTCTCTGACCCATCCGATGCTTTCTGCCAATTTCCACTCCTTTGAGTATTTAGAGAGATCCATGCTTCCAAAATCATTGCAGTCTAAAACAAGCAATGGGAGAAACTGGGCCATGGGAATTGAGGGAATAAGGAATGAGTGCATTTACCACTTACTCGACAATCATGTTCTGATAACTGGGAATCAAAGCCACGTTTTGGGGAAGGGGAGGAGGTGTCAGCTTTGGGTGCTGTGATGCCTGTGACTTTACACCTTTATATTTTTTCTGCAATCCTCTTGCCAAGTTTTCAGCCCACTTCCTTCCTTATCATCTTGCTGGAGTGGAGTACAAGCTGGAACCAACAAGACCTGCCTGTTCTTCATCACCCCCTCCTACATCCCCCCACTTAAAATTAGCTCCTTTATGTCAGTTCCTATAGTTACAATCACCTTACCGGTAGTAGTGGGAGCATGGAGGGTCTGAAACGGTGCTTAACAAAGCAGTGTCTGGCTAGGCCATTCATTCCTGGCTAGATTCACACCAGAAGCCTAAATTGTAATCCATTCATTCATCCTTTTTTTCAGGGGGGGGGGAGGGAAATAAAGGGAAATTGGTGGTGTATTTTAGTTTTCCTTTTATCCTAGCCAAGCAAGATGGGAGGAGCTCAGGCCCCTTCTTAAGTCCAGAATGATGATCACCTCCATTTCAGTATTAGATGGGAAATACCAAACACTTCCTTTTCTGCAGTTGATTTATTTACAGTGCACTCCTTCTAAGCCAATTTACTGGAAGCGACTTAGGAGGGTGTAACTTGGGCTGCTCATGTTTTCCTCTCTTCAGTAATTCACAAGCATTTCATTTGAATAGGAGAACCGGCTAAAAATGTGAGACCAAAGGAATTGGGGTGGGATGCGCTAATCTGCTAAAGCTGCATTCAGATACCTTGGCATAAGTTGTGGTTTGATCAGCACTCGTTAGTGGGTGCAGATGGTCCATTTAATCAGGATTTGTCAATTGGCATTTCAGACTAGGGCATGTTATCCAGCTGTGATTAAATTATGTTTTGTTATAATGTCTAAATTCACCAACCTGAGCTGCTTGAGTAGCATGGACCTTTGAGGCTACCTGGCCACAGAGACGGTGGTATAACGAAGTTGTCCTTCGTACTGGGAGGACGTCTGGTAGAGTGACCAGAGCCTGTTCTACAAGCCATGGTTTAAACAAAGCACAGTCCTTCATGATGCCTGAATGCAGCCTGTAATAACAACAACAACAAACAACATTCAATTTATATACCGCCCTTCAGGACAACTTAATGCCCACTCAGAGCAGTTTACAAAGTATGTCATTATTATCCCCACAACAATAATCGCCCTGTGAGGTGGGTGGGGCTGAGAGAGCTCCTAGAAGCTGTGACTGACCCAAGGTCACCCAGCTGGCTTCAAGTGGAGGAGTGGGGAATCAAACCCAGCTCTCCAGATTAGAGTCCCGCACTCTTAACCACTGCACCAAACTGTACAAAACATGTTCCACTTCTTACATCATGCACAGCATCTAGAGCAGGAAGGCATAGAGGTATAGCTTTAGACTAGCGGTCACGGGACTAGATCCTACGTTGAACGAGGAAGTACGAGTCGGCAGTACACGCAGATTAAGCAATTGCACGGGGCATTGGAGGGATGGGGAAAGAGGAAGTTGGAACAGGCTGGTTTGCTGCATGGTCAGTAGAGTAGATTACTTCTAAAACTGGACTAGTTGCTGAAATTTGGAGGTAGAATCTGAGTGAAATATTGTGTTCCAGACTCTTCCAAACTTTAATCCAGATCTGTCGTACTTCTGCCAAATCTAAGAGTTGGACCCACCCAGGTTTTCCAACCAATCTCATCTAATTCTCTGCATTGCTCCACTTCCCGTCTCACGTGGCAATTAACCACACAGGTTCCATTAGTCTCAGCATAGCCTCTGTTGTCTTGTGACTCTTTTGTATGGAAGCAGTTTCATTTCTGTAAACAAATCAGACACGTGAAAAATGTTTATGCAACCTGAAGACTACAAACCCCATGATGAAATGTGAGTGTGACTGAAATATACACAAAAATATAGATCCTTTGAAGTAATGCAGTGACAGCATTGAAGAAAATGGCAATGCAAACAATAGTCAAACAAGCAGGTGGATTTCTGTGTAACTCCTCCACTGGAGTTGGGAAAATAGCATTCTGCACTTGAGTTTTGTTCCTGGAGTTCAGTGGATGCTCGGGGACAACGTAGCGGGAGTCTGCCGTAGGAGGGGAGATTTGAAAGAAGTCTCCACCTCCTCTTAAGAAAGCTTAAGTGCCCTTAAGTATTTGGAATGTGCTGTTGGATATCGGCATTGGTTCAGTAGCGCTGCAAGATGGGTTCGTAGTATTATCCCAATTCTATCGACGAGGAGTCTGAGAGAATAATATCTTTCTTACGGCTACCTACTGAGTTTGTGGCTGAGGTGAAGATTTGAACAGGGAATTCATAGTTCTCTGCCAACACACAGTCAAGGTTCTTTGATTTCTCTTGTATATATCTGAATCCTAGATCCACAATTCGTATATACACCAAAACCTTTGCTTCCTATATAGTTCCAGCCTCCCTCTACCACCACGCTGTGCTTTTAACACTCCCTCAGTGATTTGGTGGGGGCTGCTGAGTTGGGCTGCAAATGAAATCCATCTTCATTTAAAGGATCCGGCAGGAGGTGATGTGAAAGATCTCTGCCGAAGACCCTGGAGCTCCTAGGGTTGCCATCTCCAAGTAGGAAAATTCCTGGAGATTTGGGAGGAGGGGTGAATTATATACCTCCACATGGTATAATTCCATAGATTCCACTCTCCGAAGCAGCCATGTTCTCTAGGTGAACTGATCTCTGTGGCTTGGAGATCAGTTGTAATTCCAGGAGATCTCCAGCCATCACCTGGAGGATGGCAACCCTAACTGCCAGTCTGAGTAGCGTGTATTGACTAGGATGGGACTAGTTCCATCCACATACTAGTTCCATCCCCATACGGCAGCTTTATATGTTAATCATATAGTTGTATGTGTAAACCTACTTGCACGAAAACTTAAGGGTCTCCGTTGGATTCTGCCAGCATCTTTTGCGTTAAAAGATTTTAAAAAATCATTGAACATTAAACATTCCCATAGATGTTGATACACTGAATGATATTGAGATTGCTGTATTATATAATTTACATCACGGTTAAATTGTTTTAAAAGCAAGCCTTTCTCCCCCCCACTCATATAAAGTTGCAAATTTGGAGATCAGGACAGGTGTGGATTAATTAAAAGTGCTTCAGCAATTGAGGGGCTTCTCCTTTTGTCCCTGTTCTGTTTGCTGTACTACAAATCTCCCTGGCTTCTGGGACCAGTACTTGAAAAGAAGATTCTGTGAGAATGGCAGATAATAATAGCATTATACAGAGGCAGGCAGGACACAGGCAAGTTTGTTAGGAGCTTTTAAAATGTGTGTGGCAATTAGCTAAAGACTTTGGAAATGCTGAGGATCACTTTCGTAAACTGCTTGGGCTATGGGCCTTACATTTTTAGCGAGCTTGTGTCAACACAAAACTGTATGTTGTGAAGCCACTGCAGGAAAAAGCAGCCGCTGAAGTTAAACATGATGGCTGAGTCTTTCTTGTAGGAGTCCAGGATTTGGCCGGGAGAAATATACGAGTGGGTGGGATTAAAATTAGCATAACTGAGGTCCAATTTGCATCCCAAGGATTAGTGATGTGTGTGGGAGGAGATGCGTTAGGCCATTTAACTCCAGGCAGTTGATAAGTCTCTTTCCTCCCCTCCCCTTTTAACCCCGCATCAATAAAACACTCATCGCTTCCCCTTGTATAGCAATTAGAGATTATGCATAGGTTAAAAAAAACTGTTGAGGAACAGTTAAGGAAGGAACTGGGCTACATCAAAGTGCTCAGTGCAAACAACATTGGGGTTTGATATGTTGGTCATCTTGCTGACATGAAGGTTCAGGATTTGAAAAGAGGGAGGTTGTCTTGCAGCCACTAG
Source organism: Eublepharis macularius (assembly GCF_028583425.1). Lineage (NCBI taxonomy): Eukaryota > Metazoa > Chordata > Lepidosauria > Squamata > Eublepharidae > Eublepharis > Eublepharis macularius. The sequence goes on along the minus strand of NC_072799.1, from coordinate 12,637,203 downwards.
AACTTCAAAAGTGCTCAGTGACGAGGCACTGAATCACGGTGTTTCTGGCTTATTTGAAAGACTTCAGCACTTGGACCTTTCCCCAATCACTTTCTAGACTAAAACTTTTCTTTAAATTATTTTAACTTGGTGTAAACTTTTGGCACCGGATTTCATTTTTATTTGTTTGGTTAAAAAGTGATGGTAACTAACAATCCCTTTCCTGATTATTTTTACTGCAGTCCTAAGAAGAGTTACTCCACTCTAAGACGATTGAAGTCAGTAAGCTTAGACTGGAGTAGCTCTGTTTAGGATTGCACTGTTAAACTCTTGGTTTGGATTCGGAATACTTGTTTAACTTTTTCCCCTATGAGTTCGTGCACTTATGTTGGCCTCCCTAGCAGGGGTTGCTCTGATTATCTTCCTTGGGAGTTTGGGACCGTATCTGTCTGAACAAGAGAACGTTTTCTGGGGTGGAATGGGCTGCCAGGGAGGTAGGGACATCACCGTCACCGGTAGGAGTTGAAGAAAGTACATAAAGCAGAGCTGTTTAAGAGAGCCTTTTGTAGAATCGGTGATTTGAATCTGGGCCCTCTGAAATCTGTGTGATGGTTGTGCTCATTTGAAAATATGAATGAATACTGTGACTTGAGTTGATCTCTAAACCTCTTTGAGTGTTTTAAGGAAAAGCGGTATGCAAGTATCTGAAATAAAATGTATCAGCAATTAGCAGTGAACGTGGCCAGTGTTTCAGATGTCCAAGATTCGGGTCCAGTAGGACCTTAAAGAGTGCTGATTTGGATAGGCCAGGAGGGCCAGATCTTGTCACATCTCAAAAGCTAAGCAGGGCCAACCTTGGTTAATAATTGGATGGGGGACCTCCAACAAAGACCAGGGTTGCAGAGGCAGGCAATAGCAAACTACCTCTGTTAGTCGCCATAAGTCAACTATGACTTGAGAGCAGGATTTCATTCATTCAGCACCTTAAAGACTAGCTAAATTTCCAAGGTATGACTCATGAGCTTTCGAGAGTCAGAGCTTCCTTCTGAATCTTGCTCTTCTACTACTGACCAACACAGCTGTCCACCTGAAACTACGTTCCAGATGTATTACCAATGTGAGAGCCAACCTCCCTGTCTCAGTGCCTTTAAAAAAATACCTCCAAATAGGTAAGATAATTGCAGGTGGGTAGCCATGTTGGTCTGCTGTAGAAGAGCAAGATTTGTGTCCAGTAGCATCTTAAAGACCAACAAGGTTTCCTGGGTATTTCTGGGGTCAGATACCTGATGAAGAGAGTTTTGATTCTCAAAGGTTTATACACCAGAAATCTTGTGGGTACTACTGGACTCGAATCTTGCTACTCTAAATGGGTAAGAGTATCTCTAAAGGCGCAGGTAGCATTGCCTTTAGGGGCACCTCTGCATTTCTCCTTTATTGATACAGTGGTCTATCTAATACATGGAAAGGCCATTGGGATAAAACTTAATTTAATAACTGATGCTGAAGAATAAATTTTACAACAACATATATATAGATGCTTCACTAAAGAGATAGGGACCATAGACTTCACGACTGTGTACTATCTGTTACTTTAAATATGATCCTACTGGGTAGTTCTAATGTCCATCTTAGAATTACTTATGCTCTTTCAGCATTTCTTCAACTCTGTATTGGATTTTTGCTGATGTTATATCTTCGTAAATTTGCATTTATATACCTTTTGGGATTTTTAATTGAAATGTCCTAGATATTAACTGTACTAGTCACACACCTTGACTCACAGAGCGGGACCACAAGTGACGCCTGACACAGGTTGGACACTAGTCAGCTTCCCTCAAGTTTTGGCGGGAAATGTAGGCATCCTGGTCTTGCAGCTTGGCTCTCCGACTGCTGTCCAATGGACTTTTCAACTGTCACTTGTCCAACATTCCGCCAAGCGGCCTACATTTCCCGCCAAAACTTGAGGGAAGCTGGCAAGTGTCCAACTAGTGTCAGGCGTCACTTGTGGTCCCGCTCACAGTGAGAAAGGTGGACTGTAAATGACATAAATAAAATACATCTCCCTCTCTTTCTCCCTGTCTACAAGACACATGGTTAGGTAGTCTGTACCCTTCCCGCAACAACAAACGGAGAAAGAAGAAATAGACAAAAGTTTGACGTAGCAAGCTCCCAGCTCCTGCATACCGATAATTCTCAGACCTTTTGTCCCCCTCTCACAGTTCTCAGTTTTGTTTTATTTTCTGTCTTCTTTCCTCAACCAAACATCTGTTTGATGAGCGACCATTTGGAGATCAGTCACACACACTGCTCCGTCTGTGCAGCGGTGTGCAAGAATTGGCCGAATAGTTATTAAGGTTAATTGTTTTGGTTTTTTTAAAAAAATGTTTTCTTTTGAGGTTTTTAACAATATAACAACAACATAACAAATATTCAGAATGATGTAAACATATACTCAGAACAGCGTAGATAGAACATTTAACATGAACAATTATGCAACCACCGAAGAGAAAAGATTGTATATATTGGGGAAGTCTTAATAGGTGGCGATAACTTTGAGATGGTCTAGGACCAGTTTTAGATACTCATTTTGATAATCCATGAAGTCCAAAAAAGGCCACTATTTCTCATAGAAATTGGATTGGAAATTCTGCTTCTCAGCGAGTGAGATGCGGTCTGTGGTTTTTTTCCCATTGTAAGGGTTAATTGTTTTTTAAACGAAGGAACATGCTCCTCTTCCATCTTTTCTTGTCTAACAATCTGTCTTTAGTTCCAGTCGTTCTCCCAAGATGTGCAGTTTATGAGGGAAGGGAGGCTGCTGCTGGGGAGAGGTAGTTGACACTGCAGAATAACCTGGGCCGTTTCCACACTACTTACCTTCATCCGGAATGCCGCAGAATGTCGCAAAAAAACCATGGAAGATAGCGTCTTCTCACTTGAGTTTTGCACAACATCGCGCAAAACTCGCACGAGAGGACGCTACCTTCCACATTTTTTTTGTGACATTCCGCAGCATTCTGGATGAAGGTAAGTAGTGTGGAAACGGCCCTGGAGTGTCTAAAACGTGGTCTTCAGAATATAAGAAGAGTCCTGCAGGGTCAGGCTAGCAGTCCATCCAGGCCAGCGTCCTATTTCACACAGTGGCCAACCAGTTGCTATGGAGGGCCATAGAGGCCAAGGCCTTCTCCTGATGTTGGGGGTTTGCTGCCTCTGCAGAAAGAGTTCCCTTTACTCAACGTGGCCAGTAGCCACTGATGGACCTTCCTTTTGTCCATCTTGAATCTATTGTCCAGCAACTTCATTGGGTGTCCCCGCCCTCAAGTTCTAGTATGTTCCTTCTGTAGTTCTCATTACTCTTTGTCCTCTCTTCTCCTTTCCTTTAATTCCTGTTTGCCTCTCAATCTGAGAAAGTGGACATAAGATATGCCATCCAATTCCTTTAAAACACACACACACACACACACACACAAGCAGTTACAAACATCTCAAATAGTATTAAATGCACCATAAATGTAGCAAAATAGAAAAGAATCCAGTAGCACCTTTAAGACTAACCAACTTTACTGTAGCATAAGCTTTTGAGAATCACAGTTCTCTTCATCAGATGCATGGAGGGTAAGAAGAAACTGGTCAGATATATAGGTGGAGAGGGACTATAAATGTGCAAATTCAGCTTATACCTTTTTGACATAAAGTCAATAAAAGGTTTCCAGGATATTAACAAAAGCCTCTCTTGATTCCTCCCGCTCCCCAAATGTCTTAGCTGAATGTACCCATTGCAGTGTTGCCATTTCTATCATATTCCAGGTCTTAAATGATGGACTTTTTAGTTGGTACTATATAATTGCCCTGCTCTGGATAGCCTAGACAAGCCTGATCTCATCAGATCTCAGAAGCTAAGCAGGGTCAGCCTTGGTTAGTAATTGGATGGGAGACCTCCAAGGAAGACCAGGGTTGCAGAGGCAGGCAATGGCAAACCGCTTCTGTTAGTCTCATGCCTTGAAAACTCCAGCAGGGGTCACCATAAGTCAGCTATGACTTAACAGCACTTTCTACCACCACCACTATATAGTCACTGTAAGAATTTTGGCTGACGTAAGAGTATTCTTGGACAAAAGTGTTACAAAATTACATATATTTATTATAGAGTGTACACATGTACATCAATTAAAAATTTTAAAAAGTCTGAGGATCAGACTGCACAACAGTTACATACAATATTAAAATATTTCATACAATGATGGATTGCCCAATGACCAATACAAGCACATTCAAATTTAAAATATCCCATAGACAGTGGATGGACTACCAAAACCAAATAGACCAAACACGTTTCAGCCCCCAAAAAGGCCTTCTTCAGTGGTCAATATAATGTTGTGTAAACACACATCCAGGAATATAATATACCAATAATAATTATAAAAATTAAGAACCAGGTGTTGCTGTCTACAACTGTGAAAGAGGGGAAGAAAAAAATAAAATTATTATATGTTCTAAATTTGTTTTAAAATTTTAAATATATTTTTAATTAAATTTTTAAACCAAAATTATAACTATTTTTACCTTTAATGATGTGTAGTTACTTAAGGTTTATACATAAAACCATGGATAAACGCTCATGGTAACTTCCCACACATTAGAATCTAAAGCATCCAAATTAGCAAACTACCTGGTGTAAAATATCTATTGTCACAGGATGTGTGAAGACTCCATCAAAAGTTGCAATCAAATGGCACATTACTCATATCCCATTAATAAATGGAGGAGCTGCGGGATGATGCTATTCCTTACAAACTAACAACGGTTACTCCAATGCACCATGTCCAGTAATAGCACCACCAATGGAAGCAGGAGGAAGAGAGAACACGGAAGAGTGGCTCAATGAACCCTTAAGGTGTTGCTTAAAATCTCAGTGTGTGTGTGTGCGTGTGCGTGCGTGCACGCGCGTGCGTGCACGCGTGCTCAGCACTGACGTATTGATGACTGGATAATTTCAGGTCTGGTCCTCACACACCTGGCAACTAAAGATGAGCCTGAAATTCTGTTTGTTTTATTTATTACGTTTCTCACTTGCCTTCCATCCTGTACGGACCGTATGGCCGTGTAGGAAAGATTCCCAGGAAGTCTCTGCTCCAGGTACTGACCACATTCTAGCCTGCTTAGCTACCGACAACAGGAGCACTGTGTCCTTCCAACCGTGGCCTGCATGGTCTAAATAAAGGTGCAGGTTGCCAGCAGAACAGTGCAAAAGAAAAGAGAAAAATCTGAAAACAGCAAGGAAATGGAGAGTCTCACAGCAGCCCCCCCAAACAAACACACACACAGCCTCAGCAATTAAGGGGACTTTAAATGGGTGAAAAGCTTGGGTTGGAAGGTCTGTGGCTGCATTTAAATGCATTGGAATTCCTATTCTCTCAGACTAAAGAGCTGAGCGAAGCCTGGCTCCTGGGGGCACAAAACATGCTTGGCACAAGCTAAAAATGTGCATGTGAGTGTCTCTCTAAGTACCCGATAATCCTCCAGCGCAGAGGGAGGATTATTAGGTCTCCCGCAAAAACAGAGAGTTCATTTTCTCAAAGATCTCTGTTGGCTGGTGCCAACTTTGTAAAGACCCCATCCCCTCCCACACGCGTCCTTCCCCAACCCATTAACAAAGGTTTCCTGCTTTGCTTGGTTCTCTTTCTGCAATCCAGTGCAGAGGCAAAGCATCTCTTCTAGCATGCAGGACTACCCCAAAGATAGCCTTGTGTGTGTTTGCAGGTGAGAGATTGTGGCCAGATCTATTCCAACAGAATCCGCGTAAAGCCACATTCAAAACTAGAAGTGTTCAGGGTCTGTTGACAAGGTGAGATGGACACACGTTGTCTTCTACCCATCTTCGTTTCCCATGAAGCAGAAAGGTATTCCATTCCCAATGTTCTGAAGGGTCAATTCTTTAGCCCTTGCTTTATAGTTATTAAAAAGACAAAATGCTACATGAAGTATTCTACCCGAACAACCCTTTCCCTCTCCTGACTCCAAAAGCCCATCTGGAATATTTTGGAATCGATAATAAAGAGCTGTATGTATTGTCCCTGTGGAATTTCTGTGCAACTATGGGATCTGGCATGGAATTTAGCATCCTAGAATCCTTTTCCCTTCCCAATGGCAAGTTTCTAGTCCTTACGTACTTATAGAAAGGTTTGGAAAACTGTGTGGGAAGCGGACGGCCGAAACCTCAGCGGTGGTATTTGTTAATTCCCTTGCAGTATCAAAATATGTACATATCAATTTTCTAAGTGTCTCTGCTAGAGGTATCAACAAGAGACCCCACACTTGTACACTCTAAAAGTCTGTGCATCATTTCTCAGGGGAGCTTACTTAATGCGCTTAGCAGTGGGGATTATGCGCTCATCTCATTTCTTACTCCGTTTTAAGCTTTTTTCTCATTTCCTTGGCATTCCCTTCCCTCGATTAATTCACATTACTTCCTCTTTCGAGACCTTTTTTCTTTCAGGTTTCCCAGATTAAATTTTCGTTGCTGGGCACGTTTCCCTTTCCAGCCTCTTTTCCTTCTTCCTTTGTATCACGTTTCTCTGCAGAGGAGGGGGGGGAGAGAATGTGATACTTGCTTAATACATTCCAGATATGGTAAAAGTCTGTTCTTGTGAGCGTTTTTTGAGACGGGCATAAGCTTCCCACAGGGACTGTATTCGCGTCAGCTTCACGTGAGGAAGACATTGATATGTGAAACTGAGCCAGCATTTGAAGATGTCGATTTTAAAAACGTCATGTCGGAGGAATTGGCTTAAAATAATGGTTGGAACCTCAGCTGGAAATGGACATGGTAAATTTAGGAAGTTTCAGGATTCCCAGCTGTTAAAAAACTTTCTCTGCTCCTCTGCCTTTAAACAGTAGTCAGACATGTAGCGATGTGGCAACTGTGGAGCTTTTCCAGAATGGGGAACAACAACTTCATGCTTGCTGAAAGCCTGCGTCCTCAGTCATAGATCGAAAGGAGTTAGCCCTGTTAGTCTGTAGTTGCAAAATAGTAACGAGTCCAGTAGCACCTTTAAGACTAACCAACTTTATTGTAGCATAAGCTTTCGAGAACCACAGCTCTCTTCGTCAGATGCTTACGCTCAGGGCTCATTTCGAGGGGGAACACACAGGAACGCTGTTCCGGCAGTTCTCCAAAGAGGTCACATGCCAGGTGGCCTCACCCACCTGACTTTCAGCCATTTGGAGCCCGTTTCGCCCTGGATTGGGGCTGAAACAGCCTGGATTGGATTGGTGCCAGGCAGGGGAACCCTCCGCTGTCCAGCACTGACCCAATCTGGGCCACTTTGGCCCCAAATCAAGCCCAAAGGGCCCAAAATGGCTACTTTTGGTCATTTAGGGCCCCTTTTTGCCATTTTGAGCCCAATTTTGGCCCTGAATGGCCAGGATTGGGTCCAAAACAGCCAGGATAGGTGATGTCAGGGGGTGTGGTGCTAATAACACACTTCTGGCGATGTCAAGGGGCATGGCATATGCTGATGAGTTATGCTAATGAGCCCCTCTAGCTCTTTTTCTACGAAATGACCCCTGCTTATGCTACAATCAAGTTGGTTATTCTTAAAGGTGCTACTGGACTCTTTACTATTTTGCATCCTCAGTGTTTGCCAGGGCAGTGTGGCCTAAGAGCAGGAACAGTTTTTGGTCTCTCTGAGACCAGAAATAAATTCCATTAACAAAGTTAATACCTAGTTTTAGTTGGGATGCCATGTTAGACTACAGTAGAACAGCAAAAGATTCGAGTCTGATGATGGAAGGTTTGACTCTCAGAAGCTTATACCCTAAAAATCTTGTTGGTCTTTAAGGTTAGTCTTTAAGGTTACCTATATTGCTGTTCCGAATGATGACCTTGTATATTTTGTATACATCTGAATTTTATGCAGAAATTTTATCACCTGTGCCCTGACTTGGATAGCCCAGGTGAGCCTGATCTCATCAGGTCTCAGAAGCTAAGCAGTGTTGGTTGTGGTTAGTAATTTGGATGGGAGACCCCCAAAGAAGACCAGGATTGCTGAGGCAGGCAATGACAAACCACCTCTGTTAGTCTCTTGCCATGAAAACCCCACCAGGGGCTGCCATAAGTCAGCTATGACTTGAGGGCACTCTCCACTACCACTTACCACCTGTACCTCTTGCATGCCATATAACTGTGTATATATCATTCTGCCAACACTTCATGGACCTGATGCAGTGGACTGTAGTCCACAAAAGCAGATGCTGCAGTCGATCTGTTTACTCTTTAAGGTGCCCCAAGACTCCTTTCTTGAGAAATATTTCCTGAAGCTAGCACAGTTCTGACCTGCCACGTAGCCAAGGTCATACGCAGTAATCCCATGGGAATTATCATGCTCTTCCCTGCTGTGTCAAGGAAGTCCCTTAAAAACTGGAGCAGAGAAAGCAGCCCGTTGCCATCTGGTGCATCGTCCCTTTAAGAGCTTGCCTTAACCTTGACGCGTGAGGATATGGAGTGTTAAGCCCAAAGAGCTGTCCTTATCTCACTTGCTTGAGCCCAGACCTAATTGGGTAGGGGTTTTAGGACAGTGCCTGACATTGTGTAACACAAACTCATGGAAGACAGGAGTAAGATAAGGAGTGGGTGGAAGGCTTAACTCTTTCACATCTTTCCAAGTACAAAATGCTTGCATTTGACTAGTACTGTTTTTTTTAAATAAAAAGTAGCTGGTTTGTCTGATGAAATGTGTAGAAAATCCTAGGCAAGACTTTGCCGGATCAGATTCTGTTGTCAGAAATGCACAAGCCCTTGAGCTACACAGAGAACTTCAGCACCTCAAACATGCATTCTCAGCTGTAATAGCTTGCTTCTTGCCCCATGTGTCTGAATGCTACGGATTTTGAAATTGTACCTTTCTCATCCGAAGTACTTTCTCAGTGGCAGCTACTGAGGGAGGGTTGTAGCCATATTTATGCACATTTATACCCTGCTTTTCTCCTCAAAGCAATTTGGAACATAATTCTGTTCTTTCTCCTCCATTTTATCCTCACATCAACCTTGTGAGGTATGGTAGGCTGAAGTGGGGTAGACAGAGCAGAGATTTGAACACAGGTCTCCCAGAACCTAGTCTAACTCTGTAACATTTACAATTCCTTTTCTTGCTTTGAGATGGCATTTTTTTAAAAAAAAAACCTGGATGTCCCAGTCATCAGCAGAATAAATTTTAAATTTATTTCCTTCATTTATATCCCACCTTTCTCCCCAATGGAGACTGAAACTAGCTTGCATCACTCTCCTCAATTTTATCCTCACAACAATTCTGTGAGGTAGGTTAAGCTGACAGACTGTGACTGTCCCAAGGATGCTTTTATGGCAGAGTGGGGATTCAAACCTGGGTCTCCCAGATCTTAGAGCTAAGCTACAAGAGACGAATTACATGAGGAGAAGCACCTGAAGGGAGTCACAGACTTGTTAGCTGGGAAGCTGAGTTTTACAAGAGATCGGAAGGCTTTGTCAATTCCCCTCCCTACAGAGCCAGGGAGATGCCGCTCAGAAGGTTTATTTCCTCTTCGCCTCTTAGAAGGGGAGGTGAAACTGGCAGAGCCTTCAGGAGGCAAGGAGGAAATGAACAAACCTTCTGAGCAGCATCTCCCTGGCTTTGTAGAGAGGGGAAATTGACAAAGCCTTCCGATCTCCTGTAAAATTCAGCCCCCCTGCTAACATTGCAACTCCCTTCACATGCTCCTCCTCGTGTAATTTGTCTCTTGTAGCTCGGCTCTGAGTCTTGACGTTTTATCCGCCATACCACACTGTACATTCTTTACCCCATTCATTCTCTCACTTGATCAAGATGGTCTTTCTTTCGATCGAGTGATAAAGCAGAACAGAGGAAGCCAGCTGGGTTGAAGTGGTGGCTTTCCTCTGAATCCCTTGCTCAAATCTAAGTTGTCCCATGTATCACCATCTGGAAGGAACTAGTGGGGAATCCTCTCCAAGCAATGATAAACCCCTTTTGGAGCTGTCTGTGCCATTCAAACCTCCCAAAACCAAGCTGTTAATTAGCCCAGAAAACAAATACTCTTTATCCAACTGCCTCCTGCTAGGTCTGGAAGGCCACCTGCTTTTTAATAGAAAACAAGCTCCTTATTTAATCTTATTAATAGAAACAAAAATTTAATTAGCTTCCTATTAGTGACCATGTAAGATAGGATACTGACGGGTGGCATATTAATCCTGGGTAGAATTTTAATTTTAATCACGTAGGGAGAAAAAGAGAATGCATCCCAGATCTGATCTTTATTTATTTACATTTATAGTCCACCTTTCTCCTTGGGACTCAAGGTGGATTACATTTACAATAAAACTACTTGGTCACTCAAAATGTGATGGCATTTGAATGCTAGTAATAATAATTGAGCTTATATACCACACTTCTGGACAGATTAGTGCGCCACTCAGAGCACTGAATACGGTCAGTGTTATTATTATCCCTACAAATACAGCTGGGGAGCTGGGGCTGAGAGGAGTGGCTTGCCCAAGGCCACCTGCAGAGTTCATGGCAGGAGTCAAACCAGCAGAATGCTGATTCAGAACCCAACCACTTAGTGACTCACTCAGAGCAGTGAACAAAATCAGTTATCATTATCCCCCGCCACTCAGAGCACTGAATATGGTCAGTGTTATTATTATACCCACAAATACAGCTGGGGCTGAGAAGAATGGCTCACCCAAGGCCACCTGCTGAGCTCAAGGCAGTAGTGGGATTTGAACCAACAGAATGTTGATTTACAGCCCAACCACTTAACCACTGCACTACAGCAACATAACAATTTTTGGATATCACAGCAAAGATTCCTAGTAAAATCAAAATATCCAGTCAATCAGCAAGCAGGTTGCAGAATATGCTACTAAAGATCAACAGAGATTCCCAGTGGAACAAAATAATTCCGTGGGGCTTAGATTGAAGAACTGTAAGAAAAAAAATATTATCCCTAACAGAGGTCACCTCCCAATCTAATTTATTACATCACAACTCTACTCCTCTACAAGAATATCTAATTGAAATACTGCTTATTTGGATATAAAATCAACAAATGAAAAGCAGCAGATGCAAATAGGAAAGCTGGCAGTTGGCTTTGCATTTAACTTCAGTTAGTTTTTTTTCTTACAGTGGCCTTTACATCCATCTCACACCATACAAACAAATTTGGTTTAAGGGCTGTTTTATTTTGTGCTATTTGAGGAATCTCTCAAACACACAATGGCAGCAGTAGGACAACATTTTATATCTTTCATTATCCCCTTCTGCTCTTGCGATAGCTCTCTCCTGCCAAATGCTGTTGGAATTAAAAGTGTTTGATGCGTGGAAGGACAGAGACTACAAATGATGATACATTGTTTAAAGGCAATGTGAAAGGAAATGGGCTTAAAAGCACGTGGGTGAGCTGGACAGAGGGGGGAAATCCTTCAAGGGAGGGCTAAAGTAATTTGCGGGGGAAAGGCCTGGTGGATGCCACTGAAATGTGAAATGAATACTCCCTAAGCAACGGTGCGGGAAATTCTGGGGTCACGAGGGGAGGATGAGAGATTTCAGATACCTGGAGGATCTCAGGAAGGCTCTGGGTAGTCGCTCGTTCATCCATTCATCTCCAGTTAAAAACTGGGAAAGGCCGCTAGATAGCTGCTACCCGACAGAATAATCTCTGCAGATGGACTAATGAACTGACGCAGTATCAGGCAGTTTTGTATCTGTGGCGATCAGTAGCGTTTGGCGCTTTTCACTTAGAAGAAGATGCTGCAATTCCCATGTCATATTCCATGTGATCAAGATTTGGGTCCAGTAGTATCTTAAAGACCAACTAGATTTCCAGGGTATGAGCTTACGAGAGTCAGAGCTCCGAGATCTGCAGCCCATTTCAGTGGTGCGTTCATGTACCAAGTTCTAATGCTCTCTTAATAAGTGGTTTAAAGGTTTTAATTATATTTTGTGTATGTTATGTTTTTAATTAGTAAAAATTACTGTGTGAGTGTGGGTAAACATGTTAGTCTTTTGCTGCAAAATGTGTTCCCAGTATACTTCCCAGTAGTAATCGAAAACCTTGCAATTATCTTTTGTTTGTTTGTCAGCCTTTGACTTTCTCTGCATATGTTGTTGTGTGCACACACAAACACATACACAAGAATACACTTTAGGCCTCTCTTGTGTTTTCTTATTTGCCCCAGACCAGTGGTACTCACTCTGTAGCTCACAGAAAGCCACATTTGCAGTTACTATCAGCCAAAAGTTCTACGTTTACTTCCATGTCTGGTGTGAAGCCTGCACTTCAGGGAAGCTCACAGCTTACCCCTTTCCACTGGCAGCAGCTCTTTGAAGGTGGAAACCACCTACTAACCACAAGCTGCAATGGACAAGGGCCTTGCCCATTTTTTGGATTCGAAACTCACTGGGGGACCTTGGCACAACCTACCATACAAGATTTTTGTGAGGATAAATTAGAACGGGTAAGGAGAACTCTGTATGATGCTGTGAAGTCCTCGGAGGAAGGGCAGGATAAAAATAAATGAACAGAACAGAAAGGTGATACATAGGTGCAGCCCAAAGAAAGGGAGCTGTATCTGTGGTTAAAACTCTGTAGAAACCAAGGACTGTCCAATACAAGCAAAAGAATGGACTGCTGAGTGGAGGTTTTTCTTTTCAATGCTGTTCTTTGCAAAAACTCCCTGCAAGCTGAACACTAGCACATCTAGCATCACCCTTTCTGCAGTGATAATTCTCTCCTTAACGTGGGTTTTTTTTTTACTTAGGGAGCATTCAGTCATATAATTTCTCACCCACAGTATGAAATAAAACATCCTACTGCCTCCTCCTTCTGCTGCATGTGTAGTCTCAGCCTCACTTGGAGCATCTTTAAGCCCTATATGGCCAGGGCGTGCGTACCTGAAGGACTGCCTACTCCCTTCTGCCTGACCGCTATGGCCATCATCCCAGGCCCTACTTCAGGTGCCTCCACCTTCTGAAATTAGGCAGGTGGCAACCCGGGTAAGGGCCTTCTTGGTGTTGGCACCAAAACTCTGGAACTGTCTCTGCAGGTTGACTTGCCTGTTGCCTTCTGTTGCTGTTTTCTGCCAGTGGGGGAAGACTTTTTTTCTTCCATCTTCCCTCAATGATCCCTCCCTTCTGCCCTGTGTTTTAATTGCTGTTTTTATGTTTGTGAATTTTAGCTTTTGTTTTGTTTTGATGATGTGTTTTTGTTTGGTTTTAATGGTTTTTAAGATGTGCTTTTATTGTAGACGTTTTTAATCCGTTAGCCACCTTGGTGCCCTGATGAGGGCAGAGTGCCAGGGTATAAATTTTGTAAATAAATTAACGTGGTTGAACTTGCAAAGGCATAGTTCTGAGTAAACATTCATTGCATAACTGTGCCTTAAAATCCCATTGATTTCGGTAGGATTCAGCATAACTTTTTCATACACTACTATACAGTTGACCTCAAGAAAATATCCACAGTATGGACTTGGTATAGCATGTGGAGAATGTGTGTGGCATGAAATTCCAAAGACACAATGGGAGCAGCCAGTATAAATAACAGCGAACAACCTTCAGTGATCCTTTTAGGGGGGTGGGAGGAGAAAACATTTCAGATGCTGTTGCTAGCAACAGGGAGGGGGGTGAGATATGTCAGTAGGCTGTGGCTCCGACTGAAATAATTCCTGAAAGTCTTTATGTATGTGTTAAAAGGATGGACAAATGTGAGTCGGTTCTTTTCAGGGATGAACATTTGCGATCGCGGCTATGAATAGGGCTGTGCGTATTTGGCTCTGTGCCATGCATGCTTGGAATCTGGTGCAAAATTTGTAATCCCGAGAAGCTCGCTTTCTGTTTATTTTTAATAAAGGCACATTTTAAGCCTTAATTGGCTCACTAAAAAATATTTATGGCATTGAGCCCAATCCATTGGAAACGCTCCTGAGCAGGCTCAGCTGGACATGGATCCAGATAATGTGGGAATAGGATTGCTAGCCTTTTAGGGGGTGGGGGCAGGTGGAAGCAAAGTATGATGCTCTAGGAATTCCTCTAAACTCTGTGGGTTTTACGATAGAGTTTTGGGGGGATTCCTAAAGCATTGCACTTTTCCATTGTTCACCTACAAATGTTCTTGCTGCTCCATTGAGCTAGAGGGGGACAGAGCAGCAGGTGGTGATGATTAGGTGTGCAGCCCGAAAAGATTTGGGTTTCTCACTTCGGGTTTACCCGAAGCTGGGGGGGAAATTCAAAAATATCATAATTATGGTATTTTACTCACTTCGGTATGCTCCGTAAATATTCAGAGCATACTGAAGTGAGGGGGAGCAACTCCCCCACCCCCACCTCCCACCCCCCAGGGCAACCCCACCACCCCCCACCCACTTGCCTGGCCGGAGAGGGGGAGGGTGATCAGCTGGGCGGTGGCAGCCATGGCAGCACGAGGCTGCGATGGCCTGGAGCCAGCCAGCTCCTCTGCCGCTGCACCATCTCCTGAGCCTGTTGTTTATCATTTTCTTTTTATCATGCCTCGCTGCCTAAAGCTTCTGAGGCAAATAGCAACACCATAAAGCATTAAAAATCAAAACAGTGATGAATGATTATCACCAAGATAAGCAGCAACCTACGATAGGAAAACCTGTGGTGAATAACAATGTTTTAACCTGGTGTCTGCATCTAAGCAGGCCAAGCATGAGATGGATGTAGTTCCATAGTCAAGGTGCCACTGAAGAAAAGGACTTGGTCTGTTTTAATTACCCACTTTTGCCATCTGGGGATGAGTTTGAAGGAAGGGTGAAGGGAGGTATCTCATAAAGGGAGCTTTGCCTGTCAAAAGCTTAGACTGAAAATCTTATTCGTTTTTAAGGTCCTGCTGGACTTGAATCTTGGAATTTGAGGAGAGGAGGGATCTCTGCAAGATATAATGGCAGAAGCAGTTATAGCCATAGCAGGGTTACCAATTTTGGGTTGGAAAATTCCTGGAGACTTGGGGCTGGAGCCTGGGGGAAGTGGGGTTGGGGAGGGATCCCATGTGCCCACTGGTGATGGCCAATCTCCAATCCACGTGCGATTTTCGACCACCTGAAGTAGGCATCCTGGGAACACACTCTCAGTAGATACGACATCACTGCAGGAAGTGACGCCATTGGCGCTGGCTGTGGGAGTGCTGCTGTGCTTCATTTGGGGCTGAAATGGGCCACAAGCAGGCCAGTTCTCCAAGAATCAGCCCCACGTGGAGCAGCCGTCATTATGACATGACAGACACAGAAGGCACGAGGTAGAGTCCAAGCCTCCATTTTGTGCAGGGGAACTGATCTCTGTCACCTGGGGATCACTTGTAATTCTGGGAGATTTCCAGGTCCCACAACCCTGGGACTTCCTTGGAGAACAGTTTATATGGGAACAAGGAGTCCTTTAAGCTAGCTCTTCATTAAAGATATGATGGCTGTTAAAAAAAAAACCCTCTCTTCATGAAGATTATGATATTTTCACGCCCTGTCCCAGGTTGTCTCTGTAGTGTCTAAAATGCAGTGGAATAATGCAGATTTTTGAAGAAGTCTCAGAGTTGCTTTTGAAAAGCCACATAGGAGCAAGCATGGTGCTGGCCCGTTTGCTGTTTTCCAGAAAATGGTACATGCCTCAGCATTGTCCAGAATCCCTAGGATGTCATATACTATTCCAGGGAGTTTTTAAAAAGCATTTACGGTACATTCCAGAGGCTCCGGTGTTGCTTTGAAGTCCTTCCTCCATCTTTTAGCTACTCCGTGCTAAGAATGCGAAGACTAATTAACCTCTTCCCTAATCACACTTAATATTGGTCTAATTGCTTGTAATCTTGGCTTGCAGAATGCATATTATTATTCTTCAGCGTTCCACCCAGTTTCTAATGGTAGGCAGAGAACAAAACATTTAAATAAGCTATGCTGCGGCAATTCTAGCGCTTCTTATCGAGAATATCAGCAGTCCTAAATCTTGCTCAAGATCTCAGTGATGATTTCTTGGCTCTGAGTTAAAGAAAGGAATTGTTGTCTGTAGCATGGATAATGGCTTTGTCTCAGTGGCATGTTTTATTCTTTCCCCACTCAAGTGCGGATTGAGCCTTGGCCTAAGTGAAGCAGTTGATTGCCAGTACCGTTCTTACAAGCCCAAGGAGAGCTGATGTGGTTGCAGAGAAATCGTATGAAGCTGTCATATACTGAGTTGGAACAGTGGCCCATTTAGCTCAGTGTTACTTCCAGGGACTGAGAGCCAAGCTACAAGTGACGCCTGACACAGGTTGGACACTTGTCAGCTTACCTCAAGTTTTGATGGGAAATGTAGGCGTCCTGGTTTTACAGCTTGGCTCTCCATTACAGCTGCAAGACCAGGATGCCTACATTTCCCATCAGAACTTGAGGGAAGCTGACAAGTGTCCAACCTGTGTCAGGCGTCACTTGTAGCTTGGCTCTGATACAACGCAAGGATCAACTGAACCCCATTGAAACTGGAGAGCACAACATCCCTCAACATCTCTGCCTTCCCAACAAGCATTCCTTCCTTGTCTGGATTCAGTTTGTTCACTTTGAACCATTTGATCGCAGCTGTCAGGCAGCTACTACTGCATCCAGGGAATTTGTCTAGAGATAGATAGAGGCGGGTGAGTTTGAAAGGAAATTGCAATATATGCAATACTTTCCAAACGAGCATAAATTTATTTTACTGCTTTAACAACATAAAATGCATAATTTATAGCAGCAAATAAAATGACCCCACTTAGCATATTCATATAAAATTTAAAATTATATCAGTGCCGTCCTAAGCAGAGTTAACCCTCTTAAGCCGATTGGCCTGAAGGGACCTAGAGAGATGTAACTTTGCTTAGGACAGCACTGCAAGTGCCGTAGTCACAAGCTGCTACACATCTTAGTTCTGCCATCTTGGAGGCAGGCAAAAATAAAAGTTGAAAACACAAATTTTGTCGTAAAGAAAAGAAAGTGTTATTTGATTAGGAGCAGTCTTGCACGTTCTTAACAAAGCTAGCAGCGTATTTGGGCTGGGAGCCTATGTATGAGTTTTGTGTACACTAGATGGTTTCTTTGGTGGAACGCGCTTCCGCTTCTGCTAAAACTTCTGTTTGTGCAAGTTCAGTGATTTTCAATGTGTTCTTGTGCCAACAGAATTTGTAGGGAAGAGAAAGCATGCTCCATAGCGGAGACTATCTAACATACACAGAACTTGTCTGTAGGATCCAAGCCTTGAATATTGAGTTAATCCCTCTGAGATCAAACTTCGTATCATTGTCATAAACATTGTGGTATATTTATTGTTGACAAAAATAGTCACATTTAAAAGATAAATACATACTTGAAAACTATATTGCATATATCTACAGAAATGATACCTATATTGGATATACCCACAGGAATTTCTTTTTCTAAGTAAAAAAAATTAAAACAAACAAACAAAAAAAGGAATGATGATTATCTAATAGAGCTGATCAGGTGGCTGGCAACCGGCAAAGGGAGTGTGATGCTGCACCATCACTTTTCTCATAGAGTTTTACCCAAATCCTAGAGTGTCATGTCAGCATCATGCCAGCGACCTGACGTCACTTCCTGGTCTTCATGGGAAGTGACATCATGCTGCCAATGTAGCACCATTTTAAAAACATTTTTCTTTCTACTGGCCTTCAGCAGGCTGGTGGGCAACAGATAGGAAGACTTGGTTTCCCTACGCCAAAAGTCGGTGCAAACTGATGTGTGTCATACTTTTAATGTATTTTTTGAATGTTGTTAGCCGCCCTGAGCCCATCTGTGGGGAGGGCAGGGTATAAATCTAAATAAATAAATAAATACTTCTCCTGGAAGAGTAACGGACATCAGCACAAATGAGCACTTCCAGAAGGCTCTTGGGTCCACAACTGAAAAGGCCCTTCTTCTTCTAGAAACAGCCCCCCCACCCCAAAAAACCCTGGGAGACTGTTATTTTAATATTTTAATAGAATCAAGGCTTCATGCAGGGGAAGCCAGCCTCTAAGATATGCCTGCTTCACATAATATTATTGCATTGAAGAAAAATTGTCTCACAATTACAATATCCTTGTAAGGTGGTCCGGGATTAATTAATCCCTTATTACACATAGTGAGAGATGTATTGATCACATTTTAAAGCCAGCCTTCCTCCTTGGAGCTAAGGAGAGTGTAGGGGATTATCCCATTTTATCCTGATGACAATCTTGTGAGGTAGGTTAGGCTGAAAGGAAGTGGATTTCTTTCAAGGCCATCTGTGCCACGTCACAGCATGGCTGTACAGCCATAGTCCAAATCCAACACTTCAGCAACTGCATTTCAGCAGCTGCAGGCTCTCCTCCTGGCTTGCCACTGTGTGAGTTCAGGGCCAAAGTTGGGTCAATCAGTAGGTACTTTCCTGCCTGCACTAAGAAGTGACGCAAATAGCACAAATAGCCAAATTGGATGGGATTTGGAGGAAGGGGCAAGCCAGTGAACAAGGGCTCAAGGGGCAAGGGTGACAGGCTAAAGCAGTCTCTTGTGCAGGAATGCCATTCAGGCCCTGGAATTCCCTGCTCTACTGGGAGGAATGCTGCAGTTGGTTACGTCTCAGCTGCAATGCAGAGGTTTAAAATTCTTGCCTGGCATGTGCAGGGGGAGGGGGCGGGTTTGACAGGGAGGAGCGTTAAGGGGAGGGTTTTGATGCCCGCAAAATAGTCTGCCCTTTCTTTCCCTCACCACAGTGGAATCTCAGCTATCTGAAATATCCCAAAGCTTTGCAGGTTGGCTTGTGGTCTGAGCCCTAATCCCAGGATGGAGAACAATTGCACCCAGACTTAGACGGTGGCACCCTTTTCTCCTCTGGGATTCACAGAGTTGAAGGGACGGAATGTTTCCCGTGCGCAGATGTATATGCCGTCTTTTACCTCTGCTGTCGCATTCTAATGATGGGAACTTGGGCTGTTCAGCATAATTTCCCTGCACTGTGGAAACACCCATTATAGTTGTTATCAGAGGGATTCCAGAATGAGGTCCAAGGAACTCTGGTGTTCCTTACAAGACCACAAATGCTAATTGGATAAGGATTCCCCAAACTACTAGACTTCAGTTTGGTATAAGGGTTTCCTATAGGTTTACTGATGCCCCTAAGCAAAGAGAGAGATGGATACGCCCAGGGCTTTTTTTCTGGGAAAAGAGGTGGTGGAACTCAGTAGGTTGCCCTTGGAGAAAATGGTCACATGGCTGGGGGGGCCGCCCCCTGATCTCCAGACAGAGGGGAGTTTAGCAGTGCTGGAGCGGCACGGAAGGCAATCTCAACTCCCCTCTGTCTGGAGATCAGGGGGCGGGGCCACCAGCCATGTGACCATTTTCAAGAGGTTCCAGAACTCTATTCCACCACGTTCCTGCTGAAAAAAAGCCCTGGATATGCTTTTCTTCGTTAATTTATTGCATTTTTATTCTGCCTATTATCTAGAAAGCTTGGGGCAAGTAGTCCTTTATTCCTTTAGCCCCTTTATCCCGTCTTGATAGCTCAAATGGACAGAAAAAGGATTATCCCAAGGCCACCTCAGCGCCAGGTCCAGAAAGGAGGGGTGTTGAACCAAGTTCTTCTCTATTTGACCATTACATTGCCGAGACAAGCGAGATAAATTAAAGAGAGAACGTGGACGTGCCCTTTACTCCTTGTTTGCTCCATGGAACACATCCAGGAGCAATGGAATTTGGGGAGCCAGACGCTGGGAGGTGACCCGGCAATAAATGCTTACTGTTGCTGAGTAAAATTCCTGTGTGTGAAGATATGCAGGGTGGGAGCTGAAATATGAAGCAGTAAATATTAGCATGTAATTATTTACACTGCTTACTTTAAATAACATCGGCCTCCTACGTTTTATACCACACATAGTTGTTCTGGATTGTTTTCTTTCTCTCTTCCTCGTTGCTGCCGTGTTGCTTAAATGCTCTGATATCTTTTCTGAGGGGTTCTCTTTTTACTGTCAAAGCTTGGCCTCTTGAGGCAGATTTTCATTTGGTGTTACTCAGTCGTATTCCATTTTCCTGAACAGAGGATAGAAGCGTAACGATGTTCAGTCAGTAAGCTAGCACGAGCCCTCGCTTCGGTGTAGATGTTGTGTTAGCCAGACATGTACATTTGTGAGAAAGTCTCCATACTGAAGATCCAAAGATACAACACTACGAGATACTTATAGTACAAACTAGGTATTGTGTGTACTGACAGAACAGATACTACAGGTACGGGGGAGCAAGTGCTGGAATATGTATCCTTCAGTGAGCAAACAACAAAGGCATGAGAGAGTTTCGTTTTCCGTTCATATTGATATTAAGTCCATGGTAAAGAAAAGGCCCTTGTCTTCTCATCAGCAGATAAACCATACAACAAGAAATGGAGAAGTTAATTTTTCGTTGTCAAAGCAACGGGCCTAATTTATGTAAGCGTGACCCTGCTTTCTTGGGTTTTTAAAAAATTGTGAGCTTGATGGACCTTCTGGTTATACAGTGAAAAGCAATGTGATAAATAAAGCAGTGAGAATGTTAGTCTTTAAAACAGCAACTCGGTTCACCACAAATGATAAAGAACTAGAAAACCAAAAGAATTTGGTGAGGTGGAAATTAACCATTAAAGTGAGCGGGGAGAATTAATCACGGCTAACTCCTCTGGATCTATTAAAAATCAGAGGTTTTTTTTTAAAAGCCTTGTTAACTTTATCCTGTTTGCTCCTAAAGATGTATAAATGTACCCTCAGCAATGTTAATGTTGGTTTATTTCTTTTCACAGAGATATCTTTGCAGCAGACGGACATACTGCCATTGCAACTTCCCGTTCCCTCAATTCAGTGTGTCTTGGGTCTGACTCGCAATATACTAAGACAGCATGGCCAAGCGGATTTAAGCTGCGACTGAAGAACAGGTGAGGAGGCAGACGTTTCTACTGGATTCCATGTTTCTTTCTTGCATGCTTTATACAAGATGTGTTTTAAAAATGCTTTTGGCTTCAGAGGAACTTCAGAGTTGCTTGTATAACATTCGGCGGGGGTGGGGAAGGTGTTCTATGAGGCTAATTTAGGAACCAAACTTGCAATACACATATAAAGCAAATATTTAAACAATCAGAACAATGGCCGTTTTCACACTACTTGCATGCCCCCGGAACGTTGTGAAACATCATGCAAAAACCGCGGAAAAACCGCAACATCGTGCAAAACTCTCACGAGAAGATGCTATATTCCGCGGGTTTTGCGCGATGTTTCACAACATTCCAGGAGCAGGCAACTAGTGTGAAAACAGCCAATATTACTACTTTTTAAAGCAAACTCATAGGTGCAACAAGAACAGAAACTTGCAGCCAATAACCAGGTAACTGGTTTTCTATGAAACCGCTCAGGGTAAGGAAGGCCCAACTTTTTGGATCCCACCAAGTCCTGGAGTCCTTTGCCACAGCCCTCCCGCCCCGATTATGAAGCAGCTGGAACCCAGGCTTCTGTCCTCATCTTGGGAATTACAGCCCTGCAGGAAGAATACAATTCCAGTAATAACACCAAACTAAACATAACACACAAACACCGCTTTGATCTAGTGAGTACTAGATCAAATCAAGCCTGAATTCTCCCTAGAAGCTAAAATAACATAACTGAGGCTATCGTACTTTGGTCACATTATGAGAAGACAAGATTCTCTGGAAAAGTCCACAATGCTAGGAAAAGTAGAAAGCAGTAGGAAAAGAGGAAGACCTAAAACGAGATGGCTGAAAATAAAAGAAGCCACGTCCTCTGGTTTGCAGGATCTGAGCAAGTCTGTTAACGATAGGACGTTTTGGAGGTCTTTCCTTCATAGGGTTGCCATAGGTCGGAGGCGGCTTGACGGCACATAACACACACATGCACCCTTTTAGTCACTATTATTCACATACAATATGTTTCTGATTACCGTATTCAAGGTGATAAGAACATATAAAATGTTATCATTCTCCCCAGCAACCAGCCTCTTCCTCAGCTGCCTGGCTCCAGATACTGACTCCGCCCTACTGGGCTAAACCAGTTAGCTTATGGGGGGGTTACACTTGCAAGTCTTGCTCTTGTGTAGTCCTCAAGACAAATACATTTCAAGAAATTTGAGTTTCCACTTAGTAAATGTTACGTATCTTTTCAGACATTAAGCAGGGTTTTCACAATTTTCCAAATAGCAACTTGCTTTACTATATCTGATAGTGCTGGTATTTTTATATGTCAGTATGCTTTCTGCGTTGGCAGAAATGTCACGTAACCAGGGTCCCCACTGTTCATGCCTCGTACAGGAGTGATAATGCTGATCTCTTAACTGCGGGACCCTTCCTTCATCCAATTGATTCAGCTGGCTGGATCTAATTCCTGGTTATTTATTTAATTGATTCAATTTATATTATGGAAGTAACTGCAATAGTGTCCTAAGTTCATTCATCCCAGTAGTTCAGAGTGTTCCCATTAGAGTTGCAAACCTCCAGCTGAGGCCTGGAGTTCTCCTGGAGTTACAACTGATCTGTTCCACGGTTCCCCTGGAGGGGAGGGAGCTTCAGAGGGAAGACTCTATGGACATCCCTGCCAGGTTCCCTCCCCTCTCCAAACATTGCCTTCTCCAGCACTGCACCCAAATCCTCAGGAATTTCCTAAGCTGGAGTTGGCAGCCCTAGTCCCCTTCCTGAATGCCTGTGTGGTAGATTATATATAAAGTTCTGTATGAAACTCTGAATGGCTTTGCCCTCTATACCGCCTCTCACACAGGACTGCCCTGCCCAGCAAAAGAGGAGGCTGCTCTGCTATGTGCCTGGCCAGCTTCCTCTTAGTATAAATTACTAGCTGTCCCATTACCTCCCATGTCTTCTGGAGGAGGAAATTATAATCAGCAAGACAGAGATGGCATCAGGGTTCCAGTTCCTGTAAGACCTGCCCCAGCCACTTTGCCTCCTCCAGTACCACACCAGAGAGGTAAAGGAGCTGGAGTTCAGTGTGATGCCCTGGGCAAAGCACATCTTTTCTGGATATCGGCAATGGTTCTGTGGAGCTGCCTCGGTGGAGCAACCGACAAGAAGGGAGACACCAAGGTCCACAATACAGCTGCTCCCAAAAGATGGCGAGCTGATGGATGCAAAAGAAGGTGTGGCCTCATTTCCACCCCTCCTTTTTGATTCTTTTCCTTTCCTCTTTTCCTCTTCTCTTTTTTCCCTTTGGGGAAAAGAATTTGGGCAGTATAATCTGTTTGATATGATAAAGCAATAGGAGGGTTGGAAAGACAAGGTTTCCTATTTGTGAGGGATTTAACCAGAAGGCCCTCAAGTAATTCCCTTACATTGCCACAGGACGCAAATCGATTTTATTTATTTTACTTTATTTATGCCTTGCTTTTCTCCCCAGTGGGAAACCATAGTTTCTTACATCATTCTCACTCTTCAGGGAGATTCATCCATCCCCTTCTCTTGCTATCTTTTACCAGTGGGTGAAGACTTTTTTTGTTTCATTTGCCATTTTCTCTGTGATCTCTCCTTCTTGCCTAATGTTTGTAATTGTTGTTTTTGTTTTGTATGTATGTTAGATTGGTTTTGTTTTAAGGGCAGTTTTGGGGGGTGGTCTCGTAAAATGTGATTTTATTGTGTGTGTTTCAATATGTTAGCCATCTTGATGGCCCTTTGAGGGCAGAAAAGCGGGATTTAACCTTTGTAAAATAAAATAAAATAATTCCTCTACTCCATTTTATCCTCACAACAACCCTGTGAGGTAGGTTAGGCTGGGAGTATGACTGACTCCAGGTCACCCAGCAAGCTTCCATGGCAGAGTGGGGATTTAAACCAGGGTTTCTTAGATCCGAAGTCAACACTTTAACCACTATGCTATGCTGGATTTGTGCACGAATAAGGATACTACGTGTACTTCCCAAGTTTTCACTCACATTTTCTTTTCGGCCATTCCACCTGTTGAAAAGGCAAACAGTTTTTTTAAACTGAGCTGTATTTTGTCTCTTCAGTATTAGGAATTGCTGCAGAGAAAAATTCTAAAGAACCTCCAGATGCTCAAGTGGTGTCCTTAAACATACATGATTGACATCCTGAAATCACAGAAATACACTGTTTTCCTCTCTTACGTAAGCATTAGAGGAGGGCACAGACCAGGAAAAACCCACATGCCAAGGATCCCCCTTGCTCCAGCTGACTTGTGGGCCCGCCAGTCAGCTGGAGCAAGTGGGGATTTAAATGTTAAAGTGCTCCCGGAGCCGCTTGCCAGCAGGGCAGGAAAGCTTTAACAGAACACAAACCAACGGACCGGCGAAAAGTCCATGGGGTCCATGGAAAACAGGTGTCCCATGACCCGCCAGTTCACAAATGCCAAACCGGCCCAGTCCATGTTAAATTTTTGTCCGTTTTCCGGTCCATGCCCCCCTCTAGCATTCATTTATCCATCTGGCTTTCTGTTGCATGTAGAGTGTGTTGTAGGGTTTTTTTGTAATGCAGTTCTGAGCAGAGTTATACCCTTCTAATCCCATGGACGTCAAACAGACTTAGAAGGTTATAACTCTGCTTTAGATAGCTCTGTTGTTCTCTTGGTCATAGAGAATAAGGAAGATGAAGGAAGAAAAATTAGACCTTTAAACAGCATATGCTGATAAACCATGAAAGCAGAAGGTAAACAAAAGGAATCGCCTGTTTTGTCTCCACACCTTCTCTTCCCTGAAGGATATCCTGTTTCTGTCTTTGTGGGTGTGTTTTCTTTCTTCTACTCCTACTCAGTTTCTTTTCCCCATGTCTAATCCTAAACAGAGTTGCACCCTTCTAAGCCCATTAACTTCACTAGATTTAGAAGGGTGTAATTGTGCATAGGACTGCACTCTCAGTGTGTTGGTAGATGCTGGCAGGTCTCAGAAGATGTAGACTTTTTCTCTCTGGTGTGCTCCTAGATCTACCTTTGTGATTATTGTTTTTTAAATCTCTCAAAGCAGTTGTATGGTTTCAGGTTTACGGAGCAAAAGAGTGGAAAATTGAGGGGGAAGGAGATAGAAAAACAAAGCTAAAGAGTTTCCCAGTATGGATGGCAGGAAAATCCATGACTTTTTGTTCCTCGTATAGAAACAAAATATTTGCTGATGCAGTGACGTTTCTTGAAAAGATGGCAAGTTTGTGAATATTGCTATTTGCTTTGAAGGAGGTGGTGGTGGGAGTAAAGCACGGACTGCCAGCGCACAGCGGAGCACAATTGAGCCAATTCGGTGTGCTATGAACAACGATTATTCAGGTCATCATTAAAGAGATGTCTGAGCTTTTGAATAAAAATCAGGAGTCGAAGCGTCAGGAGTTATGCAACCAGTGGCTCAAGCTATACTTCCTCCATGCCGTGTGGTGTCCCACTTTGGAAACGGAGAGGACTTTCAAAAGACATTTGTGATATTGCATGGGGGGGGGTGTTCAGAGCACCCCCCCTCCAGCAAGTATTTGGATCCCAGCCACGATGCACAGTTAAGCCTGTTTTGGACAATATACATATGCAGCGCATACAGGGCCGGTGCCAGAGTTTCAGGCGCCCGCAGCCAGGAGCGCGCGCGCTGTGCGTGCGCACACCTCTGACTGCGTGATGATGTCACGTCATCACACAGCGCGAGATGGATGGGGCAGTGCACGGAAGCTTCTCCGTGCTCTTTATGCCGCCCCAGCAGCTGCTCGCAGCTTCTGCGCCCAGCTGGGGTGTGTGGGGGTGGAGGAGCGCACAGCAGAGCTGGCATGGCTGGCTACAGCAGTAGCAGCAGCCAGCCAGCCCCATGCTGCTGCCACTGCCACATGCCCCAGCCGGGCACAGAAGCCCCGAGCTGCTGCTGGGGTGGTGCACAGAGGCTGTGCCCAGCTGGGGCGTGCGGCGGCAGTGGCGGCGGCAGCACGGGGCTGGCTGGCTGGCTGGCTACAGCAGTAGCTGCAGCCCAGTCATGCCAGCATCGCTGCATTTGCCTCAGCCCCCAACACCCCCTCCAGCGCCCCTCCAGTTCCCTCGCGCCCGAGGCCACCGCCTACCTGGCCTCCATGGGCGCGCCGGCCCTGAGCGCATAACAAATACTTAATTCTGCGTCAGAAGAACAGCATATCCAGTTTTGCAAATGATCATATTGAATATGTGATTTTTATGGTAGGGAAGGTATTGATATCAGCAGAAATAAAAGACCAGGTTTTGCACCTTCTTGGCCCCCTGATGATTTTGTTTATTAAGGTATTTATACTCCAGTTTTGTCCCCAATGGGGACCCAAAGCGGCTTACAACAGTGTTCTCGTCTCCTCCTCTTTATGTTCACAGCTACAACCCAGGGAGGTAGTTTAGGCTGAGAGAGTATAACCGGCCCAAGGTTTCCCAGTTCACTTCCATGGCAGGGTGGGGATTCAAACTCAGGTCTCGCAGATCCTAGTCTTCCACTCTAATTACTAGACTACAATGGCTCATCTTGCATTTTTACAGTGCTAGCTGGTAACAGGTCAGATGTGGACCGAAATATGATAAGCAGTTACTGTAGCCATGGTTCATAACACTATGTAAGTCTTAGGGGCAAACAGAAATTTGCTCCTTTCTGTGCCAGCTTTTGTTTATGCGAGGGAGAAGGCATGCACATATATTGTCAACCTTGACGATGTAAAGTTTCATCCATCTGATGACAGAAAGTCTCTTTAGCCTTAAATTTTGCTTTTGTTTTGTATGTAGGCATCAGTTCCTTACTTACAGCATTTCTAAGCTGCTTTTCTGTGTGCAAAATGATGCAAAAATATATATATTAAAACTTAACATCTTTTTTTAAAAAGCCCAACATTAAAAACGAAACAGCCTTGTTGGATACATGAAGTGGAATCGTTGTGACTGTGAATACATATATATGTGTGCATGCACACACACGCACTCACAAGAGGGGGGGAGTTACAAGGACTTGTGGGGAAAGGTAAATCCCTTCTTCCTATCCCCTTGCTTGCTTCGCTTGTCCCTCTTGCTACCTCCCCGCATGGCTGCCACTGCTTTCTCCCCTCCCTTGACTGCTCTTTTTTAATGTCTGGTTGTTTGAGGTTGCTAGGTTTGTGGGAGCTCATTTCTCACGAACCATGACAAATTTTTGCCCAGTTCATTTGGTTCATATTTTGGTTCATCACTGCAGACAGCCTGGCACCAATCAATCAGTTTCCTAGGCAATGGGGGGGATGGGCCCTCTGCAGACCTTCTGCTAACCTGGAAGTGACATTTTCATGAACCAAACAAGCTGGTTCACGAACCGGGACAAGTTTATGAAAGTTCATGGTTCATGAACTGCGATGAACCTAATGAACCACCATTTTTTCAGTCCGTGCCCTCCTCTACTCATGAGATCTCAGTTGCCATTTTTTAAAACACTGGGTAAGATGGAAGTCTTGCCAACAAGAAAGAAAATATATCTAAAGGTGCATCTGATGAAGAGAACTGTGGTTCTAGAAAGCTTATGCTACTATAAAGTTAGTTAGTCTTAAAGGTGCTACTGGACTCTTTACTAGAGGTGAGCATGGACTGGAAAACGGACCAAAATTTAACACTGACCAGGCCAGTTCAGCTTTCACGTGGGACACCAGTTTTCCACAGACCCCACAGACTTTTTGTTGTTTGGCCTGCCAGTCAGCTGGAGCAAGGGAGGTTAAAGCACTGCCGGTGCCTGCCCAGAATGACGAACCGGTCGGTTCGCGAATCGGTACTGGACTGTGAAAAGTTTGTGGTCCGTGAAACACCATGGACCCACAGCCCATGGGTTTTTCCCAGTCCATGCCCACCTCTATTCTTTACTATTTAAAAATAGTTATTTGAAAAGTAAGAGGTAGATAGCTGGGAAGACAATCCTCTGAGTTGTATGGCAAATGTTTTTATTAAACTTGAGGGGGTATGGTTCAAATGCAGTTTACAGTATGAGTGTATAGTTGCCAACCTCCAGTTGAGGCCTGGAGATTTCTCAGAATTGCAGCTGATCTCTGGACTACAGAGATCAGTTCCCCTGGAGAAAATGGCTACTTTGGAGGGTGGACTGTATGGCATTATACCCTTGTGAGGTCCCTCTCCTTCCCAAATCCTGCTCTTCCCCAGCTGTACCCCCAAATCTCCAGAAATTTCCCAACCCAGAGTTGTCAGATTTAGATGTGTGTGTGCGAGAGTCTGATGTTCCAAGAAAAAAATCTTCCACATCATGTGTTTATGTGTGTAAGAAAAAAATTGACATATCTGAAACAACTCTTGTAAATACTTGTCTGAAATCCTCCCCCTTGTCTGCAGTGTGGATGGAGATTATACAATTGCTTGGAACTGACTTTACAAACAGGAAGTAGCTTTACTACAGAAGAACATTTGAGTAGGAGTGAATTCCAGGCTCTGCCATGTCACCTACGGCAGGCACACTTCTCATTTACTTGAGTAAACACAGAAAGATTAATGGTGTAACATAGCATTATGTGAAAGTCATGGGGGAGCCGGAACAATTATTTCCAGTTGTCTGGGAACTTGAGGAGCTTATGGTCAGACTTGAGCTGTTGAAATCCAATGCGGTTCTGTTCATCTTCACATTGGCCCTGGAAGTAGATCATTAAAGTAGATTTTCAGTCCAGAGAAGGGTGAGCGAAACCAGTAAGGGATATAACCAATATGATTCATTGAATAGCCACAATGAAAGTGTCAACTCAGTGTGCTGCAGCAGTGAAAAAGGCAAACTCTGTGCTGGGAATTATTGGGAAAGGGATTGAAAATAAAACAGCCAGTATTATCATGCCCCTGTATAGATCTATGGTGTGGCCTTATTTGTGTGCAGTTCTGGGCACCGTATCTCCGAAGGACATTGCAGAACTGGAAGAAGTACAGAAAAGGGCAACCGAGATAATTTGGGGGGTTGGAACCCCTTTCTTATCTGGCACCTTTCCGTTTAGAAAAGAGGCAACTAAAGGGGGACATGATAGAAGTTTATAAAATTATACACGGGGTAGAGAGGGTGGGCAGAGTCAACTTTTTTAACCCTCTCCCGTAATACTAGAACTCGGCATTCATTGAAGCTGATGGGCAGTAGATTCAGGAAAGACAAAGGGAAATACTTGACACAATGGGTGGTTAAGATGTGGAATTTGCTGCCAGTGGTTGTAGTGATGGCCACAGGCATAGACAGCTTTAAAAGGGGATTAGATTCATGGAGGTCTATCAGTGGCTGCTAGCCATGGTGACTAAAGAGAACCTCCACTTACAGAGGCAGTAAACCTCTGAATACCAGTGCCAGGAGGCAATGTAAGGGGATGGCCATGGCCTTTATGCCCTGTTGTTGGCCCTCCAGGTTGGCCACTGAGTGAGACAGGAAGCTGGACTAGATGTGGACCACTGGTCTGATCCAGCAGGGCTCTTCTTGTGTTCTTGCGAATAATAGGTTGGGTTTGGATTTAGGAGAGGGTTGCCAGGTTCCCTTACCCTCCTGGTGTGAGGAGGGGACCTGGTACTTACCTTTTAACTTGCACATCTCTCTCTTTGCACATGCATGAAGCATGGTTGTGCACCCTGCATTTGCTTGATGATGTCACTTCCGAGAACTGATGTAATCACACGGCCATGCTCACATGCTTCAGGAAGTGACATCATCATCCCCCCCGCCCCCAGGAGTGTGCATGCTGTGCATGTTCCTGGAGGGAATGCCAGTGGCTGGTGACCTCTGGAAAGCTTGCCACCTCCTGCCAATTGCTGGCCACCAGCAGGCACCTGGGAACCTAATTTAGGAGATAATAACATAAGAGTATCTATGCTGAATGAGACCCCTGGACCATCAAGTTCAACCTCCTATTTCACTCAAGAGCTGACGAGATGTCCTCAGAAGCCCACCCCTGTCATGGCTAATAGTTATTGATGAACCAATCCTCCACTCTGAATCCCCTGTTAAAATAAACTAGTTGCCATCAGCACTCTGTCCTGCGGCTGTCAATTCCACAGGTTAACTGCACTTTAAGTGAAGAAGTATTTCAACCTGGTAGCCTTCTTCATGAGGGCCCCTCTCAGGCACATGCACAGCAGGGAATAGTGTAGACTAACTAGGTGGAGATGTCCTGAGCACAGTACAAATACCACTTTCCATATTTTATATTTCACAGATTGTGGTCATTATTGTGGTAATTGTGGTAATTATTCCTTAGGAGGGAGTACTTGTCTCTCTAGCAAGCAAACTGGTTCTGCATACTGAGCGATCATTTTTAGAAACTACACAGGCCCAAGTACTATGTTCTGCTTAAAAGAACATAAGAGCAGCCGAGCATACAAAAAAACAGCAAATCCGTTTGCTTCAGATAAAAGGGTGCATAAGCTTTTGTCAATAATACTTTAGTTCGCACTGCTTTTTTTTGCAATCTGATCCTGCATATAAACCACAGCCAGCCTTTGAACCTTGCTAGGTGTGCCCCCCTTCCCTTCCCAAATCTCTTACCCGCAGCCCTGTAAACCACTTGTATCAGAGACAGTATTGTATAGTGGTTAGAATGTCAGGCTAGGATCTGGGAAACTCAGGTTCAAGTCTCTACTCGGTCACGGAAACTTGCTGGGTGACCCCTTGGGCCAGTCACATACTCTGAGGGCCAAGCTACAGTGATGAATGACACAGGTTGAACACTTGTCAGCTTCCCCCAAGTTTTGATGGGAAATGTAGGCGTCCTGGTCTTGCAGCTTGGCTCTCTGACTGCTGTCCAATGGACTTTTCAACTGTCACTTGTCCAACATTCCGCCAAGCTGCCTACATTTCCCATCAAAACTTGAGGGAAGCTGACAAGTGTCCAACCTGTGTCATTCGTCACTTGTAGTTTGGCCCTGAGCCTAACCTACTTCCCAGGTTGGGTTGCCAGGTCCCCTTACCCTCCCGGTGGAAGAGAGGACCCAGCAGTCACCTTTTTGCTTGCACGTGCTTCCAGAGCGGTGCAATGATGTCACTTCTGGGAAATGATGTCATCATGCAGGCCCGGAAGCACACATGCTTCACAGTTGGCCAATTTGGGCCCCAAACAAACTGGTTTAGGGCCCAAATTAGCCCACTGCAAAGCACAGGAATGCTCTGGGAGGGGGCACGATGACATCACTCCTGGGAATAACATTGTGGCGCCACCCGGGGAGAGCACCCAGGAGGCCTGTTCCCCCGCCTTCTCCCCCTCCCCCGGCCAAGTGAGTGGGGGAGGAGAGAGCAGGGGATCTCCTGCCCCCATCAGGGGACCTGGGATCCCTATTCCCAGGGTTATTTTGAGTATAAAATGGATAGAGTACAATTTAAGCCACTTTTTATCATCATAAAACCTTTTATTGGCATAAAATACAGTAAAATAAAACAAAACAGGAAAAAAACCCCAAAAGGTAGGTGTCAAAAAGGTAATATGAAATCTCAACCGGTCAAAAACCGTGGTAAGATAAAAAACATAATAAAAAGGTACACAGTAAATTATAAGTATTATAAACTCCTGCCTTTAATTTACATACATGTGAAAGGAACTCACCAACAGATGCAGTAATTTCGGGGGACTTATCGGATAACAACAAAATAATTTTGTTACCAATTGTGGATTTTGCAGAAGACAGAAGAGGGCAAATCAGATGGTGACGTAAAGAGGAGTAATGGGGACAATGAAGATGGATATGTTGAATAGAATCAGGTTCATTGTATGAGCAAGAACCAACTCTTTCCTTATAAGGGGTACCCTTATATCTGCCTGTTAAGACAGCTGAGGGAAAGAGATTGAACCTGGCCAACATGAAGGCTCTACGTTGGATTACCAGATTAGAAAAATACTGGGCCATAGAGTCATATAAAAAGGGAAGGCCAAAAGTGGGGAAATTTAAGCCACTTTAGGTCTCCACTGGGGAGAAAGTTGGAATATAAATTAAGATAAATAAATAAATAAATCTGAGCACCCCTGAAAGTGGTGCCATTTTGACAGCTGCGTTTTGTTATGTTCCTTCCCACCAAACTTTGGCACATGACAGCGGTGTTGTCTTGCAAATAAAATACACAGATTTGGGAAGTGGGGGAATGTGGCTGCATCTGTATGGCCCATTTCACGGTGTTTATTATTAGTATTGCGGTTTATCTTAATTGCAAACAATGTTCTTTATCCTACCATCTGTGCATAGAACACAGTTTTCCTGTGTTCCTCCATGTTCCTAACGGTCCTTCTGACCTCTGGAAAGATTGTTCCTGGGGTTGTAGGACCTGTCCGGAGGAATAGCCGGGGGTGGTGGAGGAATAGCCAGGGGGGGGGGCGTCTATCGCTTCTCCTATCACTTCTGCAAGCACAACTCCTCAGAGAGGAGAGGAAAATTTTGTCTGTTTGTCTCTTTTGACCCTATTCCCAAGTTTGCATGGCTGTTCCTCCATTAAGGGAATAAGCTTTCAGGGCAAGATATGTGCATATGAAGCTGCCTTACACCAAGGCCGTTTCCACACTCGTTGAATAATGCACTTTCAATGCACTTTAGTTATCCTTTAGAAGTGGATTTTGTGTTCCACACACGAAAACCCAGTTCCAAATGATCACTAAAGAGCATTGAAAGTGCATTATCCAACGTGTGCGGAAGCAGCCTAAGAGTATCTCTAGATAAGATGCCTGGGCATGTGTTCGTCAAGTGTCGGGAGATGCAATGTTAGCCGGGATGCGTCGTTTTGAAAGACAGCCGGCAGAGATTGCTCCGGAGGGAATGGATTCTCTCACAGGTCTCCACTGCCTCTGGTGTCTCCCCTTCCGGAGCCTTTGCCCTGCCGAGGCTAAGTTAATTCAAAGTTTTAAGCAGCAAGGGTGGCAGGGTAAAAACTCCAGAAGGGTCTGGCACACCCGAGGTGGCAGAGGGCTGTGAGAGAATCCATCCCCTCCGGAGCGATCTCCACTGACTCTGTCTTTCAAAACTACATTTCTCGACTAACATTGCTTCTCCCAATACAGGAAGAACACATTCCAAAAGCATTGTGTAGAGAGACTCTGCATCAGACCATCGGCTTATCAAGGACAATATTGTTTACTCAGACGGGTAGCAGCTCTCTAGGGTCCTACCTGATCCTTTTTACCTAGAGATACCTGGGGCTGAACCTGCAACGCTTCTGTAAACCAAGAAGATTCCCTACCGCTGAGCTGCAGCCTCCTCCCAAAGGGGGTTGTAAGGGGTTGTAGGAAGGGAGAGGGGAAACAGGAAAACTTGTGCCTCCCCTGCAGGGATGCTGGGATAAAAGCAATTTTCTTAGGCTTTGTGTGCTGAAATCCTAGTAGGCTTCTGAGTGCACTAGTTTTTCATTCCCCTCTAGTTTTCTGGCACAGGACAAAAAACCGCGTGTGTGCATCTGCTCCACTTGGCTGCGGCGTTGGGAGAAATATGCACAGTCGGAGTAAAATATGGGAGACGCGGTCCAGGCTGTTCCTTTATATTAACCCATCACCACTGAGAAAGGCAAGGGGAACCATCACACAGCAGGACATGGGCAGCCAATCTGATCATTTCCATATCAAGCCAATTGTGTAGAAAGACAATGCTTAGCCTAACTTCTGCTCTGCCCATTTACAACTGAAAGCAACAACTTGTGCCTTAAAGCAGCTAACAATGTACTCAAAAGTTATTTGGAACTAGCTTGATACCTGTGCTTCACAACGGTATTTAACTACTTCAAGTCCAGTTATAATACTTATGGGTATGTAACTTTTTTTTTTGAGTTGGCAACCCTAGTGAACTTTGAGGGGAAGACTGAGATGTGCATTTTACCTCAGGACACATTCAATGACTCCCAATAGCAACTGCAGACTATTTAGAATGTCAGAGGTGAGGACCAATCAGGCTGCATATGCAAATGACCTCTGTGTTCCAACTATCTCTGGGGGGGAGAGGGGATGAGGTGTAGAATGTTGTGAGGCTCAATCAGCTGGCATATGCCTTGAAAAGCTGGCCCAATCAGGGAAGAGTGGGTGAGCTGGTAGTGGGCAGAGTTGGAAGCAGGCAGTAGCCTGCCAGCCTCACAGGGAAGCTGTATCCCCTTGGGAAAACACATTTTACCCTTTTTTTACCCTCCTTGGGGGGCAAATTCCTTAAAATCCCTTCTTAGTGGGTGCTTACATCATAGAAGGATTGTTCTCCTCAAATTTCATGTTTCTAGGTCCAGGGGTTTGGGCTGGCCGTTAATGAGTCAGTCAGGGCACTTGTCTTTATACATGTAGATAGTATGGCTAATGTCTATTGTATGGCTAATTTCTACCACTCCCACCCCTACTCTAAGAAGAAACTCCTGATCTGGATAGCTCTAGCTAGCCTGATCTTATCAGAGCTCTGAAGCTAAACAAAGTTGGCCCTGGTTAGTAGGATGCATTTTCTAATGCATTTCCAAGGCATTTTCTAGGGCTGGCAAAGGCAGGCAAGGGCAAATCACCTCTGGATGTCTCTTGTTTTGAAAACTCGTATGGGGTCACCCAAATTGGCTGCAGCGTGAGGGGGGAAAAATAAAAAGAAGAAGCAGCAAGTCTGACATCATTTCATCAAATGATTAATAACAACAGGAACATTTGATTATTATTATGTGTGATGGGTGGGCTGGGAGAGCTCCTAGAAGCCGTGACTGACCCAAGGTCACCCAGCTGGCTTCAAGTGGAAGAGTGGAGAATTAAACCTGGCTCTCCAGATTAGAGTCCTGCCTCTCTCTTAACCACTACACTACACAGGATCCCTTTTGTCTTTGCCTGTTTTGCCTTTGCTTGTTTTGTTTACTGGAGATGAAGAAGCTTGTTCGTTTGAAGAATGAGCCATTTGGGTGTTTTTGTGAGCAAAGAGAATTTGCTAGTGTTGATATATTCGTTGAAGGGAAATTGTTGTTAAGTACACTATTTTGCAGTAACTCCTAGGGCTAGAACCGTGGATTTAGAAGGTGTAACTGTTTAGGGTTGCACTGAATATAGGTTAATCTCTTATTCTTTGGATGGACTAAAAAAGTGCTCCTGTTTGACCCAGCAACATCTTTAAAAAAAAAAATGTGTTTTTTAAAAAATTGTGCGTATTTGTAGAAATTGTAGCTGGTAAGTGCAGTTTTAATGGAAGTATTCTCCTTTCTTTCTCGCATAAGAGAGAATGCCTCTTCTAAGTGATACACATTGTTGATCAACATCAAGTTAAAACAAAGTAGCCTTTTTTTCTTCTTAAACTGCTGTTTTATTGTTATGCAGAGTTATTCAAAAATTCAATGAGAATGCCTACAATTAATCAGTTAGGATTTCTTATCATACAAATGTTCCCCATGTTATAAAATTGCATTCGACCAAGACAGATTTAGACAATATCCAAGTTAATATTATAGTGTTTTTACAAACAACAGACTGAGCTCATGTATGCCCTGTCTCCTAATAGCATACCAGTTGCTTTTTTTCACACTTGACCATCCACAAAACATTTGTAGTTGCTGAAGTGTTGGACTCTTGTCCAATTCACTTTGGGCCATCCATTATCCGCTCCCCCCCCCCCGCCTCCCCCCAAGCTGGCTTTCACCATTTAAGCACATTAATGTGTAGGGTTTTTCTTTCCCACCAAAACACATCCCCCCCTCCTCCTTTATACAAAGAAATAGTGCCAACTCATCTTGGGCAGTGTTCAGCCAAAGTTAAACATTTTAAGTTACATTTATTTCAGTAGGGACAGGTCACCACCTTGTCCCACAGCAGGATCGAAAAACAAAAGCCATATTGTAGTACCTTTTATGAAGACCAGCCGAAATAACACTTGCACATTATTCTTGTGTTATTTTGTCTAGTCTTAATAATAAAGGGAATTGCATGGCTTTTTGTTTTGCATTTGCTTCAATAAATTGTGCTTTTAACATTCTTCCTCTGGAATCAGTAGGATTTTGGCTGGTATCTGCTCTTTCCCCCCCCCCCCTTTTCCTAATCTTTTGTGCTGTTTGCTTGCATACAAAAGCCTGCACAAAGACACATTCGGACCTTTGCAGCTGATTATCATTGCTATGTGCATAGAAGGCTGCGGTAGTAATCTACTAGCTCGTACTGAAAGTCGACTTGTGAGTTAATCAATGGATTCTTTCCTGTTGCTTTCCTTTCCTTTTATGTTTTCCCCTACTGTCCCCCCCCCCCGAAAGCAACTAGCAGATCTTCTTTCCTGCCCCCACCCCGTTTCCTTCATTTGCAAGCTGAGTGAGGCTCGATGGGCAGACAATTCCTTGCAGGTGTGCAATTGTGTATCCCTGGTCATTGAATGCCTGCTGTTTCGAGGCCTCCGATGTGGTTCAGTTACTGCAACTGAGGTTTGACCAGAATCTCTGAGCAAAGCAACAAAAAACAAAAACAAAAACAAGACAGTGTTTCTAGAAAGGGTTTCTGTTGGGTACACTAATTCACAAAGAGCTCCCAGAGATTTTTAAAAATGTAACTTTCAAGCATAGGACCCCCATTTAGATTGGGACAACATACAGATCTGAATGCGGACTCCGAGGCATGAAAAGGAACCTCTAAAAAAATCCCTGGGTGTTGCAAGCATGGAACTCTCAGAGCCTGTCTAGTTCGGCCCTCAAAGAAATAAGGAACTGAAGAAATAGCCCTGGGGCCAAATGCCAAGCCCATTTGATATTCCTTTGGCCAGAGGTTTGCTGTCAAAAGATGCTGATGAATGCCATAAGGCAGTGTTTTGATTGCCAACTCCTGAAAGGCCAGGGATGAGGTGTAGGCGGCAGTCACTGTGCAGCTGATCTGGCAACCTGGCTCTAGGCAGGTATACTCAGAAGTAAGCCTACTGAGCTAGCCTCAGTAGCTCCCCCGTTTAGAATCAAGCATTTTCTGCTGCTTTAAGCCTGGGTAGCTCTTCTTCCTGAGTGCACAGAAACAAAGCGGGCCACATTATAACTTGTACCCTCTCATCATTTTGCAGATGAAAACAAAAGACATTGAGAGATCACCCCTGTCCCCGTACCCAAGATCACTCTGCAGGCCCCTCAGCTTCTGATACCCCGCACTGGCACAGACGCCACTCTACCTGTTACAGAGCAGGGGGTTGGACTCAAGGTCCTTTTCAGCTCTAGGTCCAGCGTTGCCAGCCTCCCGGTGGGTCTGGAGGTCTCCCAGAATCACAGCTGATATCCAGACGACAGAGATCCATTCCCCAGGAGAAAATGGCTGCTTTGGAGGGTGGACTCAGTGGCATTATGCCCTGCTGGAAAAGAGGTCCCTCCCTCTCCACCAAAATCATTGCCCTCTTATGCTTTTTATCTAACAACCCCAAATTATTTTAGAGCTTTTTTATTAGCTCGTTTGAATGCACAGGCCCCTCCTGTGATGAAGGAAAAGTTAAGAAAGAGGCTGATTCCGCACACGTTAAGTAATGCACTTTCAATGCACTTTATCAATCGTTTGAGGTGGATTTTTTTTTCCGCTCATGAAAAAATCCATTCCAAATGATCTATAGAGAGGATTGGAAGTGCACTATCCAACGTGTGCGGAATCAGCCAGATTCCTTATCCAGACCGCCTTTGTGGTTGTTATCACGGGCAAATCAGTACTTTAATACATATTTTGCTGGAGTGTCCTCTTTTTATTAGCCTTAGAAATAGGTTTTTAACGCAGTATCTAGATAATTTTTAATCCTTGTCTCATCGTCATCTAGTTTTACTACTTTTATCTGACAGATCTCCAAATTTTACACTTGCTGTTGCAAGATTCTTTCCCTGGTTTAGTGTTGTGTCTAGATGAGGCTTCTCAAGAGATGGGTTTTGACTGCTCAAGACTTTTAGTCAAAGAGCTTTAATCAAAGGAAAGGAAAGGAGGTCCTTCTCCTCTCCAAGCCCTGCCCTTCGCAGGCTCCACCCCCAAATGTCCCGACCTGGAGCTGGCAACCCTATCTACAGGGCTTTTTTTCAGCAGGAACGCGGTGGAACGGAGTTCCAGAACCTCTTGAAAATGGTCACATGGCTGGTGGCCCCGCCCCCTGATCTCCAGACAGAGGGGAGTTCAGATTGCCCTCCGCACCATGGCACAGAGGGCAATCTAAACTCCCCTCTGTCTGGAGATCAGGGGGCGGGGCCACCAGCCATGTGACCATTTTCGCCAAGGGCAACCCACTGAGTTCCACCACCTGCCTATCGAGCACTATCCACCCTACCTTTTTGAAGTCAATGAATGCCTTTCTGTGGAAATGTTGGATCAGGATGTGAATGGCACATGCCTGGATGCTTCCCCGATAACCTCCCCCATCCACCCACGCCAACTCAGAAAAGCACAATGCCAACCTTTCCTGAAGGAGGAAGCTGTTGGTGGTTTTAAATCCCTGCTGTAATTCCATTACCTTTAATCCGCATTTTCTGAGCAGAGGTAGGTTATGGGCACACACGCACCTTCCCCCGCACGCTATTTGTGCTTGTCTTTTGGATCAGATGCTCAGCTTTCTTGTTTACTCAGTTCTCTGTTCCGGGGCTGAAGTGCTTTTAAAATATTACTGGCTTTACAAACTTGGCACCAGCAATTCTCTGCGCAGTCACTTGCTGGAGGCTTTTACAGACAGCATGCTTTACTTCTGTCAAACAATGTGGTTTCTCATGCAAGAAATGAGAATGTCCTCGGATTTGATTCGACCGGTACGACAAAGAAATCCTGTAAATCCCTCAGGCCCCTGTGCTCTGTGAGGTGATGTCTTGAGGGACGCTCAGACTACGAGGCTGGGAATTTGGGGTTAAATCCCGTTCTGTTGCCTCGTAACCTACCGCACGCTATTTCCCTGCTTTCTCTGCAAAAAGAAGCCACACAACAGTCCTTTTAAAGGACAATCTACGTGTGATGTTTGATTTTCTCTACTCCTCTTTACAAGTCTTCACTGCCTACTCATAAAATTCGGTCCACAGACTGAGGTGAATCTAGTTGTTTCG
Organism: Eublepharis macularius; assembly: GCF_028583425.1. Lineage (NCBI taxonomy): Eukaryota > Metazoa > Chordata > Lepidosauria > Squamata > Eublepharidae > Eublepharis > Eublepharis macularius. Next base: position 12,598,331 of record NC_072799.1, on the reverse strand, counting down.
ATGGCATTCGTAGAGGCAAAGGAAACCAGAAGAAACTGAGCTTCCTTTCTCAAAATTCGGATAGCCAAAGTTCCATTTTTTCCTGATTTAAAATGGAAGGCGCACTTCACTCATACATCCCAAGAGGCTGAATTTTAGAATATGCAAGAAAAAGAAGCGCCCGCCCTTGAAGGAGCCTGCTCAATGTATTTCTTTGTGAGTTACTGTTCTCATGAGTTCCTTTATCAAGAATTATAGAATCACAGGGTTGGAAGGGATTGATTTTTTTGACTGTGCCTGGCGCTGAGACATGGCAGAGTTACTTGTTCCATAGTGGAGGCCCATTGGAAGAAAGCAAAGCCAGCCCAATAGATGCAGCAGCCAGACTCCTCTGTTGACGGGTAATTTGGAGCTCCTGTGAGCCTTTAATGTATTTCTCTTGGCATGGTAGCAGGTCTTTCGAGGCATTTTAGTGTGCCTGAATTATTGAAATACTGTGCCCTTCAGGAATCTTAGAAAAAGCAAACAAAGAAGAACTTATTTATTTTGAAAGGGTTATGCCACCTTTCCTGCTTTTTCTCCTGTATAGCTCTTTACAGCAGCAGCCCTCAGTTTGTTTTCAGTCACACCTTTCTCCCCGGACTAGAAAATTTGAATTTTTAAAACATGTGTCTGCCGTGCTCCTTTTTTCTTTCTAGGGGGTTCGGATGGAAAGACAGACAGTGTAGACTATTGCTTGTCATGCAATAATAAGAGAAGCTACATCTGCCAGCCTTTCAGGGCGGATTGTTGTGAAATGCATAGCCAGAAATTAGCAAAGAGTCCAGTCGGACCTTTAAGACTAACCAACTTTATTGTAGCATAAGCTTTCGAAAACCACAGCTCTATTTGTCAGATCCGTGTCTGCATCTGACGAAGAGAGCTGTGGTTCTCGAAAGCTTATGCTACAATAACATTGGTTAGTCTTAAAGGTGCGCCTGGACTCTTTACTCTTTTGCGACTACAGACTAACACAGCTAACTCCTCTGGATCTATAGCCAGAAACTATATGCTTCTGATTTAATTTTCCTTCCACACGTGAAGTGGGCTTAAAGAACCAGATTCCTGTCAAGTTCCGAAATCCCACAGTATAACTCTGGCGCTGTGTTGATGTCATAGGCATGAATGAACTTAACTTTTTGCTGTGCTCACCTCATTCATTCTCCCTACCCCCACCATTGCATTCGAAGTGCCACAGAAAGCATCCTGGTTTAGGAAGCCTTGGATCAATTTCCATTTTGCTGTGATGCCTAGATTCATTGGAGTTTATTTCTCAACCTGTGGTGGAAAGTGCTGTCACATCATAGCTGACTTATGGCAGCCCCCTGGTGGGGTTTTCAATGCAAGGGACAAGCAGAGGTGGTTTGCCATTGCCTGCCTCTGCAACCCAGGTCTTCTTTGGAGATCTCCCATCCAATTACCAACCAAGGCCTACCCTGCTTAGCTTCCAAGATCTGATGAGATCGTGCTTGCCTGGGCTATCCAGTTCAGGACATTTCCCTCTCTAAAGACTTGGAATCCAAACCGAAATTAAACCAAAGGTTAGAATCCCAGTGATGCTTGGGGATAAATTCATCCCGCTGCTGCATTCGGACGTTACAGAAGAGTGGAAGTTGATACCGGGCTTTCCAATCGTGGAAGCATTCAGTTGCGATTCGCAGAGCGAAGTGCGCATAGGAACAAGCGGGATTTGGCCTATCGCAGATGAACCGCTCTTTATCTTAATGTTTGAATGAAGTTTATAGTTACTGGTCACAGAGTGCTTTGCTTTACAAAAAGAGTCCAGTAGCACCTTTAAGACTAACCAATTTTATTGTAGCATAAGCTTTCGAGAATCAAGTTCTCTTCGTCAGATGCATCTGACGAAGAGAACTTGATTCTCGAAAGCTTATGCTACAATAAAATTGGTTAGTCTTAAAGGTGCTACTGGACTCTTTTTTATTTTGCTACTACAGACTAACACGGCTAACTCCTCTGGATCTTTGCTTTACTGTTTCCCAGCTGGTGTCCATTACATTGTTTTTCTCATATGCTTCATTGCACATCCGTATATGAACACTGAGAAGTCTGTCTGCGGGAGCTTTCGTTTAATCCTACCCAGTTGTTACCTGCAGTTTGAGGCCCATACTCGTCCTATGCGTTCTTAATGGCCTGCAGCCTGTCCTGGAAAATATTTCACTCTCTCCGCCCTTGGGTAATAGGGCTTTCCCTGGTTGGCGGCAGCCCTGTAACATAAAACAGCTGCTCACCATGAGAGCTGGACCTTGGATGCTAAGTCTATCCTCACATACACTCAAGCAGCATAATTACAGGATCTGATAAGATTGCCTGTGCCCTCTCTGTACCATCTCTACCAACCACTTGCTGGATACTCCAATGTAATCTGTACCGTTGTGAGCCACAATGCCCTTTTGCTCTAATCAGTCATTCCCTACACACGTGCTGACAAATGGGCACACACCTGGCATTAGATGAGATGATTGTGTTTTTTAAGGTGTTTTTAATGATGTGTATATTTGTATTCTGTTATCCGCCCTGAGCCTGCGAAAGCGGGGAGGGCAGAATATAAATACAATAAATTAAATTAAAATTAAATTAAATACCAACACATTCAGAAACCAATAGGTGAACATTTTAATTTCACAGAGTATCCAGTTTCTGATTTAAAACTTACTGTTCTCTTATGAAGAGGAAGAGCCCCGTGGTGCAGAGTGGTAAGCAGCAGTACTGCAGCCCAAGCTCTGCTCCCAACCTGAGTTCAATCCTGGCGGAGGCCAGGTTCAAGTAGCTGGCTCAAGGTTGACTCAGCCTTCCATCCTTCCGAGGCCGGTAAAATGAGTACCCAGTTTCCTGGGGGTAAAGTGTAGATGACCGAGGAAGGCAATGGCAAACCACCCCGTAACAAAAAGTGTGCCAAGAAAATGTCGTGATGCGACATCCACGTCCCGCCCCCCATGGGTCAGTAATGACTCGGTGCTTGCACTGGGGGCTACTTTTACATTATGAAGGGACGTCAAAAGGAGAATCCAACACAAAATTAGAATTGATTAGTAAGTTCAGGGGGAGGGAAGGTGGCTTGGTATAGCCTGATCTCGTCAGATCTCGAACACTAAGCAGGGTCAGTACTTGGATGGGCGACCACCAAGGAAGACTGCAGAGGAAGGCACTGGCAAACCACCTCTGCCTCTTGCTGGCTTTGACAGCCCCGTACTGGGGTAGCCCTAAGTCGGTTGTAACTTGACGGCATATACACACACAGTAAGTTCAAGACTGTGCCCCACTCCCTTAACAAGGACTCTAGATTTCTCACTCACCGTAGGTACATAGTAACCTGAAGAGCCAAGACTAGCCCCAGCTTTGTCAGAGTTCAGAAGCTAAGCAGAGTTGACCATAGTTAGTAGTTGGATGGGAGACCACCAAAGAAGACGAAGGCTGCTGTGCGTAGGAAGGCAGTGGCAAACCACCTCTGCTCATATCATTCCTTGAAAAGCCCATGAGGGGTTGCCATGAGCCAGTTGCAACTTGATGGTGCTTATTTATTACTATAGGCACATCGCCCACCCCTTACAGAAGTTAAATAGTTCCTACCTCTGTTATTTCCTATTGTATCTGCTTAACCTTTTTTTATTCTGCATTAGATTCTATATTAACTCCTGCTTTGTTTGTCTAACAATATGTGGGACAAGGGGGGGCCCACATCCACTCTGAGTGAACTGATGAGTGTCTGGATTGGATCTAGTTTTAAACAGACCTCTTAATTGTAACATCTCTCTCCGTCCACCTTTGGGTGTCTGTTTCAGCCTGATGGATGCATACTTCAGCTCTGTCTCATGAAACCTTACACTGGAATAAATTTTTTCAATCTCCAAGGTGCTGTTGGAAAAGGTTTATTTTGCTGCTACAGATAACTCAGCTTCCCAGCCAGAATTCAAATCCATCGATCGATCGATCGATCAATCAGTCAATCAATCAATCAATCAATCAATCAATCAATCAATCAAAGGGTTTATTACGGTCACAAGACCAGCCAAGTAAAATACAGATAAAAAGAACAGCCAGAATTTTGATTTTATCTGTAGCCCCCTCTGCACCGGGGACACAACTCCTCATTAGCCCAGAAGTCGAGCTGAAAGGCACGGAATCGGCTTGTCTGGACCCTTTTGCACCTATCATGTTTGGTCAGTGTGGGGCCATTCTTTTTAGTCTGCACTGTGTCAAAATGTGTCAGGATTGATGAGTGCTGGCACTTTCGTCTCTGATGCCCTCATTCGTAACGTCACAGTGCCAGCCATTTTTGGCACATGTGATAAATTGATGCACCACTGGAAAGCTGGATCAACTTATTTCCTGGATTTCTCCCCCTCAACCCATTGGTGCATTGATCCTATGCTAGTTTTTTTTTAAAAAAAAATTAAAAATGAGTGGAAAGGAAAATGGAGAGGAAAGAGGGGAGGGGGAGCAATGGAAAGGAAGGGGAGGGAGCAGCTGCATAGACAACAGCGGCCAATCACAATGAAGTGGACTGGCGGGGTGGGAGGGTTTTTTTAAAAAGTGCTATCAGGATTTTTAAAAAAACGTCGGGGTATAAGTGCTCCCAGGAAAGCTGCAGAAAAGCTGCATAGTAGCCGGAGTGACCACTCAGGGCGGCAAAGAATGCTACAGTATGAGAACTGAACCAGTGAAACTGGCTGGAGTTTGTGTCTAGTCACCCTCAGCTTTTCCTGAAAAGCAAACACTCTTTAAGACAGAATTTAAAAAATGATAACAATGAATGCCAGTGGTATGGTCCAGTTTAGGTCGTGGTACGTCTCTCTTGCGGGTCTTGATCCACCGATTAAAACTGTATTGTCTTTAAGGCTGCCAAAGTTATAATAAGAATAAGTCTAATGGCATTCTGGGTGTTTGGGATTCAAATTGCCAAGATGTTCTCATGCATCAGCTCCAGGAAAATCGGTCACTGGTGGGACCGGGTTCAAGAGACTGTCCTGCCGAACTGTGCTTGTGAATAGAATCATAGAATCATAGAGTTGGAAGGCGCCATACTGACCATCTAGTCCAACCCCCTGCACAGTGCAGGATCAGCCTAAAGCATCCCTGACAAAGCAGACTAAAATGTATTAAGCAACAGGAAAGAAACTACGACATGTTTTTTAAAAATATATATATTATTTTAAAGAATTTTTAACAAATACAACAATAACTAGTACAATACTTACAGAAAGCCCGCAGTGAACTTTAACAGTTAGGATTAAATGCAGAATACTTTAACAATTAAGATAAAAAAGGTGCGAAGCTCATAAAAGTTTGGAGTAATGTAGAAGTAAATTTAATAACTAATATATTGCTATAACTCTAAGATTATCAGGAACGGAACTTAATACACCATCGTTATATTCCATAAATTTCCAGAAAGGGAAGCCATTTCTCAAATAACTCTGAATGAAAAGCAGGGTTTTCTGAAGAAGAGATACCATCTGTTATTTTGTTTATCATAAAATATTCCTGTATCTTATTGTACCCATGCTGAATAGGAAGTAGAGCCTTTGTTTTCCAGAATTTTGCAATGATAGCTTTAGCGGCTACCAACATAATAGAGTAATTCTTTGCGTATTGCTGGGATTTCTGAGTCTTCCCATAGATAAGGAAAATACCTTTAGAGCAAGCAAGGACCCTGTATCCTGTGATTTTCATTATCATTTCACATATCTTGTTCCAATATTGGGGAATTAAGGGGCATTCCCACCAGCAGTGAAAGTATGTTTATATTCTAGACAGCACCCACCACATTCTTGCACAATAGTAACATTAAATAATAGTCACACATGTATTGTTTCATCTGCCAACGTATCTAGGAAGGAGTCCACCTCTAACTATTTTATCCCTTTGTTTCCTTTCCAGGCGAAGCGATCCCTGGGGGCGACCACATTCTTGGCATTCAGCCAAAATCACAGAGAACCCGCCCGATCTCAGTATGATGCAAGTATCTCAGGGCATGATTGGCACTCCTTGGCACCAAGCCTACCATTCCAGGTATGCCTCACAACACCCTGGCCACAAGTTTTTTTGCCTGGGGTCGGGGGGGCTATCCTCGAATTTACCAGGGCTGAGGGGAACTCCTCGGTGGGTGATGTAGGTTCTGCCAACAGCTATCCCTGGTATCCTCTGGACTCAGGCCCCACCCAGAAAGAGCTGGGTGAGCCACGGCCCAGAAAAGTGTGCCTGGGACATTTCCTGAGCCAGCCACACCCACCACATGACACAGCAGGGAAACAGAGCCGCACTTGCTGGCAGTCCTACAGCTGAGGCCAGCAGTATCCTTGCCCTTCTTGGGCCCACAGGTGGTGGGGTGGGCAGGGCATGGGAAAAGGAGGAGGCCCACACTGGGAACCGGGCCTATTGGCCAGGTTGCACAGGGCCTCATCCCATGTCACAGAGCATGGGATGAGCCTCAGGCTATCCGCCCCCCCCCTTTAAAAGGCAGGGCCCAGGGCAGCTAAGGAGGATGGGCCAGACCTTGCTTGCAGAGAAGACGTGTAGACAAGGGAGAGAGGGGCCTGGGTGAATCGAACCCTCCCTAGCAACTGACGCACCTCCTGTGCCTTCCTTGAAAGGACACTGGAGGGTGGGGCAGCCCCCTACTGTGGCTCTAGAGAGTCAAACCCTGACATGTCCCTTTGAAAACCAATGCAAGGTGTTCTTCCCATTCCAAAGAATCGCAGTGCTTCCTTTCTCTGCCCTCAAAGGCTCTTTTTCAATTACTGAGCAAAAATCTGCTATACTCATCTACAACCTTGACGCTGCCAGATGCCGGACTTCCCATTAAGGATGTAAATGGGCGCCACGGGCATTTGCTTGCCAAGGGGTGAGCTTTGCCTAAACTTCTTCGCAGGCTGAAGGATCTTGCAGACCCTGGTTGGTTCTCAGGAAGGAGTCCACCTCTAACTATTTTATCCCTTTCTTTCCTTTCCATACTTGTCTTGTTGGCTTGTCATTGTATAAGCAGGGCTGTTTATATTCTGCACCAAGGATTCTGTAGTCCTGACGCTGTTATTAAAACATCTTCTTTTTGCTTGATGCATTCTGCTTCTGCCAGTCATTTCAGACGTGCACTCATTAGAATTAATTGTATAGAGACACACAACTCTGTCGTTCCTGCCTGTTCGCTACACTGGGTTTCCAATTTTTAGACAAATACATAGACACTCAGGAGACAGAACATAATACAGCTGGAAAGAGTTAAAAATGTTTCTTTGACTTCTTTTGTAAGAGCAGACAGATCCCAGCACAAGGCGTATAGCCCTCCCCCCTCCCCAGTGTAGCCACTGGAATTTCAAGCCCCCTGTGAAACCTAAATACTGGCACTGCTAGTAATTTATCGACATTAAAAGAGTAATTTATTGAGATCAAAAGAGCCATGGGATGGGAAAGCAGGAAGAGACTCTAGGGTTACAAAAAAAGAAAAACCTTTGCGGCAGAGAGAGACGTGTGTTCTCTTTCCCTGACACCCAGCACAAATCATCTGGCAAAAGCATTCGTTTCATCCCAGGGAGCTTTGCCACAGAGGCAACGCTGCTGGCCTGGCAGAGAGCTACAACCCCCCAGATGGTGCCGTGTCTGTCCCGTCTCTTCTGGCAAAGATGCTGTTGCTCCAGGTGTTTTTTCATGGAGGCACACCAGTGGCACCTAGTGGACATGTTGCCAGCCTCGTAAACAAAAAGGCTGATATCGGCGTATGTCAGTAACAGACAAGGTCTGGAACCTGTCAAAGGGGTCAGAGTGTCAAAGATTAAAATTATTCATCTGCTTCTCGCTTACAAAGACAACAAACGGCAAAAAAAAAGGCTGAGAAAGTGAAAAAAAAATTGACAGGAAAAGTGGCTGATTCTGCTGAAGTAGACAAAAATTGTTAGCAGCCGTCCAAAAAAAACCCACACACACACAATCCGCACAACACTTTTTATAAAAGGTATTGCATGGATTGTGGCTAACTGCTACAGCTGTTACTCCTTCCTTCTTCTCTGTATTTCTTCTTCTGCATCATCTGACAAGGATTTGTCCGTGGATAATTAGCTTGCTATCTTTCAGCCTTCACCTGGGAGCCATCTATGAAGAGATCGGAGAAGCAGGAAGGCAGGATAGCCTTGGACAAAAGACACAAAGAGCGCAAAAGACTTTAGTACAACTGCCTAGGCTTATCAGGTGCCTTCTGATGGTGGGCAGCTTCCCGGTGATTCCTGCCGCTGTAGGCAAGCTTGGGAGATGGGCCCCCGTTGGAGCAGGCATGTGGTGAAATGGGTGCACGTGCACCCGTTGCCCCAGCAGATGATGTCATTTCCAACACTGTCACTTCCGTTGTGCCACGGCCGATTCTTTAAAAAGCACCCATACCTCCCCCACTCCTGGTTGCCACTGTATGTCTACCTCACAATAATCAAACCTATAATATCCTACAATAATTAAACTAAGGAGTGTGGATCAAGTTGGGATAGGGTCCCAAGGAAATTTCTTGGTGGGCAAGTCAGGATGAGCATGGTCAACGCTGCTTGGCTTGAGAACAACCAGTGTGATGCTGCCGTGAGAGGAAAATGTCTGTATCAAGGCCAGGCCCGAGTCATGGAGCGGCCATATTTGTATCCAGGCCTGGAAAGTGTTCTGGAGTCTGGGACTAGAGCCAGCAGTTTAACTGAAGTTTTGAGGGAGGGCTTAACTTGGAGTCTTTACTCAAGTAGAACAGCCAACGGGGCAGAAGGCCAATCCAGAGGCTATATATTGCCTTCCTGTCACAGATGTTCCATATACTTTCCGTTCCATTCTTTTCTGTCCCTGAAGAGGTTTCTGAGCAGAAACAGTCCCCAGAAGCTCGCTAGAATAGTTCCCAAATTCAGACCATGAGTTTCTGCTCTGGAATGTATGATGGTTTCCTTGGAATGAGTCGTTGTGACCCCTTCATCCAACCATCAAAAAGAAAAGGCTTTACCAACCGATAATTCTTAAAGAACTGGGCAAGGGGAAAGGAGAACCAAAGATACTAAAAAAGTTTATTGGTGTCATTGAACACATTTTAAGTGTCATTCTCATACCTTCTTGAGCAGTATTGCATAAGAACAGAAGAAGAGCTCTGCTTTATCAGACTAAAGGCTTATCTTGCCCAGCTTCCTATTTTATGTCTTTCTGTGTATTTTTGTACACCCAAGAGTTGTATTAATCTAATATTCCTAAGAATGCTGGTAGACTAAAAACTGAACTTTTTTCTGAAGTAAAAAAATGTTTCCCTGAAATTGGCAGATAGAAAAAATATGATTTTTTTTTTTTAAAAAAAAGAAGAATCGCAAATTTTTCTCCCCAGTCCCTGGAATTGGCTAAGACAAAACAGTAGATGTGAATACTAGAGATGGGCACGAACCGGGAAAATGGCAGTTCGTTGCAGTTCGTGGTTCATCACGTTTCACAAACCACAAACTGACATGAAATCGCCTGCTTCACGAACTGGTTCGTTTGGTTCCTGAATACATCACTTCTGGGGCAGCAGAAAGTCTCCAGAAAGTCCATCCCCCCGTTGCCTAGGAAACTGATTGATTGGTGCCAGGCTGTCTGCAGCGACAAACCAAAAATGAACTGGCCTAAAAATTGTCATGGTTCGTCACGGTTCATCAGACGAGCTGCCAGTTCGCGAACTGAAAAACGGCCTAGTTCATGATGAACCATTGGTTCGTATTTTAGTTCATGCCCACCTCTAGCGAATACTCATGATGGCCCTCCGACGAGCCACCAGTTCGTGAACCAAAAAACGGCCCAATTCGTGATGAACTGCTGGTTCATATTTCAGTTCGTGCCCACCTCTAGTGAATACTCATGATTGTGCCCAGGGCTTTTTTTCTGGGAAAAGAGGTGGTGGAACTCAATGGGTTGCCAGCACAGGGGGCAACTCTTGGCGGGAGGTGGTGCCCCTGGTACCACATGTGCGCGGGCGAAGTGCGTGCATGCTCCCAGGGCCAATGATGTCACTTTGGGTCAGCTAGAACAAGGGGGGAGTTTTTAAAAGTTTAAATCACCCTCGGCAAAAATGGTCACATGGCTGGTGGCCCCACCCCCTGATCTCCAGACAGAGGGGAGTTTAGATTGCCCTCCGTGCCACTCCAGTGGCACGGACGGCAATCTAAAGTCCTCTCTGTCTGGAGATCAGGTGGCAGGGCCACCAGCCATGTGACCATTTTCAAGAGGTTCCAGAACTCCGTTCCACCGTGTTCCAGCTGAAAAAAAGCCCTGATTGTGCCACAGTTTGATTTCAAGAGCTTCTGGATCTACACTTCATAGGTCTTCTCCCTTCTTGGCTCTGTTATGAAACAGACACTTCTGGCATTTTGGCACAGTTCAGAATGGGTCCATTTTTGTGCCCCAACAGTGTGCCCTTCATGCTAACCCCTTTCCTCAATTTATTTGAGAGGAAGAGCAGCAGGCAGAGCTAAGCAGCCCGCTGTAACATGGTTCCTTCTGCCAGGGTTCACTGCTCCCGCTGCTGCTTGGTGGAGCAGAACTGAACAGGGAGAATTGGCATTGCACCAATGCCACAATATCAGGGCACAAACCCTGAAGTGACATCACCGCCTTGGGGTGATGCTCTAGAGTTCACTTAAAGCTCTATGGTAAAAACACGAATCATCAGGACTCCACCTCCCCTCTGCATCTCCGGGGAGTTTCCAGTACTGGGCTGGAAACTGTAGGCAGGGCTTGTTGCAACTGTAGGCCTCAGGCTTAAAGCCTAGTCACTGCCGCACACGATTGTAACAACATTAGGGTAGCCAGGTCCAGGTTGGGAAATTCCTGGAGTTTGGGGAGGTGGAGCCTAGGGAGAGTGGGTTTTGGGGAGGGAGTCCACCCTCCAAAGCAGCCGTTTTCTCCAGGGGAACTGACCTCTGTGACCTGGAGATCAGTTGTAATTCCAGGAGATATCCAGCCTTCACTTGGAGGCTGGCAACCCTAAGACATTCAGGCACACCAGGAAGTAGGTCTGCCAACCCCCTGGTTGTAAACTCCCATTGCCTGCTGTAATTCCAAGTTGCAGGGGGGATTTTAAAAAAAGGGACTGGCCTTGTGAGCATGATGACATTGCTTCCAGGGGAAATCCAGAAGTGATGGCGGTAGCTCTGATAATTGTCAGAAACCACAGAGTTTCTGACAATTCCTAGAGCTACCTCCAACACTCTGTTTTCCTCTGGAAGTGTTGTCGTTACGCTCGTGATGGTGATAAGTTCCCCCACCATAGCTTGGCTGACTCCTCTACCATGTTCCTTTCCCAAACCCTCCTACCGGTTGCCAAGCTCAGCCTATCAGGAAGCATGGTAATTTCTCTGGCTTCCTGGAATCAGTAAGAAGTGGACTTGTGAAGCAAATTATTATTATTACCATTTTACCAGTGGTGAATTCTTCTTACTGATTCCAGGAAGCCAGAGAAATTACCATGCTTCCTGATAGGCTGAGCTAAGTTAAGCAGTAGTCATTCAAACACTTAGTGAATATAGTGAACTAAACCTTGAAGAGAACTGACAACTTCTTTAGCTTTGAACCATGCTAATTTTCACCCATCTTCAGCAGCTTGTAAGTATGAGGAAAAAGAGTACCAAAGTGCCCAAGAAGCCAACCTCCTTCCATCCATACGGCAACTAGAAAGACAAATGGAAAGTTACTGCTATTTTGCCAACACCAGAGTTTCTTTTACAGATACAGCTGTCCTGTTCTTTATGTAGCAATCTTTGAGCCCCTTGAAATTATAACTTTACCCACTAAAAGGTCTTAGTGTCTTACTGAAACTGGTGAGCTTTCTGTGTTTTCTGCCTCTATCCCTCCCTCCCTCTTCCTCTGTCATGTCTGTTTAGTTTTCTCACAGCAAACAAAATGTCTCCTATCCAGTTTGTTTCCAGGAACACTGCCAGGGTATAGCCTTCACCTCCATAAAAAGAAAAGAAATGAAAAAGAGGAAAAAAGAAAAGAGGCAGAGAGGAAGCAAATTCCTTCTCCCTCCACCAGCTTCTCTTTCTCTCTCTCTCTCATGATGGTCTGGACCTTTTATTTTGCACTATTTAGATGCTTTAGATGGATCTCATGGGTGAAGTTGCTTGGACTTCCGTGCAAAGCCTCTGTTGCTTGAGCCCCCCTCCATCTATTTTTTCCTTCCCTTCACAGTGATAAATAAGAGACATGTGTTGCAATGTGAAGCAATTCTTCCTAGCAAACCAGGATGACTGCAGTCTAAGAACAGAACGAGGCCCAAATATGGATCTTCGTCTGTTCCTCTAAAAACTAAACATATCCCTTGGAGTCCCTTTATAAGCCAGTCCAGATCTGTCTCGCTCATATGTTAACACTAACGAGTTTTCCCTTCTCTCTCTGAATCCCGTCTGCAGTTCCTCCACAAGTGACCTCTCCAGCTATGACCATGGCTATCTGAGAAGAAGCCCTGACCAGTACAGCTCCAGAGGAAGCATGGAGAGTCTGGACCACACCCCTACGGGATACTCCCATCAACCCTGCCACCTCTCACCAGCCAAATCCACCAATAGTATCGACCAGCTTCCCCATCTGCACAGCAAGAGGGATTCTGCATACAGCTCTTTCTCTACTAGCTCCAGCATCCCCGAATATCCAGCACCTACATTCTGCAAGGAACGGTCATACTCCATGGAGAATGTGCATTCCCGGATCAGGCCGCAGGAAGGGGGAATGCGACAGGCTGATATTAGGTACATTAAAACTGTCTACAATGCCCAGCGAGGGGTTTCAGAGGAATACGAGGTGAAGTCTTCTTCTCTTTTGCCTAGCAGGGAGGCCCAGGCCAAAGGCTACAACACCAGCAGGTTGTATGGCTACAACAAAGGCCCACAAACCCGGAGTTCATCTGACAGCGAGAGCCAGTATGTGAAAGGGCCTCCCATGCCACCAACCCGTAGCGATAGTTATGCAGCAACAAGGCACCATGAGAGGCCCAGCTCTTGGTCTAGTGTTGATCGTGTTGATCACAGAAAGCCATGTAGGACTCATTCCAAAGGTGTTTGGTCCCACCTGGGCCCAGGGACTCCTTCTCCTCTGGGGCAGCTCCAGAAATCTCCATTCCTTGACGGACCACTCCACACAGTGATGGAGAAGAGCCCAGAGAGCAGTCCCACAATGAAGCCCAAGCAGGTGTATTCCCAAGCAACTCAACCGGGGCAGCCTTTGCTTCCAACCGGTGTTTACCCTGTACCTTCTCCTGAACCACATTTTGCCCAAGTCCCTCACCCTTCTGCAAGTAATACTGGGATGCTTTATCCAGCGCTTGCCAAAGAGCGTGGGTACGCACCAGCCCCTGCTTCTCCAGATTCCTATGAAAAGGCTGCAGCCTGCGGTCAGCATTCTAGCTTGGATGAGAACGGAAACCAAAGCATTCCTAACAAGACGGTTATCTTCTATCATCCTGAATGTGTGCCGTTGACAGCAGGGAAAAAGAAAGATGCGGGTGATCCGGATGCAAAGTTTATCTTGTACAGAACTCATCCTCAAGCCTACCCAATTTCTTCAAGACAGGATGAGTTGGGACCCTTGCATATGGCAACACCTGTTGTCCAGGAAATCACAAGAAATGCACAGCCTTTGAGCCACAACTCTCAGCCCTGGCTGTCTCATCTAAGGGATGGGGGCGACAGCAAAAGTGTCTGCCAGTCTAAGGGCTACGGGGCAGGAGAGCACCAGGAGGAGAAGAACGCTAAGCCGCAGAAAAGTGAGAGAGCTTCCACAGCACAAAACCAATGGAACTCCAGCAAGGCCAAGCAGTATAGCTTTTTTTCTTTGCAAAATATCCCAGAAAGTACTAAATTGCAAAATAACTTAAATCTAAAGGAGATGGAACAATTCCGGAGCTACTCGGATGCCAAATGGCATTTTGTGAATAGCGGCAGCCAAGCAGAGAGAGACTACCGTGGGCAGATCCCTGAGTGCTGGCAGGACAGAGAATGGCAGGCCTTGGAAAGACACCATGATGGATTTACTGGCACGGAGCATGTTCGGGAACGGATCCATAGTGCAGAGCCAAAGTATGATGAGCCTTCTTCTCCATTGCACCCAAAGACATCAGATTTCAGCTTTCGCCGGCTTAGTTCTAGCAGCACCCAAAGCTTCCAGAGCTCTCAGAATGGGAAAATGGACTCTAGAAAGGCCCACTGTTCCGTTTTGGAGAAGGTCAACAAGATAGAGCAGCGTGAACAAGGCAACCAGAGGCCTCAGAGTCTGAGTGTAAGCAATTTTAGCCAGAATTATGGGTCAAACAAGCCCAGCCTTAACAACATTGAAGACATCCGAAACAGGCGTAACTCTCAAGAGCATGGCCAGTTACTGGGTGAACACTGCAAGCCAGCCAATATTCCCATCTCTGAACCTGTCTCATATGCACAATATCCAACTGAGAAAGGGGTCATCAAACCAGAGAGGGCTAGCTGGCATTCTGCAGAGCAGCAGACAGGAGCAACAACTGCAGTAGTAGCAGTGCCAGCAAGGCAGAGTGTTTACCATGGTGGTTTCTCTGAAAACGAGCCTCAGAAACATGTGCCGCAACTGCAGCGGAGTAGAAGCACATTCCAGTTGATAGATGAGCCCGGGAGGGAAATCTTATGGAAAGGTAATGTCCAGGACTTGAATGGATTACAGTTGGATACACCCTTTAACAGGGCTTACCGGAACAGCATAAAAGATGCCCAGTCAAGGGTCTTGAGAGCTACATCCTTCAGGCGCAAGGACCTCAACATCAGCCCTCCATTTGGAAACGAGCCTAGGAGGAGTGTCCATCGTCCAGCTTCAGCCCATGTCGGGATGAGGAGCACGGCAGCATCTCCACATACCCCAAAGGAGAGACACAGCATAACTCCAACGGAGACCAAGCAGGGCTATACCAACAATGAGAGTCTTCCTGGATCGCTGCACGTACCCCGTATCGGAGGCAGAAAGCGTCTGACAGCAGAGCAGAAAAAAAGGTCCTACTCCGAGCCAGAGAAAATGAACGAAGTGGGTGTGTCTGACAGTGAGCTCTCGCCCTTCTCTCTCCAGAAGAAAGCCCCCCATTTTGTTTTTCCAGAGAACACAGTGGCTGACCGACGCAAGATCTTTGAGAGGGAGAACAAGGCTTGCTCCACCATTAATCTTTCAAAACCGGAGTTGAAGCAGCTACAGCAAAACGCCCTGGCAGATTACATTGAACGCAAAACAGGGAAACGGCCTTCCTCCGCATCCCAGGACACCAGCTCCCAAACCCCGTGCCAGCAAACAGGAGCTCCGGATGGCCAGTCTCTCTCATCTTCTTCCAGCATGAATTCTCTTCAAGATCTGAGTCTGTATCATCATAGGGAGTCTCTAGAGAGAGTTTGTAAACCCGGGCGTGGCTTTGCTACCCTACCTCCTGGGCTAATGGGCTGCTTCGATGTCACTGGATATGAGAACAAAAAGGGGCTCCCAAATAACAGCAACAGCTCCTTTCCCAACTGGCTGAAAACAGACCGGCATCAGGATCTCAGACCTAATCCAGAGCTCACAAAAGGCACTCAGACAGATCAGTTGGACATTTGCACCCAGCCGTACTGTGGCAACCAAGCTCCGGAAAAGAAGCCCGCATGCACCAAGAAGCCTGGGAAATCAGTGTCGGCAGAGGACTTGCTTGACAGATCAGATAACCAAGCAGTCGCTGTGCATGTTCGATCCAGGTCATCTCCTATAGCTGATAAGAAATGCCAGGTATGTACAAGCTTTATTTAGAAATATCCTTTTTGGTCAGTCCGTTCCTTGGTTACTTAAAAGTATTTGGTGCTGAAACATAGAAAGATGCTTGTGAATGTTCCAGTGTGAATGTGGAATTGTGCTTATAGGGAGCATCTTGCACTATTCTTAAGTGTCAGATAATGCTGTGTGCATGTGACAGGGGATCTCCGTGTGCACATGGAGCATTTCTTTTAGTAAATGAGGATTGGAAGGCATTGAATGCACACAACTTCGGATCCTGGATGGCGTAGCCCAGTGAGCATCTTCAATGTAAACCCTCCTTAATTGAGCAGCAGTTGTGCAAAAGTACATTTATGTTCTTCCATGTTCCACAACATGCGGGGGGGGGGGTGGCACGAGCAGGAACGATAGCTTGGGTCTTGAGCTGCTTTGGTGCAACATATACTGATCAAATATCACATGCATCCTTCATTATTCTCTCTCCCCACTCCAAGCAACTCAGGGAAACATAATGCAGGGTGATCCCATTTTCACAACAACCCTGTGAGGTAGGTTAGACAGAGAGAGATTAACTGATCCAGAGTCACCCAGTGAGTTTCTTGGCTCTGTGGGGATTTGATACAAGTTTACCATGTTCCAAATCCAAGGCTGTATTCACACATCACACTGGCTTTCAAAATGAGGCACAGGCTAAATTGGCTTGTCTCGGAATATTTCCATTTCAATAGTGCATCCAACTTTTAAGTGTTTTTCGTACCGCCACAGTTGATATACTTGCATAAATGACAAAGTTTTTGTGAAGCACTCTTTGGAAGCAGAGCTCCTTTTGTCTGATAGGGCTTTGGGGGATGAGACTAGAAACAACTTCTGAGAGAGACCTTTTTCTCACATCACCACCAGAAGGTACTTTTTATGGTGACGGTTTGGAAAGACATTTGTTCCAAATGTCCTGTGGTCAAGACGAGCAGCCCTTAAGAGGCCCAAACTGCAAATCATGCAATTTGAGACCCCGGTTCATTGTTTTGTTTTGTTCTTCTTCCCTTTTGCCTTCTTTAAGTGGGTGCAGTGCCCGTTCCAAAGCACTCCCAGGGTGATTGCTACAAAACTCATGTTTTTAAAGCTGGATAAAATAAACAACAGCAAATAACTGAGGTAAAATATTGAAACGTTTGCTTCATCAGAACACAGAAGTGCCCTTCTGTCTCAGGTCTCGAGGGAATGTTTCAGCTCCTCCTCTGTCCCACAGTGCCTGGGTAGCATCCCTGCTGTGGCAGTCGAAAAGAGCAACAGCCCATTAGATCCCCAATTAATCTTTCTGAACCTCTGGCAAAATCATAACGTACCTCCCTCGCAGAAAGATCTAATCAACAACTTATTAACCATAGCAAAATCATCCATAGCCTTTTTCTGGAAAAAACAAACACCACCATCGATATCCCATTGGCTAACCAAAGTTTGGGACCAACTTATTATTGACAAAATAACAGACAATATACTTACAAACTCATCCTCGTTTAACTTTTACGAAAAATGGTGGCATTTTCTAGATTTTATAGATAAAACGGAAGCACATCCCCCGAATCGTTTATATCAAAAAATTCTGGACAGCTAGCTTTAAAGGCTTTTTATGTTAATTGCATTTTGCTTAATACTTACAAGTTGTATAAAATTGTGATACTCTTATTACTATCCTGTAGTTAAGAATTTGTTCATTAACAACTTCAATGTTATTCCACAACATTATCTTTTGTATTTACTGTTTTCTACTGTTTATGGTTGTTTATTATTGTTGTAAATATAAAAATTAATTTAAAAAAAAAAAGAGCAACAGTCCAGCTACTGGATTCTTGCTCTTTTCTGCTGCTACAGAGAGACTAACACGGCCACCCATCTTGATCTATCTCTGCTGTGAACACACATGAAGTTGATCCATTTTAGGTCAGTAGCTGAAGAAGTAAGCTTTGACTCACGAAAGCTCATACCCTAACACAAATTTTGTTAGTCTTATAGATGCTACTGGACTCTTGCTCTTTTTGACATTTAGGTCAGTGTTATCTTTCCAAGGAATTAGTAGGAGAAAGGTCTTTTCCAGAGCCTGCTACCTGAAATCATCTCAGTTTTGTTGATGTCAAGTCACAGCTGATTTATGGCAATTCCATAGGGTTTTCAGGGCAAGAGATGTTCAGGGGTGGTTTGCCATGGCCTGCCTCTAGACACTGGATTTCTTTGGTGGTCCCCCATCCAGGTACTAACCAAGGCAGATCCTGCTTAGCTTCTGAGATCTGATGAGATCAGGCTAGCTTGGAGATACCAGAGACGGAATCTGGGACCCTCTGCATGCAAATTATGTGCCACAACCCCAGCTATTTTAAAATTGCCTGAAGTGGTGTGTTAATAACAACGCACTGATGGATACTTCCAGTCTTAAAGAATTGGTAGCCTGTCTAATGACTGCAGTAAAGTTTACAGAACATTTTTCCACAGAAACACAGCAACAGAGCAAGACCTCTCTATTCATAAATCATAGTTTTCAGTTTAACACTGGAAGTTCAACTGAGCATTGTTTTAATCTTTTCCTATTTCTGTAGTTGATGAGCAGCAGAGACTGTTGTGGTATCCATGAACTTTTAACAGCAAAACGTCTGTTATCAGCCAGAATCTGATCTTTATATCTTTATACGCAAAGGATCTTTATATCTTACCTGCCCCTAGTTTTGCCTGAAGGAAACTCCCGAATTCTTTTGAAATCAGTTGTGCTGTCAGCAGCCCCAGTTTGAATATTCCCAACTTCCCACCACATCCGTCCCTCTCAAGGTGGCAGCAACAATCGTGAAAGAGCAGAGAGAAGGTAGGAGCAGGCATGTAGCTTCCTAGAGTGTTGTCTTCACTTGTAGTCAATCCCTCGTGATCCGAGATGGAATTGCCCACACGGAAAACAATTCTACAAAGTCCCTTCCTGTTGCCGTGGCCAATCTGCAGCGTGGATTTGATTCTGGGCGAAAAGTCTCCTGTCCCCCAGGTATTTGCACCTCCAGACTTCCAACAAAGGTTTTGCACAGTCGTCTTTGGAGCTAATCCTTCTTTTTTCTAGGAAGAGAATAATTGCAAGGAAGTTTACTTTCAGCTTCGATATCTTTATTCCATGGAGTAGGTAGGACCAGCTTGAAAAGGTTCATAAACAGTCTCTCTCTGCAGTCAATTTCTTCAGCAGTACAGAGGCTGTGGGGGGTACCCATAGCTCAGTTAATAGGGTTGCTAGTTCCAGATTAGAAAATTCCTGGACATTTGGGGGGTGGGGCCTGGGGAGGGCGGGGTTTGGGGAGGGGTATAATGCCACAGAGTCCATCCTCTGGAGCAGCCATTTTCCCCCAGGGAATGCAAATTTGTAATTCTGGGGGATCTCCAGGCCTCACCTGGAGGTTGGCAGCCCTGTGGCTCAAACAGATTCAACCCCAGATCTCCCCATTTCCAAGTGCTGATCTCTGACAACAACATCGTAATGGCACCAATACTGCACTAGAAATATATACATGGAATCTGAGTGTGTGTGAATATGGGTGGTGTGGAAACATGGCTGCTACACTGCTCACTCTCATGCTACAGCTGTGGTAGATGAATTGAGTCTAACGTTAACTAACTGTGATTTCTACTGTTTTTACTGGCTCTCCTCTATTTCAAGGTAGCCTGACTCACAGGTATCTAGAAAACGAAACTTTTCTGAGCACGAAACTTTTCCCCAGCTCAATTTCTGCACATGCAATTGTTGTTAAAGACACAAGAGCGGTTGCCAAGTAAAATGTTGGCAACCTTATTAGATATAAACTCTGTATCAGTGACAAAATGGAAAAAAAATATAGATCTGGTTGGAGGGTATGAAAGATCCTAGGTGATACAGGCCCTAGTCAGTGAATTGCGCTCACTCAGTTGATCAGTCCGGGCTTTTAATGGGAATGGTTTCCTTCCAATACAAGCATATTTTTAAAATGAGAATAGAGGAAGGGGGAGAAGGCAGAAGAAGAGTATCAGACACAGCAAAATAGCATCATCCTTTTAAAAAAAATCAGGTCTGTAGAATCTTTATTTTTGTTTTAACTGCAGTACTGCTGGATTCTTGGCTCACCACCAGATATTTGTAAAGCCTTTGCTCGGGGTATATACTGTTCTTTGCAGCCTGACCATAAATTACATTGCTGTGTCACTGAAGGAATTTGTTTAAAGATCTGAGGAAATTGATAGCTGTGTGGAATTGCTAGCCCATCTGTCTTCAGCCGCACATTCTCCATCTTCTTCTGCATCTCCTCTTTTAGCTTGTCTTGCTGAAATGCCTTGTAGCTCTCTGGCTTATAAATCAGGATTGATGCTTAAATTGATGTCTCCCCCCCCTTTTCCTCTGCACCAAGGACACAGCAAAACAAAGTACAACTGAAAGAAATCTTTGGATCTCAGAACTGTGACAAGGGTGGTGAGATCCATAACCTCCAGATACGTGGCTTTCCCATTTGGAAATGTTTGTTGGGCTACATTTGTGTGCCTTTTCTTCAGACTTGGCTAAGAGCCAAAACACACGTTAAGAAAAACCTAGGTTCAGCACGTGTTCTCTTACCTCAAGGTTTGCCGGGATCTGTAGGAGTCCTGGAAGCTTAAAGTAGGCGTCCTGGAAGCTTAAAGATCTGTAGGGGTCCTGGAAGCTTAAAGTCCTGGAAGCTTAAAGGATCTGTAAGTGTCCTGGAAGCTTAAAGGCGTCCTGGAAGCTTAAAGCTTAAAATACAGGCGCCTGTATTTCCCTTTCCCTTTTTGCTGCTCTGTAAATGCTAAACTTTAAGCTTCCAGGACGCCTACAGATCCCAGCAAACCTTGAGGTAAGAGAACACGTGCTGAACCTAGGTTTTTCTTAACGTGTGTTTTGGCTCTTAGTCCCTGGAATTGGTTTTTCGTATCGTGGGACGAATTTAAATGTGTAGAGGATGTTCAAGAAAATCTCCTTATGTCTTGGATTAAGACATGTGGTGCCAAATGCATGCTGGGCTTTTCAGAATGAAATGATGAGCGGGTAAGACCATCAAGGGCTGTGCAAGATCAAACTGTGTTCCAGCATTCGGTTTCTAGCAGTGGCTGGCCAGAAAGAACTACAAGCTGGGCAGTGACCGTGCAATGAGTTGTGTGCTCGCAAACACCATTGAAATCCATGGGATTTTAGCACACATGATTAGATTGCATTATGATGGCCAAATTCAGTCATTCCTTGCCTTTAGTTTCAGGTGAGCAGCCAGGGCCGTTTCCACACGGCTTACCTTGTTCTGGAAAACGGTGAAATCTCGCACGAAGACGCTGTTATCGCATCTTCTAGCGAGATTTCGCTGTTTTCCCGAACAAGGTAAGACGTGTGGAAACGGCCCAGGTTGGTCTGTAGTAGAAAACTACACATCTAGCAGGACCTTAAAGATGAACTAGATTTCCATGATATGAGCATTCAAGAGTCAAGGCTCCCGAAAACCTTTGACTCTCAAAACTCATAACCTGGAAAACTAGTTGGTCTTTTAAGGTGCTACTGGACCCAAATCTTGCTTGCTCTTCTACTTGAACGAGTTTCACAGCACTGATTTTATTTATAAACTGGGGAGAGCTGTTTTTTTTTCTCTATAGGGTTCTCCTTTTCCTGGTACCCAAGACCAGAGTGTCAGAGGCAGCATGGTGGAGTAATTGTGTGTGTATTGACAGGACTTTTTCGTGGTGGTACTCTCTCGTACTCAGGACTTCCGGGGGGCTCTCCCAAGTCCTGATGGGGCAATTGGTGAAAAACAGTGTAACCCAACATAAGAGTACCTGGTACCTTTTTAAAAAAACAAAAAAGCACTGTGTGTGCTTGTGTGTAGTTGCCCATTTTTCCAAAAGGGCTTTGGAGCTTTTAATCTCTATGGGACACGCAGGTGAAGCTTTTCCTGATGTGCAGATACATTAATGGTGCATAAAGACACAGGAGTTTTGCCCCCAAACAGTCCTGAGCGATACCATTCTCTCCCCCACTTCGCCCATTCCCTGCTCAGAGGCAAGACAGGGTATGTGGAGGAAACTCTGTGGTCCTAGAACTTGCTGGCAGTTCCGCTTGGCAAGCGAGAGAGGCCCTGCCTTTCCACTCTCTGTTTGCTCAGGTTAGCTCTCTGCTAAAACAGGTTGCTGATCAGTCTGCTGTTGCATTAGATGTGCCCAGTGAATTTAGACTGCAAATCAAATACTGCCTGCGGACAGCACTATTGGACTAGGATATGGGAGCCCCAGGTTCAAATCTCCACTCTGCTATGGAAACTCACTGTGTGTCTTTGGGGCATTCGTTCTCTCTCAGCCCAAACTACCTCTCAGGGTTGTCATAGCAAGGATAAAATGGAGGAGGAAGAGAATTTATAAGCTGCTTTGGGTCCCCAATAGAGACAAAAACAGGATGGACGGAGGAAGGGAAGGAGGGAGAGAGAGGCAGTGTTGTATAGTGGCTAGAGTAGTAGACTAGGATCTGGAGAACCCAAGTTTGATTCACCACTCTGCTATGGAAGCTTGCAAGGAGACCTGGAGCCTGTCACGCCCTCTCAGCCTAACCTACTTCAAAGGGTTGTTGTGAGGGAAAAAATGGAGAAGAGGAGAATGATGTAAGCGGCTTTGGTCCCATTGGGGAGAATGGTGGAGTATGAATGAAGTAAAAAATTTTTAAAAAGTTATCATCCATAGTTAATTATCATCATTCATGCCTTGCCTTTAACCTTTCTTTCTTTTTAAGGATTTGCTGATGGGAGACAGGTCTGAGTTCAGCCATTTTGTGAAAGATCCCTTCTATGTGGTGGATGCTGGTAGCCGGTATGTACACATATATTTGTTTCAATTTGCTGAACGTTTTGAAATGTGTATGGGTAAAGAAAGTAATATTCAAGCATACTAGCTCTGTCCTGTGTAGTGTAAAAAGCTTGCATCGTCTTTAATTTTTATATACCTTATTTCATTCAACGCAACATATATAACAGCATTTCTCGACAAAAACCTCATGAAATTATGGTAGGAAGGTATAATTTTTTAGGAACTGGGTCAGGAAAAGGTATCACCTATTTTATTCTTTTTAAATTATTTTTCAGTTCCATATGGAGGATGTATATTCCTGAATACTAGGGGAACCAAATGCCTGTAAGATGATAGACTAGCAAAGGAATGTTTTGGTTACATCCCCCTCCCCCCCAACTTCTCTCTCCTCCCCTCCTCCTCCCCCCTCCTCTTCTATATTTGACCAGTTTCTGTACCATGCATCTGACGAAGAGAACTGTGATTCTCGAAAGCTTATGCTACAATAAAATTGGTTAGTCTTAAAGGTGCTACTGGACTCTTTTTGATTTTAGACCCACAACAGAGGCCATGAAACTAAACAGAAACTTTTCAAATAAATTAAGATGGACAGGTTTCCTGTAAATAGCTTTTGGAAAGGCATATTTTAGGCTGAGTCATTAGGGCTCTAGTCAGTGGAACTTTGAAGAGTTCTCTTTTTAAAATAATTTAGAACAGAAGAAAAGCCCTGCTCAATGGTTCATCTAAACAGCAGCCCATCTCACACACTTGCCAAGTTATTTTGTAGGCCCAACAACAGGAAATAGAGGCCAAGGCCTTTCCGTGGTGTTGTAACCTGATCCTGGTATTCAGGTGTACTGTCTCTGAATAGGGAGGTTCCCTTTAGTCACCATGGCTAGTAGCCACTGATAGACCTGTCTTCCATATATCTGTCTAATCTCCTTTTAAAAGTTGCCTGTGCCTGTGGCCATCGCCACGTCCTCTGGCAGCAAATTCCCCATCTTAATCACTCATTGTGTAAAGAAGCATTTCCTTTCGTCCATCTTGAATCTGCTGCCCCTCAACTTCATTGGATTCCCTCAAATTCTAGTATTTTGAGAGAGGGAGAAAAGGTTTCACCTGCCCAATCTCTACCCAGTGCATAACTTCATAAACTTCTATCATGTCCCATGTTAAAATGTTAGACTACGATTAGGAGGACACAGATTCAAATCCCCGCTTTGCCATGTCTCTCACTGGGCGATCTTGTTTGGGCTGCGTTCTCTCAGCCTAACTTGCGTCACAGGGTTGTTCTGTGAGAAAAATAGGGGAGACCCATGTGTACCACTGAGCTGCTCAGAGGGAAGGTAGGCTAAAAATGCAGTGGGTAGAGAGATCTGTCCACACACCGTAACTGAGGCAGATTGTGTGGTTGTGTACCACACCTCCTAATGTGGGTGGGCATCACCAGCATGGGTCCAAACTACGTAACCCTAAATGGGCAGATCAAAATTCACACATTACCAGTAACAGAATCGAAACTCCAGTGGAGTAGTTGACAACCGCGACATGGCATGACAAACGTCATGACACAGAGGAGTGGAAATGCCAGCTGATTTCTGAAAGGAGCTTCCGATTCATTCTAATGATACCTTTTGATGAGCCCGGAATAAATAGCTGCTTAGATGAATTCAGTGATTAAGGGATACAGACAGACTGGGCATAGCTGCTATTGCGATACCTGTTTTGGAGTCACTGTTTGATTTCTTATAAGCAGGGCTCATTTCGAGGGGGAATGCAGTTCCAGCAGTTCCCCAAAGAGGTCACATGTCAGGTGGCCCCACCCGCCTGACTTGGCCATTTGGGGCCCGTTTCAGCCTGGATTGTGGTCAAAACGGCCTGGATCGGGCCTCTGATGGGTGGTGGATCACTCTCCTCATCAGTGGCCTGATCCTGACCATTTTGGGCCCCTTTTCAGCCATTTTCAGCCCCTTTTTGCCATTTTGGGCCCAATTTCAGCCCTGAATGGCCAGGATTAGGTCCAAAACAACCAGAATAGGTGATGCCAGGGGGTGTGGCATATGCAAATCAGTTATACCAATGACACATTTCCAGTGATGGCAAGAGGCGTGGCATATGCTAATGAGTTATGCTAATGAATTCCTCCAGCTCTTTTTCTATGAAATGACCCCTGCTTATAAGAGATCTTTTTGAGGAGAAAGGGGCTTAAGTGCCTTGGGCGAATTGTACGAACGACTCCTAAGCAATCTTGCAGCGGTGCTGCATGAAAGCATCTTGCTTGCCTCCTCGTCCTTCCCAATGAACCAGTGTTACGTAAGTCTTTATTCACTGGTTCCCTTCTCCTATCCTCAAAGCATCTCCGTTGACATCTTCACAGAAATGAGAGGACAGGAGCAGGAAACGGGCAATTAAAGTAATATATGTTACTGCCAAAAGCAAACATTCCTGAGTTCTTACTGGCATCTTAAAATCTTTGGGATGGTTTTACTGCATCGGCAATTTATGTGTGTTATTGTGCTCGATTCTCTGGCAGAAAGCTTTTTGCTCTGGAATGGTTAAACAGTTTTCTAAAATGGGATAATTGAGTGGAAAAACAGGAAGACTAGTTAAATATGTAAATGAACATGTATTCAGATATGAATTTTGGAAGGATTAACCCTGCCTCTGAAGATACCAATTAGCCAATATCAAAGAAAAAGGGCAGAATAATGGAACACATGGAATGTTGATAGACATTTAGGATGCTTTGGATAAAGTCTCCTTCAATAGTCCTTTAGAAAGCTAAGCAGGTACCGTGTAAGTGGAAACATCTTTTTAGGGGCTCACAAATGGAAGAAAGAGAATGTTTCTAGTCCTAGTCCTTCCAAAATTGTTTGGAAGAAAACTATGTTGGTTAGAGTGTGAAAAGCTACCAGGTACCAGCATGGAGCTTCAAAAAGGTAAACATGGTGGGAATGGTGTATTGTCGAAGGCTTTCACGGCCGGAGAACGATGGTTGTTGTGGGTTTTCCGGGCTGTATTGCCTTGGTCTTGACATTGTAGTTCCTGACGTTTCGCCAGCAGCTGTGGCTGGCATCTTCAGAGGTGTAGCACCAAGAGATAGAGATCTCTCAGATGCCAGCCACAGCTGCTGGCGAAACGTCAGGAACTACAATGCCAAGACCACAGCAATACAGCCCGGAAAACCCACAACAACCATGGTGGGAATGCTATGTATGTTCTGTCACTTCCCTTCATCCGTATGTAACCCATTTCTCATCTATGTTTTTAGCCCATCTCCTCCCCAACCTTAGTCCTTGATAAAAATAAAAGTTCCCAAAGCAGCAAGGACATAGATATTGCAGTGGGAATGTATGCAGATGTTCTTTATCTGCTTGGAATTTTATTTTCATTGCCTGATTTGAGCTTGGAGAGTTGGAGGGTTTTTTAACGCAGACGTCTCGACTCTGTATTTATATAAAATTGACATGCCAGTTTGATTTACTGTCTCTTTCAAAACTATTTTTACACCCTGTCCTAGATCATTTGACAGTAAAGAAAGAAATCAGATGGACAAACCAGCATTTGCACGCTATTATCCTCACCCTCGGCACAGCAGTGGGAATGTCAGTAACGCATCACCACTGAGCGATGGCCTGAAAGCCCCGGATCTTCTCAGGCATCTCAGCAGAACGTCAGCCTTTGCCCCACTGCCAGTGGATGCAAATAGTCATCGTTCTGACCCTAAACAAAGCGCCATGCCCGTTCTTCCTTCCAAATCTGGTCAGCCCTCAACCAATGCTGCAAATTCCACACCAGCTCTTGCCCGAGAAGGCCAGGAAACAAGATGGCAGCCCAAATTTGACAGGGATGACAATAGTAAAGTTCAAGCCCAGGTTCTCGACAATGGCGACTGTCCCCTCAAAGATTCTGCAGAAGAAACCGCTTGGAGATGGAAGGCTGCTCTGCCCCAAAGACATCTCCCAACTAATGCCAAATGGGTCCATTTGGTCAAAGACGACAGCCTCCCAAAGAACTCTGTATCTCCTCAGGCGTCTGGGCAGAAGGTCTTCCAACGGTGGCAAAGCCTTCCCTCACAAAGCAGCTCTTCTTCTGAGCCAGAGACTCTTTCTGGCCAAGGAAGACTCTCACTCCGCATCTCGGAGTCCTACCTACAGATGACCCCTCCGCCATTCCATCGGGAAGAAGGGGACGATGACGTTTTCTTCCAAGAGACACAGCCTCATGCAGCCACCACTGAGTCCAAGCGTTCATCCCCTCTGTTGCCACCTCCACCTCTACTTCCTGTACAGAGCTCCAGTGCTATGGCAAACGCTATGGATGAATTTCCACTTTCTCCTATTGCCCTGGAAGTGAATGCAGCAGCAATGGACAAAGCTGCAAGTCTCAGAGAAAAGGAGTCTCCAGAAAGGTGAGGAAATCACTTACACCCTTCCCCCTACCCCCAATTCTTGTCCATGTATCTGTTTGTTTGGAGAGCCAGTTTGGTGTAGTGGTTAAGAGCGGCAGGACTCTAATCTGGAGAGACAGGTTTGATTCCCCACTCCTCCACTTGAAGGCAGCTGGGTGACCTTGGGTCAGTCACTTAAGAGCGGCAGGACTCTAATCTGGAGAGCCAGGTTTGATTCCCCACTCCTCCGCTTGAAGGCAGCTGGGTGACCTTGGGTCAGTCACTTAAGAGCGGCAGGACTCTAATCTGGAGAGCTGGGTTTGATTCCCCACTCCTCCACTTGAAGCCAGGTCGGTGACCTTGGGTCAGTCAGTCACAGCTTCTTGGAGCTCTCTCAGCCCCACCCACCTCACCGGGTGACTGTCATGAGGATAATGATAACATGCTTTGTAAACTGCTCTGAGTGGGCATTAAGTTGTCCTGAAGGGTGGTATATAAATTGAATGTTATTATTATGTAGATGCTTCACTTTCTTAGGATTCCAGTAACAAGAAGCATATACATAGCTTCCCTTTGTCTTTGATCTAGTTGCTCGTGAAATAAAATAAGTTTGTTTCTCAACATTCCCGTCTGCAAATGCTGAGATAAGATATTCTCTGAATTGTCAAATATTTGATCTTTTTGTCTTTAACGCTGGGTGATATTTGATTTCAATATGTGGCATTTGTTTTAGGACAGTAGTTGATAATTTGACAGATAACACTATTCAGAAGTTGACTGTAAGTAATAGTTCACGTGCGCTAGCACTTTATACTTGTTGGTTGGCATGGAATGCTGGGTAACGACAGATAATGATATTTCATCTGTGAAGTCTGTCCCAAACAAAATAATCAAGAGAGGTCAACAGATATCAAGTTTTGAAGTAGACTTCACATGCAGACTTGAATGGTGTACTTGGGGCAAATTTTGCCAAATGTTGATAGACATACAGACAAGCAACTTCGTCCCAAACTAAATCCAAAGGTAAACATTACTAGCTAAAAATAACCATTTCTGGCTGTGGTCCTAAGCTTAAAAACGCAGAGGAGTTAGCCGTGTTAGTCTGTAGTAGCAAAATCAAAAAGAATCCAGTAGCACCTTTAAGACTAACCAACTTTATTGTAGCATAAGCTTTCGAGAATCACAGTTCTCTTCGTCAGATGCAAGCTGGGATTGAATAGAGACTATGAATGGTTATCTCATTATCAGAAGTAACTGACTTCCTTAACAGAAGCAAACTGATCTCCATATCAGAAGCTACTGTTTGCATCTACTCCGCCCTCCTCTCTCCACCTATATATCTGACCAATTTCTTCTTGCCCTCCATGCATCTGACGAAGAGAACTGTGATTCTCGAAAGCTTATGCTACAATAAAGTTGGTTAGTCTTAACGGTGCTACTGGAAGCTTAAAAACGAATTACACAACTTCCAAATAAAGGTTATCAGGATCTAAATACATTGGAGAGGCTAGAAAAGTTGTTTCCTTGCCTTGAGGAAGTCACTGATATTTCACAGTACCTAGTTTACAATTATTTTCTTTCTCTGTTCATTAACAGAAACTTAAACAGATTTCCTAGAGGCCTCAGTGAGAGGGAGAAAGCTGGATCGAACATCGCCATCAGCAAGAGCGGCTGGGTTGTTCCACCTCCGTTTGGAACCTCGGGATCCAAAGCAAATGGCTTTGCCCCTTCCCCGGAAGCAGGACCGCAGCCACTGGCCACTCAAGAATCCGTTAATGGAACACCTGTCAGTCAGCCCAGAGAGCCCATTGCGGTGAGCAAGGCGTATGAAAATGAGGGGCTTAACCCCGAGAGTTACTCAGGGAAGAAGAAGACTCCAGAAGACATCAAGGAGGAGACTCTGGCAAAGGAGATAATCCACAAGGACAAGTCACTGGCTGGCGTCCTGGATCCAGACGCCAAGATGAAGACCACCATGGATTTGATGGAAGGAATATTTCCTAACGGGGCCAGGATGCTTAAGGAGAACACAAGGAGGAAGATCTTGCAGAAGAGGACAGCTGGTCATTCGGCCGCGGAGGATGATAAGTAAGCACCATTTTCCTTCAAATCCACCGGTTTGGCAGTTCTTTCCCTCCCTCCGCCAATGCTTAATTTTTTCCCCAGGAAAAATCAGTGTCCTCATTCAGTGGTTCTCATTGCATTGCCTCCCTCATTGTGGAAGAAATGAATGGCCGAGTGGGAGATCCTGTGATTATCTGAATGAAAGATCTCCCCTGAGCCCGGAAGATTATGTCTTTAAGACAATAATCCCCAAATTATGTGTGTGAAGAGAACTGCTAGCCTGCCACTAGAAATAAACCAAGGAATTAAACATTTTAAAGATTATTGGGAGCACAAAGGGAACCACTCACAGACCAGGAAGTCTGCTGTATCTCTGCTTGATTTCCTGCCCTGGCCATGCCTCTCTTCCAATCTGGCTCAACTAGGGAAGGGTAATTCTGCCACATCTCTGTATCGGGTACGATCGGATCATTCTGCCTCTCACAATCTGACAAAGTGGGCAATGCCTCAGGAAACCTGGTGCAGCCATACATTGGTTAGTCTTCAAGACTCTTTGCTAGTTTTCCTGCAGCAATCTGACTTTGCCACCCCTCTCAAATTTGGCAGAATTATTTGCTCTCAGAGGAGGCATACCTTGAACAGTGACTCACACAGAGACATAAGGGGTGAAAACCAGCGTTGTGTAGTGGTTAGAGTGTCAGCCTAGGAGCTGCGAGTCCCAGTTTCAAATCCTCCCTCTGCCGTGGAAGCTTGCTGGCGACCTTGTGCCTCTAAGCCTAACCTACCTCACAGGGTTGTTGTGAAGGTACAATGGAGGAGAGGAGAATGATGTAAGCCGCTTTCGGTTCCCATAGGGAGAAAGGCAAAATATAAATGCAGTCTATAAATAAATAAGCTAGTGGGTTCTTTTGAGGACGGCATTATTTTCTCTAAAAGTCAGCCCTTATAGGTCAAGCCTTCAGTTTAAGGATGAGTGAGTGCCTTCACTGTTAGAAAAACATATGGTCTTAATGTTTAGAGTTCAGTCTCTCAGGATCAGGAGAGATCTCGAGTCAGACAAACCGTGTGATTCCTTCACTGAGTCATTCCTTTCTCTCAGGAGAGGCAGGGCTTTTAGCAGGAACGCAGTGGAACAGAGTTCCAGCACCTCTTAAAAATGGTCACATGGCCGGTGGCCCCGCCCCCTGATCTCCAGACAGAGGGGAGTTTAGATCACCCTCTGCACCGCTGGAGTGGCGCAGAGGGTGATCTACACTCCCCTCTGTCTGGAGACCAGGGGGCGGGGCCACTGGCCATGTGACCATTTTCACCAAGGGCGATTTAAACTTTAAAAAACTCCCCCCTTGTTCCAGCTGACTGAAAGTGAGGTCATTGGGCGGTCCTCCTGAGTTCCACCACTAAGTTCCACCACCTCTTTTCCCAGAAAAAAAGCCCTGAGGAGGGGAATGGGGGAGAGCTGAGGCCTCCTCTCTGGAGATGTTCTGGGTTGGGTAGAAGGAGAGAGTAACACTCCAGTGGGCCTCTTGAAACCGCCGATTGTTGGACTTCTTTTCCTGACAGCTCTGTGTTTGCTTACCCAGTCAGAGGCCCTGTGATTGTTACGTGAGTCGTTAATCCATGCAAGTGTTATGCTTTCGTATTTCCAAAGAAGCAGGATATATAGATCCCGATGTGGCTAGAAGGATATACGTTCTGGCTTCTGGTCATGAGAAGACACGACAAGGTTAAATCGCACTGATATTGCTGAAAGTGTTCTTCATTGAAATGAACCAAGAATCCTTTGACCCTCCTCACCTTGAGGGGTTGGTGGCATCTGGTTCGTGCATTTATATGGCTCCCCGCTGAGATAAAGCCAAAGCTCGCCCGGTCAGCCCAAAGGCAAAACACTGACCGAGCCGTTGTAAGGGGCTTCAGTTTTGTTTCTAGTTTATATCTTCCCTAGCCCAACATTAGGCACTTTAATATATTTTTTTAAGGAAGCAGCTGCTCCGACTCAGTCAAAAAATATACTTTCGCAGTATATTTTTACAACATGGTGGGTCAGCGATGGCACGCTGTTCCACAGCCCAGCTTAAGCACAGCTGTGCGTACACTGTGAGATGTTATTTGTAAATTGGCAAACCGGCTCTTGGTTTTTACACTCATTTCCTTGAACTGCCGTTATGGTATTCACACTGGGTTATGAACGAGAGCATCGATAACGGTGGAGAATCTTCCCTAAAAGATAAGCTCACCCCCCCCCCATTGATCAGCTTATCTCTCCTGATCCTGAGAGACTGAACTCTAAACTCTAAGACCGTATTTCTTTTTAATAGCTAAGGCACTCACCCACCCTTAAACTGAAGGCTTGGCCCATAAAGGCAGACTTTTAGAGCCAAAACACACGTTAAGAAAAACCTAGGTTCAGCACGTGTTCTCTTACCTCAAGGTTTGCCGGGATCTGTAGGCGTCCTGGAAGCTTAAAGATCTGTAGGGGTCCTGGAAGCTTAAAGTCCTGGAAGCTTAAAGGATCTGTAAGCATCCTGGAAGCTTAAAGGCGTCCTGGAAGCTTAAAGCTTAAAATACAGGCGCCTGTATTTCCCTTTCCCTTTTTGCTGCTCTGTAAATGCTAAACTTTAAGCTTCCAGGACGCCTACAGATCCCAGCAAACCTTGAGGTAAGAGAACACGTGCTGAACCTAGGTTTTTCTTAACGTGTGTTTTGGCTCTTAGAGAAAGTAATGCCTGTCCTCAGAAGAACCTGCAGAGTGCAGACCCAAAAGAGAGTGGGGTGTGTTCTGGGTTGCATTTTCAGTTCATGCCGGGCAGCAGTGAGGCCCAGCGGGCGCAAACGGAGTACAATAACTGAGTTGAGTCTTCTGTAACGGGTGAATTATTATGGAAAGAGTTCAAGAAAGCCTGAAAACCGCTATCTTCCTGCTATACAACAGGGATGTTGGTGGAACAGAGTATCGAAGAAGTAGCGTTACCAACTCTGAGTTGGGCAATTCCTGGAGATTTGGCAGAGGAGCCGGGGTGGGGGGTAGAATTTAGGGAGGGGTGGGAGCTGATGTGATGCCATAAAGTCTGCCCTCTATGCCATTTTCTCCAGGGGAACTGATGTCTGCTCTCAGGAGTAATCCCAGGAGAACACCAGCCCCCACATGGAGGTTGGCAACTCTATGGAGGAGATGCCTGCAGGATGCATGGCTGGGAGCAATAGCATGTGCTTTCCTCTGCTGGTGAACACGATCGAGTCATAAGTAGTTGCCTTGCTGATCCATGTCGCCCAGTGTTGTCTATTCTAACTAGCAGTCACTCTCCAGGATTTCAGACAGAGAAAGGTCTGCCTGAAATCCGCTGTTCATTTATGTGTTCATTTGCTTCATTTAGACCCGTAAGTAGTAGATGTTAGTCAAGAACTTTTTCTGCCTGAGTATTTGGAGATCTGTCACCCATCAGAGTAGATCACTGAATGACAGGAAGCAATGGCCTGTCTTAGGCTGTTCAGTTGAGTAGTCGCCATGTGCCATCTGGTGGCGATCCCTAGTTGTACTGATTGGGAAAAAAAACACCTAGAGAAGAAAGATCATGCTCTGGGCTCCCCTAAGGAGAGGTGGGCAATTGTTCGAGGGAGTTAATAACTCCTCCTTTGCCCCGTTTCTTAACTCAAGGAAGAAAGTCGAGCGTCTCTTGCCATACTGCCATGCGTGTGTGTTCTCTGTTCTGGCACAGGAGAGAAGAGAAGGAAGCTGCCACCACTTTGGCTCCCTGCCCTGCTTACTTCAGCGTGTCTGCTCCCAAAGCCGAGCTGCTGAACAAAATCAAAGATTTGCCGGAAGAGACAGGCGGGGATGAGGAACAAGGGGATGTCAACGAGAAGAAGGTGAGTTCGCAGCAACCTCGCCACAGAAGGCAGCTGCGAGATCGAGCCACGAACTCTGGGCAGGGCTATACAAATGCCAGCATTTTGAAATTGCAATGCGCAAGCATGGATGCAAGGCTCAGCATCCAAAAGCAAGTCTCTAGTCCTTTGGGGGATAAAGGCAGACTGGGTGCGCAGAGCCGGCTGGCTCCTAGGAGGCAAGGAGTGAACCTGTGAAGGATTTCCAAAGGTGGTGGGAGACGGGGGAGGCAAGAATTAAATATCATCATTGCCCTTTCCCATGAGTAGCAGAAACAGAATGCAATATGCAAAAAACGAGCAAGGAACATAAAGATTTGCTTCTTTTTCTACATATAACCAAATGTGGCTCGAGTGTCCTTTGGGCAAATGCAGCTGAAGTATCAGGGCCGGTCCCTGATAAATAGGGACCGTCTGGAGACCTAGGATGCAGGTTTGTGAGCCCCGTGCTGGCTTCCTGCTGTATAATTCTGCCCTTCATTAGCAAGCAGGAAAGAGAACAGAGCGGTGGCTTTGGAGCGTACCTGATACATCTGCAAACAACCGAATGACTTAAGCCAGGTAGTGCCAGTGCTTCCCACAAGAGATGCAAAGTTCAGCTTTCGCTGGATATTGCGGTCTGATAAATCTTGATATTCGGAGTCAGGAAAGGTGGGTTAGAAAGCCCTGATATTTTGAAGAAGCAGGTGGGGAACTCTTGGAGTACATCACGATGCTTTCTTGCTCTAGTCCTCTAGACAGGGCTGGCGCGCCCATTGAGGCCAGGTAGGTGGCTACCTCAGGGCACGGGGCTCTGGAGGGGGCACCAGAGGAGGCGCTGGTGGCAGGAGCACGCCATGGAGCTGCAGCCTCCCAGCCCTTCCGCCCCTCGCTGACACCGCCACCAGCAAAAGCGTCCGGCCTGGCGCAGCAGCCGCAGGCAGGCATCTGGGATGGTGCAGGGTAACAGAGCAGGAGAGCTGGGAGGCCACCCGCGCACCGTCCCAGCCGCCCACTGCAGCAGTTGGGCTGGCTCATGTGCGCCCCATGATGACGTCACACGTGACGTCATCATACAGGCCGGTGTGCGCATGTGGGCGCATGCGTGCGGGCACCCGGCCCGCCGGCCAGCCACAGGCGCCGAAAACCCTGGCGCCACTCCTGCCTCTAGAGTTCATGCTTGAGTATCCTTTCCGCTTTGTTTTTGTGCCCTTCCACATGGCCGCACTTTCCTACAGAAGCCCCAGTGACACTGTAGCTGCTGACGTCGTGCAGCGGCAACTGGGATTTCCCCTTGCATTTTCCTTGCCCTAGTCCTAGGGCAGCCCTTCCCCCAAGATAGTACAGATTGGAGCTTTTTAAAAAATAGTAAAGAACATACCAATATACCATTATATCAATATGCCAATTGCAATTACAAAAAACCCCCACAACTTTTCGCAAGTCCCCTGGTGGCATGTGGAGATGGGGAGAAGTGGGTGAACGGCTGCTAGGGCCAGGGGAAGGGGAAATGGCTGCCATGTGAGTGAGATTGGGAAAATCCAGACTTTCCCACCACACAGCCATTTTCCCTGCCCCAAACCATGGCAGCAAACAGGTTTAGGAAAGATTGCTGAAAAGTTTAGGAAAATCCAGGTGGTTCATGGAAGCGCCACGATGCTGTGAGGAAGCAAGGGGGGAAAACCCCACTTCCTAACAGTATCAAACCCAAGGCAAATCAGCTGTGTAGAGACAGCCTTCTGCTCTGTGGTCTCTATTGCATGGGGTGATCTGTGGGTGTTGTATGATTCCTGGTTGACAGATGAACTTTTTTTCCATTTTTCACATCACTGTAATATTTCGACATGATAGAGATTCAGCCTGCTTTTGCACGCGTTAGATAATACACTTCAGCAATCGTCCGCAAGTAGATTTTTGTGTTTCACCCAGGAAAATCCAGTTGCAAACAATTGCTAACGTGCATTGAAAGTGCAATATCCAACAGCTATAGTTACAACTGATCCATTTTGAAAAAGGCGAATGGCTCACTGGTGATGGGAATGGTGAGTGCAAGAAGAAATGGGTGGGGAGATGCAAAAATCGGCACCTTCCCATCCACAGTTTCTCCAAACTCATCTTGGGTATAATGTTCCTGGAAAAAATGTACCAAAACAGGTTTGGGAACACCCACATCAGAGGCAGGGAAACCCCAGGAGGTGTGTGAATGCACAACAATGTCATGCCAAAGCCCAAATGAAAACTGCTGCCCTGCGTGAAAGAGCCCCCTGTCCACATGCTCCTTTTCTCTTTCAAAACCAATTCTCCTTGACGCTCTGTAAACCGTTATCCTCTGTGGCCAAAGGCACCCAACAGAGCTGGAGTTGCCCCACCGTGTTCCTTAGCAAACAAAATAATTGTGAATTGCAGTAGCTTCAGTCGCCAGAACTATTCACCCTTTCTTTCTGGTTACCTGATTTATAGGCATAGCATCTATTGGATGACCTCAAAAACCATCTTTCAACATATGTTTTTAACTTGCCAGCTGATGCTGTTGCGAAGACTGATTTCTTGCTCAATCTTGCCCCCTCCAGGCTGAACTCATTGAGAGCTTGTCCCGCAAGCTGGAGACTCTGAAAGAAGCCAAGGAGAGCCTGCAGGCAGACGTCAGGCTCAACAATGCTTTGGGAGAGGAAGTGGAAGCGTTGATCAGCGGCCTGTGCAAGCCCAACGAGTTTGAGAAATACAGGATGTTCATTGGAGACCTGGATAAAGTGGTCAGCCTGTTGCTTTCACTCTCAGGACGCCTGGCCAGGGTGGAGAATGTTCTCAACAGCCTCGGCGAAGATGCTGACGATCAGGAACGGGTATGTAGATGCAGAAAACTTGCATTTGGCATGGATGACGTTCCCACCTTGGCCGTTTTCACACTACTAACCTGCTTCCGTAACGTTGCGAAACGTCACGCAAAAAACACGGAAGATAGCGTCTTGTCACAAGAGTTTTGTGCAATGTCGCGCAAAACTCTCGCAATGTTGCGCAAAACTCTCGCGAGAAGACGCTACCTTCTGCATTTTTTGCGCGACGTTTCGCAGCGTTACAGAAGCAGGTTAGTAGTGTGAAAACGGCCCTTCTCTCTGGAAGAACAGTCTTTTCTTTCCTTAGTAAGGGGATTTTGCTTCTCGTCTGCCAACAAAGAGAACATAGGCACTTCTGCTGTCCGGAAGCAACGGCTTACTTCAGCCACTTACTTTCATACAGCCATATGTACTTACTTCTGTACTGCCATTTCAAAATGCGAAGATGGGGAGTGTTTCGCTTTTGCTTAATTGGTAATAAATATGGTACAGAAATCAAGTTATTTACTGCTGGCGGGGGAAACAAGGGAGTGTCCTTTTTAAGACACAATCCTAAGGCCTGATTCACACGTGTAGAAGAATAAGATTAATCTAGTAGGGGGAAGGAAGGCTGCATGGTGTAGCTTGATCTCGTCAGGCCTTCAAAGCTAAGCAGCACTGGCAATGCCAAACCCCCTCTGCTTCTCACTTGCCTTGAAAGCCCATTGCTGGGGCCACCGTAAGTCATTTGCAACTTGATGGTACATACGTACTTATGTAATGTGGTAGAATCCTAAGACAGTAGAAGGGACTGTACCACTTCAGACTGCAGGAGGAGGATCGCGGAGGCTTCATTTTGCATAAGAAACGGCAGAGGGAAAGCCTGGTTAGTCTGTTGCAGCAACATTAAACAGGCGCCCAGTGGCACTGTAAAGACTAAATAATGATGTTTATTCTACTGTAAGCTTTCATGAGTCAGAGCTCACTTCATCAGATGCAATTCAGCGCATCTATTTATTTGAAATAGATCCAGAGAAATTAGCCGTGTTAGTCTGTAGTAGCAAAATAATAAAGAGTCCAGTAGCACCTTTAAGTCTAACCAACTTTATTGTAGCATAAGCTTTCGAGAGCTGTGGTTCTCTAAAGCTTATGCTACAGCAAAGTTGGTTAGTCTTAAAGGTGCTACTGGACTCTTTATTATTTATTTAAAAGGTATTTATCCCAGTTCTGTCTCATCAGACATTCTGACAGGCAGTTTTCTGTGTTGAAATGTGAGTCAACATAATTAAGAACTCTTGCTGCAGTGACCTTGGCCACTGGTACCATAAAAATCCATTATGTGCAGGACATAAAGATGGATCCAACAACTGACAAGTAAAGGAGGAGAGATTCCCCTCTGACCACCAAAACAGGTGATGGGGGGGATCATTGGACAGTGTGAGATGAGGACTGTAGTAAGAAACGGCTGAAATTGAGGGGAAAGGCTGGTGGAATTCAATCCACCGTCCTGAATAACTGAGAGTCTCTACACGAGACATATTATACGAGGACGCTCAAGTGTAGGGAGATGCAATGTTAGCCCGGAAGCGTAATTTAAAAAGACAGAGCCGAAGACTCTGTCAATTTCACCTCTCTACACAAGGGTAGTTTAAAAAGACGGAGCCTGCAGAGATCACTCCTTAGAGGGTTTGCTAATTTCATCTTCGCCTCCCAGAAGGCTCTGTCAATTTTACCTCCCCTTTGGGAAGGCTAAGATGCTCCCAGTTTCAAACGAGCATCTCCATACAATTGAGCTTCCTTATTCTGTTCAAGAAAAGAGGTGCCTCTGCACTTACGGAGAGCTCCGGACCTGTGTCCGTTGAAGGGAACGGGGAAGCCCTCATGTGTCAGAGCTCTCATGAGCTTCTGGATTTGGGACGGGCACGTCGCTTCTGTCATGCCATTCTATAGAGCAGTTCAAATCTGACCAACAACAAAAAATTGGGTTGGATCCAGACGAAATCAGCAATTTCCACTCATTCTCCCTCCCTCATTGTTTCATTCTTCAGGCTTTCCTGTTCCCCAAGACCAGCATTTCATGGAGATAAGTGGGAGGGGGGAGGCAGGCAGGAGTATCCCATTCTGCCGCTGGGAAACTTAGCCTGGATCCAACCCCATATGTGGACGAGCCCATCTCGAAGGCAGCCAAAGTGGGAACCCAGCTCCGGAACTGCAATGCTAAATCTCTCTTTGCCCTCCTCTTTCCTCCCCTCCTACGCTGGGACAGAGCTCCCTGAACGAGAAGCGGAAGATGCTGGCAGGCCAGCACGAGGACGCGCGGGAGCTGAAGGAGAACCTCGACCGGCGAGAGCGGGTGGTCTTGGACATTCTGTGCAGTTACCTCTCCGAAGAGCAGCTTCAAGACTACCAGCATTTTGTGAAGATGAAATCTGCCCTTCTCATCGAACAGCGCGAGCTCGATGACAAGATCAAACTGGGGCAGGAGCAACTCAAGTGCCTTCTGGAGAGCTTGCCCGTGGACTTTGCCCTTCGGAGCAAAAAAGCAGTGGCCCCCCTGGCGCCCGTGGGGTCTGGCGTGAATAGCAATAGGCCGCCACCAGCATCTTCGCTCTGACCCAAACAGGTGTCTGCTGAACTCTTCTTCTTGAATTTATTTAATCAGAGACAGCTTTTAACTTTTTTTTGTTTGGAATTGATGGGAGGTTTCTTTTTTAAAAAATTAACATACAGAAAACAAAACGGCATGGAAAGCTTTGGGGTTTTCCCCCTTCTGCCTGTGATCACAGGCCCACGAGACTCTCATGAAAAGGAATGGAATCCTTGTGGCTGAGAAAGGAGGCGACGTGTTCTCCAAGCAGGTGGACTCATCGTAAACAAACATGAGCTGCTCCCGCCAGAGGAATCGGGGAGTTCCTCTGAGCACCGACGGTTGTTAAATAATGAAGGATCTACAACAATGAAGCCTTAATTAAAATATTGATGAGCGACCTGCTCTCCTGAACAATATCGGTATTTATATTTTGTAAAAGCTGCAAGGTAGAATTCTGTAAAGATTTTTTTGTACAATAACATTAATCAGTTGTTTGATTCTACTTCAATATGTATGTAGGAAACAAATCGTTTGAATTTTTTTTTTGTACTTAACAGAGAAAAATGAAAGAGGAACATCTCCCAAGCCCCACCCCCTTACGATAATCACAAAACACAGCTTGGAGTATCTGTATCAACTAGCAGGAAATGCTCCAGGCCCTGATCCAAGGTGCTTACATGCAAAATCTCTGTGTGCACAACCAGTACTTCGTCCTCCTTGGGCCATATGTGGATACAGCTTTGCATCTTCTGCCAGAAACATATGGGAAATATACTATCGTTCCCCCGCTCCCCCTCCTGGTAGATCCTGGTCATAGCGCTAAAGATTGTATTCCCATGTACACAGCCTTGCATATACGATCATAATACATCTGCTCCCCCATCTTTGCAAGGTGCTTGGTGTCCCCATGGTTAGCAGCGGGCAGCACAGACTTACGTGCATGGAGAACAAGGTCCTGCCTCTCGAGCCCTCTTTCTTTTCCTGCACGGCAGGATCCAGTGCAGTTGGGGAGCAATATTCCATACACACAATGCCCCAACTTTTGAGCACCCATATCTACTGGATGGGGTGGGGGGCATTTATCTCTTTAGTACCTGCTGAATGTACCAGTAAGTGACCTTTCTGAGAAAGCTTTGCACAGCAAAAATACCGTCTTCCAAATCTGCGACATGAAGCAACCACCCGTTCGAACAAGCACTTGCGTGAACCAAACAACTCAGGAGTCGACGCGAAGCTGAAGCAAAGAGATCTCCCCCTATCCACCTCTTGGACTCACGGACAATTTAAAAACATTTATTTTAAAAAAGGAACAGAAAGCATGGAACCGCATGCGGCCTGGGAAATATTTGAATGACTTCTCGAGATGGTTCTGTGAATGTCTTTATTTATAGATTGCTTCCCTCCCCACAAAATGTTTGTATACATTAGTCTTGGTTCTTTTTTTTTTAAAAAAACACAATTGTTCTTCGTTCTGCTAATCCTGTTGGAACTGACCTTAGCCAAAATGGAGCAAATAGAGTCAATTACCCCAGTTTCAGTGTTCCTTTGTCCTTTTTAGGTGTCTATACTTTTACTTACCACTCTCTTCTGAGATGTCGAA
The DNA here is from genome assembly GCF_028583425.1 of Eublepharis macularius. Lineage (NCBI taxonomy): Eukaryota > Metazoa > Chordata > Lepidosauria > Squamata > Eublepharidae > Eublepharis > Eublepharis macularius. Next base: position 12,558,441 of record NC_072799.1, on the reverse strand, counting down.
GGCAACACATGTAAAGCTTCCCCTCTTTATGTTCTCACAACAACCCTGTGTTGTAGGTTAGGTCGAGTGTGTCTGTATGTGTATATGACTGGCCCACTTTGGTCACCCAGTGAACTTCATGATTGAGGGGAGATTTGAACCCAAACCCCAGTCCATCACTCCACACCCCACTGGCTCTGAGATAAACAGAACCCCACTTTGACGTAGGCCTCTAGGATTTCTTTATAACTTCATACCAAGCGTAAGGTAAGTTTACTGTCTCGTACTTCCACTTGGGGTTGACTGGTCGGGGCAGGATTGAGCCAGGCTTGAACCCGTTTTTCAGCTCTTATGCGGTGCAGAGCTACATGTAGTGCCAGCAAACACACATCTCTTAAACATAAGCCTGCTGGGTAACACAACTACAGTGACGGGTTGGAGGGGCACTTTCCATTTCTCCCCAAAAATGGGTGGTCATGTTTGGTCCCCTTCAGCTTGGGTTTCTTATATTAAGGTAGGGAAAAAAGGGTAAAGAACAATAAAATTAACAGGCTTGAGGTGTGTATTTGTAGGGGCCAGTGAGAAGACAGTGAATGGGTTAAGTGCCTTCTGCCCACTTTCTCACCCATTTTCCTTTACAACCCCCCCCCCCTTACCTGAGTGAGGATTGGAAACAAGATGAGGAACCCTGACCTTCCAGCCTAAAGGGCAGTGCTGCCTAAGGTTAAACTGCTACCAAAACAAATTTTAAGAACATTTGTTTTGACTATTTTACTTTCGTAGTTCATAATAACAGTAGCAATGTCACCAACAAGACAAAATATCAGGCACTCTCCACTGGGAAAAAAATGAAAAAGAACAAAGGGATGTGTGTCTATCGGTAGGGCCAATTCACACATTGCAAAGATGTATGGAAGAGTTCCACACCTGGGAACACGGGGCACCAACGTGACATGGGCTTATGGTGTGCAGGGAAAGAGTGCATGAGCCTCCCCCCCCCCCTACACAAACATGACATTCTCTGAACCTGGAATGGCTATGAGGAACCACTATTTGCCCCATTGGGGCATGTTTATGTATACTGACAGCTATACTGACATGTTTATGTCAGTATACATGTTTATGTATACTGACATGTTTCCCCAACGGGAAAGCTAGCTTAAATATTGTAATTAGCTTGATAGAGTAGGGGTGTGAAGTGCAGAAAATCAGCATCTGTAATGCTTTCACACAGATGCGAATTGCTAGTATGCTGGAGCAGAAAACTGAATAAAATCCTGTTTAGAAGCACCTCAGGTATTCATGGTCCATCACAGCTTTTGCTTTTGTCAGTGAGACATAACTCATAGCCCAGACAGAGTTATTCTCTACAGCTGGATGCACGCCACGGCACAGCAGGGATTGGCCTGCTCTTCAGACAGCACAGCCTGGGGCCAGTGTTCACTGGCACATCCAAGCCCTCTGAATGCAAGCATTCACATCTGTTCCCTGCAACAGGTGGCCTCCCAGAAGGCACACCCCACCCCAGCAATCTTGCATGCCTTCTCTGCCTGCTGTGCCCTTGCAAGGCCGTGCCGGCATGAGACGGTGTTGGACAAAATCACCATGTGGAGACACCGCCTATCCAGCCCCACTGAGTAGCCTCAGTCTGAGAAAAGGGCAGGGGACTCTGCTGGTATTTAAAATGTTAAGACTCCACAATCCTGGCAGATAACTAAGCAAGAAGATGCGTTTAGGGTTGCTGTGCTAGTGTTTTCAGACGCAGGGGACTCGGATAGCACTTCTTCCTCTAGACATCCATGAAGAGCAGAGTCATTCTGAGTGGGCGGTATTCTAAAAAGCCTTATTCTGAGCACTTACGTGGATGTGGAACTGGTTCTATTGAAACTACGGAGTAGATTATTCTTCTGTCAAAGCAAGTAAGAGCACAATTCATCAATCCACTAGTTTCTGAGAGCCAGTTTGATGTAGTGGTTAAGAGCGTGGGACTAATCTGGAGAGCCAGGTTTGATTCCCCACTCCTCCACTTGAAGCCAGCTGGGTGACCTTGGGCTAGTCGTCATGGCTCTCTGGAGCTCTCTCAGCCCCACCCACCTCACAGGGTGTTTTGTTTTGGGGATAATAATGGCATACTTTGTAAACTGCTCTGAGTAGGTGTTAAGTCATCCTGAAGGGCGGTATATAAATCGAATGTTATTATTATTATTATAGACATGCCTGTAAGGAAAAAGTTCCAAATCTTGCTTGATGGTTTCGACCCAGCTATTAAGTCCCAGTAGCAAAATTTATTTTGGGTTTGTTTGAATTTAAGAGACATGAGGAGAATCTAAAGAAAGATTAAATAAACAAATGATAGAAAATAAAATATTTAAAAGGGGAATTCTGCTTTGCAGTTCAGTGTGGTTAGCTCACGGCCTATGGGTTAGGAGCTGTGCCACTAGAGAGAGAGAAGAGCAGAGCGTAACAGAAAGACAAGACAGGCTGCTTTGAAGAATAAACGCGAGTTTATTCAACACAGAAAACGATATTGCAGGAACACAGACTAGGGAAACTTGAGCGCTTTGATTTTGAAGTCTCCCTCCACAGAGAGGTAAGGCATGGCGTCCAGGCCCAGCCGGTTGGGGAAGGAGATCTCCTGACCGTCGGAAAGTTTCACTTTGAGCTCAGAAGTATCAAAGGAGAAGGAGATCTGCAAACACAGTAAAGGGGTTGAGACAAGCCAGGAATGCAAATTTTCCTGCCTCAGCAGCATTTGAAAGCCTGAAGTTACATTATAAAAAAAGAGTCCAGTAGCACCTTTAAGACTAACCAATTTTATTGTAGCATAAGCTTTCGAGAATCACGTTCTCTTCGTCAGATGCATGGAGGGCAGAAGGAAACTGGTCAAATATAGAGGGGGAGGGGGGAGGAGGAGAGGGGGGATGTAAACAACTCCTTTGATATGGAGATGCAGACAGCTCCTTTTGGTGTGGGGATCAGTTTGCTTGTGTAAAGGTTCAAAGGAGTTTGCCGTGTTAGTCTGTAGTAGCAAAATCAAAAAGAGTTCAGCAGCAGCCCTAGACTATCCAATTCCACTGCAGCTATTACAGACTAACACGGCTAACTCCTCTGGATCTATGAAGTTACATTTAAGCTCTTCCTATGAGCTACAAAAAAAAAAATCTAGTACCTAGCTCAAGTTTGGGGTAGAGCAAGGATGTTCTTATTTTTTACCCCTCCCCTCAAAGGGGACATGAAGTGAATGTACAGTTGCATTCATCACCAGCTTTTAGGAATGGAACTCATGCTGGAGCAATTTTACACAGTTTGCTTTTTAAATTCCTATACAACGTACTGAATAGCTAGATGCATGAGATCCAAGAAAAAAATTCGCATGTGGCAAACCTAAACGCACGAGATGGCGATGGGAGTTATTTTGATAGGCTTGTTCTTCCTATCAATTTCAACAAGACAGGAGATATTTTGCTAGGCTGGAGATTCCCAAACCACGGGTGGCTGCCTACAAAACAAAATATCTTGATATTGGAAACTCGTCTCATTGAGGCAGATGTTAATTTAACCAACTGACCTGAGTCTGGTCTAGAATGCACAGAAAGGGACGGCAGAGTTGACTATACTGCTTCCAAGATGAGGTGAGATATATCGCTTTTCACAGTGACCCTAATGTTAATACACACACCTACACTTTACATTTAAAACTCTGCACGCCAGCTTTCCCAGAATGGAACTGAGCACTAAGACGGTTCAAGCGGCTTCCATTCACTCCACTGATCGAGTCTGAATACTTAAGCCCTCATATTTATAAGCAAAGGTGGCTGCCCTTTCAAAGTTGTCATTCGGCAGTGCAGTCGTGCATGCTAGGAAAATGGAGGAAACGTTCGGCTGGATTCATCGCCGCGCACTTACCTCGGTTTTTTCACCTTGCTGGAAAGGGAAGCTGCTTTCTCGTTGTTCTTCCCCCCATTCCCCTTCTTTCTTGGAGTTGCACACAATGGTGTTCACGTCCCCATGACAGTCGAAGCGTGGATTGAAATGGAGCACCAGGTTCTCGCAGTCTTTCCCCAGGTTCACCACAAAACTGTAAAGAAGACCACAAAGAGGCACATCCTTTCAACCGCAGGGACTGCAGAGCCCCCCAGTATTACAGACAAATGCTTTTCTGTGAACTTTCTGCACTTTGTTCCAACCAGGAACTTGGTTTCAGGTAGGCAGCCATATTAGCCTGCAACGGAAGAGCAAGAGTCGAGTCCAGTAGCACCCAGGAATCTGGTTGCTTTCAGCGCGTTGGCTACAGAGTCACACAGGAAAAACGTTTGCTTTAAGCAGCACGTATACGAGTGAGGTGGCAAGGAGTCAAGTCAGACCCCAGCATGTCTTCCCCCGTTGTCGTGCTCATATAGCCCCCACAGGCCTACATCTCCCCTTTCTATATGCAATGGGCTTATTCTTGTTTGGGACACACTAATCTTTACCACCTTATAAATCAAAGTCTATTGTTTCCCTCTACAGTTTGGATTAGTGGTTAAGAGTGGCAGGACTGAGAGTTTGATTCCCCACTCCTCCCCTTGAAGCCAACTGAGTGACTTCTCTTGGGGACCAGCAGATGGCAAAAGCATTCTATACTTCTAGTGGTTAAGAGCACAGGCCTCTAATCTGGAGAGCCGGGTTTGATTCCCCACTCCTCCATGAAGCCAGCTGGGTGACTTTGGGCGAGTCACAGTTCTCTGGAGCTCTCTCAGCCCCACCCACCTCACAGGATGATTGTTGTGGGGTAATAATAACACTTTGTAAACCGCTCTGAGTGGGCATTAAGTTGTCCTGAAGGGCAGTATATAAATCGAATATTATTATTATTATTATTATTATTATTATTATTATTATTATTATTATTATTATTATTATTATTTTGTCATGTACTTCTCTTCCACACAGCTTTGCAATATCAAATCGAAACTGAAACCAATCCACTGAGGAGGGTGCAGGCTATCCTTAACATGATAGCCTAGATCTTGGAATAATTCATTTGAATTTGATCGAGTTTCTGTTAAACACAATGATGAGAACGTGCACTTTAAAAAGAATGCTGGAACTCTTAAGAAATCCAGTCTACTGATCACTACTAGACAGCTTTTAGAGCTGGCAGAGATCACTCCTCAGAGGGTTTGTTAATTTCATCTTTGTCTCCCTGAAGGCTCTGTCAATTTCATCTCTCTAGTCTAAAACTGTGGAAGCTTAGTTTAAAAAGACAGAGCCTGTGGAGATCAGTCCTTAGAGGTTCACCTCCTTGAAGGCTCTGTCAGTGTCACCTCTCCAGTCTAAAACTGTGTGGGATCGCAACCAGAAGGAGGCAAGGAATGGAAATGGACTGGGGCTGCTTTCCAGAGCCAGGCTTGGACCTGGAGAGGACCTGGAGATGGGCTGAAGTTTCCCGTCTGGCATTTCATATCCCCTTCACACAGCCTTTGCCCTGCTGCCGGCTCTGTCTTTTTAAACTACCCTTCCTGGCTACCATTGCATCTTCTGACACATGTTCTTCACATGTCAGATGTCTCCTTTAGAGACACTCTCAGAAAGGCAGAGCGAACACAGGGGCAATAATGATGAACTCCAGCTGGTGAAGAGCATTTTCAAGTTAATGAAGCAACTCTCCTGTCCACCACCTGTCATGCTTTGATATGAAGAAGTCAACCAGCCTGTTTGCTCACAGCTGATTCTTCTCCCCTTCTCAACTTACCCTTTGGCATCTGGCAAGATCTTCCCCTTCACTTCGATGCTTTCTCCGGGCTTGATTTTCAGCTGAGTTGCAACGAGTCCCTAGAGAAAGGAGGTCAGGCATGCATTCAGGAGGCATTTTGGAAAGAAAAGGAACACCTCTCCCTCTGCTACCCTTGCACCCCTCTGATATCTTAAGAGCTGATGGCCACAATTCAGTGGCTTGGAAATCAAAAATGTGGGTCTTAGAGGCCTTTTGGGAGCAGGCTTTCAAATGCTACAGACAGGGCTTTTTTTCAGCTGGAACGTGGTGGAACAGAGTTCCAGGACCTCTTGAAAATGGACACATGGTTGGCGGCCCAGCCCCTTATCTCCAGACAGAGGGGAGTTTAGATTGCCCTACGCACTGCTCAGCGGCGTGGAGAGCAATCTAAACTCCCCTCTGTCTGGAGATCAGGGGGCTGGGCTGCCAACCATGTGTCCATTTTCTCTGAGGGCCACCCACTGAGTTCCACCACCTCTTTTCCCAGAAAAAAGCCCTGGCTACAGAGCCAAACCAATTTTAGACAGATAGCCATGTGGGTCTTTTCTCTTTTTAAATTTTTTTTATTAAGAGTTTTATATTTTTAAAGAATTTTATAGAAAAGAATTAACAAAATAACACACAAAATAACAAAACAAAGACAACCAAAAATATAAGAAAATATAATAAAAACAAACAAAACTATATAAACTAAAAAGAGGCTTCTGATTTTCTCCACAACAAATATAAGTATAATTATCAAATTTTCTCTTACTCAATGCTAAAAAAAACCGCTCTTTTTTCATAACGTTGCTGTGTTGGTCTTTAGTAGAACAGGACTGGAGTCCAGTGACACTTCAGAGACTGACAAGATTTTCAGGTTATGAGCTTTTGAGAGTCAGAGCTCCCTTCTTAGACAGAATCAAACTTGCTTTTCCTCCTCCATCTATTCTTTCTTCACAGCAGAGCCAGGGCCATTGTTTTAAAGAAGTCAAGTGCTTTTACTACACAGCCAAGAAAGCCTACCACTGGTCTCTTCGCTGGTTAACAAAACTCAACAGCGATAGTTATCATAACAGCAACAACATTCAGTTTATATACCCCCCTTCACGGCAATTTATTGCCCACTCAGAGCGGTTTACAAAGTATGTTATTATCCCCACAACAATCACCTTGTGAGGTGGGCGGGGCTGAGAGAGTTCTGAGAGAGCTGTGACTGACCCAAGGTCACCCAGCGGGCTTCAAGTGGAGGAATGGGAAATCAAACCTGGCTCTCCAGATTAGAGTCCTGCCGCTCTTAAGTGACTGACCCAAGGTCACCCAGCTGGCTTCAAGTGGAGGAGTGGGAAATCAAACCTGGCTCTCCAGATTAGAGTCCTGCCGCTCTTAAGTGACTGACCCAAGGTCACCCATACGGCTTCAAGCAGAGGAGTGGGAAATCAAACCTGGCTCTCCAGATTAGAGTCCTGCCGCTCTTAAGTGACTGACCCAAGGTCACCCAGACGGCTTCAAGCAGAGGAGTGGGGAATCAAACCCGGCTCTCCAGATTAGAGTCCTGCTGCTCTTAAGTGACTGACCCAAGGTCACCCAGCTGGCTTCAAGTGGAGGAGTGGGAAATCAAACCTGACTCCAAATTAGAGTCCTGCTGCTCTTAACCATGACACCAAACTGGGTAGCTTCACTAATAGCCAGGGAATATGAGGGGTGAAGTTTTGAGCAGGGGGAGACATGCACCCCCAGAGACCTCCACAACTCCAAGCATCCTCCTTTGCAGACCCAAGTCATTACATTTAAATCCCTGCACCCTTCTCCCTTCCTAGGATACATTTCCTTACATTTATTGTTTCAAGCTAGTGCTCAAGAGCAACGGCTAATAGCATATCAGCAGGGAACACAAAAGCAAGGGCGGGGGGAAGGTACCCTTCAGCCCAGGAGTCCAAATCTTGGCCTTCTGCTGCATTCTGTGCTAGCCCTTTAAGACAGCACTTCAGTGATAAAGTCTTCGAAGATTACGTATACCACGTTTCTCTCACTTCCAGGAATACAGCCACAGAGGAATTGCAACCTCTTGCTCTAGTCACCTCTAGTCACAGGTACTGCAAGCTACAGAAGGCTGTGAAGAGCGCTGCTTATCTTGGCAGGGGGAAGGGGGCGGACTCCGTTTCCTAAAGCAGCCTGGCACACGGTACTGCAACCGGAGAAAGTTTCCCCCTCACTTATCACCGTACCTAACCGACAAAGGAAGCTTTGACTGTCAAAAGCTCATATTCTAGAAATCTTGTTGGTCTCTAAGGTGCTGCTGGACTCAAGTAATGCTTCACTAAACCAAAAAAAGTTCTCTGCCTTCTCGAAGTGCTAAACTGCTGTCGAGAGCCCTGATGAGTCACCCCGGGGTGGCTTTTCCACACTGGCTCCTCTGCAGAAGCCGCCTCGCTTCTAGTTAAGCACACCCAGTCCATAATAAGCCAGGGCTTTTTTTCAGCTGGAACGTGGTGGAACGGAGTTCCAGAACCACTTGAAAATGGTCACATGGCTGGTGGCCCCGCCCCCTGATCTCCAGACAGAGGGGAGTTCAGATTGCCCTCCGTGCAACCAGCCATGTGACCATTTTCTCCGAGGGCAACCCACTGAGTTCCACCACCTCTTTTCCCAGAAAAAAAGCCCTGGAATAAGCTGTTACCTAAACACAGCCCAAGCTCACACAGCCTTGCAGTTGGATCAGGGCTCTTTCCGGACGACCCTTCACCACCCACGAGAAGTGAGGCTCAGCCACTAGCTCTAGTGACATGAAGGCGATTATCACCATAGCAGCTAAGCTCCCAGTACACTGCTTCTTCACCTAGTCCCACTTAGGGAAAAACGCACAACTCCTAAAAAAACCCAGAACCCGGGAGGAATATTGAACGACTGCAGAGTGCAAAGAGCTGAGCCACACCTCTTCCCAAGCGACTTTACTAGCGCCACGGTTTCACATTCTCTGTCTTGCTCATCCCAGCATACCAGCCCTTTAATGGCTGGGTCTCAACAGCACCTGAACATGAGAACCTTGAACCAAGAACCTGCCAAGTTTTTATGGCTGAGCCTTGAACAGCTATAATTCTATCCCAAGAAGAATCACCTGTTGGTTTTTACCCTTTTAGAAATAAAGAGGCTCCTAGTCTTCAAAAGGGGTTGGGGAGGGGGGGTAAGAACAAGATGCCAGCCCTCCACGGACTGGTACCCACCACATTTCCTCGCAGCCTCCTATCCAGTTAAACAGCAAGAAGCTGGCCCCATTCAGCACTCCTAGAGGTAGTTTCAAATCTTTCTTCAAAAACACCCCTTCTCTGCCGAGTTCTGGACACCCTGAACTTCACTTACACTTTTATCCTTTTAAAGACCAGCTGATGGTTTCTCTGGATGACTTCAGTCATACCCCTGGAAACTCCACCGGGACAAGGAGCTGTGCACTTTTATTTAAAGCCTGTGTGTTGTAAGTCACTACACACAGGATTTTGGTATAGCGGCACATTAGAGACCAACAAGACTTTTAATGCACAAGCTTTCGTGAGTCTAAGCTCCCTTCTTCAGATACAGGACAATTCCCCTGTATCTGAAGAAGGGAGCTCTGACCCTGCAAAGCTTATACGCTTGAAAAATCTTGATCTCTGAGAGCCAAGCTACAAGTGACGAATGACACTTGCCTGGCAAGTGAACAGACTCACATGTATTCCTCCCTGTTTGCTTGTGCTCCACTTGCGCTCCTTGTGGATCAAGTGGAGAGCAAGTGAAAGGCAAGTGAACAGGGAGGAATACACGTGAGACTGTTCACTTGCCAGGCAAGTGTCATTCATCACTTGTAGCTTGGCTCTAAGATGCCACTGGATTCAAATCCTGCTGTTCTACTACACCGCTACCTGCACACCAATAGCATGGTAAAGCCATCATTAAACAGCCCCACAAAGCCCCAAAAGTGAACATACAGCAATCAAAAAAGCAGGAAAATATAGAGCATAAGTTATTCAGGTGCCCAAGCGTTAGCCATAAAACCAACTAGCTCTCCGGTACAAAAGGCAAACGATCCATTAACCAGCTTTCGGCTCGCCCGGCCACATTCCACTCACTTTAAAGCCTCAACCCCCACCGCCTCCTACTCTCCCGCAACACAGGCCCCCCAACTCACACACTCCATGCTGCAGCTTTGCCAAAAGGCAGCCAGCAAATCCAATCTCGGTTCACCTATGACTCAGCAAAGAAGGCCCCCACCAACTCGGCTGCCTTTAAATAGCTGGGGAAAGTGTGTCATATGACACAGAGGGAGTGTTGTGATTGGAGGGTCAGCCCCCCCCCCCAGCAAGACAGCCCCAGCTGGGAAGAATCAGGGTCAGAGGGCTCAAAAACTGGCCTGGTTGCAATGAATGAGCCCCAGTGATGACAAACCAAAGCAGCTGCGGCTGTTATTTTTGCAATCGATAGTGGCAGCAGGCTCTTGGCTGGTGCTCCTCGAGACACTGGCTCATTGTTTTCTTGAGCTGGGGAGTCTGGGCTCCGGCACAGGCAGGGTTGCCAGCCTCCTTGTGGTGGCTGGAGATCTCCTGGAATTACAATTGATCTCCAGGCTACAGATATCAGTTGCCCTGGAGAAAGTGGCTCTTTTGGAGGGTGTGTCCTATGGCATTATCTCCCACAGAGGTCCCTCCCCAAACCCTGTTTTTTCCAGGCTCCACTCCCCCAAATCTCAAGCTGTTTCACAACCTGGAGCTGGCATCCAGAGGCAGGCAGCAGGAAGGCTCCATAAACCAATTAAACTAACAGCCCTTGGATGGAAATCTTGTCCTTTGGCCTTGGTGGGGGGGGAGGACCAGAGATGAGATAAGATAATACGCTTTGCCTAGATGAGGTCCCAAATTCAGGCCTAGATGGCACACTCTAGTCACATGTTTCTTATCCATTGTGGAGTGTCCTTCGGAAGGAACAATTTGCTTCCCAGAAGGAGTGAAAGAGAAGGGGATATTTAACACTTTCCTTGAAACTTTTCCTTACTGCTGAATTTTACCCTTGCCATGCCAGATTCGAGATCTTTCTTAATATGCTCTCCAATCAAGCTTGAGGTATCCAGTTTTTAAAAAATCAAAAACAATTCAATAGTGAAAACAATATAATATCAATAAAAAACAACATACTCATTTAAAAGCAGTTGTTATGGGTACAATCCTAAAGCCCAATCTGGAAACGAGCTTAGATAGCAATTAGGGTTGAATTAAAACCAACAACAAATGCGTTTAAAAAAAATTGGACACCATAAAGTACAGTAATAAAATGCATTGGTTTTGAAAAAAAAATGCTGCAGAGTTTCAGGACAGTGTGAGGGGAAAATCAATTGTTTCTAAATGCAGTGAATGGAGTTTTAAAAAGTTTCTTCCTGGTGCCTAAAAGTTAATAGTTTGGATTTCACTCAGAACTCCAGTATATCAGGAAATTTGTCCCATCCTTTTTAAAGCCATCTAAATTAGTGACACAATTGAATCCTGTGGCAGTGAGTTCCACAAGTTAAGGAAGCATCATTTGAGGAAGTCTTTCCTTTAGTTTCTTCCGAATCTACTGCTTGTCAATATAATTGAGTGTCCCTGAGAGCGGGACCACAAGTGACGCCTGACACAGGTTGGACACTAGTCAGCTCCCCTCAAGTTTTGATGGGAAATGTAGGCATCCTGGTCTTGCAGCCTGGCTCTCCGACTGCTGTCCAATGGACTTTTCAACCGTCACTTGTCCAACATTCTGCCAAGCTGCCTACATTTCCCATCAAAACTTGAGGGAAGCTGGCAAGTGTCCAACCTGTGTCAGGCGTCACTTGTGGTCCCGCTCTGAGTTCTAGTAAGTTGGCGGAGGGAGAAATTTTTCTCTGTCCTCTATCTTTACTCTGCATAATTTTACATATCTCAAGCAAGTCATCTTTTCGCTAGCCCAGAAAGCCTCCACATGAGAATAATAATGACGTCCTGCCTTACAGGGCAGTTGTAAATATTACTGAGATAACGTATATGTAGGGCATTGAACTTCTGAAGCCTGCTGTACAAAAGCTGAGTATCCTCCTGGAGTACCTTGGGCCATTCCTGACCTAAGCCTTCCGTGAGCTGCGTAATTCAGGCTTGTCCCTGCTGCCTTTGTGCACAGATAAATTCAGGCAAAATCAAAGAACCCCTCCGTTTTTTCCCAGACAGAAAAAAGAATCCTGTTGCCTTTGGCAGGAGTGTTGTATTCCAGCAAGGTCCCCCCTTCCTCCCTTTACTGGAATATTTTGGCAAGATGGGAAAGTTATCGCCCCCTTGGGATTTCGACAGACAGGAGGAAGAGACAGGCGAAGCTGTTTCCATTGTTGCTCTTGTGTTTAGTTCATCCCTCTTTGATTTTGCTACCACAGACTAACAGGGCTAACTCCTCTGCCTCTTCCTGCAGCCTGGCTTGTGATTGGCAGGCACAAGTGATGAATTCTCGTCCGGGCTTTGTTTGCAAACTAGGAGCAGATGGGAAGCCAAGACAGAAGGCGGCTGAGCTGGAACTTTAGTTTAAACCTTGAATGGGGTTAAGACTTGCTGGGCTGCTTGAGGCAAGTCAGTAACTCCCAGCCTCCATTGCTCATCTTTAGAATAGAAATAGTGTTGGCTTTGGTGGCTGCAGAGAGGCAAATAATACTTTTGTAGCATTTGTGCAGCCTTTTTCATTTTTCAAAGAATTTCACATACATTGTCACAATAATCCTTAGAGCAGCCCTGCCAGGTAGGCCAGTATGATGACAACTCCCTCATTGCAGAGGAAAGACTAAGGGCCAGGGCTTTTTTTCAGCAGGAACGCGGTGGAACGGAGTTCCGGCACCTCTTTAAAATGCTCACATGGCCGGTGGCCCCGCCCCCTGATCTCCAGACAGAGGGGAGTTGAGATTGCCCTCTGCGCTGCTGGAGCAATCCTGCAATGTGGAGCGGCACGGAGGGCAATCTCAACTCCCCTCTGTCTGGAGATCAGGGGGTGGGGCCACCGGCCATGTGACCATTTTCGCCGAGGGCAATTTAAACTTTAAAAAACTCCCTCCTTGTTCCAGCTGACCCAAAGTGACGTCATTGTGAGGTCTTGAGTTCCACCACTGAGTTCCACTACCTCTTTTCCCAGAAAAAAGCCCTGGGTATTATTATTATTTATGTCATTTATAGTCCACCTTTCTCACTGAGACTCAGGGGGCGGGGCCACTGGCCATGTGACCACTTTCGCCGAGGGCGATTTAAACTTTAAAAAACTCCTCCCTTGTTCTAGCTGACCCAAAGTGATTTCATTGTGCTGTCCTGAGTTCCACTACTGAGTTTCACCACCTCTTTTCCCAGAAAAAAAGCCCTGCTAAGGGCCAAGCTACAAGTGATGAATGACAGGGAGGAATACACGTGAGTCTGTTCACTTGCCATTCAAGTGTCATTCGTCACTTGTAGCCTGACCCTATGGCTGAGAATTTGCAGCTCAGATGGGATTGGAACTGACAGCTTCGGGAATTAAAGCTCATTCATGGAGTGCAGATGGGCCCAGAGGGGTTTTCCCCTGGTCTGTTGGCAAACTGGCTTCCAAGTGTGTGCTTAGGTTCATATGCTAACAAAGTCCAGGAACCTTCTCAGAACCTGGACCAGGCAACCGATCCCTAGGTGGCAGAATCAAGAGGATCTTGTCAATTGTCCGTGATGGAGATCCAGAACTGGAGAGAAGACAATGGCTGATTCCGCGCATGTTGGATAATGCACTTCCAATCCTCTTTAGAGATCATTTGGAACTGAATTTTTCGAGTGTGAAACAAAAAATCCACTTCCAAACGATAGCTAAAGTGCATTGAAAGTGAATTATCCAACGTGTGCGGAATCAGCCACTGTATGACACTCTAAGTGAGCCAATAGTTTTAGGCTTATTGCTTATATATTGGTATTTCTTTAATAAAAGCACATTACAGTGAAGTTTCCAGGAGACGGAGAGTCTTCCTCTCCAAATTAGAATTCTAACCAATGCAGAGAACCTTTCCTTAAAAGAAAACTCATTGTCCGCTTTGACCAGTAGGTGACACTCTCTGCACAAGCACAGCAAAAATGAAGCCAGCGGTGTGTGGAGAGAATCCATGCTGCCGGATCAGGTCTTATTTATCCCTTCTTTTAAAACTATTTCATTAACTTTTTTTTGACAAGCACATTTTTCACAGGTGAAGACACTGAACTGGACAGCAGTAGAAATCTACAAGAGATACAATTTTAAAAAGAAAACAGGAGAGCGGACTGAAAAGGAAGAGAAGGAAAAATGCTTCGTGGGGTAGTTAAGTCTGCCGATTTTTTAGTTTAGTTTTCACTGCTTTGTTCATTGTTAAGATTGTTCACTGCCTGGAGAAATGTTGGGGTTTTGTCTGCGTTTCACCCACTAACAGGGCTTCCCAGAGCTCACATAAAATGGAGATATAAACAAAGCAATTGAAGCATAGAATGCATAAATCGGAGATATAAACAAAACAAAGATATAAACAAAGGGCGCTGACTGTCCAGGAGAAAAATTCCTGTCCCAATAATAATAGAGGCTTCGTGTGTGGAAATGGGCAGTTGAAGCTTTGAATGGCACAGAGGTCAATAACATTTCCTGGTATTTGCTGAAGATCCAAGGAATCTTCAATTTAAAAATTGGTCATAGATCCAGAGGAGTTAGCCGTGTTAGTCTGTAGTTGCAAAATAGTAAAGAGTCCATGATGAAGAGAGCTGTGATTCTCGAAAGCTTATGCTACAATAAAATTGGTTAGTCTTAAAGGCGCAACTGGACTCTTTATTATTTAAAAATGGGCAACTCTAATGTAAACCTGTGCCTGGGACTGAATGTGATACCTCCCACGAAGAAGGTATGAGCTTTGCTACTGAATTACGCCCTCCCACAGCCTGCATATCTACCACAACCCATACTCTTCACACGGGGTTTTTCCGCATACAATAGGTTTGAATGTGTTATTTTCCCCTCACTTCCTTGAGAACCTTTCAAAGTATCAACATAAGGTGAATAATAACTTTCCCGTGAGCTTGCCATTCCAGTAAACATTGGAGAGCCTCCCAACCAGCCTCTTGCCGAGGGGGGGCATTTGACCATCTGCCCCCCCCCCGATATGAGCTACAGCTTAAATGGAATGACCTGTTTCCTCGTCCTTCTCCCAACCCTCTGTGTATTACTAGCAGGGGTGGGTTGTAAGGTCGCTGTCTGGGGGTGGTGTTTTATGGAAATTCTGTGGTTTACTGTAAATTTAAAATGTAAATTATATTTTATTGCTATAACCCTCCCTGAGCCTGCTTACAGGGAGGGCGGGATAGAAGCCCAATACTAATACTAATACTAATACTAATACTAATACTAATACTAATACTAATACTAATACTAATACTAATACTAATACTAATACTAATACTAATACCTTTGCAGCACAAGAACAACTATTGCAAACAAATGTTATGAAAGCCAAAATTCAGAAAATCAGTGAAAATCCAAAATGACACTGTGTCCCACCTTATCTCTGAATGCAGTAAAATTGCACAGACTACAAAGCTAGACATGACAGGGTCACAAAGCTGATTCATTGGTCATTGTGTAAAAAGTATAACTTGTCAGTATCAAAGAATTCATGGGAACATCAGCTGGAAAAGGTGCTAGAAAATGACCAAGTCAAGATTTTGTGGGATTTCAGAATTCAAACTGATCGGCACCTTGAACATAATACACCAGACATAACAGTCGTGGAAAATCGAAAAGTCTGGATAATTGACACTGCAATTCTTGGGGATGCCAGAGTTGAAGAAAGAGAACAAGAAAAAAATGATTAAATATAGAGGTCTGGCAATAGAAACCACCCAACTACGGAAGAAGAATGCAACAGGAGTCCCCATTGTCATAAGTGCACTTGGAACCATCTCGAAAAACTTTGCAATACATATGGAAAAACTGCAGCTTTCTGACATAACACCTACAGAACTGCAAAAGATGGCGCTGCTTGGAACAGCGTACATATTACACCGATATCTGGAAACTTGTATCAGCTTAGCAACGCCAATCAATAATAACATGTGACCTCTGCTTATTGTTGATTGTGTTTTGGATAATTCGAATAATAGTAATAGTAATAGTAATAGATCCAGAGGAGTTAGCCGTGTTAGTCTGTAGTAGCAAAATCAAAAAGAGTCCAGTAGCACCTTTAAGACTAACCAATTTTATTATAGCATAAGCTTTCGAGAATCAAGTTCTCTTCATCAGATGCCTGATCAAAACTGGGCAGATACAGAAGAGGAGGGGGAAAGAGAGAGAAAGAGAGGAAAGAAGGGGGCATAAATCACAAGAGGACAGAATGCAATTAGCATGGAGGCTATCAAAACATTCCTTTGCTTGGAAATGTAAACATCTCCTTTTGGTGTGCAGTCAGTTTGCTGTATTAGTTTGTAGCAGTGAAGGTATCCAATTCCTATGTAGGCTTATACTACATAGGAATTGGATACCTTCACTGCTACAAACTAATACAGCAAACTGACTGCACACCAAAAGGAGATGTTTACATTTCCAAGCAAAGGAATGTTTTGATAGCCTCCATGCTAATTGCATTCTGTCCTCTTGTGATTTATGCCCCCTTCTTTCCTCTCTTTCTCTCTCTTTCCCCCTCCTCTTCTGTATCTGCCCAGTTTTGATCAGGCATCTGATGAAGAGAACTTGATTCTCGAAAGCTTATGCTATAATAAAATTGGTTAGTCTTAAAGGTGCTACTGGACTCTTTTTGATTTTAGTAATAGTAATAGTAATAGTAATAGTAATAGTAATAGTAATAGTAATAGTAATAGTAATAGTAATAGTAATAGTAATAGTAATAGTAATAGTAAGATCTCTGGCAGAAACCTGTATCAGCTTAGCAAAGCCAATCAATAATAACATGTGACCCCTGCTTATTGTTGATTGTGTTTTGGATGATAATGATAATGACAATGATAATGATAATGATAATAGGCTGCATTCTGAAGAATGCAGGGAAGGGACTTCCAGGGTCATCTAGTCCAACCCCCTGCACAATGCAGAAAATTAACAAACTAGCTCCCCCGCACACACACCCAGTGACCCCTGCTCCATGCCCAGAAGATGGCAAAATACCGTCAGGATCTCTAGCCAAAGTGGCCTGGGAAAATTTGCTTCTTGACCCCGAAGTGGCAATCAGCCTCACCCTGGGCATGTAAGAAGCATGTAAGCTCATTTAGACTACATTTGGTGGTGGAGAGCTCCGTCAAGTCACAGCTGACGTGTGGCGACCCCTGGTGGGGTTTTCAAGGCAAGAGACGAACAGAGGTGGTTTTGCCATTGCCTGCCTCTGCAACCCTCGTCTTTGTCGGAGGTCTCCCATCCAATTACTCACCAAGATCGACCCTGCTTAGCTTCTGAGACCTGACAAGATCGGGCTCTCCTGGGCTATGCAAGTCAGGGCAGACTGCATTTACACATATATGCACAGGGTTGCAGACAACCATTCAGATGACCCCCAAAATGGTAATGTGAATGATGTCTTAGATTGCAACCTGCTGTTACGCACTTTATGCCCCAGCTGCAAAGGGGATACAGGAATGAGATTATTCCAAAGCTCTGAAGCAGTGTGGAGATATTCCGCTTAATTTCCTAATTGCATGACTGGAAGGGACCCCCCTGCCCCTGTAAATTCCTCTCTATTTACTCACTGAAGAATTTCTGTTATTAATTGTGCAATCAAGTGAAGTTATGGAAGAGACAGTTCTAGTGGGACGCAGATCCCTGTTTCCTGGCAGGACCAGTGGTGGCATCTTACGAGCTGGAAGGCTGTCACTTTAAATCTTTTCACTTGCCGAGCAGCGCAGCCAGGAGGGAAGTAGCCGCTTACAGACGATGCACAGCAAAGGATGTTCTTTGGATTCTCCGATGGCCCCTTTCATGCCATAGAGGAAGTGGGTATGACTCTCCTGTGACCTGTTTTGCCCCCTTGCCCCCACCACTGGTGGCTGGGGAGGGCAATATTGCTGGTATGAGCTCTGCAGGGGTCAGATTATTACGGATCTATTACGGAGCCGTCCTGACCGGGATAGCCCAGGCTAGCTGGACGTCGTTAGATCTTGGAAGCTAATCAGGGTGGGACCTGGTTACTAATTGGATGGGAAACTACCAAGGAAGTCCGGGGCTGCTACACGGAGGCAGGCAATGGCAAACCAGCTCTGCACATCTCTTGACTTATAAACCCTCTGGGGACACCATAAGTTGTCCGTCACTTGAAGGCACTTTACATACACACACATTAAGCTGCTGACTCCGACCTCGCTCTGAGTAACTTGTCCCTTAAAGTCTGAACGGGGCATGCTACCTGGCAGCTGTGGCGTTGCTATCTAGGCTTGACAACCTCCAGAGAAAACTGAAAATTTATTAAGTAGTAAAGACTCCAGTAGCACCTTTAAGACTAACCAACTTTATTGTAGCATAAGCTTTCGAGAATCACAGCTCTCTTCGTCAGATTCTCGAAAGCTTATGCTACAATAAAGTTGGTTAGTCTTAAAGGTGACACTGGACTCTTTACTATTTTTCAACTACAGACTAACATGGAATTGTAAGATAAGAGGAACTCTGATGAAGATTGACTCAAAACGGGAATGGAGTCGGCAACCCGTCTGAACTGGATTTGTTACTATTGAAAGAAGAGCTGTGAACTGGTTTTGTTACTGCCTTAAGGTTCTCCCCCAATAGAAGAAATATGTGGAATTTCTACACTTGGTATGTTATTCTTGAGGAGGGGAACCTGCTTATTTTAAGGGATTGAAATATATCATTGTTATTTCACTACAAGTTATTTATATGGCTTATTAAATTGTTGTTAACAGTGCGGTATTTGTAACCTACAGCCACGTACTTTGTACTTTATTTATAAGCCTCCAGGGGAGGCCTGCTGTTCTCCCAGAATTATCTGATCTCTAGACTACACAGATCACTTCCTCGAGAGAAAATAGTAGCTTCAGAGGGCAGATTCTATGGTACGTCATAGAGATTAGATGAAGTCCTTCCTCAAATTCTCCCCGTCACCAGGCACTGCTCCCTCATCTCCAGGAATTTCTCCAGACAAAGATGGCAAGCCTGTCCCTGAGAGGGGCCGTAGCTCAGTAGTAGATCAAATGTTGCAGATCTCAGCATTTCCAGTTCTAAGGTTCTGGGCTAGGCTCCAAGGTTCTGGAGAATCCCTTCTGATCAGAGTAGACATTACGGGACTAGGTAGACCTGCAGGGCAGCTTTGTATGTCTGGAAACGTGGTTGCTTGAAAGCTGTGATTCTGGGCTGCCAACTTTCAAACCAGTCCCTCTAGCTGTCCCTTTAATATCCATTTGATCTACGGCCTTTAACACTTTTATTTACGTCATTTATTTTATTTATTTACGTCATTTATAGTCCGCCTTTCTCACTGAGACTCAAGGCGGATCACACAGTATGAGGTGAATACAATCAGTATTAACCTCATATTTAGCTTCCTGCCATGGAAAGCTTCAAATTAAAGGGACAAGACCCTTTTCCCCTGGCCAGTTGGCAACCTCAGCAAGTAGGATCTTTACACTGTTTCTCTTCCTGGTTCCCTGAGGACATGATTATTAACCTGTTTAAATGAATCTATTACCTAGGGCCTGCCCAGCCACTTGTCTATCCTCCACTAAGAAGGTAAAGATGAACAAAATCCTGCAATATCACAAAGGTGAGTACCTAATACTATTTTTCTGTGCTTATGCACCGTTGAGAAATACACACACCTGCCCTGAAGTCTTTCTTGCAGGCCCCCACCCCCTGGATCTGTCCCGTTTCCCTACAAAATGTTCTTTAGGGGGGAGAGAGTACAGCAGTTGGCGTATGAAGCTGCCTTATGCCAAGTCAAACCACCGGCCTTCCTATCTTAGTGTCATCTGCTCTGATTGCTAGTGCTTCTTTTTTTAGTCATCTATATCCCACTATTCTCCCTAATCAGGAACCAAAGCAGCTTCTAGGGGGAAGGCACCTTCCTTTTTTTATTTCCTGCCGTCCCAGTTCAGGGGAAGGGGCCACCTCCCCGTAGTAAGGCATCTGTTGCAGTTCTGCAGGGCCTGTAAGATGGAGCTGTTCCGCCTGTCCTTTCTCTGCTTGCTGAGCCCCGTTCCCAGCAGCCCTGAGCACTGAATCGTGGCTGGACCTGTAGCTTTTTATAGTAGTCTCTGTGCTGTCGATGACGTCCAGGGCTTTTTTTCTGGGAAAAGAGGTGGTGGAACTCAGTGGGCTGTCAGCAGAGGGGGCAACTCTTGACGGGAGGCAGTGCCCCTGGTACCACATGCGTGTGTGCAAAGTGCGCGCACACTCCCAGGACCACACAATGACGTCACTTTAGGTCAGCTGAAACAAGGGGGGAGTTTTTTAAAGTTTAAATCGCCCTTGGAGAAAATCTCAACTCCCCTCTGTCTGGAGATCAGGGGGCGGGGCCACCAGCCATGTGACCATTTTCAAGAGGTTCCAGAACACCATTCCACCGCGTTCCAGCTGAAAAAAAGCCCTGATGACGCCTAATAGACTGTTGCTTGATCTCTGTAATTTTTCACCCTGTAATTTATTGTTGTTAGCTGCTCTGAGCCCGTTTGCGGGAGGGCGGGATATAACTATAATAAAACAAATAAAATAAATAATTGCATGCAGAAGTACCCAGGTTCAATCCCCAGCAGCTCTGGTTAAAAGGATTAGGTAGTAGGTGTTATAAAACACCTCAGCCTCAGAGTCTCTCTACACAAGACATCTTACCCAGGAACACTCGAGTATAGGGAGATGCGATATTAGCCTCCCCGAAGGCTCTGATGAAATTAACAAACCCTCTGAGGAGCAATCTCAGCCAGCTCTGTGTACAGAGGTGAAATTGACAGAGAGCCTTTCACTCTGTCTTTTTAAACTACACTTCCCGGCTAGCATTCCGTCTCCCTACACTTGAGCGTTCTCGTGTAAGATGTCTCACGTAGAAAGACTCTCAGGCTAGAGCTGCTGCCAGTCTCAGTAATTAGTACTTGGACCAGCTGTCAAGTTTAGTACAAAGCAGCTTCATGTGTTCATGCTTGCCCCTCCTCCATGTTGTCATCACGCAACAACCTCCAAGGTCCAAGGTGAGTTTCCATGGCAAGAGTGAGGATTCGAACCCGGTTCCACATTCAAACTACCACACCCCACTGGCAACAACTCAGGGAATGCCCAAGATCTTCTGCATTTAAAAAAAAAACTATTCTCTGCTACTGACCTCATCCCCAGTGACTGAGAGCATAAAATAAAGTGGTGCAGGGATTCAGGGATCAGCAGTACCAACTAGGGCCTTTTAGAGACCATCTGTACAAGTTCCCCGATTGGCTTGTTTGCTTTATAATCACAGTGATACAAGAGCTGGTTGGAACAACTAGTTTGACCTGCGTTCATACACACCTGATAGGGGCTAGCTTAGCTGCCTTGTCAATTCCTCCAGCTCTTTAGGCATTGCATACATCTTTCAGCCAGACAACACATATGTCGTCCTCCTTGGCTGTTTCTCTTTCAGCTTTTCTCCAACTCACACACACACACACCCCACACACACATCTAGAAAATCAAGCAAAGCCCTGGGACAATAGAAGTCCTCATGACCAGAGTAATTGGAGCTGACAGAACTGATGGGAAATTATGAATCTCTGTTCTCTAGCAAGCCTCTCCCTTCCATGTGCCATTTTCAAAGCATGGAATTTACGGTCTTGACAGTGGCATACTCTGTGTCTCAGGCTTCTTAAGAGAAGGCAAGGACATTCAAAAGCATTTGATAACATTTATCACTTAGCTTTTATACCTGGGCTGGCCGGAATGCTTATTCCCAAGGGCATCGTTCCAGGCATGGCGATCAGGTGTTCTCTTTGAGCAGTTGCCATTTCCACAGGATTGTGGGGAATTTCATTGGCCTGACTGGCAGCCGAGGTGGATGGCATAAACTACTACGTCCGTGTGGCTGTCTTCATACAATAAACCTGAGAATGATACGGGGAGAAAGGGGCCTGCCTTCGTTTAAGATCTTTTTATGCAATCAGGATTATCAGTGTTTATTAGTCTAAACAGTGAAGTGGAACCTCCAAGTTCAGAGGCAGTATATCTCTGAATTCCAGTTGGAGAGCCTATTTGCATTGGTGTCTTGCCTATGGGCTTCTTGAAACCACCTGGCTGGCTGCTGTAGAAAGCATGATGCTAGTCAAAATTGGCTGACCCAGCAGAGGACATCCCAAAAGCCTCAAAAGTTGAGAGCCGCAAGATACAAGAGAGACCCCCCCCCGAATCTCTCCCCTATTTAGGCAGCTCTCTTTTCCTTGTTACATCTAAACCTTCAATGAGTAGCAGCAGAACAGCATGAACTGTCTGTTGAAAAGTACATATGAACACATATGAACACGCGAAGCTGCCTTCTAATGAATCCGACGGTTGGTCTTTCGAGGTCTCTACTAAAAGTGGGCACAAACCAAAATACGAACCAAAATTCATCACGAACCAGGGCGGTTCGTGGTTCACGAACCGGCGGTTTGTCAGAGCCCATTTCTGATGAACTGCCACAAACTTTAGGCCGGTTCGTTTGGTTTGTTTTTCAATTCATCACTGCAGACAGCCTGGCACTGATCAATCAGTTTCCTAGGCAACAGGGGGGTGGGCTTTCTGCAACCCCAGAAGTGACCCTCTGCTGCCCTGGAAGTGACCTTCTGCTGCCCCAGAAGTGGCATTTTTAGGTTTGCAAGTTCATGAAAGTTCATAGTTCATGAAACGCAACGAACCACGAACCACACGGTTTGGTATTTTCCCAGTTTGTGCCCACCTCTAGTGTCTACCCAAACTGGCAGCGGTTCTTCAAAAGGTCTTTCACAACTCCTAGTACTTGATCCTTCTGAGGGAGATGCCGGTTATTGAATGTGGAACCTTCTCCATGCCAAGTATCAGGACACCATAATCAAGAAGTGATGGCCATGCATGTGTGAACCAGCCTCCAATGAACTCAGATGACTGCTTTGATACCTTGATGTTCTCTCTAAGCAGGATTGGGGCAAACACTGCAGGCAGAAAATGTGTCCATTCCATTTCCCATGCGTAAGCCCTGGATTTCCAATCAAAATACACCTACCAATACAGATTTTGGCAGGTTTTACTTGCACAACAGTTTACACAGTATTGCAGGTTTAAGTAAAGGCCTTGGGTGTCTTTATGCATGTGCTTCAGTTATCCCTGCACTGCATCATGGGTTTTGTAAGCTTGAAGTTGCATGAACAGTTGTTCTCTCACACATATATCTCTCAGCTTTAAGTAGTTTAGAGGAGCTATATGATTCAAATATCACAAGGAATTTACCCCTTGAACCCACAATTTGCTTGTAAGAATGAACCTGGTTTATATGGGGGAACACATAATGCAAATACATGTAAGCAGGGCTTTTTTTCAGGGGGAATGGAGTTCTGGAACCTCTTGAAAATGGTCACATGGCTGGTGGCCCTGCCCCCTGATCTCCAGACAGAGGGGAGTTTAGATTGCCCTCCGTGCTGCTCGGCAGCAATCTAAACTCCCCTCTGTCTGGAGATCAGGGGGCGGGGTCACCAGCCATGTGACCATTTTCTCCGAGGGCAACCCACTGAGTCCCCCCACCTCTTTTCCCAGAAAAAAAGCCCTGCATGTAAGCATGACTCATGGAAACGTGGAGGAGTTTGGAACAGCTGGCAGAATTTTCAGATCATAATTGATGGAACTGCAATATTCTGTCCAAATTCCACATTTACAAAAAGAAAAGAATTGGCTGCATATATACAGTAACTTGGCCATTGCAGAGATTTGCACGAGGATCATAGCAAGTGTTGGACCAGCTCTTCCGCCTTGAGGGAAAGCACCAGTGATAAAAGAAGGCTTTGCATAGCAGTGGCTGGAAAATGGAAGTTAATGGTGGGCTTTCCGAGACCAGAATGAACTGGGGAATTGAAAGAACATGCCATTCTTGTCTCAGGTCTCTATCATGAATCACTGTGAGGGAAATCTTTCCCTGCTATCTGATCCAGCAGGAGAGTTCCAGTTTTGGAACGCAGCCTATTTTGCTGACTCATTTCTCTGCCCCACAGTTTCTCCTTCAAGCATGTGTCTGGTTTGTAACAAGCCAAGATAACTTTTCCATTAAGGAAAACCATATAGGAAAACCACATCATAAAACATCCCTTCCTTTTTCTGCTCTGGTATTTGTCGACTGAAGTATTTGGTAATGATGTTTTATGCATAAGAACCGTCGTTCCATCAACAGCCTGGTAAGATGGAGCGCATTCCCTCCTACCCCCATCCCAGACTGCAGTAGGAAAATATTTCGCACACATAACAGTGAGTGAACACAGTGCTGGTTGACCACTCTGGGGAGAGGGGAAGAGGTCATGCTGGCTTTTAGATTGGTTGCTTTTTCACGGAGAACACTGCTAAGTATTTGGTACGTGGTTTATTTGTATAGTTTAACAGATTTGACAGTTTTCTGTCAAATCTAAAGTTTGCAAAGTGGCTTACAATATAAAATGTAAATGTCCTATAAAAAGTTGTAAAGGACAATATAAGGCTATCAAAACTGAAACAATTAGATGGTTGCCACAATTAATAGCCAGCTGTCGTACAGGCAAGGCAGAAGCAATGCTTAATTCACCGCCCGGTCCACTTCTGAACCATTTTGACCCGGTTATTGATGGATATTGACAGGATCCTGGACTCTGTGAAGGCCACTACCTGTACACCGGCCCTCTGCCCATCCTGGCTGCTTGTGAAGACCGCATAAAGGAGCCCTTCATGTCCATCAAAAATCAGTTGCTAACTCAGGGCGCTTTCCCACAGCCACTCAAAGAGGTGGTCATCCAGCAGCTGTTATGGGACAGAGATGGCTCTAGTGGCTTTAGCTGATGAACTCCCTCTGAATATAGACAAAGGCTATGCATCTGTGTCGCTTCTCCTGGATCTATCTGCAGCCTTTGATACAGTAGACCTTGCCACCCTGTTGAGACATTTGGAGGCAGAAGTGGGTATCAGAGGTTGTGAAATGCTCATCTGAACAGGGCTGCTACATATACCACCCTGCAAATGGGCAAAAACTATAGCTACCTGTAAACAGGGCTGGTGTGCCCATTGAGGCCAGGTAGGTGGTAGACTCAGGGTGCGGGGCGCTGGATTGGGCTCCGGAGGAGGCACTGGGGGTGGGAGCACGTGCCATGGAGCTGCAGCCTCC
Organism: Eublepharis macularius; assembly: GCF_028583425.1. Taxonomy (NCBI): domain Eukaryota; kingdom Metazoa; phylum Chordata; class Lepidosauria; order Squamata; family Eublepharidae; genus Eublepharis; species Eublepharis macularius. Next base: position 12,533,437 of record NC_072799.1, on the reverse strand, counting down.
CAGCCCTCCTGCCCCACGCTGCTGCCGCCGACAACACATGCCCCCGGCCAGGCGCAGCAGCCATGGGAAGGCATCTGGGGCAGCACAGGGCAACTGAGCGGGAGTGCTGGGAGGCCACCCGCGTGCCATCCCAACCACCTGTCGCAGCAATCGGGCCGGCTCGTGTGCACGCCCGTGATGATGTCACACGTGATGTCATCACACAGGCAAGTGTGTGTGCACGCGCGTGCGTGCGTGCGTGCGCCTGGCCAGCCAGCCATGGGTGCCGGAAACCCTGGCGCCATTCCTGCTTGTAAATGTGCTTGCCCTGTGGTAGCCCCTAGCTTATCAAATGGCCTGCCTGAGGAGGTCAGGAAAGCTCCCACAATCCTGGCTTTCTGCAAACTATACAAAACTGAATTATTCAGGAAGGCTTTTTTACTCAGGTAATACAGCTGTGCTGTAAAAAGTGGGTCAGAGAGATGGCTCAGTAAAGGCAGGGGCTGTAGACTATTCTACTGGATACTGCCTGTTGATGTATGTTTCCGTGTTGTTAAAGATGTCATATTTAATAACTTCTGTGTTGTTTCAGTAATGTTTTCATCTATGTTTCAACTCTTTGTTTGGCTTTATGACTGTTTTCAAACTTCTGTAACCCACACCCTATTGCATTTGTGAATTCAACATCCTAGCTGTTGATCATATTGACATGCAATGTGTAACCCACTTCAGGTCTCAGTAAGAAAGGCAGACTATAAATTATGAAACAAATAAATACAGAGAAAGGGTTTTGCTTGTGGGCAGAAAGAGAAAAATTCCCTGCCAGGCAGGGAATTCCATGGAACCCACTGCATAAAAGGTCTGTCTCTGTCTCACAATCCAATACTTAAGCAAAAGGGGAGATGGACGGTTCGAAGGGTGGGTGTGAATATGTGAGAAGAGGCATGCAAGGTTTCTAAGATGATGGGGACTAGAATCAAACAGGACCCAGGAGCCAAATGACACGTGGCACATGTTGTTACTATGTCATGAGCCATTTGCACATTGTGGCTCAGTGTAGAGCTTGGGAACATTTTATACATGCCACCACAAACCTTGAATTTTAGACCATTATGATGGCTTGATGCAAACTGCCTTATCCTCACAGTGAGCCTCTGCACCATATGAATAGCTGACTGTGATGCCTCCCACGGTATGAAGTGCGCTGGCTTCCATGATGCAGCCATCATGCACAATCCAACCCTTTTAAAGCCAATTTTGCCTTGGAGGTGCTAACATGACTCCACTACTGTTTTCTCTCTCACACACATTTTTATATAATCCTTCCCGCAAGAAGCTCAAAGTGGTATATTCACAGCTCTCCTTTCCTCTACTTTATCTTCACAACAACCCTGCAAGGTAAGTTAGGCCGAAAGAGTTATTGACCCAAAGTCACCCACTGAGATCCAAAACAGAGCGGGGTTTTGAACCTGAGTCTCCCAGTTCCGATTCCAGTGCTCTGTCTACTACATTGCACTTGCTCTGCATTGTATTGGGTGTGCCACTTAGGGAAACAGCAGCAATGCTCCAAAGGCTAGAGTACAACGTTTGGGATGTGGTTGGATGACAGCAAGAAATTAGCTGTGCATTTACACAGACAGAGGCTGAGATAAGATATGGAGCGTCAGGTAGTTAAATGCTAAATATAAGGCAAAAACAGCTCACAGCAATAATGATCTAAAAACGTTTTGTTTGTTAGACTTTTGTTTGCACTCTCTCTGTATTCTTCTATCTGTTCATTAGCTGTGCGCTTGCACATTGCTGCAACGTGCCTCCAGTGCTACCTCCCGACAACTTCCAGTAAGTATGCTACATCTCAACCATCTTGAGTGGCAGAGTGGTGGAGATGAAATCCTTCTGGCAACTTATCACATGCAGGGCCTGTCTTAGTGATTCTTGGTCCCTGGGCAAAAGTCCAAAATGGGACTCCAGAATCATGGCTATCCCACCATGAGCCACCTACCACCAGAGCCAAGCAAGGGGCAGCCTTTGCCCGGTGCAAGGTAGGCAGGAGCCACTGCTAGAAGCTAGCTGCCCAAGTTCCAGACAGGGCAGACATGAGTGATAGCAGAAACCCGGTCTTCTCTCCCCTGGGGCTGGGGCTGGGGCCCTGGGTAGTTTCCCCCTCTGCTCAGGGCCAGGACAGATTCCCTGTTGCTAGGGTTGCCAACCTCCAGATGGGCAAAAAACAACAAAACCGGGACTCGACAATGTTAAGAGCCAAAATGTGATCTAATTTTCTGTATTATAAAGTGCAAACAGTGCAATAAATACAAACATGGATACAGAACACGTTATACAAAATTTTTAGAAGTGCAATAGTACAGAGTCCAAACATTTACACATGTATCACAATACTTCTGTTGTCCGGAATAATCAGAAAAGTTTTTAAAGTGCCAGTTGCCAATATTTCAGGGGAGCCGGTAGGTAGGGAGTTGTGCACAGTACTTATTTATTCACAGTCCATAAAGTTGGATGTAATTAGACGAACGCCGAAGGGGGTTTGCAGGCAAATATCATTAACCCGTTTCGTGAGTAACACGACTCACTTCCTCCTGGGCGTAAAGCAATTCGGACTGGTCATAAGTATGTTGCAAGCACAAGGCATACTCTCCTACCACTCCACATAATCGTTTACGTAAACGATTATGTGGAGTGGTAGGAGAGTATAATCGTTTACGTAAATGATTATGTGGAGTGGTAGGAGAGTATAATCGTTTACGTAAACGATTATGTGGAGTGGTAGGAGAGTATAATCGTTTACGTAAACGATTATGTGGAGTGGTAGGAGAGTATGCCTTGTGCTTGCAACATACTTATGACCAGTCTGAATTGCTTTACGCCCAGGAGGAAGTGAGTCGTGTTACTCACGAAACGGGTTAATGATATTTGCCTGCAAACCCCCGTCGGCGTTCGTCTAATTACATCCAACTTTATGGACTGTGAATAAATAAGTACTGTGCACAACTCCCTACCTACCGGCTCCCCTGAAATATTGGCAACTGGCACTTTAAAAACTTTTCTGATTATTCCGGACAACAGAAGTATTGTGATACATGTGTAAATGTTTGGACTCTGTACTATTGCACTTCTAAAAATTTTGTATAACGTGTTCTGTATCCATGTTTGTATTTATTGCACTGTTTGCACTTTATAATACAGAAAATTAGATCACATTTTGGCTCTTAACATTGTAGAGTCCCGGTTTTATTGTTTTTTGCTTTAAACTGGTACCGGGGCCGCCCTTTGTTGTTTCCCAACCTCCAGATGGGGCCAGACTATAGAGATCTGTCCCCCTGGAGGAAAAGCAGTATTATAATTAGCAATTTTTCAACCTCCATAAAGTGAGTAAGTGTAAACAAGTATAAAGTGCAAATTGGCAACTCAATATACAGATGGAGAAAAGTATAAACTACAAAGAGTCCCAACGTTATATTCTTTAGATGGTCCAGAAAGTGCTGAAGTGTCTTAAATATATTCATCAATGTCCAAAAGTGATCGTTTCCTTGAATATTCCTTCCAGACATGTCTGTATGTTGATTTGTCAATTTGCACTTTATACTTGTTTGCACTTATTCACTTTATGGAGGTTGCAATTGGAATTGCTAATTATCATAATGCTTTTGAAAATTTCTCTTGGAAGAATTGTTCAATTTGGATAATAAGGTGGCTTGTGGTGGGGGGTTTCCCTGTATAATTGCCATTTGCTACCGCAGCTCTGTTTTTCGTTGGCCCTGGAGGAAAAGGCTGCTTTGGAGGGTAGATTCTATGGCATTATACCTAGCTGAGGTCCTTTCCCAAACTCCTCCTTGTATAGCGTCCACCCCCAAGTGATTCCTAGAGAGGACTGGCGTCACTACCAAGTTTTTCCTGGAAGTGACATCACACTATTGTTGGCAGCCACCATTCCACATACCTGCCCTCCCTGAGTCTCCCTTGGATTGCCAGGCCATATCCCTTCCTTCCTTTCCTTGCTTGTTGCCTGCTAGGACCTTCTATAGTCAATTCTTAATTATCAGTTTTGCTTAGAAGGGGGGGCTTGTTGGGAGCTTTCCAAAGCCCCTCTAATTACTTTTAATTAGGGCGGCCAGCAGGCCTGGGGGGAAATGTCCTGTCCCTTTAATAAAGGCTTAATGTGTGGAAATGGGCAGCTGAAACTTTTCCTGGCATGGAGGTTAAATAAAAATCACCTAGTAAATAATATCCCATTAAGTCTCTGTAAAAAGGGACACAACGTTGTTGTTGTTTTCTCCAGGCAGTTGGCAACCCTGCTTTTAATATTACATTACAGTTGTTATAGCACTGTTTCAAGATGATTATAATAATAAAGAAAAAATCAAAAATAATAAGAAGTGGCTTTGCCTGCAAGGTGAAAAATAGTTTTTCACTCCTCTTCCAAACGAGAACTGATAATCAACAATTGATTCATGAAGGTTGTGGCTAGCCATGCGATAAATAGAAAGTAATTAGTTGGGCTGTAAAACAAAGGAACAAAAGGAAAATCGCAGGGAGAAGGAGAACCTCGGCTGAAGGTGAATTACTTCTGAGTAAATATATAAATGGATTTTGCCGTGGGGATGGACTTTTGCCCATTGCCGAAAAATCCCTTTGGCAGTTCAAGAAAGACCTTGTCTGGATAGTCCCTTCCCCTGTGTGCTGCTGTTTTCTGCCCTATTTTATTTATTATGGGATGTTATCACAGTCCACCAGATGTTTGGGCTGGAATTTTTGGGTCCTTCACCTACTCAGATTTTATCCAGGAGTCAGTGAGGTCTTGCCTTAGTATGTGGTGTTTTCCAAGCAGTGTGGCTGTTTGCAGATGTCCAGTTGTTGTCTGGTGTTATCCTATCTGTTGTTGTTGTTTTGTGTGTGTGTAGTGCTGCTGAAAGAGACTAAGAGTTTTGCTCTGGAGAGCAAAAAACTGTCTCCTCAAAGGTTCCTTATATTGTGCTACTCAATGGCCCAAGGGCCTGAACCATTCTCAGAATTGACAGAGGAGCTCCAATTGCTGTAGAGTCCCTCACCTTTTTGAGCCTCCAGGCACATTTTTAATTCTGAGACAGTGTGGGGTGCCTGGGGTGCCCCCACAAAGACCCCCCCATTCCCCGGTTCAAGCCCAGGGGCCCTGGCAACCATAAGGAGGGAATGTGGAACGGCCTGCCTGAGGAGGTCAGGAGAGCCCCCACCCTCCTAGCTCTCCACAAAGGATGCAAAACCAAATTATTGAAAAAGGCTTTTTACTCAGATGGGAAGACTGTATTATAGGGAGGGGATTTCAGATGATCCACTAATGAGGAACCATAGGCTTCACCACTATGTTGTGTTGGATTCCTGATAATGCTATGTCTTATTAAATGCTATTTATATCCATTCATTGTCAATTAATTACAATTCATTAACTGAGAAGGATGATGTGAGAAAAACAGGGTATGAATACCTAAATAAATAAATCATACCAAGGGCCATTCAGGGAACACTAGAGGGTTATTACTAGGGCTTTTTTTCTGGGAAAAGAGGTGGTGGAACATAGTGGGTTGCCCTCGGAGAAAATGGTCACATGGCTGGTGGCCCCGCCCCCTGATCTCCAGACAGAGGGGAGTTTAGATTGCCCTCCATGCGGAGGGCAATCTAAACTCCCCTCTGTCTGGAGATCAGGGGGCGGGGCCACCAGCCATGTGACCATTTTCAAGAGGTTCCGGAACTCCGTTCTACCGTGTTCCAGCTGAAAAAAAGCCCTGGTTATTACCACGAAGACCAGGAGTGCCAGAGAATAGTTATACTGGGGACAAACTAAACAAGATGAAAGGAACTCTATGATCAGATCTCCTACCTTTTTTTAAAAATGAAAAAATAAAAAATGGAGTGTGGGAAATTAGTTTTCTAACCTAACGTCTTTTTGCCCCACAGGATACAAGTACCTGTGGGAACTCCACATGCAAACAGTTTTTGGGCCATTCTAGCATAACCCCACTTGCCCCTCTCCTTCTACCAGATTGGGGCCATTGTGTTTAAACACATGATTCAATTCATCCACAACCCCCCCCCCCATTTAAATTACCCCTTCAACAGGACAGGCTGCTTCAAATGCTTCGCTCCAAATGGCCCAAGCTGTGTCCGCTACCCTATCTGAGAGAGATACTGCGCTGCCATTTCTGATTCAATACCTAACAACCACTAATAGATACTGGACACAAAATCAATAGTGGAGGCTTTCATGAATATAACCTTGGGAATCATGAGAAAAACCAGATGAGACATGCCTGAGCAGAGATAGAAAACTGTAATGAAGATGAACGGAAGAGAATAACGGGCACAATCCTTCCCTTCCTATGCGCTCAGGAGGTGTTACGAGAACAGGAGGGGACTTCCACAGGAGTTCACAGAGCTCTCCTTCCCCTACCCTTTTTTAGTCCTCAGCTTAGGGTTGCCAACTTTGGGTTGAGAAATTCCTGGAGATTTGGGAGGTGGAGTCTGGGGGTAGTGGGGTTTGGGGAGGGAAGTTACCTCAGGAATCAAAAAGGTTGAGTGACCAAGAAAAAATAAAATAAAATGAAGAAGAAACATTATTATTATTTATGACACAGTGTAAAAGCGATAAAAACCTTGAGACAAAGTTAAAAACTAGAGACCTAGTAATAGCAGTTACTAGGCTCTGAGAGCAGTTACGTTGTGTAACTGCTGTTGCTAGGTCTCTAGTTTTTAACTTTGTTGCAAGATTTTTATCGCTTTTACACTGTGTAATAAATAATACTTATATTTCTTCTTTATTTTATTTTTTTCTTGGACACTCAACTTTTTTGGTTCCTGACTTGTTCATCAGGTTGGATTCCCCCCCCCTCTTGTTTTTGTCAAGGGAAGGGACCACAACAGGCCATAATACCATAGATTTTACCCTCCAAGCCATTCATTTTTCCCTCAAGGGAACTGATTCTTATTTTCTGAAGATAAGTCATAATTCCAGGCGGGCAACCCTACTACGTGTTGCAGCAGTGAGTTCAACAAGTTTATTTCACATTGCGTGAAGAAGTTTTTGCTTCCCCTGAATCTACTGTCCTCCGCAAAAGGAGAGGGATACCAGAGCATCTGGCAAAGGTGAATAATGGAAGCCACCAGACCTGAAGGAACATCTAACTGGAAAGGAAGCAATGCCCACAGGGGGGAAGAGTAACTGCTTCTGTTTAAAATCCTTGTGAGGTTGGATGGATGAGCCCCGCAAAGCAAAAGACATCCATAATAATAATAACATAATAACATTCAATTTATATACTGCCCTTCAGGACAACTTAACAACCACTCAGAGCAGTTTACGAAGGATATTATTATTCCCACGCCAATCACCCTGTGAGGTGGTGGAACTGAGAAAGCTCTGAGAGAGCTGTGACTGACCCAAGGTCACCCAGTTGGCTTCAAGCAAGGGAGTGGAGAATCAAACCCTGTTCTCCAGATTAGAGTCCTGCCACTCTTAACTACTACACGAAACTGGCTCTCAGGAAACCAGTCAGTGATGGTCCACTGGGACCTCATTCCCCTCTTCACCTCCACCACTCCAACCCACGTGGCTTTTTAGTCTTTAAAGACACAGACACAAATCTCCGTTTAATTCAGAGTCAGGTGAGGCTGTATCATTCGGTGTGAGCAAAGAGTGGAATAAGCAGATAAGCCCTAAAGAAAGCCAAAAATTTATCGGTATTTTATTTTATTATTTTATTTCCTTTATCCCCCCAGATTTTCCCAGAATGGGGACACGAAGCGGCCTACATGGTTCTCCTCTCCTTCAATTTACCTCATGGCAACCTGTGAAGTAGGTTAGGCTGAGAGGGTGTGACTGGCCCAAGGTCACCCAGCAAGCTTCCATGGTAGAGTGGAGGTCAAAACCTGAGCCTCCCACATCCTAGTCCAGCACTCTAACCACTATACACACTGTCTCTCCACTATACCACTGGCAGACGTCCTTAATAAAATGCTTGGAAACCCCAACAAGAGGGAGGGTAGCTGCCTGCAAGTGTTCCCTGGATGGAGACTTGCCAGAGCGCCCGCTACATCATATTCTAACATCCTCTCTAGTCTTTTCTATCTGGCTTTTGAAAAGGTCCCAGAAATGGCCCAGAGGAGCAAAAATGGGAATGTACATGTTCTTCTGGGTTGTAATACCCTTAATAGGAGAACAGATTTATCAAGAAGCCCCTCACTCTTTCGTATCTTCAGAATGACACCGGTTTTGAACTGCACTGTGGGTTGCTAAAGGTTACCAATGGAAATGGGTTCAATAAAGGTCATTGGCACACCTGCTTTCTTATTTTTTATTTCATTTATCTGAAACATTTATCAGTTGCCTTTCTACTCAAAGGCTGGATGTTTAAGGTGTCATCCAACAAAAATTGTACCACTGGAACATGAGTGGTTGCTTCTGAACACTCTCCAAGGGCAGCTCCAGTACAGGTTGTATTACAGTAGTCTAAGCGACAGCGTACCGAAGTGTGGTGTAGTGGTTAGAATGTTGGTCTAGGATCTGGGGGACCCAGGTTTGAATTGCTACTCTGTCATGGAAGCTTGCTGGGTGACCTTGAGCCAGTTGCATACTTTTAGCCTAATCATAACAGGGTTGTTATGAGGATAAAATGCGAAGAGGAGAATGTTGTAAGCTGCTTTAATAATGCCACAGGCAGCCTACAAGCCATCTGCGCATGTAGCACCATAGTATGGCCCAATAGCACCCCCAGGCTGTGTGCTCGCTCTTTCAAAAGGATTGTGGGCCTGCCCTCAAAGGAAATAATAGCAGACCACCCCCTTCCCATGGCACCTGTTTTAAATAGCGTGGTTGAGCAGTGGGAGTCTATGAGGAACAGAGAACAGCTTTTCTCACTGTCCTTCTTGGCAAGTTCTGAAATCTCGCCATACTTAGATGGTGGACTTCGAACAAGCTGAGTTAGCATCTCTGACTTTCGCAAGGTACTTATGAATGCTTGAGACTTGGGAGTTAGCAGCTGGTTTTGGCATTAGCTACAATCTAATCTGTGGTCAGATCCTCGGTTTTTGAAAAGGGAGCAATGTTACTTTCAATCGCTCTTTCTGATAAAAATCAAAATATTCGTAAATATACACAGCGTCTTAATAAAAAGAAAATATCCCAGAGTATATCAGGTGTCAGGGAAACAAGAACGGGTTTCTGGAAAGATACATTCAACGGCTAGAGGCCAGAATTCAGTGGTTTAGCACATACTTTGTATGTAGAAGGTTCTGGAATCTCATTAGAAAGATGTTTGTTGCCTGGGAATGTGCGTAACTGAGACTTTCTCTAGTCTCCACAATACTTTTGACACAAGTTCTTCACATGTCAAGATATGCACTGCTAGCTGGGAAGCGAAGTTTTAAAAGACAGAGCTGGTGGAGATCACTCTGGAGGGGTGATCCACCACAGCCCTCCACCGCTTCTGGTGTGCCAAACTGACTCCCCTTCTGGAGTTTTTTCTCTGCAGTTCTTGCTGCTTAAAACTTTGAATTAACTGAGCCTCAGCAGGGTAAAGGCTCTGGAAGGGAAGGCACAGAGGCAGCGAAGGGCTTTGAGAGAATCCATCCCCTCCAGAGCGATCTCCGCCAGCTCTATCTTTCAAAACTACACTTCCCGGCTAACATTGCATCTCCTGACACCTGATGAATGGGTATCGAGGTGTCTCATCTAGAGAGACTCTTAGTCAAACCAGAGAAGACATCTGAGGATTCGTGAACAGATCACTAGCACATTTTTAAAAAAATGTTAAATAGCACCCATGGGGATCCAGATTTGGATTGGTGCAGTAGCAGTGGGGGCTTAACTCTCCCATTATCTTGTGGTTGTTTTTACCCCCAAAATATTTTCCCACCAGCTTTGCCTCTAAAAGATCTCCTCAGTCCACTCCATAACTATTTACAAAATCTCAAGTAAGAGAGTATAATTAATTTTTTTCAACTTTTTTTTTAAATAATGAGTAATTAATGTGTAAAATGTGGTGATCGCCAGTAGTCGAGACAACTGGGGAAAGAAGATTCGATATATTCACAGAGGATTGTTTTAGAAAAGCTTTTTAGCCATGACAGTTAAATAGGATCTCCGGGGACCACACGCATCTAGTAGATAATGGAAGCAAGCAACATCGTTTCCTGTGCCTTGCTTGTGAGCTAGTGCTGGGAAAAAAGATCAGTGGACTAGATTCACCTTGAGCTGATTTATCACAGCGACTCTTTCCTGTTCAATGAGATTTTGAAGCTCACCCTGAATTTCATAAGCTTGATAGATGGACCTTTTGCGGAGGACATTTGAGAAGCTGCTGTGTTTTATCACTTTTTTATTTTACCACCGTTTTGAGCTGTGGCCGTTTTAATCGATCGTAGTTCAGTAGCTTTTATGACTGTGCCGATTTATTAAGATTGATGTTTTTGGTATGTTCCTTTTTATTAGTGTAAGCTGCCTATGCTATTCTTTTTAAGAGGAAAATATAAATTCCTCATATCAATAAATAATGGGTTGGAGTCAGCAGAAGGGCTTTCATAAGGAGAGGAGGGATGGAGGCTTAGCGTCAGGGCATTGGCTTTACATCCAGATAGTCCTGGGTTCGATCCTCGGCATCTCCAGTTTTCAAAGTTCAGGTAGTAGGTGATGTGAAAAATCTGTGCTTGATACTCTTATGTGTCAAGAGTTGATGATGAAGCAGATCTTTTGGCAATTCTAGATTACAATGACTAGGTCTTCATATTCCAGGTGAAGGCACTGGGCGGGCATTGGCACCCAAGGCACTCCTGATCCCAGCTGGGTGAAGGGGGTGGGCATTGCCACCTGCTCTGCTCCTGATCCCACCTGGGTGAAGGGGTGTGGGCATTGCCACCTGCTCTGCTCCTAATACCAGCTGGGTTAAGGCGGAGAGTGAGCATAGCCACCTGTTCCACTCCTCATGCCAGTTGTGATAAGGAGGGTGGTGGGCATTGCCACCTGCTTCGCTCCTAATACCAGCTGTGTTAAGGTGGGGAGTGGGCATTGCCACCTGCTCTCCTAATACTGGCTGAGTTAAGGTGGAGGTGTGCATTGCTGCTTGCTCTGCTCCTAATACCAGCTGGTTTAAGGTGGAAGATGGGCATTGCCACCTGTTCCACTCCTAATACCATCTAGTTGAAGGGGGCGGGCATTGCCACCTGCTCCACTACTAATACCAGCTGGTTTAAGGTGGTGGTGGGCATTGCCACCTGTTCTACTCCTAATACCAGCTGGCTAAAGGGGGGGGCATTGCCACCTGCTCCACTCCTAATATCAGCTGGGTTAAGGTGGGGGTGGGCATTGCCACCTGCTCCACACCCAATATCTGCCGAGTTAAGGCGCAGGGAGGGAATTGCCACCTGCTCTGCTCCTATTCCCAGCCTGGGCTTCCCACCATGGCATGTTTTCTGGAGTGATATGGTGAGTTACCTGGGCTTTCCTCTGCGGCATCGCCCTCTGGTGGTGCACCAGGGTATAAAGTGAGTTGTCTGAAACACACTCAATTATATAGTAAGATACATAATCTCCCAGTGCTAGGTTTGCCAGCTATTGGTTATGAAATGCCTGGAGATTTTGAGGGTGGAGCCTGGGGAGGGCAGGGTTTAGGAGGGGACAGCACAATGCCATAGAGTCCACCCTCCAATGCAGCAGTTTTCTCAAGGCGAACTGTTGTCTGTTGCCTGGAGATCATTTGTAATTCCAGGGGATGTCCAGCAACCACCTGGAGGTTGGCAACCTTATCTCCTACTGGGCTTACTCTTCCCATAACAAGAAGGATGGGGAAAAACCAGCTATCTGACTGCCTCAGCTACCTAAGAGGAGGTAAATCTGAGGTGTGCACCCTGGCCATGCATATAGCGTTCCGCAATACTCTGCAACTCTGGTGGTGCAAGGAAATCATGCTGACATCTCTATGGAGCCCGTGTCTAGCTATCATAATATCCTGCACTTGTGAAATGTAAGAATGAATTGGTTTTAGATATCGAAACAGGTGGCATCCAAACCATGGTGAGTTTGCAAAACTTTGAATCTCATACAGATTACAAAGCACTTTGCAACATTATTTCATGGGCTATGAAAATTATTATTAGAGTCATTCAAGTATTAGCAAACATCAATTAACATCTAACTAGAGACGCTGGCTTATATGACCCAACTTTTAATAAATAAACAAAATAAGCAAGAAACCTGATTGTCCTGATGCAGCTAAAGAGATCTGTATGGGCCAGAAGGTTTTTGCACACCTGTTACTTCCTCGATCAGGTACACTAGTGTATAACTGATGTGTATCCACATGCACGTGTGAGAATGGATGGTCAGCTCTCTGCACACACTAGTGGTTTCACTGAGATGCATGTTCCAAGAGTCCATTATTTCTGGCACAACTAGTCATACCTTTTTCAAACATGGATGTGGAGTGCGGTGAATAAAGGCTAATAATCTGTTCATGCTTTATCAGTTTTTGAACTATGCTGTCTCCCCCACCCCTTTTAATATACACTGCAATACATTGATCTCTTACATTAACAGAACTCTGAATTTTTTTAAAAAATGGGTTAAATCAAAACCTATGATGGAAGTCGTGAAAAAGATATTTCCCCCCATTCTTCCACCACCTACACCTTTCTCTTCCAAAAGGGAACCTACTATGTTAAGAGTCCTCAGATGTCTCATATATGTGGAAATGAAACATTTAAAAAGTTGAAGGATATAAAGAGAAGTCACAGTGGGTCTGTCAGCTGCAACATGAGCTTAACTGTGCTGTTTGCATGATAGATGGTCATATCCATGAATCAAATATGGAGCCTTCCAGCAGGTTTGCCCTTCTGCCCCACGGTCAACTGGCCAACTGCCAGCTAATAAAAATCAAGAGCTAGGTGTACATTCATGCACTTATACTGTTAACCATGTCCTTTTTAAAAAGAAAAAAAAAGAAATAGTTGTAAAACAGAAAAGGGTGCAGTAGCACCTTTAAGACTAACCAACTTTATTGTAGCATAAGCTTTCGAAAGCCACTGCTCTCTTCGTCAGATGCATCTGATGAAGAGAGCTGTGGATCTTGAAAGCTTCTGCTACAATAAAGCTGGTTAGTCTTAAAGGTGCTACCGGACTCTTTACTATTTTGCTACTACAGACAAACATGGCTAACTCCTCTGGATCTATGAGTTGTAAAACAGTTGCACATCTGTCCTGGGAGTTAGGAGTGGTCTTTATGGTGCGACAGATGTCAGCCAATTGGTTCCATCCACAGCTGGATTTTGCAGAATATTTTTCCCTCCAAAGCTCTACCCTAGAGAGGAAAAATGTGTTTGGATTGATTTATCCCATTCTACCAAAGTCTCTAAAACCTGGTGTCTTGTCTTCTCCTTTGGTTAGTTGTCACAACTATTTGATAGATTTGTTCTTCCAAAGCCTGAAATTAATGGCTTGGATATAGGGTTGTCAATTGCCTGCAGGAGGTGAAAGAACTCCCGCCAATGCTTCCCTGTCCTCCAGAGACAGCCAGTGGTGCAGGAGGGGGGCAAAATGGCATCCTGTGACATCACTTCTGACTACATAACTGGAAGTGACATCACCACGTTGTGGGAACCTCTAGGATTCACCCATAAACTCTATGGTTTTTACCATTGCCAAAAGCTGGCAACCCTATTTGGATCCTTTGACATAATTCCCCTCACCCTGGCCACTGCAGAGGCTCCTATCTGCAGAGGGTTTTCACTTCCTCTGCGGTTAACACTTCTGCACGTGCAAGGGCTCCTTGAAAAACATTGATTTTATGTACGTGGAGGTGCTAGTGGCAAAGGAAGCAAATACCGCAGTGGAAGAAAGACTTTACTGCAACTAGAGAGAGGTGTGAGGGGAACGATGACATAGATCCATGCCAATGTTTTTTGCCACTGATAAAGACATTTTGTAAAATCTTAGCGTGATCTCTGATGCCACCCAGATATTCTTGGCAGAACCACCGTTGTATCATTTGGCATATACTTGTTGGCATTGGAAAGATGCTATTCACAGTCATAATCTATGCAATCCTTGTTTTCCTTCTACATCCCAGGGGCATGCATTGCCCCGTAAGGCTTAGATACTCCCATCTAGATTTGCTAGGTTATTCCTGAATCAAACCAAGTGGGATGTATTCTGTATACTGCTGTCTCCATTTTGTACTACCTCCGTTTTATCAGAGGCAAATCAACAATAAACCTTCTCCCATTTATCACTTTTGCCAGACCTAAATTCCCATTCCTAGAGCGATGGAGAAAACTAAGCAAGGGGCCATCAATCACATCTAACACATATTCAAAGTGAAAGAATGTCTAAAGACTAATATGTCTTTTTGCTATTCGGTATTGCATTTCAGGTCAGCCTGGATAATCAAAAAGGAGCCGTTGCTGTTCCTTCTATTTAAAAATCAAAATCACAGCAGGTTGCTTAGCCAGACTTTTGCAACCCCTAGACACAACAGATACCCCATCATAGGGGAACGACCTACATATTTGGTCCAAGAATTCAAAGTCTGTGTCAACAGTGTCAAGACAAGTTGTGCATTCCACTGCTCAAGGTGACGATGCAGATAAGCATCGCAAAGTTATGCAAGAGGGACTTCTGAGCCAGAGAATGAAAAGGGAATGAAGTCGAGCAGGGCTGAGTAGAAGGGGCCAGGAAGGAGGGGGCTCTTGCTAGCAACAGAGGAGACCCAAAGGGTTAATCTTGAGGGTAAGGTGAACAGAAAATGTACCAAGTTCCAAGCTAAGGGGGGTCCTCAGAGAACTCAACTAAGGCCCCAGGACTGGTCCCAGGTGCAAAAGCAGAGCACATGCTATTTCACCGTCCTAGGTTTGCCAACCTCCAGGTGAATCCTGGAGATCTCTCAGAATTACAACCAATTTCCAGACTGCAGAGATCACTCTTCTAGGAAAAATAGCTGCTTTGGGGGGGGGTGGACTCTAGGGCATTATACCCAGCTAAGGTCCCTCTTCAAGTCCCTCTCTCCCCAGGCCCCCATCCCCAAATTTCCGCGTATTTCCCAGACACGGAGTTGGCAACCCTTGCCGATCTCCAGGTGGGGAATAGAGATCTCTGGAATTACAGCTGATTTCCAGGGACTACAGAGATCAGTTTTCCCGGAGGAAATGGCACCTTCAAAGGTGGTCTCCATGATATCAGATCCTTGCTCAGTGCCCTCCCCTCTCCAAACTCCCCCCTCCCGACTCCATCCCCAAGTCTCCAGGAATTTTCCAGCCCAGAGTTGGCAACCTTACTGGCAGTGGATATTTGAAGGTGGGAACCGTCTGTCAGCAACAAGCCTCACCACACAACGGCTTGGCCCACTTCCCTGGAACACGGACCAGGTGCCACATTGCGGGGGGGGGGGCGGGTGCTCAGAAGAGCCGCATGTATCACTGATCAAGATGGGTAGCCATGTTAGTCTGTCTTTAGCAGTAGAAAA
Source organism: Eublepharis macularius (assembly GCF_028583425.1). NCBI lineage: Eukaryota > Metazoa > Chordata > Lepidosauria > Squamata > Eublepharidae > Eublepharis > Eublepharis macularius. The sequence goes on along the minus strand of NC_072799.1, from coordinate 12,517,964 downwards.
GAGCAAGTGTCTAGTACCATCTATAAGACTAATTTGTGGGAGGGTATGAGCTTTCGTGAGTCACCGTATCTGAAGAAGTGAGCTGTGGCTCACAAGAGCTCATACCTGACCACAAATTTTGTTAGTCTTATAGGTGCTACTCAACTGTTGCTCTTTTCTACTGATCTAGGGGGCTAAAAGGGGGGCTGAAGTCTGGAAAGATTGCTGATCTAAATAATCCTTTTTGGGGTCTGATTTTGGGGTCATTGAAACTTTCATGTAGCCTATGCATGTTTACTTGGAAGAAAGTGCCAGCGAACAAGGCTTACTTCCGGGTTCCTGCGTGCACAGGATTGCAGCTTTGATATACAAATCACTTCACAATCTTCAGCTCAAGGGTTGGTTTACCTCTCCCTTCCCCCCCCCCAGATCGGTGCTAGTGTGAATGCCCTTAGGCTCAATCCACCTACCGGCAGCCAAACAAATACTTGACTGCCTTTTGAAGATTTCTCCCCCAGGCCAGCCTGCTCCAAAGGGCCAGGAGAGGTGAGCTAAAGGAATTCAGAGAGCTTCAATCTCTTCCCATCAAGCAGATGGAGAGGCTGAAGGAGAGATCGGGCAGCTGCCCGCAAATGAACTTGTGTTGCCAAGCTAGGAGATGCAGCCAGGGGTTTTTTTCTGGGAAAAGAGGTGGTGGAACTCAGTGGGTTGCCCTCGGAGAAAATCATCACATGGCTGGTGGCCCCGCCCCCTGATCTCCAGACAGAGGGGAGTTGAGATTGCCCTCCGCGCCGGGACAGCAATCTAAACTCCCCTCTGTCTGGAGATCAGGGGGCGGGGCCACCAGCCATGTGACCATTTTCAAGAGGTTCCGGAACTCCGCGTTCCTGCTAAAAAAAAAGCCCTGTTTGCAGCAATGATTTGGGTACCCCTCCAGTATCCGCAAAGCCGTTTTGCCAATTCTGGACCTTGGCAGCTTGGCTGCCTCTGGAGAAATGCTAAGCAATGCTCATGCTAAACAATGCTCATTTTGAAAACCTGCCCTCTCGCCCACTCTTGCCAGTCTACATTTGAAACTCCTCCATGATGTAAGGACACCATTTCATTGTGTAAAAATGCACTAAAAACAGCAAGCTTTGGGGCAAGATCTCAGAAAATCGGGGTCAGTGGGTAGGTTGATATTTGCTCCATGCACTTGACAAGAGAAACGAAGAAACCCAAACACGTTTTTTTTAAAGGCAGGAATTGGACCTCTTGCTGATATTGTTGGGCATTTTGTGAAGGAAGAATAGAAGTTGTGGATTGCCTCCACAGCACCTGTGTGCATTCTGCAAGCATACAAATTTGATTCAGGATGCAAAATTCAGTCACTCTCATAATCCCAGTATTATTTTTTTAAAAACGGCTTCAGAGAAATTCAAGATTGCTTTTAAATAGAATCATCATCCAGTCGACGGTCTTCGTTGTTGCTTTTGGCATCGTTTATTAGCTTGCTGTAGACATTAGCACAACATCAGTGCTGTCCTAAGCTTTCTAAGAGCCAAGCTACAAGTGACGCCTGACACAGGTTGGACACTTGTCAGCTTCCCTCAAGTTTTGATGGGAAATGTAGGCGTCCTGGTCTTGCAGCTTGGCTCTCCATTTAATTGAAGTTTACAGAACCCCCCCCCACACACACACACACTCCCAGCGGAGGGGAAGGGAGGCACCTGGCGAGAACCCAATGCCTGCACCCCCCTCCCGACCGCATGTTCCCCCTCCCATAGACTGCCGCTCTGTAAAGTTCAATTAAATGGAGAGCCAACCTGCAAGACCAGGACGCCTACATTTCCCATCATAATTTGAGGGAAGCTGACAAGTGTCCAACCTGTGTCAGGCGTCACTTGTAGCTTGGCTCAGTCAACTGAAGTCAGTGAACTTAGAAGAGTGTAACTCTGTGTAGGATGGCACTGTCCGTATCTTAATATTTCTACTGGGATCTCCTAAAAAGTGGAATGGAGGTTGCAAAAGAGTGAAAAGTGCGAGTCACAAAAACTTAAGAGGAGGTTGAAGCAGGATTTACTGTAACTGAGGCGGGGGCACAGCCTTGGCGGTGTTATATGGAGCTGCCAGCTGTATGGTTGCCAACCTCCAGGTGGGGGCCTGGCAATCTCCCTGTAATACAACTGATCTCCAGACTACAGGGATCAGTTCTCCTGGAGAAAATGGATGCCTTGGGAGGTGGACTCTATGGCATCATGGTCAGTCGAAGTCCCTCCCCTCCTCAAACACCGCCGTCTCCAGGCTCCACCCCCCCCCCAAATCTCCAAGAATTTCCCAACCCAGAGTTGGCTACCCTAGCCATCTGCTTAGAGGAGAAAATGTCCTGTCCCTTTACTAAAAGCTTAATGGGATGCTATTTAATACTATTTAATATTTAATACCATGAAAAGCATCAAAAGCCCATTTCTATAGATTAAGCTATTAAAGGGACAGAATATTTATTTTCTCTAGGCCTGTTGACAACCCTACGTATGTCAAGCTCTTGTCCCTTTCCAGGATACTATTTTATCCTGCACTTCTTCCAAGGTGCTCAGGATGGGATACACGGTGCTTCTCTCTTCCCCATTTTATCCTCCCAACAGCCCTGTGGAGTAGGTCAGGCAGAGAAAATGACTGGCCCCTGCAGGGCTGGAGTTGCCTACTGGCCTGGGGGAAATAAAGTCTTAATTTATGGAAATGGGGACTGAAGCTTTCCATGGCCTAGAGGTAAACAACCTCACCCAGTAAACAGTATCCCATTAAGTCTATATTAATGGGACAGGAATTTTTTTTCTACAGTCAGTTGTCAAATGGATTCATGGCCAAATGGGGATTTAAACTGAGCACTCCTAGATCCTAATCTAACACTCTTAACCAGTATACCAGCAGAAGTAAAATTACACAATCTGACCTCAATACCTCAGATCTTAATTTCAGCTACGCCTTGCATCAGAAACTGCATGTTAAATTAAATCACTCTTACACATACGAGTTTCCAACAGCCTGCAGGAGAATGCCTTGTCCCTTTAAGAAGAAGAATGTGCCATCAAGTTGCAATCCACACATGGCTACCCCAGTCCTGGGGCAAGAGAGGAAAGGAGGTGGTTTTCCAGTCTCTTCCTCTGCATAGCAAACCCAGGCTTCCTAGGTGATTTCCCCTCCAAGTACCAACCGCAGCTTGCATTAAGCTGAAGTTTCATAGAGGTTGAATGAGAAGTTAACTTACCTCCATGCCACGGACAGATGTAGCTGCCCATTAGACCTGCATTAAAGGGACAGGACCTTTTTCTCCAGGCCTTTTGACAATCCTATTTGCAGCACATTAAAAACAAAAAAGATCTAACCCCGTGCAAAATTACACAAAGAGGCCCTCTTACCTTGCCAAGATCACATTTAAATCAGGCCTAACCTTCCTCACCTGCAGATGGCCAGATTGATTTAAAGGCATCCCCTGCCCAGTTGTGATCCGAAACCAGAAGTAAACTTGGCTAATGCAAATGCTGTGTGTGTGTGGGGGGGGTGTCATTTGCGGGGGGAGTAATATTGACAGATACAGGAAAGCTTCCGCACCTCCTTCCTACAAACCAATTCTCCTTTGCAATGCAAATAACTAATCCCAGCCTTCCTGTGAGTTAAGGTGAATTGAGAACATGAGCTTCTGTCTTTGCTTGGAATTGCAGCCTTAATGTTTAGGGGATTAAGATTTCACATTGGAACAAATGTTTTGCAGCCATTGCTTATAGAAATCATGGAAGGAAGCAGGCAGTTTAGCATGCATCAGATCCAACGAAATGGGTGGGAGGCTTTGCAGAGCTGCTAGGGCATGCAACGCTAATAGGAGGATGTTCAACTTTTTCTACAGGCTTCCTCATTTCTGCATGAAAACAGTAAGACTGGCACCAGCATTTAGTGGCGGAAAAGATTTCCTTTTCCCCCTTCAAAGGGGCAGAGGAAAGAGTACCGAGTCATAACCCACGATTCTGAAGTCAGCAAGACTGACCTAGAGCAGACACTTCTAGTGTTCAGGCACTAGAAGGCCGTTCTGATCACTGGACTAGAAATATAAGCAGCGATTCCATGACCAGGCCAGCAAAGCGCTGCAGAATTTATATTAAGCTTTCCTAAAATTAGCAGCCACCTGGAGAAGAGTCAGATTAACAATGCCAGCTGATAGCGGGGAGTCTCCTTCGGTAGGACAATTCCGCCAGGGAAAACAAGAAAAAGCAAATCACCAGTGATCATATACAGCTCTTAGCTAAACCTTTTCATCTGATCATGAAGGATCTATTATTATTATTATTATTATTATTATTATTATTATTATTATTATTATTTAGATTTCTAACCCGCCCTTCCTGCAAGCGGACTCAGCATTCTTTGGAAAACAGTACTTTCTTTCTTGCCCTGGCCCAGATAGGCCAGGAGCACCTGATCTCATCAGATCTCAGAAACTAAGCAGGGTTGGCCTTGGTTAATAATTGGATGGGAGACCTCCAACAAAGACCAGGGTTGCAGAGGCAGGCAACGGCAAGCCACCTCTGTTAGTCTCTTGCCATGAAAACCCCACCAGGGGTTGCCATTAGTCAACTCTGACTTGAGGGCCGGATTTCATTTCACTTTCTCTCTTAGAGGTGAAGAAGAGAGGTTGTTCTTGTTTACCAACTCAGGGATGACCCATCAGTAAATAAACCGCCTAAGAGGGGCACAAATCTGCAGTCTAGATCCTACAAAGAATCCTGATGCCACCTCCATCCCCATATTGACTCCAGGGATACTATCGCAGGACCCAACAACAGCTGTGCCATCAAAAGCTCATTCACTGTTACATAACGCAACGTATGCTATCATGTGCCAGCAGCGCCTCCTTGATATTTATGTCGGTAAAACTGGTCAGCCTTGATGTAAAAGAACGAATGAATCAGGGATTCAATTGTGGCCTTGTTTTAATTGTAAGCCACTTTGAGTAGGACTCGGAAGAGGCAGCACAGAAATATCCTAAATTAAGGAAGAAACTGATTCCCGACCATTCAGTAGTAAGGGTGTCTCTGGCCAAAAGCTGCAGAGCTAGAATTTGTATGTCCATTTGACACAAGCTTGGGCTTAATAGGAACTGAGAGAGGGTAATTCCTTACAGAACTTAACTGAGCATCTTTATGAGTTTGTGCAGGCTATTTATCTCCTGCCGATGTAGCCACAATTGGAAATGCTTCACCCCCCGCCCCCCCCATCAGATGAGGTTGTTTCCTCTCTTGGAGGGATCTTGTTTTCATCTGTGCTCTGCAACCTGATATAATGCGCCCAAGTCTTGGAATGCCAGGTGTTCTAGCTTCCCCTTTTAAACACACTACCCCATTATTCTCGTTGCATGCACATCTGCCAAACTAACGCAACGCTTCATGCATTGGATGAAGTGGCCTGCAGCTTACTACAGCTTATGTGTCCAAAAAAAAAAGCTTTCAAGTGACACAAGATTATTCTAGTCTGTGCTGGTGCCTGTGCAGAACTGGGGAAAGGAGACAGAAACCAGCATCCTAATAATACCAGCTGGCACCATGTGGGAAATGACTGGAAATCTCTCAAAAGACAGATGGTGACACAAAAGCAAGTTTTCCAGGCACCAACACTCTCTTTTGTTTTTTTCCCACCCTCTCTATGACTCGCAATAACACTGAGCATTATAAATACATGATGATGACTTAGCTCGCCCGATACTCATTGCAGCATTCTACTATTCCCAGTGTGGGATGGGTTGCCTTAATGTATAATTTACTTGACGGCACTCAGTGCCAAATACACTGGTCAGATGCACATTACAAAACACCCACATTTTTTTTTTAAAGTCCAGCAAACAGCATGGTGCATTTGATACTCAGAGGTGTATCTACCTGAGAGTAGCTAGGATTGCAATCATGCTTATTTGGGAGCAAGAAGCCAATCCCACTGATTTCAGTGAGGCCTAGAGCTGCACTAGAAAGCAGCGTTAGCTGGGAAGCCCTGGGTTCAGATCTTACTGCAGCTACAGGCAGTGAGGCGCAATGGTAGCAGCACCAACTGTATTAACAGTTATTTTTGTTAAACACTTGTAGGGAAGAGTTAAAGCACACAAACCAGGGGAAGGGGGGAAATAAAGATCTTACTCCATTGTCAAATGGGTCTTCCTCTAACTGCATTCACAACACCTTGTGAGGCAAGGGGAGAACAATTCTTTGCTCCCGTGTTATGATTTTGAAACTTTTATAATTGTGCTCCTCTTTGTAGAGATTTGGCAGTGACCCAATTCTGGCCTATGAGCCCGCTGACACTTCATCATCTTTGGCCCTTAAAGCAAGCCTTTTATTCTTTTCAGGCTATGAAAAGCATATGAGCATATGGTGGCCTACCTTTCAGGGCTGAGCATAATGGTGGCCTACCTTACAGGGCTGTCATAAGATTCACTGAAATGATGTCTGTGAAGCAAGTCCTAGTTCATAGGAGGCCCCAACACCCTGCAACTTACAGGGATTCTTCAGCAGAAAAGCCCCCACCCCATTTTACAAAGGCATACCCACTACTATCCCGTCTAAAACAGCTCCAATTTTCCCAGTAGGGAAATCAGGTACCCAACATTTAGAAAGCCATCTGAAGACAAAAAAAATCTCCTAAATTATATAGACTGATGCAGAAGTATATGAAGCAATGATAAAAAGATTTATTAACTGATGGTTTAAAACTTTAGCAAAAGAGGCCAAGTTTTTGTTGATCATGTTTCAGCTTGGGGTTGGGGACAAAGGGCAAACTGAAGCATTTCATTCACTTCTTTGATCTCTGGCAAGGTACCAGGATCGCAGACAACAATCACAAAAGGCTTGCAGGATTAAAAACTCATCTTTGACGAGATGATCCCAGCCTCTAGCCCCAGTCTGCCTGCCCGTCTCTTGTTCCTAAAGGCAAATAATTAAAATTTTATCATGCCTGTTACCGTGCAATTGACAGCGCGGTTCAAAACACTGAACCCTAAACGGTATTTTGAATACTATAATTGCAATTTCAGCGCTTAACCTGATATTTCCCCTTCCATAGTAGAAGAATTAAACCACAAGGGACTCAAGTTAGAGTCATTTGTACAGCAGATCTGATGGGACAGCTGGACGGATTCTCCCAAACCCAATTCTGGAGATCGGCACGAGAGAGAATTGATCCTCTAAGTTTCCAGGGATGCGACCCAGCCAGAAACAGAGGGCGCGTTAAGATGCCTCCATAAAATCGAGTGCTTCTCAGTACCACGGTAAAACTAACTGCAGCATTCAAAAGCATCTCAGTTAAATAAATAAGAAAAACACTGTTCAACATTCCCATTAGATGCATAACGCGCATTTTCTTCTGGCCACCCCTACCAAATACAATCGCCCAACGGACTCGACAAACCAAGCCCTTATCGATTTCTCCAAAATTGGTCAGCTCCGGGGACACCAGGCCAGTCTTCAGTCACTGTCTTCCTCCCTCTCCTGTAGCGCCGGGTACTTGTTTGCCATTTTCCATTTGATGTGCTGCGGTTTCAAATAGGCAGCCAAGGAAGTTTTCCTGCTGATTTTCCTTGCCAGCTCTGGACTCTTGCCTCTCCGGGCAGGAGAAGCGTTCCGGGCTATCGGATGGGTCGGGAAGATGGTTTTGCCCTTTGGAGCTCCCAAGAGCTGCCAAATCTCCCCCGAAGTGGTGCTGCTCAGGTACTGCCAAGGCTTCTTGCCACTGCCATCCCGCACCTGGACCTGGCAGCGCAGCTTCTGCACCAGCAGCCGGATGACCAGCTGGTGGCCGTGCATGGCAGCCAGGTGCAGCGGGGTGTAACCGCAGCCAGACTTGACATTCACGTCAAGGTCCACGCCCGCTTTCCTTGCTCCGGTGACAAAATCCAGAAGGACCTGAGCGCTCCCGTGCTTGGCCAGCCAATGGAGCACGGTGTAGCCAGAGATGAAGTCCTTGCGCGTGGCCAGGTGGGGATCTTCCAGGAAGAGTGCCCGGGCCTGCAACCATGACCCTGTGGCCACCTTAACTAACCAGGCGTGCTCGCGGGGCTCCAGGGGGACCACAGAAGATCTGTGTTCGGGAGACCCGTCTCGGTCCAAGTCCGGCCCTTCCACAGCCCCGGTGCTGCCTGGGTGTCTTTGCCGGGGGACCAGCTGTGGACTTAAGGGAGCATCCAGATCTGGAGGAGGCAGGTGTGCCATCTTCCCGGGCTTTGGCAAGTGTCCATTTGGCCTCTTGGAGTCTCTCTCTAACAGCTCATCCTCTGAGGAGGGTCCCCGAGCGATCCAACCAGGCAAGACCAGGCGCCCGGGGACTGCAGCCCCCTGTGGGGGTCCACTCTTCTTGGCAAGCCCATTGGCCCGGGGCTGGCTGGAAAGCCCCTCTGTCCCAGTCCAGGAGCCCGCCTCGGCAAGCCCATTGGCCTGGGGCTTGCCAGAAAGCCCCTCTGCCCCCGGCGGGTTCTTGGCCCAGCCATTCTGCCCCCCAGCAGGAGGCGGGCTCAGAGCCCCGACCTCCCCTTCCCCCCGACAGGAGTCGCTGCCTCCGCTGGCGCTGCTGCTGTCCTCGCTCTCCTGCTCGATGAAGTCGTCCAGGTCTTGCAGGGAGAGCTGGCATCGGATGCTGCGGAAGACCGGGAAAGACTCCCGCCGCTCCTCCCGCCCGGGAGGCTGGGGCTCGAGGGGCGGGGAAGGGCAGGGGCTGTGAGCCGGCGGCCGGGCTTCCGGGAAGGCGTCGGGCTGCAGGGGACCCCGGGGCGCGCCAGCCACCCACTCGCAGATCCTCTGCTGCAGGCCGCCGACGGGAGAGGGCGGCCCAGGGGGCTGCGGCGCCCCGCCCCGGAGGGCCGGCGGATCCCCGGGAGGGCCAGCCCAGCCGTTCTCCTGGCTGCGCGCCTCGCCGCCCGGGAGGGCGCCCCGGGCCGGAGGGCGCTGCTGGCCGCTGGGCGAAAGCCGCGCCCCGGATCGCTCGCCGGGCCCCGGGCTGGCGCGCAGGTCCTGGGCCGAGCCCGGGCAGGTGCGGCTCCCGGGGCGCTCTTCCTGCTCCGCCGCCGCCGGCCGGTTCCGAGGACACTCGCCGGGCGCCCTGGGCGCGCCTCCCGCCCGTCCGCCTGGACCGTGGAGGGGCGCCTGGGCTGCGGCGCGGGTCTTGGGCTCCTCGCCGACCAGGTCCCGGTAGCGCTTCCTGAGCACCACGTACTTGGCCGCGCCCGGCCCCTCCTGCTTGACGGTGGCCACGGAGTTGACGAAGCCCTTGAAGCGCTCGCGGCGCCGCTGCAGCCGCTCCGGGGAGGCGTCGGGGTCCCGCAGGAAGCGCCTGAAGTGGCCCAGCAGGGCGGCGTTGGGGACGCGCCCGCCGGCCTGGCAGAGGAAGTCCAGCAGCTCGGCTTGGCTCAGCTCCTGGGCCATGATCCGCCACCTGCCGCGCGCCTCACGCCAGCCAGAGCCGCGCCGCAGGCGGGACTGGAACGCGCGGCCGCCCCGGGAGCCGCCGGCGAGCGAAGTTCTTCCCGGAGTCGGTTTCACCTGCGCGCCCAAGCCCCGCCCCTCGCCCACCTCGCCGCGCCGCCCCGCCCCTCCTGCAGCCTGGCTCCTCCCCCGCTCGGCCGTTGAGAAATTCCTGCGTCCTCGGTCCGACCAGCTCAGGAGATTGGTTACCACTCTCCAGGAAAGATCCCCAGAAAGTTCAACTGATCTCCAAGCTACAGAGATCGGTTGCTCTGGAGAAGACGGCTGGACTCGAAGGGCATTATAACCCACTGAGTTCCCCTCCCCAACCCCAGCTGTTCCGAGGCTCCGCCTCCCCAAACATCCAGGAATTTCCCAACCGGGAGCTGGCAACTCTATTTGGAGACTGTGGGCAAATACAAAGAGGCTAAAGACAGCATTTTGCTGTAGGAAAGGTTCGTTTGGCTTGTAAAAATAAAAATTTTTGCTTCTTTTTTATTCCCCCCCTCTGCTTTTATGGGCTTTGGTCAGTGTGTGTGAATTCATTTACTTGTTCTTAAATTGCATTTCTCCCCCCCCCCATGAAACCCTTTTCTGGTCAGCCCCTCGTTCTTATCCTAAACTGACTCTCAGTGCTGTTGTATGGATAAAATGAAGCTGGGGAGAACTGGGTGACCTTGGCCCTACCTCACAGGGTGGTTGTGAGAATAAAAGGAAAGGAGGCAACCAGGTGGCCTTGAGTCAGTCACTCTCGTGCAGACTAACCTACCTCACAGGTTATTTATACCCCACCTTTCTCCCCAGGGAGGGCTCAAAGAAGCTAACACATCTTAGTTCTCTTCTCCTCCATTCTAACCACACAACAACCCTGTGAGGTGTGTTAAGTTGAGAATATGTGATTGTCCCAAGCAAGTTTCCAAGGCAGAGCAGGGAATCGAAGCCAGGTCTCTCAGACCCTAGTCTGATGCTAACCACTACGCATCATAATGACTCTATATGGAAAAGCCCTGGTCGGAGGGAGGGGGGAATATGAGAAAAAATGAATTGAAAATAGTCTGTGACTTGACAGCGGGGGGCGGGGAGTGGCCCTAAGATAAGATATTCGGTTGCTGTTGCTTTTGCTCTTAGAAAAATCCCTGCATAAACACTAACCTGTTTACTTAAGACTGGGGCGGGGGGGGGGGGGGGACAGTCCCTAATCACACACCAGCTATTTTATCTTCCATTGATTATATTGTATTGGCAATTATTCAAGAATTGTGCCTGACAATGAGAATGCAAATAGGAAATGGCTGGAGGTCAGGGGAGGAAGGCTCCATTTAAAGTCTACAGTAGAGTTATAAATTAATGACCTGATTCTTTCCATGTTTACTTAGAACTAAGTGGCACTCACTTTAATGGGGCTAATTCCCAGGTAAGCATGCGTAGGAGTTCCTGGCCTGCTTCAGACCACGTCCCACTTCAGTAAAGCTAGGCTGGGCTTGTGTAGGGTTGCCAACCAGCCTGGCAAAAACTGTGCTGCCGCTTCAATGTTATTCTCCAGGACTGTTGGCAAGGCTGTAAAGTCTGAATGTAATCTTTTTCTCTGCAAGGAAAAGCTTGAACGTGAGATTTGATGCAAGCACGGAGGGACTTAAATTGTATTTCGGGACTAGCGAATGGGCTGGTATTGCTGTTTGGGGAGGGAGACCAGTGAAGCCCCAAATAATATCTTTTGAGCTCTCTAGAGTGAATGCAGTGCTTTCCATGGTCATAGAGCAAGAGGATTTAGCTGTGTTAGTCTGTAGTTGCAAAACAGTAGAGTCCAGTAGCACCTTTAAGACTAACCAACTTTATTGTAGCCTCAGCTTTCGAGAACCACAGCTCTCTTCGTCAGATCTGATGAAGAGAGCTGTGGTTCTCGAAAGCTTATGCTACAATAAAGTTGGTTAGTCTTAAAGTTGTTACTGGGCTCTTTAGAGTGAAAAGCAGGATGGACATAGAGTCATAAATGCTAACATTCGATGTGATTTTATTCTGGCATGAAAGCAGCACCTTGCCTTTCTTTCTGGAGCTTAAGGCAGTGAGCAGTCTCATTTTATTCTAGTCTATTTCCCCTCTGCTTTCGTTTCCAAATCCTTCCGTTTGTTCTGTGCCGAGTTCCAGATGCTGCAGCCTGTGGCATGCTTGCGCTGCATCCGCCGCCATGTGCTCAGTGAAACTGCTGTCATGCCACCACAGATGACCCCAAATCTGTAGGAACTTCCACAAGGAATGCTGACCGAAGTGGACCTCAGCCCATTAGGAAAGTGCTGTGCCTCGATGGCATGGCATTTGCTTCGCACAGAAGGCTCTGGGTTCAGTATCTGACATCTCCAGTTAAAAGACCTCAGATGGTCTTTTCTCAGCCCAAGGAGAGCAGCTGCCAGTCAGAGCAGGTGATATCTGGGCAGGATGTATGAATGGTCTTGCTCACTATAAGCAGCTTCATAGAACATATGTATGAGTTGATTCGATCCAGCAAAGCACTTCTTATGTTAAACAATATACGGTGCAATTCTAAGCAGTTATATCCTTCTAAGCTCATTTCCTTCGATAGACATAGATTGATGTAAGGATTGGGCTGACGTGCTCTCAGGATCACTGGGCATAAATTAGTTATGCCTTGACTGTTCATAGATCCAAAGTAAACCTTTTTGAGTTATAAAATATAAACTCGTTAGCGGTTCATGGAGATTGGGGTGGGGGGAATCCAAAAGTATTATACGTTCTTTTCACAGCCCCATATGCATGAAAAAACATGGGGCCACGCCCTCCAGCTCCATCGCCCGTTTATCTGCTCCATCCGGAAAATAGCCATGTTGGCCTGTGGCAGCAAAAATAGCTTTGCATATTTATTATTTCATTAATACCACATTTGTCTCGGCTATGGGGACCCAAAGCAGGTTCCACTGTTTCTCCACTTCTCTATTTTATTCTCAGTTGGGACTCAAAGCACTTTACATCTGTCTTTTCTAATTTTTCCGCACAACAGCCTTATGAGGTAGGTTAGGTTGAGAGTATGAGACTGGCCCAAGGTCACCAAGCAAGCTTCCATGACAGAGTGGGGATTCGAACCTGGGTCTCCCAGAATATAGTCTGATGCTCTAACCATGCGGATGAAAGGTCTCTGTATTTTTCTTGATCATATCTTGAACTAAATTTCATTTCCCCCTGCGCTTCTTGCGTTTCATGGCCCCTTGACCTTTTTTCTTCACATCACCTATATAAAGTGGCTGCATAGCGAGAATCCCCTCATTACATCTGAAGAAGTGAACTCTAACCCACCAAAGCTTATGCTAGGTTAAAACAGTGGTAGTCTTTAAGGTACCGCAAGATTCCTGTTTATTTTTCCTGAGAAAAGGGAAGTCCTGATTGCTGGAGGAAGGGAGGGTCGAAGCTCTGACAGAAGAGCGAAGCTGGAGAAGCTGCGACGCCTATGCAGCTGCCGACAGAGGTGGAGTTCTAGAAGCCCTCGCTGAAAAGCAAACACAGAATCTACGCATTAGAGAGTGCACAGGTTGAGGTTTGTGTTCCAACCTCTGTAAGCATCAGAGAAGAGAGTTTTAGGTTCTCCATTTCCCTGTATACAGTGCACAAATGGGATCAAGACCACGGCATGTGAGCAGAAGGGGTTTCATCCACCCAACCTGAAACAATACAGATTGACACAGGCTGATTCCGCACACGTTGGATAATGCACTTTCAATGCACTTTATCAATCATTTGAGGTGGATTTTTTGTTCCACACACGAATGATCTATAAAGAGGACTGGAAGTGCATTATCCAACGTGTGTGGAATCACTCGCAGTTTGTCCTATGGGGCAACCCATGTGTTCTATTGGGTGGTGGTGGTGGAGAGCACCCTCAAGTCATAGCTGACCCTTATGGGGTTCTCATGGCAAGAGACTAACACAGAGGTGGTTTTGCCATTGCCTGCCTCTGCAACCCTGGTCTTCCTTGGAGGTCTCCCATCCAATTACTAACCAAGGCTGACTCTGCTTAGCTTCTGAGATCCGGTCAGGGCTTGTTCTGTTGGATACAATGGGGCAAATAGCTCCACTCCAAAGAAAATGGTGCGGAGGAGAGGGTGAAACCCCTTCCACGTGTGTGCCACGGTTGTGATCAGAACTGGGCACTGCATGCAGGAGAACTGAAAACCTGCAGTTTGTGTCGGACCTCTACCCAGGGTGGGGACCCCAGAAAGGGTTACCAATGGACCTGGCAAAAAAAATGTCCTGCCTCTTTAATAGAAGCTTAATATGTGGAAATGGGCAGCTGAAGCTTTCAGTGACATGGAGGTGAATGAAAGGACCTGGCAAATAACACCCCATTAAGCCTCCATTAAAGGAACAGGACATTTTTTTTCCTCCTCTGAGTTTGCAATCCTGACCTCATATCCAGCCAGTGTCTGCTGTGAATCAGCCCTGAGATGGCCTTTAATAGGGATGAGATTGCCCTTAATTGAGAGTAACTCTCATTGAATCAGTTCTGAGTAATGGTGCATTGAACTAGGCTTAAAACCACTATTTTTCATGCTTAGGACAAAAAAAATCCAATTTTTTCCAAGATTGCACTTTCTGTACAAAAGACACCTAGAAATGGACATGCAAAGCTGCCTTATACCTGGCTCTGACTGCTATCTACCTCTCACCTGCAGATAGGGCTTGCCAATTCCCCTGTTAATAGGGAATTTCAGGTGATGTGCCATTAGAAGCTCCATCTACCTATTTCCATGCCGAAAGCCTTTGTTAAAGGGACAGGACATTTTCCTCCAGACCCGTTGGCAACCCTGACTGCAGGTGAGGAGCACACAGAGCTCAGGAAGAATACCCCGCCCCAAAATGTGGAATCTGGCAATCAATCAAAATATCTACTCACAGGGACTAGACCAGGGCTGGTTCTGGTCCCAAGTCATCCAAGCGACTGGTTGGGATAGCTGTGAGTGCGCACACTGATGTGCCACAGGGACTCAGCCAGCTGCCAAACATCAGCAGCACAGAAGGGGACTGGTGTCACAATTCGGCTCACATAGCCACTGTTCATGTCTAAGGGATGATGGATGGTCCTTGCTTGGGGTGACAAAATACCTTGACCCAGCCCTGGCTGGGATTAGGACAGACAACTTTCAAGCATTCTAGGATTCGTCAAACCTTCTGATTCTTTAAATGTGCTTCCCCTACCAATCGCCATCTCGCCTCCCTATGATTTATACCCCACCTTTCTCCCCAGCGGGGACCCAAAGCAGCTTATGTTGTTCTTCTCTCCTGTATTTTATCCTTACCACAACCCTGTGAGGTAGGTTAGACTGAGAGTTGTCTGACTAGCCCAAGGTCAGCCAGCAAGCTTCCAGGGCAGAGTTGAGATTCGGTTCTGGGTCTCCCAGATCTAACCACTGCTCTGCTGGGCCTATATCATTGGAAGCATTTCTGGCACAGCCCTGCTCAGTTAAATGTTTGTTCGACCTGCAGTCTCATATTGTGGGTGGAGAGTGCCCGCAAGTCATAGCTGACTTATGGCGACCCCTAGTGGGGTTTTCATGTCAAGAGACTAACACAGAGGTGGTTGCCTGCTTCTGCAACCCTAGTCTTTTTGTTGGAGGTCTCCCATCCAATTACTAACCAAGGCTGACCCTGCTTAGCTTCTGAGTTCTGACGAGATCAGGCTCACCTGGGCTATTCAGGTTGGGGTCAGTTGCATATTAAGCACTGAACAAATAATAATAATAATTCTGCAATTCACAATCCCCTTCAGCCAGCAGCATCCTCGGGGTTAATGCTGAAGTACAGCAGCTCCTGTAGAGGAGCTGCAGCCTCAGAATCTTGGAGCAGCAGAAACACGATAAGAGGACCATCTACAAGGGGTGGTGGCATGGTCTGCTCCCCCCCCCCATCACATTAAAGGTGGATGCTGATCTCCGCTATACAGTTTTTTGATGCTGCAATCAATGGCATGCGGCAGACAATCTGCAAAGAGACAGGAAGGCGGTGGTTCTTCTGATCAGTAATGCAGTAGTTCAGCCAGGTAAGAGGAGCTGCTGAAGGAACGCAGGAGTGTTATTTTAAGGTCTGGGGTGTTGTTGCGCAAGCCCTTAAAGGACCGTCTGTATCTGTGCCAATATTTTACCACTGATTTTCTATTGGAATTAACATGGTGGGTTCTCTAGTAGTCCTTCAACTTGGCTTGTGCAATATATAGGAGCGAGCCCTGGTGCTTTCCATAAACTCCCTTGTGGATAAGGTTTGCTTGGGAGCAAAGCATTTTAGGCAATTTCTTGCAACCATGGTTGCCAACTTTTCAACCAGCCTCTGTAGCTGTGCCTTTCACAGCCACTGATTCTGATCATGTTTTCACTGGCTGGTTTTTGTGGATCTAAAATGCAGGAGAACAAGGGAAGCCATTGTTTTCTGGTCAGTTGGCAATCCTATTTACAGTTTGTCTTCTGGTATAAATCTCTAAATACAAAATACCTGTAAATGGTGCGCTTGGGTATTAAGCCATCACTTCTATCTAGTTTAATCAGGACACCCCTCAAATGATTTTAATAGGAAAGCTTCTGAGACATACATACACTATTCATACATGCATACGAGCCAGTTTGGTGTAGTGGTTAAGAGCAGGGGACCCTAATCTGGAGAGGCAGTTTGATTCCCCATTCCTCCACTTGAAGTCAGCTGGGTGACCTTGGGCTAGTCACAGCTCTCTGGAGCTCTCTCAGCCCCACCCACCTCACAGGGTGTTTTGTTGTGGGGATAATAGTAGCATACTTTGTAAACTGCTGTGAGTGGGCATTAAGTTGTCCTGAATGTTGTTATTATTATTATATATGTTACCAGAAAATGTATCTTAAGAGGTGGAAGTAGGAAATTCCCACTGTGCAAAGTCTACATGCCCCTCGCCAGTAAAAAAAAAATTTGCAGAGACGTTGGTACAATAGACACAGATCCAGAACCAGTGGTAAGGTATTATCTTTATTAAAGGTAAAAGTAGTCCCCTGTGCAAGCACTGAGTCATTATCTTTATTAGGACCACTTAAAATGTCACAGAATAGTGGGCAAGCTTTTGAGCTTACTAGAAATTTTCTTCAGCATGGCTGTCAAGCAAAAAGTGGGAAAGACATTGCTGGGTGTTAAGGAAAGCAGTTTGTAAAAGCTTGGTCTACTCATGCATATGTAGATGAGATGATAGAACTGAGCAAAGGAGTGGTGGGAAATATTGTTTTTTAATCCTCTCCTATGAAAAAAAGCTCCCTGTAATTAGAAAACTAGTGCCTCAGGGAGAGAGATTCGGTCAGCCTTTCCCTTGCCATGCTAGCTTTTCAATTGCAGTGAGTTTCTTTGCAGAGGGGAGCATTCAAAAATGTGTTCATCTAAATGCAGCTTAGAGCATTTCGTCCATACTGTCAGCTGCATATCTAGACCAGGTCTGAAGTACAGTTAAAGAGGTGTGCTGAGCACATTTAATTAGTTTTATTGTCCTAAAAAAAAAAAGAGCTCAAGTGGCATGAAAGGCTATTCAGATAGTTTCAAGTGGGTAGCTATATTGGGCTGTAATAGAAGAGCAGGACTCAGGTCCAGTAGCACCTTAAAGATTAATGAAACGTCCAGGGTATGAGCTTTTGAGAATCAAAGCTCTCTTCCTCAAATGCGAGGAGTCAAAAAAGGAAGGGGTCCTTATAATCCAGGCAGCAGGTGGGAGGGGTATTGTAAATTAGAGTTTCAGGAAGCTAGCTATAATACATGTAGTTAGCTTGATAGAGCCTAAGTGCAAAGTGAAGATAATTAGCATCTATAAGGAGAGAAAAATCCTATGAGGTCCAGCAGCAATGGCTATTTCCCCCTTTGTTATGTTTTCCATCTTTGTTTTGCATCTTTGTTTTGTTTTGCATCTTTGAAGAGTCATTTCGGATGGTCCTGATATCTGAAGTCAGTATTTCCCCCTCCGGTGCCGTACTCCGAGTGACCAGCTTTTTATTAGCCTTGCTCCCAATCCAAAATATATTAAGAAAAAAAATCAAACAGGTGAAATATTTTTCCTTGCAAGAAGCTAGAGATGATCAGCTTCTAATGGCGGTTAAAGGCATTGAGAGAGAGGGAGAAAATCCAGCAACAAAAAGTATGCAATTGGTTTTTTATCAGAACTGAGCAAAACAATAAACACGGCGTGCAAGCTTGGGCACTCTCTTGAACTCTTTATCAGGCTGGATGTGGAAAAATAAAATCAAACTGTAGGAAGGCAGGCAGAGAGAAACGCATCTCATGCCCTGGTGTTAAGCCTTTTCTCTGCAGCCTGTGCACAGAATGCCAACTAGATCTGAGTAGATAAAGGTAGTGATAGACAGAGAACTCAAAAGGATGTGTTGTTGTTATAGCTGGATCCAATAAAAGTGATTGTGTGGCTTTTGCATTTTGATAAGGCTGAAACAATATTGCAAACCCACCTTCTTTGCACTGCCACAAACCAATTCAGATACCCTGCGGAGGAGCACTTAGTATTTTATTTTTGCAAAGGTGTGACGCAACAGTGGGGAAAGGGTTAGAAAGTGCTTTAAGAGTGGTGCAGGTATGAATTTGCTCCTGGGTTGAAACCCTACATTCATTGATATAGGAGTAAGCCCTGCTGAAATCAGTGGTATTTATCTCAGAATAAATATGGATAGGAGTTATTTTTATGTCTTGCTTTTCTCTCTGACAGTGGCTTAAAACATTGTGCTCCTCTTTTCCTATTTATCCACACAACAACCCTGTGAGGTAGGTTAGGCAAAGAGAGTGACTAGTCCAAGGTCACCCAGCAAGCTTCTGTGGCAGAGTGGGCATTCGAACTCGGGTCTCCCAGATCCTAATCTGACCCTCTAACTACTACACCAGGTTGGATCGGACAGTAGGTCAAAAAATACATTTCTGTCCTGTAAAGTAGGCCTTTGCGATAGGTGTCTGTTCAAAGAATGACTGGCTGTCTGCTGAGATGGAGACTCATTCCTCTGCATTGTCTTGGGGAAAAAGTTAAATTTTGGACTGTGACAGGTACGTTAAACAACATTATATGCTTCTTCTTGTATTGATGAAGTCTGGAGGCTTTTTTCCACTTTTCTTTTTGTAAAACATGTTTGGCAGTAAATGGATTTCTCAGGAGTCGTCATCAAATATAGAATGAATTGAATCTGGCCCACAATTGTTAGGGAAAGTTTGCAGAGACTGTTGGCCCTTGGCAGGGCTTTTTTTCAGCTGGAACGTGGTGGAACGGAGTTCCGGAACCTCTTGAAAATGGTCACATGGCTGGTGGCCCCGCCCCCTGATCTCCAGACAGGGGGCGCTCTGTGCAGAGGGCAATCTAAACTCCCCTCTGTCTGGCGATCAGAGGGCAGGGCCACCAGCCCTATGACCACTTTCGCCAAGCGCGATTTAAACTTTTAAAAACTCCCCCCTTGTTCCAGCATACCCAAAGTAACATCATTGGCCCTAGGAGCATGTGTGCACTTTGCATGTGCACATGTGGTACTGGGGGCACCACCTCCCGCCAAGAGTTGCCCCCTGTGTGGGCAACCCGCTGAGTTCCACCACCTCTTTTCCCAGAAAAAAAGCCCTGGCCCTTGGAAAGAAAGGAGCTCCAGAATTATTCTGTTATCAAGAGGGGGGGGGGGGAAACCCTGTCAGCCTGGAGCTGATTGTCCTAGTCTGGCAGAGAGCAGATCTAAAAGACGAGCTTCAATGGATTTTATCGCTGGCTGAAGGTTATCTTTGCAGCCAGGAGAGATGATCGCCTTTGTTTTACAAATGTGAAAAAAACACACACACACAGCAAGACGTTCTGCGGGCCTTTTCCACCACCCGGTAGCAAGTCCTCATTTTTAAAAATTTGCATTGGTCCTACAATTTATTAAGCACAGATTTTTGTATCGGAGATTGCCATCTTTCCAGCCAGCTTCTGCAGCTGTGTCTTTAAGCAGCAGGCATTAGCAGGCGTTCCAAAAACAAGCCTTCCAGATCAAGAAAGAAACTTTTTTTGAAACTGGTGAATCTCTAACAGTGCAATCCTATGCAGAGTTGCTCCCGTCAAAGGCCATTGAAATCAATGGCCTTAGACTGGAGTAACTCTCCATAGGATTGCACTGTAAAAGTTGCATCCTACTTGATGACCTTTGATCCTAATAGAAGGCCAATGCTTTTAGGGATCCCCCCCAACTGCTTGGGCAGAAGAAGTTTTTCTCTAGCGTTTGCAAATTGCAATACAACGTTAGGGTGCAATGAGAAGAGAGGCAAGAGATATAATGTGATGAGGGTGTGTGTGTGTCCTGACATCTTTAATTTTGTTTAAAAGTGGATGCTGATGGAATGGGGAGGAGCTGATGCTGAGAGCTGTAGCACAAGGCCTTTAATGCCTTCCCCACCATGTCATTTTTCTAGATAGGAATTGCTTTCCTTGCCGCTATTACCCCCGTTGCAGGGGTGGGGGGAGACAAACAAACAAACATACTACATCTGCCTTTTTCACTATTGTGTAAAGCAGTATCTCGGGGAGATTATTTTGATCTGGGGATCACAACTGCTTTTAAAGAGCTGTTTGGAGATCCAAATGCCTGTTTCATCTAATCGCTTTTCAAAAAGGCACAAGAGCAGGCCAGGCTGTGTTTTTCTGGTCAGTTGGCAACCCATTTATATTCTCCTTCTGAAAATTAGCGCTGCCCCAACAGGCTTTATTTGATGCAGTTCATGGGATACAGCACTGCCAGCTTTTTAAACTGTTTTTGCTCCTCCGTCTCTAACAGCAGACTGACAGGCAGCCATTCAGCAGGTGAAGCATTTTCTCATCCGGAGACGACAATGGGAAAGGTTTCATTTACTTCTGCAGGCCGTGCTGCTGTTAAATGTGGTATCATGGCCAGGATCTAAGCTGGCAACTAGAACTGCCGGCTGACTAGGGGAAAACCCCATCTTTACTTACGCCTTTGCCTTTAGAGGCAGCCTGATCTGCACAATGTAGCAATGGAAGCTTTTCATGGCGTATAGATAAGCCTGACTCTAATATCTGCAGATCACACTGCTGAAGAGGCAAAGAGGCCAGAACTGGTTAAAAAAAAAAAACTGGCAACCCTACAGACACCGATGCTACTCCTATGCAGTGTAGCCCTGTTTAGTTAGGGATCAGTCCTTTGGCTGCATTGTGTATTTGCGCACACACAATCTTTGTGCAGAAATATCCATCTGCAGTGCCACTGACCTGTCATGGGAGGAGACTCTGCGTTGCTGCAGTAGCCACCTTGCGCTGTGCTAAATCTCTTTATTTGCCGATCCAGCAAATCCTACAATGGAGCTATTAAACACCAGTTTGTCTTGAAAGACATTGGGGACATCTGGGGACGTTTTCTTAAAATGCTGGACACGGTGTACGTTTATGGAGTCCCATGAAGGACTAGGCAACTTTATGGAGACTGGCTATATAGAACCTCCATGTTCAGGGGCAGTATATGGTAGCGTAGGAGTTAAGAGTGTTGGACTTGGAACTGGGATTCAAATCTCTACTCAGCCAAGAAGCTCAGTTGGCAACCTTGGGCCTGTCTAACCTACCTCACAGGGTTGTTGTGAGGATAAACGGATACAGGGAGAGCCACGTTTATACCACTCTAAACTTCTTGGAGGGAGGGTGGGATTAAAATGTGCTAGATCGATGCTAGGTGGACAGATAGAGGGTAGCCATCAAAATTATATTGTTTATGAGGTTCTTGTGTGCCGTGGAGACGGGCATTTTGGAAAACAGAATTCTGGAGTGTAAAAACAGCAGTCTTGGAGAGAGGAATCAACAGGGAAATCAAGCTGCCTTGTATTGATCTATGCTGCAGCTGCTTTGTGTACCATTCAGCCTGCCCCAGTTCAAAAGGATTGTCATAGCACTGGAAAGGGAACAGAAGAGGTTGGCGGAGACGGGCCAGGGGTTGGAGCAACTCCCTTGTACTCTTGTTGGTCTTTAAAGGGCTACAGGACTGGAACCTTGCCCATATTTTCCCAGACTTCCTGCATACAAAACTCAGACAGCTCTCATTAACCATGCAAGCTATGTAGGGCCTCCATATGCAGAGGCAGTATATCTCTGGGTACCAGTTGCTAGGAGTCAGAGCAGGGCTCTTGCCTTCATACCCTGCTTGTAAAGCTTCCTGGTATTAATTAGGTCTAATTAAGCAAAAGACTTCTGCTAATGAGGTTCTTATCACCCCGGTGGGAAAGATACTGCCAGTGCAAAGTCATAGGGCCAAACTAAACATGCCGCTGTTTTATAGTGATTTTAAAAGGCCACACAGGTCCTCAGCACTCGTCCTCCGTGTGCCAAAACAGCTGCGGTGTGGAGGGGGAACCCAGAGTGCCTCAGCCTGCTTCTTTTTAGGAAGGTTATTCCTCCTGAAGTATCCATTAGTTTGATATTTTATAGTAAAATGCTGCAGGAAATGTAACTATTGCTGAGAAAAAGGTTGGAAGTGTTTAGTTGCTACAGTAGAAGTTACAGCTTGGCGAAGAGGGAGAATAGCAACATTTACAGTACAATCCTAAACAGAGTTATGCCAGTCTAAGCCTATTAATTTCAATGGGCTTAGACGAAGGTAACTCCGTTTAGGATTGCACTGTTAGTTTCTCGATCAACACTTTCCGAGTGAATCTTGCACACTGTCAGTTTGAGTAGCAATAAGCTTGTCTGTCCCCGATTTATTTCACACATGTTGGCTGGCATCCTCCACGGATTGTGGGAGTTTTTTCACAGCACCGAAAAGTGGCATGCAGTTCTTCGGCAAGTTCAGCGCTGATTATAGCAAGCCACCCTCCAGAGTTCATGTGATAACTTAGTCACATGACTGGATCAAATTTCAGTGTGCAGAGAGGTGTGCAATGTTTGCTACCAGTTCTAGGGCAGGAATTTTGTGGTGGCCGGCCAGAGCACCAGTTCCCCCACAAAACAGGCTGCAAATTCACAATTGTAATATACACTACCATCTACAGAGGGACCCTCATAAGCATCCCAGCTCTAGGAACTAAAATTATCTGATGTATCATTGTTAACTACAGACTTCATCGTGCACTGAAAACCAATCTGACTGCACGGCAGAGCAATCCAATATCAGCTTTGCTCTGTGGTCGACTATAATGAGCACTGAACTAAATACATTTTATTATTGGTTAATTCATTTATAAAACATAGATCTTGCTTTCCTAGTCCATGGGGGTCCTCAGTACTTCCACATGCAATCATACAAAAAAAAAACACAGTATAAAGTTTGCAACTTAAAAATGGCAGTTTTGGGTTCAACAGAGAACAATCCCAAGCAGATCTATACAGAGGTAAGCCTCGTGTATTTCAGTGGGACTTTCTCCCAGGAAAATATCCTTAGAATTGCAGCCATATAGTTGGGTTGCTTACAGACCTGGAGAAAAGCATCCTGTCATATTCACTGAAGATGAGAAGTTGAAAATGAGCACTGAAGGTTTTTGTGGCATGGAGGTAAATAACATGCCCTGGTAAATAACATGCCGTGAAGCCTCTCCTAAAGGAACAGGGCTTTTTTCTCATCTAGGCAGCTGGCAACCATACCATACCTTACTTTCTGAGCCTTTCCTCCCACCTCTTTCCTTTCCATCTCCATTTAGTGTCTCTCTACACGAGACCTCTTACAAGAGGAGGACACGCAAGTGTAGGGAGACGCAATGTTAGCTGGGAAGCGTAGTTTAAAAAGACAGAGCCTTTTGAGTGTGAATCTGTTGGTGATCTTCGAGACACAGGGTGAAACCTACGTAAGAGAAGTGCGCTTGCCGACACAGTCGCATCCCTGGATCCTGTGCAGTTGTGATGATTCATCGCGTCCTGATTTTTCTTGCCCAGATAGGAAAACCTAGGAGCCGAGAACCATAACAGTGCAACGTCCGGTGAAGTGTAGATCCCACCTCAATCCGGGCTGGGTGAGACGATAGTCAGGGCTTGGGGCGGGTGGGGGTCTGTCAAACAGCAGTGGGAATTCACTCTGAGATCACTTGTCATCTCAGTTTAATAATAATAGTAATAAACGTTCGATTTATATACCGCCCTTCAGGACAACTTAACGCCCACTCAGAGCGGTTTACAAAGTATGTTGTTATTATCCTCAGGACAATCACCCTGTGAGGTGGGTGGAGCTGAGAGAGCTCCGAGAAGCTGTGACTGACTCAAGGTCGCCCAGCTGGCCTCAAGTGGAGGAGTGGGGAATCAAACACAGTTCTCCAGATTAGAGTCCTGCCGCTCTTAACCACTACACCAAACTGGCTCATCAGATTTTACTAAAATTGGATGTTTCACATGCCCAGCTTTTAATGAGTATTTTTATCCAAAAAGCAGATAATTGAGATAGAGAGAAAAAGAGAGATCGATTTAAAGTGATGTACTGGAATACAAAAAAAAATAAGGAAAAAAGGAGTAAAGTTGAAAAAGTATGTCTTCCTATGACAGAGATTTCCTTCCCTATTTTGCCCTTTCTTTTCTTGCCTTGGCTACTTTACAGCAAGCACAACAGAAAGAGAACCCACAAATAACATCAGAGGGCAACCATGGAGATTTTTAAAAACTAGAATTCCAAACAATCTTGTAAAAAAACAAAAAGTGCCCTTGCCAGTCATTCTCTATAAGGGCACATCTCTGTGTCCCTTAGCATCTTTATAGTGTGTGTGTGTGTGTGTGTGTGTGTGTGTGTGTATAGTTGCCTACAATGGAATCTAACTCTAACAGAGCAAGTTGTGTGTGTGTGTGTGTGTGTGTGTGTGTATGTATACACACACAGACACACACACATACACAACGTGCTCTGTTAGAGTTAGATTCTATTGTAGGCAACTGTTTGTTCATGGCAGTGGAAGAAGCAGAGAGAAATGCAACTTGAATAAGAGTGAGTGGAGCTTGCGGGGAAGGTAGGATATTGTTATTGTTATTGTTGTTGTTGTTGTTGTTGTTGATGATGATGATGATGATGATGATACCTAAAGGCAGACCCAGAAGCTTCTAGCTGGGTACAGAACTCTGATACCCTTGAGAACCTAGAAATACATTTGTAATCTGCAGTACCAGGGCTTGTCAATCTGTTCTGTTCCCTTGATCCAATTATACCCCCCCTTAATTAATCATCAGATGGTTCCTGCATTGAAGTCATAATCCCATATTTATGACATCAGTGGGTTGCTATGGTTATTGCTGCGATGAAGCCAGAACAGCCAAGTAATGACTTAATTGGGGAGTCAAAGAGGAGAGGACAGATTAAAAAACAGTATTTCATCTAAAAATATTAGAAGGGTACAACAGCCTGTTATTCCGTAGGTCAGTTTAACAGGTTTAGAATTCGCTGGACAGGATGAACTCTCTGCATCACTGGTTTGTAAGTGGTTGGTTGCAATAGGACTGGTTGCTATCCGCCTACCCCGACGGCTTTGTGCATTCCTATTTTTCCGAATGATCCTGAAAAGCAAAGAAAGTTTCTCTGCCAGTCTCCAGGAAGGAAGAGCGAAGTTGAAGCAAATTTGATGAATTTATACTTAATATCTGACTAGCACTCATATCTGATGTTAGTTTGTATGCGCTGTGTGCGCGCGCATGCACGCGCAACTGCTCTTTGATCACACTGGCATGAACTTTGCTTGACTGAATGTGTGAGAACCAGGCCCACAGGTTTAGCCTTCTTCTCTCCTGCTAGGAAGCCGATATCCAAGACTAGCTGCTATTCACATTGGGTGACGTGGTAGTGTGACACTCTGATGTGTTGAACTATTCTCTACTGCTTTAGTTTCTAGGCTAGTAAAGGCATAGGAGCGGGTCTGGTGTAAAGTTGGCACATTGAAAGTAGGGGGAGGACAAATCTAACCTGACCCTCATGGCTCTGTGAACCTTAAAAAGGTACAGCATAGACTGAATGTGTTTGATAGCATCAGCAGAAGTTGTAACTTGAACGTTTGTGACAGTACAGTCATAGCTTCCAAACCAAAGCTTCCTGTGCTCACAGGAAGTAGTCAAAGGTCTCAGGCCCAGTTTAGTCTAACATATATCAAGTCGAATGTGGCCATTTGGGCATAGAGGACTTCTGCCACAAAAAATGCGACGGTTGTATGTGTGAGAGCAATTCTCTGACCTCTGATCAAACTTGAATCAAGTCCTCCAAAGACGACTATGCAGTTGGCTAATGGAAGCAAAAACATTGTAGCTCTATGAAATAGACTGGCAGAGCCGAACACAGATGTACTATGGTCAACATTTTCTGGACATACAGATTTGTATGTATGACAAACTGAGAGCCAGTTTGGTGTAGTGGTTAAGAGCAAGGGACTCTAATCTGGAGAGTCGGGTTTGATTCCCCACTCCTCCACTTGAAGCCAGCTGGGTGACCTTGGGCTAGTCACGGCTCTCTGGAGCTCTCTCAGCCCCACCCACCTCACAGGGTGTTTTGTTGTGGGGATAATATGACATACTTCGTAAACTGCTCTGAGTGGGCATTAAGTTGTCCTGAAGGGTGCTATATAAATCGAATGTTATTATTTTTGTTGTTACTTAAAAAGCACCAGGGTATTTTCTCCACTGCTCCTTTCATGTACATTTATGTGTACAGTGAGGAATGGAATTTGCATCAAAGATTGTGTATACCATGATCGGAGGTGGTGGTGGTGGTAGTTCCTAGGATTAGCCCAGATGGACAGAAAGTGTGTTGTATACACACCCTGTTTTTAGTGGCTTGTAGGGGCTGCTGAACATTGTGATTTTTAAACCACTGCCTTTATTTTACTTGGCAACCTGGACAGCCCTGAACCCTTAGCCACCTCTTATGATGGATCGTTTTATAAAACCCTTATTGCTTAAAAGTCCAGCACGGATCACTATTATTTACATCTTACAGCCAGGACTGAAGGCGGTGACAGCCCAGGCCTTCCCATCTGCTGGAAACAACTTGATCTGGCCCACGGGACCACATCAAACTGGAATCAAAGTGTGGCTTTAAAATGTTGCTCGCACATGCAAAAGCAAAAGAAACAGTAAAGCATCTATGTTTATTTTGTACGACTTGTGTGAATTCTGGAAAGGCACAGAAGGACACTGCCAATTTGCTCCATGTTTTGGAAAGCGCACCCCTTCCTTGCTGATGATGGAGAGGGGCTGTGGCTCAGTGGAAGAGCAGTTGCTTTGCATGTAGAAGGTCTCCGGTTCAATTCCCAGCATCTCTAGTTGAAAGGACTAGGTAGGAGGTGTTGTGAAAGACTTTAGCTGTGGGCTTGGAGAGCTGTTGGTAGTCAGAGTAGACTTTGATGGGCCAATGGTGTGACTCAGTATTACATTTGCCTTACCCTGTCAGTGCAAGCCCTGATCTGGATAGCCCAGGTGAGCCTGATCTCATCAGATCTCAGAAGCTAAGCAGGGTTGGCCTTGGTTAGTAATTGGATGGGAGACCTCCAACAAAGACCAGGGTTGCAAAGGCAGGCAATGGCAAACCTCCTCTATTAGCCTCATGCCTTTAAAACCCCATCAGGGGCCCTGCAATAAGTCAGCTATGACTTGAGGGCACTCTCCACCAGTATCTGTACTTTGTCCATGAGAAGTTGAGGGGCTCATGGAAAGAATTCGTGGAACTTTGTTCTTATATATGACAATGGCAGCGAGATTATTAAATGTGCAAAAGTGGAAGAGTCCAATAATACCTACAGTAGAGGAATGGTTGGTGAAGGTGCTGGAACTTGTAGCGATGGCTAAACTTCACTGATTAGAGAAAAGGCAGTAAATTCATTTATTGCTGATTGGAAACCTCTTATAGACTTTTTGCATGAAACAGATAATAATGATTTGATGATTTGAGGATTTGATGAATAAGGAATTTGGACCATAGGAAAAAGGGAGCTTTTCTTTGTAAACAAAGCATAAGAGAAAATTTTGTAATGATATCTATATTTGTTGCAGAGGAAATTGGAAGCCTTTTAGTTTGTATAATTTCCCCACTTTTTCTATATTTTAGTGTTTTTAGAGTTTTAGTGTTTTTGTTAGTTGTTGTTGTTCTTTTTTTCTTTTATATAAACTTTAATTTTTAAAAAAACAAATTGAGTGGCTCAGTCTCAAGTGCTGCACTAGTATTGAGAGACTCAAATGGGCAAGGAGAAAGTTGCCCATCCCGGAACTAGAGCACAGCGTTGCCAGCTTTGTTTACTGGCCTTTAGTAGAGCCACATACACAGAAAGGTAGCAATGGTGACAAAGAGGAGTCTTGCAGCTTCTTAAAATGGATCTATTTTACGTAAGCTTTCATGGGCTTGCGGCAATCAGATGCATGACATGAAACCTCAGGCCACAAGTGTGCATACAAATATAATATACACACACACATTCCATCATGAACACATGAAGCTGCGTTATACTTAATCAGATCCTTAATCGGATATCACCAGTAGAGATGGGCACGAACCGGAAAAAAACCGAACCATGTGGTTCGTGGTTTGTCAGATTTCATGAACCATGAACTTTCACAAACCTGCCCCTGGTTTGCGAACCAAACAAACCAGCCTAAAATTCATGGCGGTTTGTCAGAAATGGGGTCTGACGAACCGTTGGTTCGTGAACCATGAACCGGCCTGGTTTGTGCTTAATTATGGTTCATGCCCATCTCTAATCACCAGCCGTTCCTCTATAGTAGGCATTATCGGACACTTCCACTTTTGCACATGAAGGTCAGTATTGTCTACTGAGACTGGCAGCAGCTCTCCAGGGTCTCGGGCAGAAGTCCTTCACATCACCCACTGCCTGGTCCTTTTCATGGATTGAACCTGGGGGCTTCTGCATGCCAAGCAGATGCTCTAACCTTTCAGCCACGGCCTCTCCCCATAGAGCCTGGAAAAATTGTGAACAATGGGGTTAAAGGGCCATATCATGCACAAGGGGTTATCTGTGGCATTTCTGTGCAAATTTAGGAAGATATATCGCTAAATATGCTGGGATACAATTGTTAGTCCTTAAGATTCCCAAATACTTGTGTTTCTTTTTAGTGTTCTGCAGCTATCCCTCTGAAATCACAACTGATTCAAAGTACCTCTTGTGAAAAGGAGTCATACACTTATACTCTAGGTCAGGCCTACATTTTGTGTGTGTGTGTGTTTTTCAAAATTTATTAATTTTTCAAACAACAAAAAAAACCCAGCCACCATCTAAAATACAAACGTAGAAAACAAGATTACAAAATGAAGGGGAAAAAGGGGGGAAACACAGAAAAAATAGACAATGTTGGAGTCAAGTTATTTGACAGAGGGCATAATATTCAATACATTTTCAAATTTATCTTACAAGATATAGCTAAGAGAGGAAATCAATAATGACACAGGTTTTTTTTCTAAATTATTTCTTTATAGACTTCGTATCTGAATTTGAAGAAGGGCTCAGATAGACGTTGATGTTGAGTAGCTTTCTGATTCATATATGAAATAAAATCAGGCCATGTTTCATAGAAATCTGACATTTTAGCCTACATTTTGTGACCTGGTAAGCTGAACCACTGTAGTGTAGTGGACTAAGATCAAACTCGGGTTCGAATCCCCACTCAGTCACTGGGAAACCTTGGGCCAGTTGCACCCTCTCAACCTAACCTACACCACAGGATTTGTTGTGAGGAAAAAATGGAGGAGAGGAGAAATCACTTTGAGTCCCCGTTGGGGAGAAAGGTGGAGTATAAATGAAGTAACACAAAATTTAAAAAATAAACCCTGCCCCTAGCAGGGTATGGTGGCAGGCCAGATAACAACAACAACAACAACATTCGATTTATATACCGCCCTTCAGGATGACTTAACACTCACTCAGAGCAGTTTACAAAGCCTGTTATTGTTATATTGTTGAAGGCTTTCACGGCCGGAGAACGATGATTGTTGTGGATTTTCCGGGCTGTATTGCCGTGGTCTTGGCATTGTAGTTCCTGACGTTTAGCCAGCAGCTGTGGCTGGCATCTTCAGAGGTGTAGCACCAAAAGACAGAGATCTCTCAGTGTCACAGTGTAGCATCTTCAGAGGTGTAACACCAAAAGACAGAGATCTCTCAGTGTCATAGTGTAGCATCTTCAGAGGTGTAGCACCAAAAGACAGAGATCTCTCAGTGTCACAGTGTAGCATCTTCAGAGGTGTAACACCAAAAGACAGAGATCTCTCAGTGTCACAGTGTAGCATCTTCAGAGGTGTAGCACCAAAAAAGACAGTGAGTGACACTGAGAGATCTCTGTCTTTTGGTGCTACACCTCTGAAGATGCCAGCCACAGCTGCTGGCGAAACGTCAGGAACTACAATGCCAAGACCACGGCTATACAGCCCGGAAAACCCACAACAACCATCTGTTATTATTATCCCCACAACAAAACACCCTGTGAGGTGGGTGGGGCTGAGAGAGCTCTAGAAGAGCTGTGACTGACCAAAGGTCAGACCCAGCTGGCTTCAAGCAGAGGAGTAGAGAATCAAACCCAGTTCTCTGGATTAGAGTCTCGCACTCTTAACCACCACACCAAACTGGCTCTCACACGCCTCTTGTTTTCACAATCCCAGACTGTCAACAAATCTGGGAGGATTCTGTCGATCAAGGTCTTAGTGAGCCACTGCTTTATGGTTGCCAGGCTGTGTTTGATTTAGTGGATGACAAGTTACCCACATCTGACACAGGTACTGGAGTGTTGCTGGCTGACAGTGACTCTAGTGGAGAGACGTGACAATGCCACGTGACTTTCAGCGCGTATGAAAAAGGCAGACGGTGGCAGCATGGTGAGTTGCCAGCATATGGCAGGAAGTTGCGGGATCTCTCGATGATGTGGCATCAGAGTCATGCAACAGGAAGAGGGGGAGCCAGAGTTATGATCTCACTGGTGTCAAGGATAGGATTGCAGGCAGAAGGCAAAGAAAGACACAGGACAGGAAAAACAGCCTGGACACCAGGATGCGTCCTGTAGTGAGCAACAAGCCAAGGGGCAGAGCCAAGGAAGAATCCCCTTTATCACTGAATGGCCGTGCATTGCTCTCCCACTGTTGCTCTCAGCGTGTGTGCCAAGAGAAGCAGCAGGTATGCTATCCTTGTTCTGACAACATGTGCACTAACCAGCATCACGTCTTGCCAAAAAAGCAGCAGAAAAAAATATGGTGGCTCTATAGGGGCCGTTGATCCAGCGGCAGGAACTCTGCTGTAATCCGCTCTGGGCCCGTTTGCAGGGAGAGCGGACAATACATCCAACTGGTAATAGCAGGGCTTTTTTTCAAGGGGGACGCGGTGTCACCTCTTGAAAATACTCTGCAATAGTGCTTGAAAATAATATCATTTCCAAGAAACCCGTATGTTTTTTCCCTCATTTCCCTCTTGAGAGTTCCACCACCTCTTTTCCCAGAAAAAAACCCCTGGGTAATAGTAATAGTAATAGTAATAGTAATAGTAATAGTAATAGTAATAGTAATAGTAATAGTAATAGTAATAGTAATAGTAATAGTAATAGTAAAGGCTGACCCTGAAGATCTTGGCTCATAGTGTTCATGGTTAATTGCATACTACAAAAAAAAAGAGTTTCCGTTGCTGATTTATGCTACTCTAGCTGCTGTAGCATAGTGGTTAAGTGGCTGGGCTCCAAATCAGCACTCTGCTGGTTTGAATCCCCCTACTGCCATGAACTCTGCAGGTGGCCTTGGGTCAACCACTCCTCTCAGCCCCAGCTCCCCAGCTGCATTGTGAGGGTTATAATAATAACACTGCTCTGAGTGGGGCACTATCTGTCCAGAAGGGTGGTCTATAAGTCTAGTTGTGTTTTTGTTATCGTTATCATTGTCGTTACTGCCATGAGCGTAGTAGGTAGCCTTGGGTAAGCCACTCCTCTCAGCCCCAGTTTTGAGCTGCTGTAATATAGTGGTGAAGTGGTTGGGTTGCGAATTAGCACTCTGCTGGTTCGACTCTCACTGCTGCCTTGAACTCAGCAGGTGGCCTTGGGTCAGCCACTCCTCTCAGCTGCAGCTCCCCAGCTGTATTGTGGGGATAATAAGAACACTGACTTTGTTCACTGCTCTGAGTGGGGCACAAATCTGTCAAGAAGAGTGGTATATAAGTGTTGTTGTTGTTGATGATGTTGTTGATGATGTTGTTGTTGTTGATGATGTTGATGATGATGATGATGATGAAGAAGAAGAAAGCACTCAAGAAGTCCAGGCTGGGTCATCATCACTCCCACCCATCAGCTGCCTACCCTATATATCAGTGACTGATCTTGATAAGCCAAGAAAACATGCCAAACTGACTCCTGAAATTAATATTTCTGTAAATAGCTCCAATAGGAGCGACAGGTTACTACCAGCACCTTTAGCATCAATCGGCAAAGACTCTTCCTGTTCCAATGCTGTGGCTTGTGGCATTGGATCAGCCTCCCTTAGAAAGATCTACAGCTTTGTGTGAGACTGCATAGGGGGAAAAATGCAGGGTGGAAAATGTTTCACACTGGGCGGCTCTCTAGCGTCTGATGAGGCAAACTGGGGAAGCCCAACCCAGTGACATTCATTTGCCTCTCTCTCTGCTGATTATGCAACATTAATCACAGCGAAACCTACATAAAACCCTCACCCGTATTATGTAATCTGTTCTACTCGACCCCATTACGGAGTCACTGCAAAGGAATTCCACTCCGCCTGGGTGAGCGTATCATGGGATGGACTGTGGGTGTGTGTTTACAGTACCCTTCTCCCTGTACTTTTAAAATTATCATATAAACAGCAATCAATGCATGTGTTTGTGGTGCAATTACACGGACAGAGAAACTAGTGCTTTCAATAGAGACAGAACTTCTGCAATAAAAAAGAGACAATCTTGTACACAGGTAATCTGATATTTCTCCAAGGAAATCTGATTTGACTATGGTATGCAAATTAAAGCTTATTTGCATGTGGCTTATTTTGTGTAATTTATTTCATTCCTTTTAAGGGGCAGTGAGCTGAATTTAGGCTTTGGAGATTTCTCTAGCGGCTGTCCATCTATTTCCAAGCTTATTTTTGACATGATGAAAATTTGAGACTATGAGGCGGATGGAATGATTTTCCAGGACTGATAAGAGTGAGATACACAAAGGCTGCATCTATAGAGTAAGGAATGTAGAAATATTTCCACTGGCAATGTACAGGTATTTTGTGTGCAGGGACAGACTGGCCATTAAGACCACCAAGAAAGGCCCTGGTGGGCCAATGGTGAGATGTGCCTCCTGTAGGGTGGCCCTGCACAAGGCAGGCATGAACCACCATGAACTGGTGGCCTTCACTTTACACAAAGTGGGCATCCAGGAGCTGCCACTACCTTCAGCCTGCATCAGGTGGGTGAAAGCTGCCACTGCAACCAGGTCCCCCCCTCACTCTGGGCAAGGTGGAGATGCCACAAGCCAGTAGCCCTTGCCCTGTGCAAGGTGGGAGCCTGGGCCACTGCCACCACAAACCAGCAGCTCTTGCCTTGTGCCAGGTGGGAGGAAGCTATAAGTCTTTCCTCTTATATCTCCACAGCAAAAAGGGCTAGAGCCATGCCTTTTTTCAAAATGAAAGCTGGGAATTGGGAGGAACTAGTAGATGATGAAAATAGATCATTATAACCAGGGCCAATTCCAGATGGGCACAAATAGAGCGAGTGCTTTTGCTTTTTCAGCGACCTCACTCATAAAAACCTGCAATTTCCCGTCCCGGCTTACCTGCAGTCCATGGCGCTCGGTTGCGCTCTATAAGCGGACGGTGTGAACGTGGTATTGCGGGTTTGCACACTTCTGGATGCTTCGTCGCTGCGGAGAGGCCCTCCCCTTTCCCTCCTTCCTTTGCCGGCCGGCCGGCAACAATATTCCCTTAATTTTTTTTTAAAACCGGGCGCCATTTGCGCAGTCACACGTTTGCGCACATCAAACTGCGCAAATGCACACAAATGCACAAATGCACAAAAGCGCACAAAAGTTGACGCTGCATATTCGCATACCTGCGCTTTTGCGCATTTGCGCAAAACATGTAAAAAAAATTTTTTAAAAAACTGAAATGCGAACCAATGAAGGCCCCTGACGTCATCTGTGACGGGGAGGAAACAACCAATCCCGGGTACCTCAGTTGGCCGTGCGAACATCCGGAAGCGGGACGGCACGGCACACTGCAAGACAAAGCGGATGGAGACGAAAGTGAACGCGTGGCCAGTAAGTGATTATTTCCGCAGAAAAACCGCAATTTCTGGCCATCTGGAATCGGCCTAGGGGTTTTTTTTCCTGGGAAAAGAGGTGGTGGAACTCTCAAGAGGGAAATGAGGAAAAAACTCATGGGATTCTTTGAAATCATATTATTTTCAAGCACTATTGCCAAGTATTTTCAAGAGGTGCCGGAACTCCGTTCCCCCGCATTTCCCCTGAAAAAAAGCCCTGATTATAACACTGTTGCTATAGCAATTACTGACTGTTTTGTAAAGCCTGGTATAAGTCCTCTGGTGGCACTCAAGGGAAAATGGTGGCACTGACCACAAGGAGTGAGGCATGGAAAATAGTCCCTTAGTGGGCAGGATTTTTTAAAATACAATGGGCAGCTGCTCCAAAAAAAACCCGTTGGAAGCCAAGGTGGAGAAAAACCTCTTTGCGGATGTAGCCCATTATAGCTCCGTGATGAGTGTTCTTTTCCTTGTATGAGCTTCCCAAAAGTTAAAATGCTGATAGAAGGCAATGACTACCATTTACGATCTGACTCCTGCCACACCCTGGAAAGGGAGGGGACCCCATTCTCACATTGCCCTTATTGGGGAGATGTGATGTCCCATTCCTGTTTGCCAGTTTTACTGGAGGTCCTGCACATCTGGTCAGAGCTGGTAGAGATTGGGATGTACATGAGAAGTAAAAGAGGAGATTCCGTTCCAATTTCCCACCAATACATACCTGCTTCCTACTTCAGTGTGAGCTGCTAGGAGAATATAATGCAAAGTGGGGATAATAATAACACTGACTTGCTATCTGCTCTGAGTGGGCGTTAAGTTGTCCTGAAGGGTGGTATATAAATCGAATGTTGTTGTTGTTATTAAAGTGTATAAGATCTTTTCTTACAAGCTAGGCCAAAGGGAGAGGCACAGCCCCCATGAAGTGGCTCAGCACAAATCCAGGGAGAACGGAAGGTCCGAATCACTGCTGATACAGAGATGCAAAACGTTTTCTTTTCTGATTTGCTGTTTCATTACAGAGAGATGACTTCATTCATTCAGTTTGCATCCTACCATCCTCCCTGCCCCCTGGAATAATAACTCAACGCACCCCCACAATATCAATACAACACTACAATGCTAATAAACGCACTTGTAAATAAATAGGATCCTGCTAGCTCAGCTCCCTTGCCTTTTTTGGTACAAGCTTTAACCATTAGTAATCGGAAATAATGCCAAAGATACGCTGCTCAAATGCTGCTCCATTAAATTTTTTTAAAAATCCCTTCCACATAGAAAGCTAGCATGCTAGGGAAGAAAGAGTGACTTAGCATTTTCCTTGACATGCTAGTTTATTTATTTAGTTCATTTTATCCCACCAATTCTCCATGGAGTTCAGCTTGGTGTATATTTCTCCGTCCTTTTCTATTTTGCTCTAACAACAACCCTGTGAGGTAGGCCAGTGTGAGAGACAGTGATTGGCTCCAGGTCACCCGGAGAGCTGAGTGGCAGAGCAGAGATTTCAGCATGGGTTTCCCAGATTCTAATCAGACATTGTAAGTTGTGACTGCTAAACCAAGCTGGCTGTCCCTATATAACGCTTCCATGTGCAAAGATATATTTCATTACTTAAATAGCACCACTAGTGTGCACAGTACTTTCCATATAGCAACAACAAACCACATATATGCCTGACTAACAATACAAGTAATTCATTTATTTACACATTCACATATGCACAAATCACACAAATCCTTGTATGTTATTCCAAATGGCTGTGCAAAATAGACTCTATTTTTCACAGCCATTTGGAATAATATACAACAAGGATTGACTTCATTTTAATGGAATTCTCACTCACTAATTGGACCTTTGCTATTCAGGACCTGTGAAGTAGAGATAATGCTGGGTTGTTACTAGGCATTTGCACTTTATTGATTGTACGCGCAATGAACTTATATAGTGCTTTGTAGCACCAGCACTTTATTATCTTGAGGTACCTGCACTCAAGAAACTGTGTTAATGGTTTTCCATGTGTGAGGTGAAGAATTATATGTATAAGTAGTTTTTTTACTGTGTGATTTGTACATATGTGAATGTGTAAATAAATGAATTACTTGTATGGTTAGTCAGGCATACACGTGGTTTGTTGTTGCTATACATTTTTTAGTACCACTGTGTTACTCTTCCTTGCTGCTAGTTTTACATCTGTTAGGGGGGAATTTTGTGGATATTGAGGGAAGATGTGGATGGGCATCTGGAAACAGTACGGGTTCACGCAAGGCAGAGTAATTCTCTACCCTTGACCACTAGAGGGCTTTCAGATACCACCGTCCCTAGTGAGTCTTATATAACCGTATATTCTGCTACTATTTATGATTACAGGGGACTGTTTTGTGCGGGTTTGCTACAACAGCCTAAGACAGCTACTCCCCTGGAATTCTCCCCCAGGCATGGGGGCTCTAAATCTGAGAGGTGCCAGGAAGTGTCTCATAGAAGAGGTACTTGCTGTCATCCTGTTATGTATGTTAAATTACGACGATTGCCTTTGGACCAGTGGCGATCCTTCTTTTTGGACTAGCAGGGACCACCCACACAAGGTTTGCAGATTTGATGTCCATTGAACAAGTATCCGCAGTGCAACTAAGGGCCAAACTAGATGTTACGGCATCCACAGGTCCAGCCTGTGGACACCAACACCATTTCAGAGTAGAATTCGGACATGTAAAGATTCTGCAAGGGCCAGACCATGCAATCTCCCCCCCCACACACACACACCTTTTCAAGTGCAGAAACAGCTGGATGGATCAGCACTTGAAAAGGCACATGGGGGGAACAAGATCACCTTGTCCCACCATACTGCAGCATTTTTAAATGGCCAGATTTTTCTCTAAAACTGCATCCATGTCCACGGGTTGGACCTGTGGAAGCCATAATGTCTAGCTTTGCCCTCAGACAGTAAACCTAAGAGGGGCTAAAGTCTATGCGATGCAGATTCTCAGAGAAATGTTTTTCAGGATGGCACCGTTAAATCCCGTGCAAAAGAACTACAATTGCTGCACTAGGTTAGGATGAAGGCAGGGGTGGCATTTGGAGGGTGAACTTAGCTTGCGAACATGCACGGCAGTAAGCCTTCTTATCTTCAAGTCAAGTGCTACACTGGTAAGTTGTTTCCCATAGTAAACAGGTATATTTGCCATCAGGTATGTCCCATCTCTTGGGGTCAGGAATGCTGTTCACATGTTTTAAAAAGTGAAGTAGCCTGTGTAGAGTTATCCATATAATAAATTATGGGGAATGTAGTATGAAGCAAGGGAGGGGGGTTCTATCAATTTCTCAGCTTTGCACCTTTAGTCAGATGACTGACTCATCTCCCTCTTAAAGTTCAAATATAAGAAAAAGGAGTACTAAATCACTTGCCATTATTCTAAGCAGGCGCACGATTTTTTTCTTCTTCTTGCCCTCTGCCTTTGAAAGTCCCCCCGTTTCTTCTGGGGAATTATTTAGTATTATTTTTCAAAAGCAAAAACATTGACTTCCCAGTTACATGTAAAACAAAACCTTTTCGCATGCAGGCGATGGCAAATATCCAACAATGTGTGGCTACAGCCCAAGTAATGAATAGTACGATGATGGGTTTCATTCTCCTTCCTAATGAAGGTTAATTCTAATTAAGCATTCTAAATGTTGAATCACTGGTTAGCAGAGCAGGGAAGGAATTTCTAATTTACACTTCCCCTGGGTAATCTGGCCAAGAAACTAAAAATTATCAATAAGCATTTTGAGGGATACTTCCATTTGCTCAACTGTCTAGTAAAAAGACTAGGCAGGACAAAAACAGGGGGAAGCCCAGCTTTGTTGCCCAACAACAACAACAACAACATTTGATTTATATACCGCCCTTCAGGACAACTTAATGCCCACTCAGAGTGGTTTATGAAGTATGTCATTATTATCCCCACAACAAAATACCCTGTGAGGTGGGTGGGGCTGAGAGAGCTCCAGAGAGCTGTGACTAGCCCAAGGTCACCCAGCTGGCTTCAAGTGGAGGAGTGGGGAATCAAACCCGGCTCTCCAGTTTAGAGTCCCACACTCTTAACCACTACACCGAACTGCCACCCAGAGCAGACTTATACCCTTCTAAATCCATTAGATGATAATTACTCCATTTAGGATTGCACTGTGACAGACTAGTTTGTAACCTCTCTCCACAAATGAGATTTTTGAAATTTTAACATGAAAGCCAGCAGTGTCAAGCTGGCCAAACCTGGTCGATATGGGCCACATCTACCACAGTGTTCATTCGTTTATTTACAAATATTTTGGGAATTTCATCTGAGGGCTGAAGGCAGATGCTGGTGATGATACGGATACTAGCCAGTAGGTGCTTACCGTTTCCCCTTGTGCAAACTAAAAAGGGGGGGGAAGCGTGCGCAACTATTTTTTTTTTTCAAATAAAGAAAAAAAAACTCCTAGAAAGACAGTTGGGAGAATTTGCACACACATGTCAGATTAAGGATAAATGAGGTTTTTAAAGCAACAGTTTACAATGAGGTGGGGGGGGGGATTGCTGGACGCTGTCATATTGTTCCAGGCTGAAGGAAAAGAGAAAACAGAAACAGCCAAAGATCTTCTGCCTATCAGCCAAGTTCCATCTGATACATGCAGCCACTCCAAATGATTCTATCTGGAGACGCTCTGCAGGCATTAAAGGGCAACACAAATGTTTGCTGGTTTTTGAAGACACTTTGGAAGTGGAGGGGGGAGGATGGGTGTAAGAAAGGTTTAAAAAGAGCTGGATACACCATGGGAGACGAACGTTCACTTTCATTATTCTAATATGTAAAATGAGTATCTCTGAAATGGAAACGTCGTTTCTCGTTGTTCGAGTCCTCCTCTCCATACCACGTTTTTCTTGTAAACGTTGCCTGCATTCTGGCAGAGACCAAACAGCCTAGTGTACAATTTTAAGGCAGCTATTTAAACGACAATAAGGAAGGTATAACGATAAGCATCGTCCATCATAGGTAATTGCTGCGCTGTGATCGGTTTGGCTGATGGTTCTTGCCAAGAAGCAGTAGACACAGCAGTGGCTTTGAGAAGTGCTGGATTCAAATCCCAGCATGATGAATTGGAATCAGTATTTTTCCCCCTCTGGAGGGTGGGAGGACAGAGAAACTTGGGGGAGTGATATTGAGCAGGAAAAGTGATGGGGAAAGGGGTTAAGCAGCCCCCCCCTTTACAGTTCCTCCACTTAAACTTGCTATGTTTGCTGGTTGTGGGAACTGTGTTGTTAAGACCTTACGGTGCAATCTTAAGCGAAGTTATTCCAGCCTAAGCCCATTGATTATTCCAGAGGGTAGCTGTGTTGGTCTGTTGCAGCTAAATCAAACTGAAGTCTATTGTGCAAACTTTATTCTGGCACCAGCTTTTGTGACTCAGATGTGCACTGGAGGAAGTCTGACTAAGGCTTTTGTTTTACTTTGCTGTCTGCAAAAGTTTGTTTCACATCTTTCCCCCATGTGACACTACGTCTTCAGAGATAAGGAAACTGAAGGAGAGGGAGGCTTCCGTGATACTGTCCAGAGCATCTGCTGTTGAGTCAGGATTTGAACCCAGGACACCCAGAGGTGCAAGGTCAGCATGTTCCCATAGCACCAGAGAGTCACAGCAAAGGAAGTAAAACCTGTACCTGTCTTTTACTACCTGCTTGGGTGGGGCTTTGGCTCAACAGGCATAAATGGCATGTCCAACCAAGCGTGAAAATTGGATACAATAAGGGCTGAGGTGACCATGCAAACAAGCTCAACTAGGCCAGCAATCTTTTTATGGGTGCTTTGTTTGTGGAGAAGCATGTGATCAGAGAAGGTACCACACAGAAATTGTGCTTGTGGGTTGTACTGTGGAGAGGTTGTTCTACCCACGATACAACACACTTGGCTGCTTCAGGGCCTGGGTTTGCGATGTTTTTAGGGGCGGGAGAACAGCCCTTATCAGTCTGACCTCCGTGGCATAATCCAACAGGAAGCTGTCTCGCACCAGGCTGGTTGGAACCGAAACAAAAAGGAACTGCTGCCCATTGCTCCTTCCATTCATTTCAATGAGAGTTCAGGGAGAACCTCCCAACCCGTATGGATTTAGGAGGCATCATGATCTATGAGATGCTGTAGATGATTTTATTTATTTACTTGGACAGTTCCACCTGCTTCTCTCCCCACAGCAGATCGCGGCCATTGTTTTCATTTCCTTCATTTTGTCATCACAACCATCACGCTGTGGGGTAGATTAGGACGAGAGAGCGTGACTGGCCCAAGGTGAACTTACAGCAGAGGGGAGATTAAAATCTCCCAGGGCCTACTCTGATGCTCTAACCACTACACCACCTTGGCTCTTCTTGGGGACCACTTCTTGGATGGCACGGACAGTTCCTTGGGGACATCTTAGGCCAGCCAGGTTCAGAATCCAAAATTTTGGTGACTCTCTAAGATTCAAGGAGGAAAGGTCTACCTGTAGCTATTGGCCAAGGGAGCTAAAAGGAACTTCAAAGGGCTGGGGCAGAGTATCTAAAAAAACGTGTAGCTAAGTGGTTGGGCTGTGACTCAGCACTCTGCTGATTCAAATCCTAATACCGCCATGGATTTAGTAGGTGGC
Source organism: Eublepharis macularius (assembly GCF_028583425.1). Taxonomy (NCBI): domain Eukaryota; kingdom Metazoa; phylum Chordata; class Lepidosauria; order Squamata; family Eublepharidae; genus Eublepharis; species Eublepharis macularius. The sequence continues at coordinate 12,477,690 of NC_072799.1, read as the reverse complement.
GGTGGGTAAGCCACTCCTCTCAGCCCCAGCTGTATTGTGGGGATAACAACAACACTGACTTTGTTCACCACTTTGAGTGGGGCATTAATCTGTCTAGAAGAGCAGTATATAAGCACAGCTGTTGTTGTTGTTATTAGTTGCTGACACAAGGGTAAACATGCTGGATCCATCAATTGTCTGCTGAATCCAGCATTTTGTTCCCAATGGTGGCTGGTCAGACCCCACAGTGGCCACTGCCAATAGCCCTTCCCTGTCGATTCCTCTCTATCTCTGCACCTGGAGCTCGCATTCATCTATGATGCCATACCTATCCTCAGAAATTTGGGAGGGGTCACAATGAGGAGAGTGCTGAGGCCCCTCAGGGGGTTAGCTTGCTCCCAGCCATTAACAATTAGGGAGGTGAGCCCGCTTGCAGGGAGGGCGGGCTATTATTATTGTTGTTGTTGCTGTTGTGTTGTTGTTGTTATTAATAATAATAATAATATCATCACCACCTCCTGGGTCCACACGGTGATGGCTGCACTTTGCTCCGGGCAACAAGATACCGCACCCCAGGCTCCACCCCCAAGATCTCCAGGAATTTCCCATCCTGGAGCTGGCAACCTGTGATGGGCATTGTACCCGGGACCTCCCCGGATGCCAAGCACCATTTCTCATGGGCACCCGAAGCTGTAGCTGTTGGGCTGGGATCAGGGGACCCAAGTTTGAATGCCATGGAAGCTTGCTGCCTGACGTTGGGCCAGCGCCACACTCTCAGCCTGGCCTACCTCACAGGGTTGTTGTGAGGATAAATGGAACGAGGAGAATGATGTAAGCCGCTTTAGGTCCCCATTGGCGGAAGTAAATAAACGAGGGAGTACAGCGTTGCAGCCTTCTCTCCCCTGCCTGTCCAGGGCGGAGGCCTTTCCCCTCAGCTCCTCCTCGCAAAGACAAGGCAACTTTCCCCATCTGGAAAAGTTTGCCTCAGCCAGGCAAGGCGAAGCCGCCGCGGCCGCCTGTCCCTCTGCAGCGTGTGGCCAGAGGGAGCCCGCCCAGCCGGCCCGGCCCGGACTCGGGCATTACACACCCACGGGGGGGGGGTGCGTAAATGCGCGTCCTCCACCCGGCCCCGGCGACGCCCGGCCGGGGGAGCCCGGAGGTGCGCCCGGGGCGAGGAAGGGCTGTGGCGGCCGTGCCAAGCCGGGCGCCGGCTGCCCGCGCGGCGTGGGGAGGCTCCGCTGCCGGAGGGGGCCCGCCTCCTCCGCGCCCCCCCCCGGAAAGCGAATGGTCGCTCCCAGCCGGGTGGCCATGTTGCCGCTTATAACAGGGCGCGCAGGCGAGAGCGGCGGTGGCTGCTGCTGTGCGGGCGCGGGAGGCGAGGCGGCCGGAGCGGGGCGAGGCGAGCATGGCGGTGGCCGTGGGCAGAGCCGCGGTGAGTGGAGCGGGCCGGCCCTCCTTAGCTCACGGGGCTCGGGCTGGGCAGGAACCGCTTGTTGCTGCCGCCGGAGAGGCGCCCTGGCGTGGCCGGCGCGGCGTGTCGCTCCCTCCATTCATTCCGGAGGGAGCGCGTGATGGGGGCGCGGGATGGCTGGCTGAAGGGCGCGTCCACACGTTACGGGCCGGGCCGGGCTGGGCGTGTGCGTGTCCGGCGGAGCGCGCGTGTCTCTTGCCTTGTGGCTTCTCTCGGGCCAAGGCTAGGCGGGAAGGGCTGGAAAGCGACGGGGAGCCTCATTCTAATGCACACCGTTGCAAATGTGCATTTATGTATTCTATCCGCTATTTATCCTATTCATCTATTTCAGCATTTCTTTCTGTCGGTATTGGATCTGAACTGGTTTAAATCTTTGCAAATCTGTAGTTATGTACCGTCTTACATATATACCCTGTTCGTTTCTTCAACTCTGTGTTGGCTTGCAAATTTACCTTCTTATTTTTCATTTATTTATGTCATTTATAGTCTACCTTTCTCACTGAGACTCAAGGCGGATTACATGGTCAGGATCCAAGGACATTTCCATAAACAATGCCGTAGGGTAAATAAATACAAGTTTACAAAGGCTTGGCTTAACAGGAATCCAATACAGAGTTGAAGAAATGTTGAAACAGAGCACAAGCAATTCTAGGACTGACATTAGACAACATAGAACTACTCAGTAGGATGTCTTTGAAATTGACTGTACTGGCCCCCCACTCTGTAATCCGCCTTGAGTCTCAGTGAGAAAGGCAGACTATAAATAACGTAAATAAATGCATTTTGGATTTCTGCAGGTTTAAATCTTTGCTAATTTGCATTCCGGAAGGTGACTCGTGTTGTGTAATCAGCCTTGATTCTTAGGGAGAAAGGTGGACTAAAAATAACACAATTTTTTTTTTGGAAAAAAAAAGGCTGAGCCAGAAGGATGGAAAGTAGAGGAGCTGCCTCCTCTCATTGTTCAAGGGGCAGAGGTAATAATGAATATTTGAAATTTGTCAGAGGCAGTTTAGGCAGAGGGACTCCGGTAGAAGGCTGCTGGAATCAGTAGGTTGGAGCCCCTCTGGCTCGGCTGGCGCTGGTGAATTTAATGATAGAACACTAATGACAGAAATGAAACTCGGGTCTGGAAAGCATTGAAATCAATGGGCTTCGACTGGAGTGGCGCCACATAAGATTGTGCTGTGAATGGAGAAGGCTGCAAACTTTTCTGTAGATTGAGTAGTGAGGGCAAAGTGGGTGGGTTGGTTGGTTGGTAGTTGATGAGATTCCCTCCCCCCAATGGTTGGTTTTGTTATATTCCCAAGCTCCATACAAGGCGAGTGTGAGACAATACCCTTGAATCTTCTCAGCCTGTATTTAAGAATGCACTCCCAAGAAGAGTTGCTCCAGTCTAAGCCCACTGATTTCAGTGGGCTTACACTGGAGTAACTCTTCATAGGATTGCACTGTTAATTTCTTGATGACAAATGGCTAAACTCTGAATTATGACTGCACATATCTGCTTTTCTTCTTCTTTCTCAGTCTGCGTGCTTCTCTTTTTTTCTTGGGGGTGGTGGAAGAAAATCTTGGGGGTGGGGGGGTGGGACCCCTGCTTGTCTTAAGAGGGCTGGTAAAGTGTAAGAGAAAGGAGGGAAAGTTCTTGTTTCAAACCTTCCACTGCCATAAACCCACCAGGCACGTCTCTCAGGCTCAACTTTTGGGGTTACGCTCTTGACTCTTTTTGTAGGGTGTAAAATATATGTGATGCACTTTGGAATGCTGTAAATACGAACAGTTGGGCCCTTACTCAACACTTGAAGGCAAATATTATAGCAAACCTCATCCCTCCCGCCCCACACTTCTGGATAGAGGTGGCCCCGCTTGGTATTTACACAGGGAAGTTTGATGTCTCTAGAGACTTGATACTGTTGATGTTGCAGAGCACCAAAAAAAAAACAAACTGGTGCCAAACTTATTTGACAAGGGCTCGCCGGTTGTGTGGTTTGCAGCATATTGCTTGATAAAGAAATTATCTTGGAGAGACCCTTTCCCAAGAATTCTGGGGAGAGAGAGAGGACTGCTATAGGGCTGCCGAATTTCCCATTTACCATGTCTCATGCTAGAGCAAATGAAACATATCATAGGAAGTCAATTTTTTAGGACTGCATTCTTAGGAGTTTTTCAAACAGGAGCAGTGGTGGTGGTAACTGAGGACCGGATGGAGATGCCTGAATGCAGCTTCTCCTCCCCTGTCTCTGATAACAATTGCAGCATCCTTTGGGGATCAGAAGTAGAGTTGTGTGGGGAAGCAGTAGAGAGGCAGCAAAGAAGGAGCAAGATTGTTTAAAAAAAAGCACACACACACACACATCCAGGTTGTGTACAATACACATGATAATTTCTTGAGCATTCTGTGTGTGTGTGCAGTTCCCTGTAGAATAAAGACAGAAATGATACTGGTGACTCAGATCGTTTGTTTGGTCTTAGCGGCTTCGCTGGAGCACTTTCCCACACTCTGAAAAAGTCCAGCTGCTGGACCATCACTATACAATTGTGCAGAGGAGTTAGCCATGTTAGTCTGTAGTAGCAAAAACAAAAAGAGTCCAGTAGCACCTTTAAGACTAACCAACTTTATTGTAGCATAAGCTTTCGAGAATCACAGTTCTCTTCATCAGGTGCAAAAAACTTCACTTTGCAGCAGCAAGTTAGGCTTGCCGATCTCCAGGAATTTCGGTTGATCTCCAGACTACAGAAATCAGGTCCCCTGGAGAAAATGGCTTCCTTGGAGGGTAGAATCTATGGCATTACATCCTTGCTGACTCTTCCCCTCCAGAAACTGTGCCCTCCCCAGGCTCCTCCCCCAAATTTCCAGGAATTCTCCTGCCCAGAGTTGGCAACTATCTAGCACGCTAGCATTTGTTGTATCAAAAATGGAAAAGAGCCCTCTGTTATGTTAAAGATTACTAATGGATGATGTGATAAAAACTTACTTCAGCGAAATAGAAGAGAACGGATGGGCTATTTTATATTGCGCACACACAGAACAGTTAGAATTAGCCAAGGAACTATTATGCAAAGTGAGTTTGGGAAACTTGACTGTGCAATCCTGAACAGAGTTATTCCTGTCTAAGCTTATTGATTTTGGTGGTCTGGGATCGGAATAACCCGAGAATTGTACTGGGAGGGACTTGTTGTCGAGGTATTTCACTTCAGGATTTCTAACAATTGCCAACAGTAGAGCTGTCCCTGGGGAAATGCTGAAATGAAATTAGATCTCTGAAGGAGCTTTTGTAAGCTGTTTTTTTTTTGTAGCTATGAATAAATCACTTTCTTTTGAGAAGAAGTGGACTTGGTTTTGCAAACTTCCCAGACAGCTTTACATAACCGAAAGAGAGAGAGAAAAATCCTTTTTATTATGTCTATAACTTACAGATATATTGGTGGAAGTAAATGCCGACCATATGAAGGTGCTCTTTTGCATCATTAGGCAGAGGGGGGAGGACGGAAGGGGGGAGGAGGGACTTGATTGACTTTTTCCTGTTCATTTTTTTTAAAAAGTGCATGCCAGTAAGCCAGATGTTGCGCACGAGCAAATTATTTCAATGTGGCTACTTTCCGAATGTGAAAAATAGCGTCTGTGTTCAAGATGTGACCCGGCTCCCCTAGTTTCAGTCGCTGTTTTATAATGCAATTTGGAACCGGCGACTCAGTTGTGTTCTACTTCTCCAAGAAGGTGTATTTTTATTTATTTATGTTTCTCTGATTGCGGGAGGGTGAAAGTGGCATCGATTTTATGCAAAATATAAAATGTTTTCTATGTAAAGGAACTCTTCTCCTACCATTCCCCTCTCAATGAGGCTGCGTTCAGACTTTGCATGTAACTGTGGTTGTGGAAGAATGCTCATGATCTAAGCTGGTTGCCAAACTTCATTCCTCCCTCTTCCCATTTTGAGAATCATGGTTAAATTGTAACTCTGGTTACCCATGACATAGGATGGCAAAGTGGAGCTAGTTTTTCTTCCTCTAACTGAGCTCATAAACAGGTTTTAATCTAGTCTTAGAAGCCTGGTCGGTTGGGAGGAATCTAGCTCTTCTTAACCCATGTGCTTGCATTTGTAGCTCACTGGTGATCTCAATTAGTGTTTCAAGTGTGATCCTTAACACAGGGATAGGGCTGGGGGATGATGTGAGCCGCACATGTGAGCCTTGTAGCCAGCAGGATTTATGCACGTTTTTCCTTGGTGATGGAGAGAGCCCTCAAGTCATAACTGACTTAGGGCGACCCCTGGTGGGATCTTCATAGAAAGAGACTAACAGAGATGATTCGCCATTGCCTGTCTCTGCAGCCCTGGTCTTCCTTGGAGGTCTCCCATCCAATTACTAACCACGTTTGGAGCCAGTTTGGTGTAGTGGTTAAGAGCGCGGAACTCTAATCCAGAGAACCAGGTTTGATTCCCCACTCCTCCACTTGAAGCCAGCTGTGTGACCTTGGGTCAATCACAGCTTCTAGGAGCTCTCTCAGCCCCACCCACCTCGCAGGGTGATTTTTGTTGTGGGGATAATAATGATAAGCTTTGTAAACTGCTCTGAGTGGGCATTAAGTTGTCCTGAAGGGCGGCATAGAAATTTATTATTATTGTTGTTGTTGTTATTAGGCTTGGCTTAGCTTCTGAGATCTAACGAGATCAGGCTTACCTTAACCACAGTTATATGAATGCAGATTTGGAATCCAAATCTAGAAAGGGCTTGGTAGAAACTAAGCCGTGTGCAAGTCCCAGGAAAAGGTAGTCAATTCGTAGAATTAATTTGACGTGGTGAAAAGATGTGGGCTGAGGGCAGACGTAATAGACTTCCCTGCTCACCTATGGTGAGTGAATATCACATCCAGGAGATCAGATAGTTCGTTTGGGGGTGAGTGGTTGTTGTTGTTTTTTGGTAAACTGAAGGGCAAGAAGGTTCTTTTGCTCTATTAAGACACTTGTTTAGCTTTTTATATATTTAAAACACTTATACTCCACCTTTTGACCCACAGTCACCAAGATACCTAACATCCCTTTTAAAAAAGCGTTTAAATATAGACTACTAAATCTAATAAAATATGATAGTTTTATTACATCGCCATACCCAACAGATAAGTATATGTATCACCAGCTGGCGGGCAATCATAATATTGACTATCCACTCCTGCAAGAGAAGGAACAGCTTGGGCATGGACTTCTTTAAAGGTGCACTTTAAAGAAGAGGACAAGCATATTTCCCCAGAGAGGGACATTTCATGACCCTTCCATCCTTCAGTCCTCATAGATAATGCATGCAGAGGTTCCTAAATGTCGATTGAGAGGTTGGGCAGGCCCACGTGCAAGGAAGTGGCCCTTAAGATCCCCTGCCCCCAGAGACTTTAATCTGACTGCCACAAACTAGACCGGAATGTCTAGGCAGGCCAGCCGGTCTTATTTTTAAGACAACTGTGGGTTCCAGCACTCCTTATTTGTAGCAATTGGACATGATGTATAGATACATATATAGGGCTGGCACTGGTACAAATGATCCCGGCTTGAATTCCTGGGGTCTTGCTGCCTGGCCCTTGGAATGGGTGGTGTTGATCCAGGTAGAAAAGAGCAAGAGTCCAGTAGCATCTATAAGACTAACAAAATTTGTGGTTGGATATGAGCTTCTGTGAGTCTGAAGAGGTGAGCTGTGACTAACAAAAGCTCTTACCGTACCACAAATGTTGTTAGTCTTATAGGCGCTACTGGACTCTTGCTCTTTTCTACTGCTACAGACAGACTAATATGACTACCCTTTGTTGATCTAGGTGGTACATGGCTCAGATTTGGTATTAAATGATTCCCTGAGGGAAAGATAATCTAGCAGTGGGATTTGAGCAACACTGATTGTTTGTTGGCAAACATTTCATGTTTCCCTCTTTTCTGTACCTGCGCCTTTTTTTTGGGGGGGGGGTTGTACATGAGGCTGCTGAGCATGTACTGAGGTCTGCGCAGACTCATTATAGCCAATCACCCCATCTTTGAAACCGGGGAGCTTTAATAAAGTGTCACTTTTAAGTCCGCTTTCTTGCATCCTATTCCCAGTCCGTACATGTGATGTGGCATCCTGAATAGGCCTGATTAACCAACTAAGCTAACCAGAGTTGACCACAGTTAGTACTTGGATGGGAGACCAGTCCACCACGGAAGCCTGGGGCTGCTTTGCAGAGGAAGGCGACGGCAAACCACCCCTGCTCATCTTTGGCCTTGAAAACCCCATGGTCCTGACATCACCATGAGTTAGTTGTGGCTTAACAGCACACACCTATTAATTATTGTGTGTGATATGCTTTAGGGGCAGTCCTTTAGGGGTGTACAGGGCTTTTTTTCAGCTGGAACGCAGTGGAACGGAGTTCCAGCACCTCTTGAAAATGGTTACCTGGTCGGTGGCCCCGCCCCCTGATCTCCAGACAGAGGGGAGTTCAGATTGTCCTCCACACCACTGGAGATCAGGGAGTGGGGCCACCGGCCAGGTGACCATTTTTGCCGAGGGTGATTTAAACTTTACAAAATTACCCCCTTGTTCCAGCTGGCCCAAAGTGACGTCATTGTGCGGTCCTGTGTTCCACCACTTGAGTTCCCCCACCTCTTTTCCCAGAAAAAAAGCCCTGGAGGTGTAACTTGCCCTCATGGAGTGAGTCCCTTTTCCATTTTAGCAAGCTGCGGCCTTGTTAATTGTAAACCTTAAACGTTTATTGCATACAGTCAAGCCTTTTATCTAACCCTCCCATACCAGTATCTTTACAAGAGCTTGGCTATTGTGTTCATGGTCTGATGAGCTGGTTAATTAGGTTAATCGTTAATAAATTGCTAGGTGTGGCTGATGGGGGAAGACATTTTGAGCTGCCTATATTGCTGACTGTGAGGGGAAAGGGGGAGGAGAGGTATGACATGAAACAGGCAAAATGAAAGAGCCGTTTGGATTGATTAACCGGGCCAAGATAACCTCCTTGAGTCACAGAGAATTTTGCTCTGAGATGGCTTTGGCAGGAAGACGTTACGTGGATTATGAAAGCAGGCAGCTAAAGTAACTGGGACAAAGATTATCAAGCAAAACCACTCTGTTGCTCTCGTTACTTTTTATGAGCAACATTATCTAAAGTCTAACATTCTCCACATTTTGTAACACAACTGTTACTGTTTGGTTCCAGCCTGTAACATTGATTTGGCAGCAGAAGACAAAACCTCTCTGGCTCTTAAGCAGAAGTGTTGCGGTACTTTAAAGACTAGCAACATTTTTATTATGTTACCTGTTTTGTTTAGCCCGAGAACTCAAGGTGTGTGTGTGTGTTATGTTCTTCCCCTCCTACATTTTTTCCTCAAAGCAACCCTGTGAGGTAGGTTGTTTTGAGATTCAATCTCTGCCATAGGGACATAATCATGTGTCTGCCTCCCCATGATTGTAATCTGGAATTAATGCCATGGAAGGAATAGTTTTTAAGCATATCCCTTTCATTATTTTCTTCATTGGCATCATACTGGAAGTATGGTTTTCACATCTACTCAGAATTGGGTACCTGCCTTTAGCGCCAGCCTCCAACATTAACTCCAGCTCACCTGACCCTTTGTTGATTTTCCTTCCATCTGGCTTTATGGTGGAGGTAACAATTCGGACGTGTCTAGCCTTAGCTAGAAGTGAAAGTTGGACAGTGAAGAAAGCTGACAGGAAGAACATTGATTCATTTGACATGTGGTGCTGGAGGAGAGGTCTGCAGATACCATGAACAGCCCAAAAGACAAAGAAGTGGGTACTAGTAACCAAGCCTGAATTCTCCCTAGAAGCTAAAATGACAAAATTGAGGCTATCGTACTTTGGTCACATTATGAGAAGACAAGATTCTCTGGAAAAATCAGTAATGCTAGGAAAAGTGGAAGGCAGTAGGAAAAAGAGGAAGACCTAAAACGAGATGGCTTGACTCGATAAAAGAAGCAACGTCCTCCAGTTTGCAGGATCTGAGCAAATCTGTTAATGACAGGATGTTGTGGAGGTCTTTCGTTCATAGGGTCACCATAGGTTGGAGGTGACTTGACAGCATGTAACACACACACAGCCTTGCTTAGGGCAAATTGGTGGTACGACTGAGTCCACCAGCAGAAGACCAGTGCTGTAGTGGCTGTGGCTTGGGTACTGGTAATATTCTGAACATATTTGAAACTGCATTAATTCAAATAACGTCCTTGGTGTGTCTTGCTCAGTATTTTCTGTTCTGACTGGCAGCAGCTCTTGAGGGCCTTGGGTAGAGAAAAGTCTGAGATCCTTCAAATGCAGATACCACTGATAATGTGGTAGACCTCTGCCGTGCCCTCCAAACCCAGAGATCTTCTTTTGCAAGCTTTCGTCTTCCTTTGTGAGCGCTGCAGCTTTTGGCAATTTTTGTTGCTGTTTTGTAGCTCTCTTGGGCAGCAGACCTCTTTTTAGTGTATTATCACTAATGCTTATTTGTCATCTTGCTTGGCATATTGTCACACACACACACAAAAGAAAGGGATTGCAGCCCTAGTTATGGCAAACCAGCCCAAATCAGTTTCAATCCAAGTAGCCTTCATTTTAGGGATACTTTCATTATCCTTGTTCTGAGTAATTCTAAGGGTAGGTTCCTACCATATGTATGTATCCTGGTACACTGTGGAGGGTAGTGGTTTCAAAAGTGTGAACTGACCCTTTCCTTTGCAAGAGTTGTGTTTGTGGGAGCACAGAAGTTTTACTTTCTATGGCTCATCCAGGGCTTTTTTTCAGCTGGAACGCGGTGGAACGGAGTTCCGGAACCTCTTGAAAATGGTCACATGGCTGGCGGCCCCGCCCCCTGATCTCCAGACAGAGGGGAGTTTAGAGTGCCCTCCGTGCCGCCGAGCAGCGTGGAGGGCAATCTAAACTCCCCTCTGTCTGGAGATCAGGGGGTGGGGCCACCAGCCATGTGACCATTTTCTCCGAGGGCAACCCACTGAGTTCCACCACCTCTTTCCCCAGAAAAAAAGCCCTGAGCTCATCCATCCATGTTGGTCGTCACATGATGCGAAGACACATGAACACCAACTCTAAAGATGCATCTAGAGGCAGCATTCCTGCCTTTAGAATTGAAACCTGAGAGACAGAACAGGAAGTACATGCAGCAAAATAGGGTATCTTTCATTTTCAGAAAGGGTTTTTTCCCCCTGAATATGGCTTCGTCGGCTTTTGAGGCTGTGCAGAATTGCCGCTGGCATGCACTGGCGGGCAAGTGAAGTGAAATGTCTGCACTTATTGGATGGATTTGCCTCCCCTCCTCGTCTCTGAACCAAATGGGTGTGCCTTAAGAACTTGTAGGGGAGGGCAGAGGTATCCACACCCAGCTTATGGGCTTCTCAGAGCCATATGGATGCTGGGATAAATGGTATTTTGGTCTGTCCCAGCCAGGCTTTTCTTGTGTTCTTAGTGCGTTTTCAGTAGTGATTTTAAAAATGCATTTTGTTTGCAATTTAACACCCTGCAGGTAGGAAGCTGCTTTGCCCAGGACTCTACGTTTGACTGCATGGGGCACTCCTGAGCAAAAAGTAACATGGGAATGCAACACATCCTCTTCTTCCTTGCACAAAGACTCCTTGCATTGTAGCTGCTTTTCCAATGGTTTACAGCATAAGAAAGTATACTGTAAAAAAAAAAAAAGACTGTATCTGGTCTCTAGCAGACCTGTGATTTTTTTTTTTTGCAGCATTTTTTCACTCACTATGCAGGGTTCTTTCAGTTGCTAACCCTAGAGAAGCCATTTGAGTCTCAGGGAGCGTGGGAAGCTGTTGAACATCTTCCCTTCGCATAAGTGGGAGGGAGGGAGGGGGATGCCAGATTCGGAACCCTTTAAATGCTGAGAACTGGTCTGCAACCTTGTTCTCCGCAAGCAAAATGCAGTTTTCATTTGGATGTTTTCTCCCCCTCCCTGGTGTAAACTTTTCTTCCCCAGAGCAAGACTTTTCCTGGCTGCTGGCCTGCACTTGAAGGAATCTGATGGGTTTTTTTTCCCCTACCCCCCCCTTCCCCTTTGCCTCCTTCGCAGGAATTTATTCTCCTTCCCTTTAGGAATTGCAAATTCAGGGTAACTACAAAGGGTCTCTTTCTGAAAAGGGCAGGGATTGCATACACTGAGGGTTGTAGGGGAGGTGGAGAGAGGCGCCTTCTCTTGTGAATTTGCAAGTTAACTTGGCAGCATTAGATCCCTGCATTTGCAATCGGTGCTGTCAGTCGTGTGATGTGGACTCATTGGGCCCGCTGAGTCGCTGTAAGTCGCCTGAAGCTTTCATTCTAAGTACGCTTCAGTTGTTTCTACTAAGAGGAAAAAGTTTAAAGATAGAAGCCTGCCTCTTCACCACCGAAAGCTTCTATGCTTTCTAAGACCTTCGTGGAAATTCCATTTCCAAAACACTCTCTCTCTCTTCTTGGGACTCATACTTCTCCAAAAAAGCTGAGATCTGGGCGATTCTGGCCTATTCCAGGGCAGGCCTCTTTTCACATTATTTGTTCAATTTTTATTTATTGACGTATCTCTATTCCATGCCCTTGGTCAAATCAGCTTCTAAGGCAGCCTTTGTGGCTTGAATGGTACTCTTGTTAGGGACGTAACTGACCACAGCACTGTGTTTAAAAAAGGGGAAATGAAATGGGAAGGGAGAGTCAAAGGTTCATAGATCTCGGCTTGGCAGCCAGCCATGGCTTGTGGTTGCACTGACCCCTCCTCTCAGGGATGAGTGTTTTTCTCTATCCTCATGGCCGACTTCTGTAGATATCACAGCCAGGGTCTTTCTGCTGCAAATGCCCCCTGTGAAGACCACAAACCACCTTTTTGTTCTCCTAAATTCTCAGTAATCTGCAGAGAACTTTAAACAAGAGGTTTTAACAGCAGCAGCTCACATGAGATGCAGGGAAGATTCCAACTCCCACCGCTGAGGGCTGCCAAAGAAAAAAAGGGATACGGACGCCCTTACCAGGGGATGCCAGGAGGTGGCGGCACCATGGCTGCAGGCAGCTCCAGCGCTGTCCGGACATCACTGAATGGTGTGTGGTTGCGGGTGATGACATCATTTGCCAGTGCCGAATTCTGTTATCCCTTCGGTGGCTACGTGCCAGCACGGTGCTCTATCCATGGCTTTGGTGTCTCTGTCGCCACCTCCTGGGAACTTCTGGTACGGACACCCACATCCCCTTTCCTTGACAGCAGCCCTCCGAATCTTCCCTGTGACCCACCTCATGACCCCCTGCTATCTTTTAATCGACCTTCTTCACATTGCCTTCCCTCAAGTCTTTGTTTGTGAAAAACTCAAGGGAGAGCATCTTTGCACTGGTTCTTGTGGGACGGGCTGCAGACCCCTGGTGAGAAGAAACCTGGGCAGCCGTTCCCTTCCCTTCTGGCCCGCAAACCCTGTCTTCCTGCATCTCAGGTCAGGGTGGTGACAATTCCCCTGATTCATCTATGTTCTTTCATGCAACTGCTAGAGCAGATACTTGCCAGAAGTCTGTTTTTGCTCTTCCCTTAGGAGTGCAGAATGTGGCGTCTGGAGCTCATATCGGGACTCCCTTATCTGAAAGTCCAGGCTTAAGCTTGTTAAAAATCGTGATGGATCTTGATGTTGCAAGAGACTTCCTGAATGCATGGGCTGTGTTTATCTGCTTGCAGCGATCATCTGCTTGCAGAATAGCGCTTGCTATCTTCTCTTGGAACGGTTGCGGTCATGCATTGGAGGGGACACCCATGTTCTCTTTATAGGATCAAGGAGAATGATCTGGGATTTTTCAGGGTTGGGCCTTTCTGAATGTGTTCTCTGGGCCAGCGTATAACTGTAGATATGAGAGTTGAGGTCAGTTCCTAAAGCTGAAACTGGGCACAGGTAGTGAGGCTGGCACAACCGAGAATCTGAGCAAAACCTTGCTGAGTTGTAGCAAGTGTATGGGCAGAGGGCAAGTATCAGAGCTTGGGAACTGCACATAGTAGCTGCTTTGTTTCAAAGACAAAAGCTGCTAACGGGAAGGGATGGTTTTGTTTTGGAGCAGGAAAGGCCAACGGCCCATTGCAGTGGAGGAAAGGTGGAACGAGACTGTAAAGGGACTTTGGGGCTCAGAAGGCCTGGGATTTCCCATAGAGAATCCCACTCCAGGGACACTTGATACTTGAGTCTACCCATGGCCGATGTCCCAGTTTCCCATTCTTATCCAGGAACTCTGTTCTGCAGGGATATTTTAACTCCTTAACTGTAATAACCAAAGGAAAAAAGAACTCCGTGTTTATAGGCTTGCCTTTCTTATTCATATTAGAGACCCAAGGCAGTGAGAACTGTTTAAAACTCCAACATTTCACACTTTTAAAAAACTTAATATGTCTGTGTTCCATAGGTCAGTTAGGAAATGTCATAAGCCCCCTTGAAAAGTTTCCTCTTGCTGAAGCCCTCTCTTAGTGCCGAGAAGAAAGAGTCTTTCCTTACATTTTTGGGAAGGCCATACCAAAGTTGGGAGACAATGGCTGATTCCACACACGTTGGATAATGCACTTCCAATCCTCTTTATAGATCATTCGTGTGCGGAACAAAAAATCCACCTCAAACAATTGATAAAGTGCATTGAAAGTGCATTATCCAACGTGTGCGGAATCAGCCTATAACCAAGAATGTGTTGGGTCTTGTCGTCACTCTCTGTACTTCGTTATATATTGGGATTGACAGATGATGCTGTTCTATGACACGGAGGTGACCTCTGCAATAATTCAGTTGAAGAGGGGAATACTTATTTACATTATTTATTAATCTCCTTTGTCACTGATACAGGGACAGATGACAACATTTTTTAAAAAGTAGTTTAAAAAAGGATAAGATGTTCAATAAACAATGTGATAATATTGGATTACACAATTTGGAAGCAGTGCAATAAAACAGAATAAGCATGGTATAATGTAAACCTCTGCTGATATCGATGGGATTAGCTTGCCAGTTCTTAACTGGAAGCACTCTAGTCCCGGTCACAAGTTACTGTGAACATACGTACAATCTGCGTACAGCATACACATGTTCTTTCGTTCATAGTTCTCATGTTATGTTCAACGCATGTACAGCTGAGCATGTGGTTGAAACAAGACGTTTATCCTGGTATGGCTCCCTGGTTTCATTTGTAAACTGAACTCATAATGTTTCGTTCTTCCAAACGGAATATTCACTGTAACATGTGAACAGGGCTCCAGTCCGATGGTTTGTCAGCCACCAAACTTTCACCCATGTTGAAACATCTATGTTTTATTTATTTAGTATATTTTGTGTGCCGCCATTGCTCCAAGGAGCTCAGGACAGGTTATGTCATTTTCCTCTACTCTGTTTTTGTCTTCATAACAACCAAGTGAAGTTCGTTAGGTTGAGAGTGATGGATCCCTCTGTGTTTCATCCGGTCATCACCGGAACGCCGATGTGTGCGCATATAACGCCAGTATTGCATCAGCTGCACTGGTTGCCGGTGGAGCACTGAATCAGGTTCAAGGTTTTGGTACTAACCTATAAAGCCCTATACGGACTGGGACCAGCATATCTGCGGGACCGCCGATCCCCCTATGAACCCCAGAGGACTCTTCGCTTGAGCGATAAGCATCTATTAAAGATTCCTGGCCCTAGGGAGGCCCGCCTGGCTTTGACCAGGGCCAGGGCTTTCTCAGTCCTGGCCCCAGTCTGGTGGAACGCTCTGTCTTATGAGACTAGGGCCCAGCGAGATTTATTAGCATTTTGCCAGGCCTGTAAGACGATGCAGTTCCGCCAGGCATATGGTTGATGCTGGGCGCTGCCCCCTAGCCGGGGGAGCACAGTATATGCCCTCCCTACCAGTGAGACCTCCATCTCTCATACATCCCTGACAAAATTCTCTGGAGATGGCTAAATAGGGGGTCGTCTGGATTATGTGCTGCTGTGTTTACATACATACATACACATATATGTGTGTGTGTGTGAATATGTTTACATGTATTTTAATCTATGTATTAGGATGTTTTATGATTTTAAATTGTATATATGATGAAATATGTTTTAAACTTGGTTGTGATCCGCCTTGAGCCTGCTGATGTGGGGAGGGCGGAATATAAATTAAATATAAATAAATAAATAACGGAGTGGGGGATTTGCCCCTTCTTCTCCTGGATCTTAGCCCAACAGCCTAACCGCCATTCCGATGCTGGTTCTTGTCACTCAGGGCTCCGTATCTTCTGGACGGCTGTTTCCTGTACTCAGGTCTGCTTGTGTTCTCTAGCACAGTTCTTCTAGAGTTACTGAGAAACTGGAATTCAGCTGGGAAGAGATCCAGGCAGATGACCTTTCACAAGAGCAGCTCAGAGACTAATTCACTACAGTTGGAGACAGAATTTCTTTGGTCTCGAGATTTGTTGTGCTTGGTGTTCTCTTAAAAATCAAAACACTTGGGCAGCAGGCCCCAAGCTGCTGCTATACCAGTGGAAGTGCCCTCTGTTTCAGTGGCCTGTACTCAAAGTGCCGCAAGATCCAACCAGTTTCTTATCTCAAGAGACTGATGGGAGGCCTGGAGATGCCGGCAGTCCACCGGGGCTCCGTTTGCTCCCGGTGTTTTTGGCCAAGCGACAGCCCTGTTCTCCCCCTTCATCGCAGCTAGACATGACCGTTAAAACAATTACCTGTCCCATGATTAGCATAGTGGCTAAATGGTTGGGTTGTGAATCAGCACTCTGCTGGTTTGACTCCCACTACTGCCATAAGCTCAGTCAGTGACCATGGGTAAGCCACTCCTCTCAACCACAGCAGTCTTTTGGGGATAGTAACAACACTGACTTCATTCACCGCCCTGAGTGGGGCACTAATTTGTCTAGAAGAGCAGCAGTATATGAGCTGTTGTAGCATAATGGTTAAGTGGTAGGACTGTGAATCAATAGGCTGTTAGTTCGACTCCCGCTACTGCCATGAGCCCAGTAGATGATCTTGGGTAAGCCGCTCCTCTCAGACCCAGCTGTACTGTGAGGATAATAATAACACTGACCTTGTTCACCACTCTGAGCCGGCACTAATCTGTCCAGAAGGGTGGTTATAGAAGCATACTGTTATTATGTTATTAGTAAAATGAGAAGATTGGAACTCTTATGGTCAAATCTTCTACACTCATGGGTTGAAACCTGTGCACACAGTAGGGAAATGGGCATTTGCTTATTGGCTTGACCTGTGCATGTTCACCAGCTCCCTGCCCATGACAGGGAAATATTTTTTTATTGGGAAAAGCATTCCCAATTATGGGGACACATGCTTTCTGCACACAACACAGACGCTATGCTCACACAAGCTTGCAATTTTAAAAACATTATTTACATCACTTATACCTCGCCTTTCTCCCCATGAGGACCCGGTGCAGCTTACATCATTCTCTCCTCCATTTTATCCACACAATAATCCTCTGAGGTAGGTTTGGCTGGCAAGTGTGTGACTGGCTCAAGTTCTCTTGGGAAACATCCATCACAGAGTGGGGATTTGAACCTGGGACTCCCAGATCCTAGTCCGACTCTCTAACCACTGTACCATGCTGTCTGTCTGGCAATTATGCATAGGTAGGGACAGGGACAGTTTACTCATTCCTGTTTCCTTCTACTGCATTTAACTTTGATACAAATGATTGTCTTATGGGCGCTGCGAACAGGAACGGTTTTCACTTGGACTTGTGTGTAACTTTCCTGGGGGCGCCTGGCTACCTTCTGTCAATTGGATGGAAAGTTATTCTGATCCAATATGGCAATTCTCTGGTTTTGTTTGCTTGCAAGATTTAATTCACCTTTAAAAAAAAATTATTTATATAACTTGTCAAAATACATATACAATAAACAGATACATCTTCGTATTATATACATATCAAAATTGTCATGGAAAGATTTGTTTAACAAATGTAATATCAATGCAACACTTAACAAACTACACTCTTGGGAAAGTATTACGGCAACACTAGATAAGTATGGGTATACGGATCCGAAGAAGATGCCTGCGCTGTATTATTGAAGCGTTCATGAAAAGATAACCACGGTTCGAAAAACGGAGACTGGCACATTGGATTATCTATAGAATGAAGATGATCTGAGATTTTATCCATAATAAAAAAGTCCCACCTCTGAAGATGCCAGCCACAGCTGCTGGCGAAACGTCAGGAACTACAATGCCAAGACCACGGCAATACAGCCCGGAAAACCCACAACAACCATCGTCCCACGGTTTATTATGCTACATTGACATGGGTGGTATATTTTCTTTTTTTCCAAGATGCTGCGATTAAAGCTTTTGCTGCTGAAAGATTAAATTGTTTTACTTTCTCAAGGTCTGGAAAACAATTGGAGGGGATTAGGAGTTCATTGGGGGACATAGGGAACTGGTGGCCATTGGGAGGGACTGCAACCTTGCCCGGGCAATTAATATCAACCTCCTGGCTTCTCTTCTGGTGAGAACTGCTTTCATTATTATTATTTCTTTGCAGCTTTGATGTTCTGGCAGAAATTTCTTTTAACAACATGGTCAAAAGACATAAGTAGCAATGTTGGTCTATAGCAAAATCCAGAAATAAAAGCCATGTAATGCTTTTTATTAAGACTAGTCAAAATAACACAACTCAGTGGGCAAGCTTTGGAGTCTTGACTTTTTAGTTAGTGAACCTACTAAAATTGAGCTCTAGTACCGCTAATTTGCACTCAGCCTTTCATTTGCTCTCAGCCTTTTAAGTGATCTTTATGTTTCGTTTGGTGTCTGACTGATGTCTGATTAACTATGGCTTTTTGTATTTTCAGTTAAGTGACTTCAATTTGGGAGGGGGGGCTTCTTCTAAGAACGTCAAGGGTACAACCTGATACTAGCCATGCCCCGCATCTGCTGAAGTCAGCTGGCTGTTTTACCCAAAATGTAGACAAAGCCTGGAATATCTCACCCCTCCCTTTTTTTGTTTTTGAACATCCAGTCCTGGAAAACTCAAAATGTGTACACTGTGATGTGTTGGTGATTGGGCTTAATTTTTAAATTTTTTTACTTCATTTATACCCTGCCTTTCTCTCTAATGGGAACCCAAAGCAGCTTGCATCATTTTTTCCCTCCATTTTTCCCCTCCTCCATTTTTTTCCTCACACTACCTGTGAGGTAGGTTAGCCTGAGAGTGTGGGCCCGAGGTCACCCAGTACGCTTCCATGGCAGAGTGGGGAACTGAACCGGGATTGCCCAGATCCTAGTCCTAGACTCTAGGCACTGAACTGCACTGGCTCTCAGGGGGTGGTGGAGGGTGCTCTCAAGTCATAGCTGACTTATGGTGACCTCTGGCGGGGTTTTCATGGCAAGTGGCTTACAGAGGTGGTTTGCCACTGCCTGCCTCTGCAATCCTGGTCTTCGTTGGAGGTCTCCCATCCAATGACTAGCCAAGGCTGACCTAGGTTAGTTTCTGAGATCTTATGAGATCAGGCTTACCTGGGCTTATCCAGGTCAGGGCGGCTCTCAGATAAACATGATTTTTTTCTTGTTCAGTGGACGCTCAGAACAGTGGCTGCTGTCAGATTCTCTGTTCTGTAGTGGACCATTTTCCTGACTTTTGCTAGCTCAAGGGACACTTTTTTCTGAATTAAACCTGGAGGAGCAATTTACTTTTACAGTGTGGAACAGTGAACTATTCCTGCCCCCCCCCATTAGAGGAAATCACTCCTCTGTGTTTCTACAAGAGTCGTGATTCTGCATATGACTCCAGATGTAGGTAATTTTACTACTTCCTGTTCTAAAAGTGATCAAAGGGGATGGGCTATGGCTCGGTGGTGAGGCTTTGCATGCAGATTTTGGACAGCTGATATTAAGAAAGAACTTTATCTGCTGGCGAGACACTGCTAGTTAAAGCAGAAAATCCTGAGCTAGATAGACCAGTGATCTAATTTAGGGCCAAGCTACACATGACGAATGACACTTGAACATCAAGTGTATTTCTCCCTGTTCACTTGCCCTCCACTCAATCCACTTGCCGTTCAAGTGTCATTCGTCATGTGTAGCTTGGCCCATAGTATAAGACAGCTTCCTATGATCTGATCATTCGCAGTTCAAAAGCACCATAGGAATACTTACTATTATATAGTGGGTATGACAGTCCAAGTGATTTCCAATAACTCATTTATTAACAGGAACATTGACCAGTCAAAGCACAAACATCAAAACAGCAGTTATAGAACACTCAACTTCCCACTGTTAGTCTGTAGGGGAATCCTGATTGGCCGGCTCAACAGCCCGGCCAATCGGAATGCAGCTGAATGGAACCTTGCTACTGAAGCCTTTTGCTTGAAGCTCCCAGTACACTACCCTTATCCCCAGTTGAAATGACCTGGAAGAGACCTACCCCTGTGAGGTAGGTCAGGCTGAGAGGGTGCGAGGGGCCCAAGGTCACCCAGCAAGCTTCCACGAAGTGGGGATTCAAACCCACGTTGCCCAGGATCCTAGTCTGTCCCTCTATCCACTACGCTACGCTGGCTGTGTAGATTCTGAGCATCCATCCGATTTATAGTCAATACATTTTTGCACTCTCCTCCGCTTCTCGGTGTTGCAAAAGACAAAGAACCTTCTGCCAAGCAGCCGCACTGCATCAAAACCAGTCACCTGTTCGAAGCAGAGGGTGCACCGTTCACAGTGAATGGACCACATCCTGTGCAAACTTGTTCCAGTGGTCAGTTTCTGTGACGTACCCTGTTCTCAGACTTGGCCATGCTAAATCCTGTCATTAGAATCTGGGAGAAGAGGAGCATACTTGGTCCTCACTAACGCTGCCCAGTATGTGTCAACCCGCCTGACGTGGCAGTTTAGTCTTAACAGATATTTACTGGTCGGATGGTGGTGGAGAGTGCCCTCAAGTCACAGCTGACTTATGGCAACTCCTGGCGGGGTTTTCATGGCAAGAGACTGACAGAGGCAGTTTGCCATTGCCTGCCTCTGCAACCCAGGTCTTCGTTGGAGGTCTCCCATCCAATTACTAACCAAGGCTGACGCTGCGTAGCTTCCAAGATCTGAGGTCAGGTTCACATTTGGTTAGATAAATTAATTTAGGGAGGGGTCGTGGCTCAGTGATACAAAACCTGCTTGGCATGCAGAAGATCTTAGTTTCAGTTCCCAGCATCTTATGTCTTCAAAGTTCTTCACTCATACATTTTAGAACCACCAAGACTCTGCAATACTCAGGTTGGCTGGTGTTATGTGTGTTATGTGCTGTCAAGTCACCTCCAACCCGTGGCTACCCTATGAATGAAAGACCTCCAAAATTACCAATCATTAACAAACTTGCTCAGATCGTGGAAACTGGAGGACGGGGCTTCTTTTGTTGAGTCAAGCCATCTTGTCTTAGGTCTTCCTCTTTTCCTACTGCCTTAGACTTTTCCAAGCATTAACTTTTCCAGAGAATCTGGTCTTCTCATGACGTGACCGGGTTGGCTGGAGGATGGGTGGAAAGGAGAGGAGGCAGGCTTGGTGCTGGTAGCCACTGTGCCCAACCTAGAGCTGGTGGTCAGTGTGCCACTAGGTCAGACTTTTCCTCAAAAAGGGCTGCCTCTGATAGGAAAAGAGGGAAAGCTAAAGACGGGTGAGCAGATAAAAGTAGGTTGGCTGGCAAGTTGGAAGGCGAAAAGGAAAGAAAAATGGTATAGGTTCTGCCAGGAAAGAGGAAAGGGTTTCTTTCTGTCCAGTGGGACCCAATGCAGCATGCATCATTCTCGTCTCCTCTGTTTTATCCTCACAACAACCCTATAAGGTAGATTAGGCTGAAAAAGTGTAACTGACCCAAGGTCACCCTGTGAGTGTCCTTGACAGTGTGGGAATTTGAACCTGAGGCTCCCAGATTCCAGTCCAACATCCTAACCCCCCTGGTGTAGTGTCCTTGATTTCCCCATGGTCTGATTCCATGTAAGGAAGCTTCATATATTCAGTTTTAAAAACTCACCGTCCATAGATGTCCCTGATTAATCAAGCAACAACATTTTTTTCTTAAGCAACTTTCCCCCCATAAATACTCACAAAAACAACAAGTGCTATGTTGGGCTGTCTCACTGGATATTGCTCCATTGTTGTGCTAAAGCAGTCATTGGCAAGCAGATTGTGTGGTGCTTGTACAGGAAAATCCAGTGATGAATTATTGCTATATAGTACGATATCCAGTAATGTACAGATGCCGAAGAGGCATTCCCCCCTTTTGTGTCAGACAGGAGAGGTGTGGAACATCTGGAACGGTGCCCAGCGCAACATCTTTGCCTCTCTTGAAACCATATTCTTTAGAAACCTTACCGTATTCGTATGCCAATTTGTGCACATTTTAAAATCTGTTGTTTAAATCTCATACAATTAATTGACTGAGATTTCTTTAAGCAGGTGAAGGCCCAAACATCTGTTGGAAAAATGAGGCTAGCTTGTAACATGTACATGGCAGCATGAGTGTCTATTTTGGCCGGGAGGAGGGCATGGGGAGCAGTGATCCATTTACTTGTCAAACCGCCAAAAACATAAATGTGCGAAATACATGCCGTTTTGGAATAGCAATCATCTCTGCCAGGCAAAATAATGCACTCCAAGCCCCAGTTGCGACTTCTAGTAAGCTTTCCTGCTCTTGGTTTTAAGCTTGCTGGAAAGTGAACCCCATTACACCTTAGTGGGAGTTTATTAGGGATTTAGATCTGCCCATCACAAAATAAATGAGTCTGCAAGCCATTAAATGATTTACACCTGGTTTACGTAACACATATGGCAGAATGACTGTAACGCTGCAGTGTGCAGATGTGGGATTCAGCTTCTAAGTTCTCTATATTTTTTGTTTTTTGTGGTTTTTTTACAAAAACAACCACTCCCTGCAGATGGACAACTAGTTCAGCAAGGAGATCCTATTTGCTTGTTATGCTGGCTTTCCAGTTGCAGGAAGCATTCCAAAATGTGGTCTTATGCCTGTAATTTGATGTGGAACATTCCCTATGTGAATGTCTTGCCAGGTCATGTTTATGCATGTGTGAATCGCCTGAAGGAATGTCAAGTTGGGGAACCTTGCATTCGTGTTTCCTCTCATTTTTTTCCCTTCCAAAATCATTAGCAATACCCACCCACCCACCTGTCTTGCCAGGTCATTTTTTTCCCTTCCAAAATCATTAGCAATACCCACCCACCCACCTTGAGTTCTTAAGCCTTTTCTCTGCTCGTATAGTTTTTCAAGAGCATTTCCAAAATATTGCAGGCGGTACTAAAAAAACGGTTATATTTTGTGCATTTTAAAGGCTGCCTTGTTTTGCCATCACGTGTCTTTATCCTGGAAGATGCCAACTGAGCCTGGCTGCGCTCCATCAGCCTCATTAACTTTGGACGCTTGTCATTTTCATATGGCTGTTGATGCAAAGCAGGCGCTTTCTGCAAAAATCTTGACAACTGCGAGTATAGAATTACCCCTGGCTCTGGAGCAAGCAGCAGCTATATATAAAAATAATTGGCATTTTCTGGTAGCGTATGACCTAATTTGCGTTTCCTTTCTTTGGCTGCATTTAGGAGCCCGGGCTAGACATAGTACATGCATATTTTATGAGCTGATCTACTAAAGATGTGGTGGATCCCTTAAGGGCATGAGCCTCATTGGGTTTACTCAGAAGTAAGTGTTACTAAGTTCAGGATGATTTGCTGTTTGGTAAGCCTGCATGGGACAGCTGCTTTAGTTTGCATGCAAACGTGGATCAGTTCCATGTCTGCAGATTTTCAACAAATGCCTGTACCAGAGAAATAATTGATTTCATTTAAATGCCATGTATTGTGAGAGGCCTGTACAGAAAGTGGATCCATTTAATTGGAAGGAGTTCACTCTGTCTTTGGAGAGGACTCTAACATAGGGTTAAATGCACATAATTCTGTTTTTTTTAGTTTGAAATCTGAAAGAAAAACTAGCTTGATTAATGTGTAAGGCCAGCATGTGTCCCATCTTTCCTCCCTTCCTTGTTCATGTTTCAATGGTTGTGGACATTATCCAACTGACGGAGCTAGGAAGGACCCCAAATTGACATAGAAGGGGGCGGGGTGGATTCTTGCCTTTTTGATTGCAAGGTAGTTTCTCTCATTTAAAGTTTGGCAAGAAGTTTCTATTTGCTTCTTTTAAAAAAAATCACTATACACTTTTGTTTTCCCTGTTTTAAATTTATCTCTGGGAGTTGGCAGCATCACCTCCTCTGCTCCCTTTTATATTTCTAGTCACCAATCTGAACATATAGGTAAAATCCAGAGAAAATTAAGCAGATTTCTGTACCACTGAAGACAATTGAAAGCAAGAATACAGATAACAGGAAGGTCCATTGGCTTTCTAGAATGGGCTTAAATTACAGGAAGGCAGACTTCGGAAGATCACAAGGAGAAACTTCCAAATGGTAGTTTCAACAATGGAGCCAGTTCCCTATTTGGGTGGGTGGGAGGGTGGGGTCTTCCTTGCTTGTGGTCTTCCGGTAGAGGTAGACAACCATCTTTTGGGGGGAATGTGCTCGCTTTGGATTTCTTGCCTTGAACCAGAAGGTTGGACTAGACGTCTTCCAGGACTTCGGTGCTTCTTACTTCTCTGCACACACACTGGAAGAAATCAAACGGTACTTAAAGGTCCACGCCACGTGGGCAGCAAAGTTTGGGGAACCGATGTGAGCCACACGTTCGGACTTCCACGTCAGGCAGCGTATGTGTAAAAAGAAAGTTCTTTCCTTCTCCCATTACCCACTTTGACTACAATTCAAAGAACCGTATAAGTAGGTCAAGCTGACCGAAGAGGGTTTGAGCTCTTCCCCTGTTGACAGTAGCTTCCCCCCCCCCCCATCCACATGGCAGACTGCTTTGGAAACTCAAGGACAGTTCCAAAAGCAACTGAGGATGAATGTTCTGCACAAAGCAAAATGTCCATTAATTGCTTTTAATTTTTTTTTAGTATGCTTCTTAGTACCGTTTTTGTTTTCCTCTAATTAGTCATTCCAATAAGAAGCGGCTTTTGCCTGTAAACCCCCTCCGCCCCCCATCAAACGGCCCTTCTGATTTAGGGCCATTCCAGGCACCGTTAAGCTCACAACCTTCGAAGTGTCTGTAGTACTGGCTGGCTGCTTCTGAAAGGTCTTGGATCCCTGTCCAGCCCTGAAATCTTGGCTCCTAAATGACCTTAAGCTCTTCAGGCAGCCTCTGATCTGTTTTTCCAGGCCCCCTCAAGTCTCCCATCTTTTCCAGAGGAGAATGGTGAGGATTGGAGACAGGAAGGCAGGGAAGATGAGGCCGGAAAAACAGTTTGACTACGTGAGCGGCAGTTTCTATGGACAACCGGTTTTTGACAGAGGAGTCACTTTAGAGATTGAGGGTTCCAGGGTTCCCAGGCAGCTCCTGCTCTGACTGAGCTTGCATTTGTTCATTAGTGGGGGAATCTGCTTTTCCTCCTACATCATAAGCAACGAGTCCTGATTGCTGGGAAAATGTGGACGCCTTGCGATGTATGGGAAAGATGTCTGGATCGCCCACAGAAATGTACTTATGACTATGCATGCCCAGTGCAAAGAAACGACTGCCCAGAAAGATTTTTTTTGTTGACATACAGGGAGTGATTTAAGAGTGTGGGAAGCAACTCCTTGGACTGCGTAAAGCTCTGTATTCAATTCTTTAAAAAAGCTATACTAGAGTAACCTAAATTCTGCACTTCAGTAAGATGAATTCTGGGTAATCTATTGTAGATCTGTTTGATGATGCTTTGTGGCATAGTTTACATGAGTTACGCTGGTTCTGGGCAAGGGAAGAGAGTTAAGTGGGTTATTAAAATCTTGCTTGGTTTCCTCCCACTCTACATCTGAGGTCTCTCCTGGAACATCCATCACATTTTCAAGTCTTCACAAACCTGGAAAAAAATAGGTACAGCTGGAATTCTTCGGATGCCTACCGGTTTCATGCCCCGACCTGGATGGCCCAGCCTACCCCAGTCTGATCAGACCTCAGAAGCTAAGCAGGGTCGGCCCTGGTAAGAACTTGGATGGGAGACCAACAAGGAAGCCCAGGGTTGCTACGCAGAGGCAGGCCAGGGCTGACCACCTCCGAACGCCTCTTGCCTTGAAAACCCCGTGGGGGGGGGAGGGGTCACCATAAGTCAGCTGCAAATTGATGGCACTCACATTCACATACACCAATTCCATATTTCAAGGGTAATGTGGCTACAATCGGTTTATTTTCACATTACAGTGTCCCTGCGTTCATTGGGACCATACTTGTAATCTTGAGTCCCAAGGAGAAAGACAAGTTTTAAATGAAAACGAAAACAAGATAAGGACTTTGTGTTATACACGCAATGGGAGTTTTCTGCCTCCCACATGCACATCAGCTCTTTTCTGCTTGCACCCAAAGCAGGCAGGGAGAAGCACCTCTATGCTCTCCTCCCCCCCACCCCCCTCTTTTAACCTTTGCAAACAGGTGGAGGTGCTGTTGGCTGTCTTGTAAAAATCACAGGTAAGATTGGGGTCCAGAAGTACCCTAGACAGTCAGTCTTTAAGGTGCTACTGGACACAAGTCTTGCGCTTCTACTACAGACCAACATGGCTACCCACCTGAAACATTACTTAGGTAAAAGAGTCAAGAGTCCAGTAGCACTTTTAGGACTAACCAACTTTATTGTAGCACAAGCTTTCGAGAACCACAGCTCTCTGTGTCAGATGCATCTGATGAAGAGAGATGTGGTTCTCAAACGCTAATGCTACCATAAAGTCGGTTAGTCTTAAAGGTGCTACTGGACTCTTGACTATTTTGCAGCTACAGACTAACACGGCTCCTCTGGATCTATTACTTAGGTAAGTTTCACAAAGGAGTCAATAGCAGCTCCACTAGTGGTTTTGAGCAAGTGAGTGAGTAAAGCTTCTTCTCTGCCTTTTTTGGTGACTTGCGGGAATTAGAAAACTCCTGTTATCTTTCTGTAGTTCCCCGGCGTATACAAGGACTCTTGTAACATGTAGCTTGACTCTTAAGAGAGAGTTTTATACCACAGTTCATGGGAAAGTGCAAAACTGGTAGAACACCTCCTTTGCATTCAGAAGGTCTGGGGTTCAGTCCTTGGTGTCCCTAGTTTAAAAGGATTTCAGGTGGTGGCAGCCGGAAAAGCACATTCTCTACTTGAAACGGTGGAGATCTGCTGCTGTTCAGATGGCCCAACTAGTTTGGCAATGACTGGACTTGGAACAAGGCAGCTAGAAGTGTCCCATCTGGTATCCAGGCCTAATGGTGGCTTCCAATTCTGCACAAATATAGAATGAGCTCAGGAAGAGTGGAATCTTGTTCCAAAGGGGAGGATGATGGAGATTCCTGAACTTGCTCCCCGCAGAACTCTGGGACCGTTCCAACAAAGGCTTGTATCTTTGGCTGGAAGCTCTCTTTTCTCGGTGGTGGTTGAGAACAGCAATTCAATACTGTGGCTGTCCTAAATCCAAAAGGAAGCTTGAACTGGAAGATGAAATGAAACAGTTTCCCACCCCTCAAATATCAAGTACCTTCCAGGACACAGTGACTGGAGATGAATAAGTGGGATTGCGTATTGTCGGATTCTTCCGCCAAAAGAAGCGGGTACTGAAGCTTGTCAGCAGAAATCCAGATTTGCTTTTTGAAGCTCTGTTCTTCCTTCCCCCGTTGAGCCGCCTCTTCATGCCGTTGAAGAAACTCGGCAGAACATTTATTTAGAGAACCCTTCCAGCTCCAGCAGGCTGTGGGAACCTTGCCACGTATCTATATATTTTCCTAAGCAACACTTTAATCCTTTTGTTGTACAATATTGTGACTACCAGCTTAAAGACTAAACCAACTTAAGTCCTGTCAAGCCAGTTACAGTTAAGCTCTAAGCTTCTTCTATGCTACAGGCACTAAGTAACCAAAAAACAAAAGTTTAGAAGTGTTGCAAGGCAGATTTTGGATAAACATTGGGCTGGGGTGTGTGTCTGACTTCCTGATTTTGACAGCAGGTTTGTGATGGGACAAGAAGGCTGTGGAATGACCACCTTCCATGGAGTTTTCCTAGACAAGCTTGGAGAGGCACCTCCAGTGGTGCAAGCAGGAAAACGTAGGGTGTGTTTTGTAGCCACTCCCCTTCTCTTTAGACACACCCATTTAGCACCACCCCTTTTCGTCTTGTGATGCCTTTTCTCTGGATGGAGACATGAGTGTTATATCTTTCTTTGGTGCCTGGATTAGCTGCGGCGGAGAGCCTTCTCATCCCAGCTCTCCGCAGTCAGGGCCAATATGTCACTGAGAACCCCGCTAGTACCCTGAGCAATTTTTTCCTATTCCATTTTACATTAGGCATTTTAAAATGTGACTCTTAATTGCTGCAAACTGCTTTGAGGACCATTTTTTCCACTGAAACGAAGGTTAAAGAGTCCTGAAATAGGTGATAGATCCAGAGGAGTCAGTCGTGTTAGTCTGTAGTTGCAAAATAGTACAGAGTCCAGTAACACTTTTATGACTTAACCAACTTTATTGTAGCATAAGCTTTCAAGAACCACAGCTCTCTTCGTCACATGCAATTTGCATGTGACGAAGAGAGCTGTGGTTCTCAAAAGCCTATGGCATCAGGCATCTGACGAAGAGAACTTGATTCTCGAAAGCTTATGCTACAATAAAATTGGTTAGTCTTAAAGGTGCTACTGGACTCTTTTTGATTTTGCTACCACAGACTAACACGGCTAACTCCTCTGCATCTATGACCAAGGTGCTACTGGACTCTTTACTGTTTTGCTGAAATAGATGAGAGCTGATGATGGGCAAGGACCCCATGAAGGAACTAAGAAGATAACTTTTGCAGCTAGATACAAGTTCAGAAGCATCTTAAAGACCAACAAGATTTTCGGGGTATAAGGTTTTGAGAATCAAAGTTCCCTTCATCAGCTCTGTCCTTTGGCTCTCAAAAGCTTGAACCTTGAAAATGTTGGTTGATCTTTAAGGTGCTATGGACTTGGGTCTTGCTGCTCTACTATAGACCAGCACAGTTACCCACCTGCAACCATCTCTGTGGTTGCAGTCTCATTCATTCCCTTGGCATAGTCAAACATACAGGCTCTGTCATCAGCTAGGGGTTTGATACACTAGTGTTTCTCAGGCTATGGGGTAGCCTCTCTGTGATGTGGGATACATGATACGGGGAGAGAGAAGGCAAAGTTTCAGGGAAGGCTAGGACCCTGGGGCAGGAAGATTGTGTTGCTCTCGCAGGAGCAACTGGACTCAAATCCTGATATGGAGGGAGTTAATACGTGCACATGCTTTCTCCCTGTGATGAGGAACATTTGAAAAGCATTGCTTCCTATCACGAGGATGGAGCCTACATGCGTACATTTCCTCTGCGCAGGAGCTCTGTGCTTGTGTGCCAGCTGCGGCGCATATGTGGGAGCAGGACTAATGTCTCATGACCGCTTCCCTTTGTGTGTTTAGATTCACCGTGTACGCGACTCATTTGTAGAGCGCCACAAATTATTGGTGTGGGGTAGTAACAATAAATTCAGAAGGGGCCACTAGTTTGCTTGTTTGTTTTTTAATGAGAAACTTCAAGGAACCGCTTCGGAATTATAAATGCAATTCCACGAAGTGTAATCAAATCATTGGAAATTCTGTGATTTGTTATGGAATTAATTGCACGTATTTGGGACAGTGTGCGTGTGTCTTTCTGTTCAACGTTTTTCCTAATTGAATTTAAAAGAATATTTTTTAAAAAAACTCTGACAAAACCAGATGTTTTCTCCTAAACCAAGTCAGCCAGAAAACCTGAAGAGTAAGTCCAAGAGGACTGAACATAATCCCCACTTCAAAAACTGGCTGGTTTTATTTTGGACAAGCTGGGCTTTTTTTCTTGGGTCAAAATTACAGGATGCTGCATCTCACTGCCTGTTTTCTTTTTGAAATGTAATCCGTTATGAGGTGGTGTTCAGGTACAACACAGTTCTCCTTGCAATCCGCTTCTGATTTACTCAGAAGTAAGCCCACTGTGATCCGTAGAGTTGGTTTATATTATTTTTACTAAATTTATACCCTGTCTTTCTCCCCACTGGGGACCCCAAACAGCTTACATTGTTCCCCTTTCCTCCATTTTATTCTCACAACAACTCTGTGAGGTAGGCTAGGCTGAGAGTGGAAATCTGTCCCTTGGCCAAAGTCACCCAACAAGCAGAGTGGAGATTTGCACCTTGGTCTCCTGGATCTTCGCCTAACACTCCAATCACTGCTCAGCCACTGCTCAATAAGTGTGCCTTAAACAATGAAATTAATTCATAAAATGTGGTGTAGAAAGAGGTACCTTCTTTCATTCTTGGTGGACATGTAAAAAAGCTAAGGAATTCTAGAATATGGTTTCATTGTTCATAAAGAAAATGTTGGAATTGCATATTACCCTAGATCCCACGATATTTTTATTGTCTATGTTTGATAGCAAGTTTTCAAAGGAACAAAAATACTTATTGCTGCAAGACTGGTTTATGCACAGGTCTGGAAACAAAAGTGTGTACCTGATGAGAAAAAATGCATAGAGAAGTTGTTACATTGTATAGAAATGGACAGACTTACCTCAATTCTGAATTTAGAAAATAACAAAACTTTTGTAGACAGATGGAAAGACATATATCTTAAGCTGAATTTGACAACCAAGTATATTATTTTATGAAACTTATATTAGTTATTATATTGGATGTATAATCAAGTTATATAAGAATATCACTTTGCAGTATTTTCGCATCACTCCCTTGTGTAAATAATTGAAAATTCTTAATAAAAATATTGGGGAAAAAAACAATGAAATTAATTCATAAGAAAAGTATAATTATGAAAAGTATGAACAATGCCGTGAATCCGTAAATCTGTATCGACTGGCTAACGACTGGTTAAGAACATTTGAATACTGTGAGACCATATTAACATCATGCCTGTGAGGAAGCGTTCTTCCTGAAACGGGAATTGACAAACTGCTGGCATAGACCCGTAGGCTGCTTTGCAAGGACGATTTGCGGTGGCTGCTTTGCAAGGATATTTTGAAATTCCATTGAAGCATGGTCTACACAAACATTTTTGCAAAACTTTTTTGTACACAAGTTGGTCTGTTCAACATATGTACCACTGACTTGTTGATACTGTATCATGGTCTTTACTTCATTGTATGTTGGATTTATTGTATTGCATTGAATTTGCTATTTCACTGGGCACTTTGCACTTTATAAATCTATATATATAAATATATATATAATATTTTTTATTGAAACATTTGTTGCAACAAATAACTTTCAAGCAATAAACATCATTACAAATCTGATTGAAACAAAAAATAATATACAATACATGGTTAGACTTATATCCTTATTAAATGTCGTAGAAATAGCCATGTAATTACACAATTATACTCCTAGCTTAATAGAAAGAGAGGTATCCTTTTTTTGTTATAACTTGTAAGATTTTTGAGTTAGGCTGCAGATTATTCTCTTCTATGTATTCCAGAAATGGGAACCACTTTTCAATAAAACCAGTATTTTCTGTGAGGTGTTCTGCGTTTTGCATATCATTGCTTATTTTTTCTAAAATAAAATGATTCCAAACTTTAGAGAACCAAGCTTCAGTTGTTGGTAGTCTTTTTGATTTCCATACTGTCGCTATGGCACCCTTAGCTGCTATAAAGAAAGAGGCAATAAGCTCCTTTCTGAGTTTGGGTATGTGTAAATTTTCCCATTTATATATTTGACGTAATCATACTTTTCTTATGAATTAATTTCATTGTTTATTGCCTTCCTTTACTACTGTGGCTTGCTTGTTGGCTTGAGGAGGCTTCCCCGTGTTGTTTGGCAATAAGTGTGCCTAGCAGTTTGGTGTAGCCTACAGGGCTGGAAAGAAATGTCCTGCCCCTTTAATTGAGGCGTAATATGTAAAAGTGGGCAGCTCGAGCTTTGCATGGCATGGAGATAAAAAACATTTTGTAAATATCCTGTTAAACTTCTGTTACCCTACCTAGGTAGTCTAGGCAAGCTTGATCTCATCAGAGCTCAGAAGCTAAGCAGGTTCGGCCTTGCTTAGTAATCGGACGGGAGACCTCCAAAGAAGACCAGGATTGCAGAGGCAGGCAATGGCAACCCACCTCTGTTAGTCTCTTGCATTGAAAACTCCACCAGGGGTCGCCATAAGTCACCTATGCCTTGATGTTACTCTCTACCAGTAGCTTCTATTAAAGAGTCAGGGTGCTTTTTTCCTCCAGGCACTCGGTAACCTTAAGCGTATCCTTGTTTGTTCTAGGCCTAATTTAATGTCCTGTGCATGAGACCACAACACAGGCAGTAAAATGCTGTTGGCCCAATAAAGCAAAAGTTGGCTACGTGCATGCAGGAGAGCGAGGCAATAGAATAGAGACTTCATGATTTCGCAGTGTAAGGAGCAGATTCCACCTCTGAACGTTCCTTCACATTCATAAACTCAGTGCAAGCGGGAAAGTAGCACAGCAGGGAGAAAGCATTGATTATTAGGCTGGCTTTCTATCTGCAGGGAGGTTTTTTGTTTATACATGGGAGCATCCAGATTCAGTCCTCCGTAATCGTCTGCCTGCAGTTTGAAATGGAGTGTCTTCCAACGATCTTCTTTGCAAGGGAGACGAGGGGGATTTTAAAAACCGCGCACACTCTTTGTGTACACATCTGTCTTCAAATTCCCGAGGGAGAGATCGCTTACATTGTTCCAGTCACAGAAGACCACGGCAGGGGGGACAGCAGCAGCCTCAAGAGATGGAGGCTGGCTGTATTGTTGCCTCTTTTTCTGCTGCAATCTGTTGACAGCTGATGGAGACCACAGCCGACTGCGTGGGAACGATTTTGGATTTGGAAAGCTGCCCCTCGGGTAAAGCACGATGTGAATATTCATTGCTTGTATCACCCACCCAGCCTGTTTTTCCCCCTTGGGCATAGCCAGAGGAGTGGGGACTGCTGATGTACAGCTTGGGGGTAGGGAAAGGACTGCGTAGCCCTTTCTACTGGAGTTAGTAACTTGCTGTTTCTTTAAGGGCAACCGTAAAAGTGGGATGGAACTAGAGCCAGTGTGGTGTAGTGCATTGGACTAGGCTCTGGGAGACTCAGGTTCGAATCTCCACTCTGCGACAAGCTCGCTGGGTGACCTTGGGTCAGTCATACACTCAGTGAAACCCTACCTAACAGGGTTGTTGTGCTGATAAAATAGAGAAAGGGAAATACTGTAAGCCACTTTGA